>NW_027412523.1:1270000-1905000 GCF_025532065.1 Leptinotarsa decemlineata
TTTGTGACAGTAAGTCTAAACGAATAGCACAAATTTGTTAATTAGTAATAATACCAAAACTGATTATAAAAATTATTGGAAGTGGCCACCTGCACTTAGTATGCATGCTTCCGCCCTTCTACGCATGGAATTACGCACCCGTTCAAATATTCTCGGCGTATTTCGTATAGTTTCACACGAGGCAACTATTCGCTCTCTTAAATCTTCTAAAGTATTAACGGGAGTTTTATACACAAGAGTTTTAAGGTGACCCCATAAAAAAAACTAAACTCTTGAGATCGGGGGATCTTGCTGGCCATTGCTGAGGTCCTCCGCGACCTATCCAACGATTAGGATAAACTGTATTTAAATGGTTTCGGACAATTACACTGAAATGAGCAGGGGCGCCATCGTGCATGTACCATATTCGATTCCTTAACGCAAGTGGCACATCTTCCAATAACCCAGGTAAGTCTTCTTCGAGAAAGTGTAAATAAGAACGACCATCAAGGCGTCCTGATAGAAAAAATGGGACTATTAGATGATCACCTATAATTCCTGCCCATACATTAACCGAAAATTGGTTTTGGGATTTTCTTCAGCCCACACATGATTGTTATGGAAATTTTGAATGGCATTCCGAGAAAAATTTGCTTCGTCTGTGAACAAAATTTGTGTCTCAAACTGCGGATTTAGTGCAATACTTTGTAGATACCACTGACTGAAGTTCACACGCTGTGGAAAATCTCTGGGGAGTAATGCCTGCACTCTTGAAATATGGTATGGGTATAACAAACAATCAACCAAAATACGCCAAACAATTTGATGACAAATATCCAGAGTTCTAGCGATCTTCCTCGTACTCGTCTCAGGATGTTCCTCAATTTCTTGCAGCACCGATTCCTCAATTTCAGGAGTTCTTACTACACGAGGTTTACCTTCCGGAGTCCCTTTCTTGAAACTACCAGTTTTCCCAAGTCGACGATGAATATTTGAAAAGGTTCGGCTATTTGGTAAGGCACGATTAGGATATTTTTCCTGATAAATGCGCCTGGCTTCTGTTGCATTACCATCGGCAAGGCCATATACGTAATGCATTTGCGCCATTTCCGCATTCGTATAATTTACCATATTTACTGATATTCAGAAAAACAGCGGACTACCAAAATAACTTCAATGACACTTCAAAATCAATCAAAACGCGCTGTGACAGTTTTTAACACCAACACCTTACTTTAAACCAACATCTATTAGCTACTGACGTTTGTACATACAGAGAATTCGTTTTTTATTGCTATGGTGGGTACGCTGTTTTTTCTGCTTTTAATCTTTAAAAGAAATCACATATAGACAAACTCCATATTTCCAAGAGGTGCAGTAAATAAATTCTGCTACACGTCATTTATTCCAGGATAACTAAATTTATGTTTTCAAAAATTATTAAGCGGTGCTGCGTTATGACGTAATTTTAATTGAGAACAGTGCATCTGACAACAAACAAATACCTTTTAGATCCTCAATTATTTTGCAACAAATCTGATCTCTTAGTTTGCTTTCAGTCGATGCACGATACCGCATCAGATTTTTAAGGAATTTATCCTTAAGTAAAGCGATTTTTAATTTTTTGAGCGAAAACCATGCGTCGGACAAAGAAAACCCAGCAAATCAAATGTGCTCAAAAATGTATGGAGATTTTGAAAATAATTTTTAATTCAAGATGAAGCAGTGGCGTAGTAGTTTTTTCGCCAAAAATATACATTTCAAAACTCGTACGTACGCCACTGGCAGAGGAAATTAAGAAAATTGTACATCAGAAAATGCGCCTTGAGGCATGGAACATATGTACCAAATATGCCAAAGATGTCTACAAAATTATCTCAGTTATTATTAAAAATCTGATTATTTTTGAAAACTTTGCCACCCTGTATCTCAAAAGTTGAGGCGTTTAGGACATACGTCCATAGGACGTTTTTTCCTCAAAATGGGTTTGAGAATTACCTCCTCAAATATCAGCATGTGTTTAAGGAACACCCTGTATACGCTTAACAAATTTTTTGGAGAAATATAACATTCTCCCGCAAGGCCCCCGTGTGGGCTACTGGCGCCTGGCGCCTGGATCAATTTTTTTATTTATTTTTTTGAAGGTAGGGTAGGTAGGTGCTTGCAATAAAGCAAAAAACTGAACTTTAGAAAGTCATATTTATTTGTAGACTAAAATATCAAAATGAAACAAACAGAATAAAATCATAACAAAATAAATTAAAATAAATTCTTGTTCACACCCGTTTTAAGACATTTACTAAACTAATAGGGTACAGACACGTTGTTTATAAATACTAAAAAATAACCCAAAACTAAAAATCACACAAATAACAGAAATATTGCCTAATGTCTACTACTTTCTACTAATACTTAGATATTTCAAAAAATATGCAATATGCAGATACTTCTGATAAAAAATACCTAGGTAACTTCGTTATAAAATCAAAAATGAGAGCTAGGCACAATAGAAAAATACAAAATACCTATTGTAGCAGCGATATTTCCCAAGACTTTGCTACTGCAAATTCATTTATTGTATAGGTAAAATTTATACCATCAAAAATTTCTTGTTCAATTGCTAAAATTGCTAATAGCAGACAATCTTTCTTGGAGCATTGTCGATCTTAAATAATTTTTAATGATTTTTAACTATGAAAAGGATCGCTCGCCAGACGCTACAGATACAGGTAATGTCAGAAGAATTCTTAGTGAAATGCTTAAGTTTGGAAGGGTGGAGATTAAATTGTTTTCAAATATATATTGTATATATATTGTCAGTATCATCAGGTAATGAAAACAACTTTAACGTACTTAAGTAAAAAGCAATTTGTTCGAGCCCTTTCAGCTTAAACCCTTCCAAAAATAAAGGCAGAAAAAGTATTAAGCTAATTTGATCTTATAGCCCTCAAAAAAACCTACGAAATGGTTTTTTAAAAAGATTGATAGCATAAAAACTAAGCGAGTCATTGATAAAAAACTAATTATTTTTTTAAACTCGAACAGGGTCTTTGATTTTTTGACTATATTTATGTGCTTCCTAGAGCCTTTATTATGTCAGATAGAAAAAAAATGTTTTATACTTATATTTTTTTGCTATTTGGACTATTGAAAATAAATTATATTTCGTCTAATTGTTTCCATCGCTTTCTCTACAATTTATTTAAGCTAATATAACTTAAAAATTTAAAAACAGCTCACCCACATGCCCAAATGACATATATATTCTTCAAATCAGAGAAAAAAGGGCTTTTATTTTAGCGCATAATATACAGGATGTTTTATTAATGTGGATGCTGCCTATATTTTTTCATTTTCGATGCGATTTTATTTTTATTTGATAACTTCAAAAGATAATATAGGAAAAAACCTACAACTTCTGCTCAAAACATTTTTTTCTGTGTAACATAATAAAGGCTCTAGGAAGCACGTAAATGTAGTCAAAGACCCTGTACATGACATTTCAATAAATAAAAAGATATTTGGGTAAACAAAAAATAATTATAACCAGTATCCTATAAAGGGTTAATGTTGATAGTATAAATTAAAGTAGGGACCACTTACCATTTTATAAAAAATCGAACCGTTGAAATTGGAGTCAGCAGGTATTCAGCACTTAATTTTTTAGAAAAAAGTCAATACTTTGTTCTATAATAAAAGTAGATATGTGTTTTTTTTAATATCACAATATTGAAAGTTTTATAAGAAATAGAGTAAATTAAAAAAAACACATAGTTACTTTCATTATAGAACAAATTATTGAAAAAAAAATTATTTGTAACAATTTTTTCTAAATAAACAATTGAAAAAAAGAATAAAAAAAAAGTTTTTTCAAAACCTCAAAGAACAATGGAATTTATGATTAAAAAAAAACAGTTCCTTAATTTTAATATTTACTTGCAAAAAACGATTGTTAATTAACAAACGCAATTTTTAGCAACGAAGACATTTTTTTAAGAAAGCATTTTTTTTTCTAAAAATCATGATTTTTTTCAATTAACATAATGAAACAAAAATTCGAATTGCTTATGAACAATGTATTTGTGTATAATAAATTCATTAACAATAGCTGTAAAAAATAAAAAAATATTATTAATTAGTTTTCAGCCATGAGACATTGAAACAATGAAAAATAAAAAAAAATTGTAATGTATTTTTTTATTTTGGCAACGGTAACCTATTTTTTTGCCAATTAAGAATAATTTCACCAAAGGAAAAAAATGCCAAGGTTTTAGTTTAATAATTATGGGATTTTTATATTAACTTTCAATTCAGAAAAAGTTATTAATTGACAAATTTATAATTAACGTTAAAATTGGGATAAAAATTTTTTGACTGCGGATTATTGTTTATTGATGTATCCCAACATTACATGAATTTTTTCATTCCTTAATATTTACATTTGATATGTTTAAATAATTTTTTTTTATGTCGACGAAAGGCGCGCGGAAGCCAGACTACCCGCTTTTGGCTCTATTTTCAGGGCTCTGTAAAAATTATAAATAATCGAGATACAGTTTCGGGAGTCGGGACTTTTTTTACGCAAATTCATTGATCTTTTCTAATCTTTTTTCAAATTTCCAAAATTTTGAAAATTTTCCGAGATATTAAAAAAAAACTAAAGTCCCATTTTTTTCACTTAATTGTTTATATGTTTTGTAATTTTTATCGACGCGTTTTCGGACCTTTCTTCAAACTTTCTAGGCAAAAATACGAATCGAATGACACCTTGGTCGTTAGTTTTGGGCAGTTCTGAAAAATGTCACCAAAAAGAGCTAAATCGAGTACATCTGATCCAGACTAATAGTATGAGCAAGGTAAGGGTAAAGTATGAGAACGGTCTGAAGAAATTTCCCAGAATGAGAAACAAGCAATGACAAAGAAATTCAAAAAGAAGCGAACTATCTCAATGCAGAAAAGTCATAGGTCTAGTTCATCGGACACCGAAATAGAGGTAGTAAAGAACGAAAGCGATGATTCAGAAATCGAGTTTGATAATTCAAATAGTTGTCCAACATGCAACGGACATTTTTTGGACAAAAATGTTCCCAAGTGCGACTGGCTTGAATTTGTACGATGTTTTCGAGGGTTCCACTAAATCTGTACTCAATCTGACAGATTCTGCAAGGATTGCACTCCGTTATCGGACAGAGCTAAAAAGAAAACAGCAGCCTAAAGGATGCCATTTTCAGCCTTCATTGTTGTGCAATTAGAAAATTTTTATTCTTATTTATATTTTATTGGAAATTAAAGCTTATTTACTTACTGTTACTTGTTAGAATGTGAGCGTTCAAAATATTCTCCCTCTATAGTAGTTATAATAGGTATCGAGTAGTTGAAACATGATAACTTTTTTAGGTTTCAAATTAAGTACCGCATTGAAAAACTTGGAGGTATGTGTGTTCAAAGTAAATATATCTCTCGATATACAATCAACTTGAGATATATGAAAGGCAGGAAAAATCTAATGGTCGGGTCTATGCAATTATATAGAAACCCGGATCTTTTGACCCCTGTGATTAACTCCAGTTTGTCATAAATTTCATTGAAATTCTCAATTCGACTTATGAAACAGTTGGAATCGTAATAATGCCTCCGGCTTGGCTTTGTTCTGGTTTAATCGATTGAGAATTAAAGATACGTGGCCATTTACTAATCTTTTTATTTCTATTACAGAAATATCGAATCGGAATCAAACTGCGTTCATTGGCTTTCACATTTCCTAAGGTAAAATAGATGAATAAAACATCGTAAAAAATGTCACAACCCATAACAAATCTCTGGAACTAATATATCATTGAGACCATGTAGTTATCTCTTGTTTTTTCGTATACTACGCTAATTATCGAAATTTTAATGACCCCATCATGAATTTTACGATCAGTATTAAATTTGGTACAATATTTTACTTTGATATAGATGTCGATATGGAATGAAGTCATTGCAATCAATTCTGATTACTTGAAACAAGTTAACATGGGACGCAAACTGTTCTTTTATGAGTCTATTGGGTTCATTTCGAAATATCAAAATAACTCCCATCAAGAAATATCTTTGCTAGAATTATTATTAGGACATAACGTAACTGTTATAATAATAATATTAATCGAATTTATTCATCACAAGAGATTAAGGGTATCTTATTTGTATTTACATTACATTAATTGAAGTTAACCTTATGACAAATAGGCGAAGTGTCAGCTAAAGCTGTTTTTCAACTCGACCCTGTTATGTGAAAATGTTTTATTGTGTATGAAAAACCATACCTCAGACGAAAAAAATAAATGTAGGCAACAAATCAATATTTACAACACAAATTCTGTTGAAGTTGCTATGTTTGTCGGGGTAAGAGGAAAAAGAAGACCTGCGATAGACTGTGACTTATCCTCCACCGACAGTGGCGTACATAATTCAATTATTTTGGTAATGATGAAAATAAAAATATGTAAGATTCCATGTGTTTCTGGAAACTTCTGAAATAGATGTGATATAATAATTGAATTCATAATTGATAGTAAGTTAATTTGAAATTAAATTGATAAAAACAGGAAATATTATTGTGTCATGAGATAATACAGAGACTTGAAATAACACGGTTCCGAGAGGAAACTACTGATCCTAATTTTGATCTCAGAAGGGAATATTTTGTTATTGTGATGTATATAAAATACGAACACCAGCATTGTGAAATAGAAACAGTACAAAAGAGTAATGTAATGGTTACATAAACTATAAAGTTAGGCATTTGTAATTTTTTTTTCGCACCACTCTGCTCTAATATTCAGTATATGTGTTGGACCTACCCAGATCTACTCGACAACAATTATAAAGTATCTGTCACCATTCTGATTTGGAAGTGTGTAGATAAATACGGTAGAGCCATAAGGAACAATAATATGTGTTTTTATTGTATGTCACGCTGACAAGCCGAATTAGAGTATACAAAAAAGTAAAGTCATTCCACAATACCCCATTGTCCGCTACAAATCCGGCTCGAAGGACCAATGTTTCGATCCTTCTCGTAAATATGTAGTGAACTCCAGGGTGTTGTTGAAATTTCTCTGAGCAAAGTACCGAACGCAATGAATAGAGTCAATTTATTGTACGAATACCATTTAAACAATCAGTATATCATTATATCAGCCCTAAAACAATGTTCATTATGACTCAATCATTAAAGGGTTCTGAAACAATCGTAATACTCTCCTCTCCCCAAGGGCAACTCCTGGCTACCCGTGTCACCACTGATTTCACCTCTGGCGTAAACTGATTCTAAAGGAAGAACACCAGAACAGAAACATTGTTTCCCTAACCGAGTTGGCATCAGCAGGAGATGATGAAAACTTAAGTTTACATTTGGGAAGATTAGATATAGTGTCGAAGGGCTTTCCATTCAGCAAATATGTAGTGCCAAATTTTGTTCATTTCAGGTGGTCCTGGAAAATGTATCTGTAATTTGAAAACTCATCAAGAGTGGGAGTAATTTTCCGAACTATTGACTAATTGGGAGTTTGGAAATAGTGTCGAAGGTCTTTCCATTCAGCCAAGTAGTAGCGCCAAATTTTGTGCATTTTAGATGGTCCTGGAAAAAGTATCTGTAAATTGAAAACTCATTTAGATCAAGTGAATGGGAGACAATTTTCCAAAATGTTCACTAATGGGAAGTTTGAAGTTGTGTCGAAGTAAGTAAGATCGAGTAAGTAGTGACAATTTTCTGAAATGTTGACTAATGGGAAGTTTGGAAATAGTGTCGAGGGTCTTTCCATTTTGCAAAGCTGTGGTGCCAAATTACGTACATTTCAGGTGGTCCTGGAAAATGTATCTGTAAATTGAAAACTCATTGAAACCAAGTAAGTGGGAGCAATTTTCCGAACTATTGACTAATGGAAAGTTTGGAAATAGTGTCGAAGGTCTTCCAATTTTGTAAAGCTGGGGTGCCAAATTGTGTGCATTTCAGGTGGTTCTGGAAAAAGTATCTGTAAATTGAGAACTCATTGAGTTCAAGTGACTTTTTGGACAATTTTGCGACCTGTTGACCGATGGAAAGTTTGGAAATAGTGTCGAAGGTCTTCCCATTTTGCAAAGCTGTGGTGCCAAATTGTGCGCATTTCAGGTGGTCCTGGAAAATGTATCTGTAAATTGAAAACTCACCAAGATGAAGAAAGTGGGAGTAATTTTCCGAACTATTGACTAATGGGAAGTTTGGAAATAGTGTCGAAGGTCTTCCAATTTTGTAAAGCTGGGGTGCCAAATTGTGTGCATTTCAGGAGGTTCTGGAAAAAGTATCTGTAAATTGAGAACTCATTGAGTTCAAGTGACTTTGAACAATTTTGCGACCTGTTGACCGATGGAAAGTTTGGAAATAGTGTCGAAGGTCTTCCCATTTTGCAAAGCTGTGGTGCCAAATTATGCGCATTTCAGGTGGTCCTGGAAAATGTATCTGTAAATTGAAAACTCACCAAGATGAAGTAAGTGGGAGTAATTTTCCGAACTATTGACTAATGGGAAGTTTGGAAATAGTGTCGAAGGTCTTCCAATTTTGTAAAGCTGGGGTGCCAAATTGTGTGCATTTCAGGTGGTTCTGGAAAAAGAGTCTGTAAATTGAGAACTCATTGAGTTCAAGTGACTTTGGACAATTTTGCGACCTGTTGACCGATGGAAAGTTTGGAAATAGTGTCGAAGGTCTTCCCATTTTGCAAAGCTGTGGTGCCAAATTATGCGCATTTCAGGTGGTCCTGGAAAATGTATCTGTAAATTGAAAACTCACCAAGATGAAGTAAGTGGGAGTAATTTTCCGAACTATTGACTAATGGGAAGTTTGGAAATAGTGTCGAAGGTCTTCCAATTTTGTAAAGCTGGGGTGCCAAATTGTGTGCATTTCAGGTGGTTCTGGAAAAAGAATCTGTAAATTGAGAACTCATTGTCCAAGTGACTTTGGACAATTTTGCGACCTGTTGACCGATGGAAAGTTTGGAAATAGTGTCGAAGGTCTTCCCATTTTGCAAAGCTGTGGTGCCAAATTGTGTGCATTTCAGGTGGTTCTGGAAAATGTATCTGTAAATTGAAAACTCACCAAGATGAAGTAAGTGGGATTAATTTTCCGAACTATTGACTAATGGGAAGTTTGGAAATAGTGTCGAAGGTCTTCCAATTTTGTAAAGCTGGGGTGCCAAATTGTGTGCATTTCAGGTGGTTCTGGAAAAAGAATCTGTAAATTGAGAACTCATTGAGTTCAAGTGACTTTGGACAATTTTGCGACCTGTTGACCGATGGAAGCTATAGTGTCGAAGGTCTTCCCATTTTGCTGAGCTGTAGTGTCACATTGTGTACATTTTTCGTGGTTCTAGGAAAAGTATCTACAGATCGAGACCTTGCTGAGTTCAATTTTGAGAACTGTTGAATGATGAAGGGTTTGGAAATAGTGTTGAAAGTCTTGTTATCCAACAAAGCTGTAGTGCCAAATGTTGTGCATTTTAGGTGGTTCTGGAAAGGGTATTTCCTAAGTTTGGAAATAGTATTGAAGATCTTACCATTCAGCAAAGATGTAGTGTTGAATTTTGTGCATTGAAGGTGTTTCTGGAAAAACTATCTGTAAATTGAAAACTCATCAAGATTAAGTAAGTTGGGACAATTTTCCGAACTGTTTACTAAAGAAAACAAAGAGAAATATAATTAATCGATGTTCCAGAAGTTCATTTTAAACAAGATGGTATTGATGACTACATTATTTCTCTTAATAATTTTCTTCAGTGCTTTCGATGAAAAACTGATCAATGATTTTTCCTACACTCGCACCTATTTGTCATTGGTTGTCTTTAAAAATTTGTGTACAATTGTCACAAATTATTACGGAATGAAGTATACCGATGGAGGTCCTTTCTTATAATATTTTTTTTTGCCCTCCCATGAATATCATTTGGTATTTTCTGAGACAATAAACATTGTTTATTGTACATATTCCTCTTTTACGTCATTCTAACGAGCAAATAAATCGAAACTCGGACGTAAAAAACTCCTGTTAGGCTTGAATCTTCGGTATTATATTTCATTACGTAGTAATAAAACTGTATGATTCGAATGATGCATTCAAATATTCAGCAGAGTGATGGAAAACTCTTTCGAAATTACACGTGCTCAGCACTAAAACAGTTACGTTGTTTGCTTCAATAAAGAAATAATTTAAATAAATTATACCTATTATTAATTTTAACATTATAATTTTTTGACAGGACAATTAATGATTGTATGCTAATTTGGATTACCTAACTTATGAATTTATTTGTAAAATATATTTGAATGAGCTATAAATTTACAATGAGGTTTTTGAACGGTTACTGGTATGGTTATATCGTTGGCTATACTTTTTTTTTGCAGCTATAATAATAACTATATTTGGAAATGATTACTCGATGTGTTGGATGGATATTAATGATTCGGCTTCAATCTTCTAATGGGACTTGTCAAAATTTGAAATTTCGATAAGAACTTTGTGTTCAATTTTTTGAGAGAAGTGAACTTTCAAATCAACTGTATCTGCTTTTCGTTAACGATAGTGAAGTTGATGAAGTTGAAGTCGATTAATTCAGCAGTGAAATGATCAAAATAATTTGACTGCATTTGCACGTGTGAAAAAATCTGGAATATGTTAGCTGCATATGGAATTCCATTATCAACCATTGAAAAATGGAGGAAGGACTAATGCAACACTATTGTCTTTCTTATCAAAGAATTCTGCAAATTATACCTTTCACGACATTTTCATCATTTCATCAACGACTTATTGGAAAAAACAAGAAGCCAATACATATATAGGATGATTTTTTAAGAGGTATAGGATTTGATTTTCAAAATAACACAATTTTTTTTTAAATTGATGAAATCTTCAATGGATTCGATAGAACGATCAATATAATTTAATGTTTGAAGACGACATCATGCAAATGTTGTCCGCGGCTCCGCTTCAGATGGCCCATGCGCAAGGTCCAATTTTGGCACACTCTCTCTAACATATCGACCGGTGGTTTATTTCATCAGTTTGGACTGATTGTTAGGACTTATTCCTCCGAGATCCGACTATTTATAGGTCATTCGAGTGCTTTCACCTACCCCCTCTTCCCTCTCTCCGCTTCATTGGTTTTAGCGGGAGATGACCGTTTGGCGGGAGTTGGTCGTTTTTCGCTTGACTAGAGGTTTCCATATGTTACGTATCTCTATGCTAGCTTGAGTAAATGCGTTGCTGGATAACATATGCGCGCCTTTTTTTAATTTCCTCCTGAACCAGTGTTCCTCTTTGTGGATGATTTCAGCTTGAGCCCACTTGATATTATGTTGATGAGTCCAAACATGCTCTGCTATTTCGGATATGCTGGTTTCCCCTCGCTGTGTGTGTTTCTTGTGTTCAGCAATGCGAACTTTCAATGGTCTCTTCATGCCGTTGTGATGAACTTCGAAAAAAAAATTGATGACGATAATCTCGAAATTTCAACTTTAATCTTTTAATTTCGAAATTACGACTTTGAACTCATAATTTCGACTGTAAAGTCGAAATTTCGACTTCAATCTTAAAGTCGTAATTTCGAAATTACGAGATAAAAGTCGAAATTTCGAGATAAAAGTCGAAATTTCGGTATAAAAGTCGAAATTTTGAGATTCAAGTCGAAATTTCGAGATTCAAAGTCGTAATTTCCAAGAAACAAATGATAGGAAGAAAAAGTACAGTGTACAATGCGTGAGAAAATGACATATTTCTCACTTGATTGATTTGCGAAACTTCTGCGCTCGTGAAAAATATGTGGTTTTTCTCACTTCTTGTACAATATACTTATCCCGCATATAAAAACATATTTCTCGACCCACCTTGGATCTACTAGGTTAGCACAATCAGGAAATGATTCAAACTCCTGGCTGGCCTGGTATCCCTAATTGAATATTATTTATTTTTTGTTTATACTTCTTTTAGATATAAATTTCCCATTTTTCAAAACAGCTGACAGCGTCAATTGGGTATTTTTTCAATTTTTGTTTATGTTCAGTTTCTTTTTGAAAAAGTAAAGTTTTTCGTCCCGGTATCAATTTTGCTCTTACTTTTTGAAGAGCTTTCTGTTCTGGATCAAATAATTCACTAGTCTTGATATTTTGTTTCGTTCAACAAACTGAATCATTTTGATGCAAAAAGACTGAAATATCTGCATGTGTCTCATCTCGAATTCCAAAACCGACAAGTTGCTTCTCAACCTCGAATAAAAGGTGGAAAGACATCCAATTGACTAAACTTGTGTCCACCCAAACGATCGCGAATGTGTTTGAATGGGGCCGTTAAAGTTGCCGCTAATAAAAACACAAAAATATTGTGGAATTCGGAAGATTAAACAATATGGTGCCAGGATAACAAGACATCAACAATTTTCGAGAGATAATTGACACATTCTGAGATCCCACCGTAAATTTCACTTGAACGACACCTTATTAATTAGGATGTTTCTTCTTACACTATTAATTGATAAAGTCGAATTTAACGATTTTAACTGGTCGGTTGCGTAGGAAATTTACGGCAATTCTTCTAGATGACGGAAGCCAGACCGGATACGATCTTAAACTCGAGAAAGTCGTATCAAGGGGCTGGTTGAAGAGGATCAATCATTTAAGGAATATCGAACGAGATATATGAAGTTGAAGACTACAAATGCAATGTGAAAGAAGTGTATATACAAAAAAGTACTCTATGTTTGTATAAATCTCAAATTCTTAAGTTATCTGATGAGTTAACCAATTAGTACACAGAAAGAAGTTGCCTGATTTGATATATGACTGGATGAGACAGACAATTCGATTTTGATATTAGTTACCAAATTACCCGTTTTGACAACATGTTAGGTGGGCTGAAAAGTGCATAGCCGAACACACAGATGGTGCCACTAGTCCATAAGGAGTGTCGTGTTGAGGAATACGCCTGGTCGTCTGTTTGAATTATTTATGCCCACAGAAAACTCAAATCTCCCGCCACGCTGTTCTGAGATGCAGAAGCATGCGCTCTGATTAACTGACGAGCTGCGTGACAGTTTGAGGACACTCTACGTGACAATTTGGTACACTCTGGTTAGTTCACCGCCCAAATACCTGAGTGACAGGACACCACGTGACAATTTGGTGCACTCTGGTTTACTGGATGGTCGGTCTGCCTTGTATAGTGAGCTGGATGGTAACCTGGGTGGTGTGATGACGTCACTGTTTGCCAGCCAAAAGACGTGTGTAAAAATTTCACAGCTATCGGACTATCAGTTTGTGGGATAGAATATTCTGAGTGGAGCAACTCTTGTTAATTTAAAGAAAATTGTACAAAAACATTGCTGTTTGGTGAAAAAAAATACTGTTGGAGCCAAGGTTTGGCTTGATGAACATTATTAGGACTTTGCATTAGGAAAATCAACTTCAATGGTTTTTGCTTAATAAGTATAATTGTTATTTTTTTGCTAATATTTTCAATTTTTATAGATTCTTTCAGGAATTTCAAATCAATTTATATAATATTAGACAATGAAAGTCGGGACTAATTGAATTATTTCCCTGATTACTACCATGACGAATATTGATGAGCAACAGACGGTTTCAGAGTTGTGTTCAATTAATCGAATCAGACTGCTGATTTGCTTTTATCTCTCCTAAGTTTCATCCACTTTTTAGTAATGCTATTATTTTTTAATTCGTAGTTATTTTTTTGGGACCGAGTTTCAGAAACCACCTTTCTTCATCAGAACGGTAAATCTCTCAGAAAATTGTGTTTTCTCAACTTCCTAACCAACTAGGATATTCAACAATAGAGGTTAGCCAAACGAGCTGAAAATTACCTGTCTCGATCAGAGTATCTTCACCTTTTGATTGCCACGGAAGAATACAAGTTGGTTATAACTATATAATAACATGTCCATTATACTGCAATAAAATTGGTGTAAGTTTGCGACCAGCGTACCTGAAAAAGCTGAAATTATTGCATGCGAAATTACTTTATTATCAGATGGGCAATAAAACAACAATTTTGTCATTATTTATGTGATAATTGTTGAGGTGGTAAAAATGTTAGACATTCCATCTTTACAGCGGGGCCAGGTGCGTAGCTGTTAGATTATATCAAAGAGATGAAGATAATATGTTTGAAATTTTGCTGCAACCCTGATGCGAAAAATTATACGTTCACAGCAGTTTCCTAACACATCCACTAGTCATGAAATTCCATCTATCCTACATCCTTCAATTTATCTTTACTAATATATTGCAATAACTAGCTAAGATTCTAGTTTACTAGTATATTTTGAATACATATTTTTTATAAATATTCCAGTGAATATTACTGGAGTTTTTTCACCAACACCAAATCGTTATTTTTAACACCTCGACACATGTATCGATCACAAAGTGTTCATCTTCAAAGAGGAACATTAAAACTAAGGACTAGTACGAGCTAATACTATTTATGCTATAAAGGTAACTCATACAGCTAAACCATCCAGACATACCAACCTAAATTAATTTTACAATTTTGCCTTATCTATTATTTTACAATATATGTTTATATAAAACAATTTTCAGCTATGTAAAAATTAATTTCACAATATTGCCTATCCAATTTTTTCCCCGTGTCCTTATGTAGTAATAGGTAAAACCAACAACATTATTTTATTTTATTTTAACAAGCTATATAGTATGCTCTTTGGTATAGGTCTGTCATCGTTCTTCATGATATTATTGTGTTTACTTATTTCTACACTCTCATAGGCATCTAGTTGCCTGTTGTTGTTAACTTGTCTAACTAATCTTAATGAACTGAAGTCTATGGAATGGTTTTGTTGCAAAATATGATGGGCGACTGCTGATTTTTCAGGTCTTCCATATTTTAAGTGTGCTATGTGTTCTTTATATCTTACTTTAATAGATATTTTTGTCTGTCCATAATATTTTGCATCGCAGTCCTTACATTCAATTTCGTAAATTCCAGACTTTTCCGAATTCTCGACTTTGTCTTTTGGACTTCCCAAAAGGCTCTGTAGTGTATGACTTGTTTTAAAAACCACCTTCATACCTAATTCCTTGAAAATCTTTCCAATATTGGAAAATATTGGAAATATTTTAGAAAATATTTTTTGACAAGACAATTGACAGTTGACTTGGACATGTCCCTTTCACAAGATGTATAAAAAAAATTTTAAAAATTTTATTTTACAACATTCTAATGTTATTAGTGCCATCCACATTTTGCTATTTCTTAACTTAGCCAGTCGTGCTAACCTTCAACCTCTATATATATATATATATATATATATATATATATATATATATATATATATATATATATATATATATATATATTTCTGAAGGCTCTTCTCTGAAATTTGCTAATGAACGAATCCTGGAAGAGAATTAGTTTTCAAAGTGTGAGAACGAACCTATCCATTTGAGGTATTTTTGGGCACGACACTGGATGTTCAAGAGTGTTTTGATATAAATTCGAATTCTATTATCTCTTATTTGAATCTTGGATAGGATTTTTCTTTTTTTCAACTGTGGCTGTGGACTATGGCTGCTCATCATTTTGAGGTTCAGCTCAGCACACCTCGAACTTCACAGTTTAAGAACTCTTTCATTTGTAGAACTACTCTAAGAGCGCTTTAGGGATTTTCCTGTAGTGCTTGTGTAGTGTCCTTAAAAAAAACAGGCAGATGCAGATTTCTTTGCAATGGCATCGACTTACCAAACATATTACTCCATTTATATGCAAAAATTAAATTATAATGATGTTCTCGAAAATCCATAATCTAAAAAACCAAAATTCATAATGGAAATATTTATATAGGTGTAGAAAGGCAAGCTTTTGGTTCACCCCGATTAGTTACTGCTAAAATTCAATGAATTTTTTCAAAGAAAAATGTTTTGTTTATCGGTACCTACTGAAATTATCAAAGTCAATAGTTTTGCCTATAAAAAAGAGTTACAAATTCCAAAGAATATTGATTTAGATGTTTCGTAGAACTGAATCTGGCTACGTCTTTAGAAATAAAAAAAATATCTCACAGATGCCTTCTTGAAAATCTCATTTCCAAATTTCTTCAAGAAAACATTCACCATAATTTTTTATGAATCTCTAAATATATAAGATTATAAATATAAGTTCGAAATCGAGGACTTATTTCTTCAGGGTTTTTCCAGGTACGACACTGGACGCTTGAGACTGCGTCCATGCAAATTCAAATGTTATTACACAAGGTTGAGGTTAAATCTTGAATGGGGAAGTCTTGATTTAGTTCGACTGATAAAGAGTCAGAAACTGTTCCGCATCTCTCAAAACAAACCCCTTTTTTGCGTCGCACCTAAAAAGAAGAGAACTCATTAGCAAACCAAATAATACAATGAGTCCTCTGAGGATTTGTTGTCAAATATTTAGATGTTAAATTTACCGATTCGGTTTGTAAGAAGCGTTATATTTTGACAAATCTTTCTTCAAAAGTACCTCAACATAAAGCTCAGTTACTATTTATATTTTATGCACCGGCACCGGATGAAAATAATCCTCCAAACCCTTCTTAAAGGTATTATTTTATAATAAGATTATCACAGCAAACAACAACTGTAGGAGGAAATATAATCCCTTCACATTGTTTCAGGATTTTCTTCAAGAATCTACAAGCTGGGTTTAACCTGTTGTTGATCTTTTGTTACAAACAATAGAAAACATTTTCAGAGGGATTCACCGTTTATTTTTGTGTCTTGTTTCCTAAATTTCTTCATTTACGAAAGACCAATATTCATAGATAATTATGAATCTATAAATATAGGGTAAATATAAAGTATACGGACGTAATCCGCGATTTTCCAAAATGTTAGTTAGTTAGTTATTCTTCATAAGTCTATTCTATTGGAAATTCAAACTGGCAGAATATGTTTTGCAATATTTCCTATCAAGTTGGCCAATATTGTACGTTTAAAGGTAAGACCTCGTTAATCGTCAGCTAGCACAAGTTTCGATTTTTGAGGGTTGTTGTTCGTAACGACACTGGACTCCTGGCAGATATGAGATATCAATAATAATATTTTGTGATTCCTGTGAGATTGTTGGGTACTGAAATATTTATAAAAAATATATAAATAATATGTACATGAAAAAAATTATTGTGGCTTTAATATAGTAGTATAAACTCAAGATTTTTAGCTAGTTATTGCAATATATTACTTAAAGTTTTTAAATTATAATAATATCAATAATAAATTTCATCAGTTCGGACTTCCATTGTCTAATATAATATGAATTGATTTGAAATCCCTCTACTTTCCATATTCCGCTTCACTGATTCCGTGAGAGAGTTGGCGGGAGTTGGTCATTTTTCGTTTGTGGTCCCAAGCTGAGATCTTGCACAGAGAGGAACATTGGTTCAGGAGAAAATTTAAGGAAGCCGCATACATGTTGTCCAACAACGTATTCAGCCAGGCCAGCGTAGATATACGAAACATATGGAAACCCATCATCAAACGAAAAATGACCAGCTCTCGCCAAAACGGTCATCTCTCACGGAATCAGTGAAGCGGAAAATGGAAAGTAGAGAAAGTGAAAGTATTTCAACGACCTATAAAATAGTCATCTCTCGGAGGAATCAGTCCAGTCATCACCCGAAGATGATTGTAGATACCAACAATCGAAACGTCGTGAACTAACGTGACTTGGAATCTCTACACTTTTTTAATTTTTATTATTTTCTTTTTTCATTCCTTCAATTTTTATTTATTCAATTATTATATTTTTACTTGTAGGTTATTTCACTATCATTTCATTTCAGGTTTATTGTTGCTTAATATAATTGTTATTTTCAACTATTCTTTTTTAATTATTCTTTTTTACTTGTTTCAGGGATTTCAAATCATTTTATATAGTAGACAATGGAAGTCCGTACTAGTGAAAAAAACTGAAATTACAAAGAAATAACATACAAGCAACAATAAAAAAAATAAAAAAATGAAAAAATCTATTTCTTTGTGATTTCAGTTTTTTTGTTTAATAAAAATGTTATTTTCGGTTAATCTTTTTAATTTTTTTTCAGGGATTTCGAATCAATTTATATTAGATAATGGAAATCCGAACTGATGAAATACCGTACATTGTCAACCCCCTTCAAACAATCAGTAATAAATGTTTCAATTTAAATTCCAGCATCATTGGAAAATTAATTGATTAATTTTTTGATGTTCCTGTCATTAACAAATAAGAAAACTTTCGTGGGCTACTCGTTAACAGCTGATTTTGGAATACTATTTTGTCAGTCTTATATAAAATGTATTCATCAAGCAAATGTTTTAGTGCATTATTTTCCATAAGAATGAAATTAAAATCAATTAATCATCAATTTCAAAATAGTATCTGCTATAAAAATTGTGTAAATTGTAATCTACTAAAAGAGTAGATTTTACATTTCCTGACCCTTGAAACAAACCAAATATACGCGGGCTTGATGCACACTTTATTTATAAAATAAAAAAATATAATCAACTTACTAATTATTTGATAGTGTGTCGTGGTGTGATTTTGCTTCGCAGGGGGCTACTCACTTTCACTTTCTAAATTATCACTGTCAGACATATTTTATGTTAGATTATTTAAAAAAATCATTCATTAAGTGAAACACAGCTTATGTATACTGTAGTAATCGCAAATGTATACACAATAGGTATCGAAGCTTAGTTTGGAGAACCAGTGGGAAAATAATCGCACAGTCGCTTGCGCATGTCGACTCGTCGCCACGACGTGCGTCGCCACGCCAACAATCGGTTTTACGTTTAAAAAAATCTGTTTGAAATATGTTTTTCTGTTAATCAGCTATTGCACCCCTACGAACGACAACCCTCAGAAGTCGAAACTTGTGCGAGTTAAAGATTAACGAGGTCTCACCTTTTAGCGTTTGATTTCTAACACGGGTTGGACGATATCAAGTGAAAATCGATTGTGCAGATATAGATATTTGACATCAACATTTTTTAATGTATTGAGAAATTATATAGATAATACATTCTGTACACACTACACAAGACACCTACTGATCACTATCAGTTGGATTTAAACTGTATGAATCAGTTTCTGATTTTTGCTCCTCGTTGAACGAGGTAAGAACTCGCAAGCCTCAGGGATAAGTCAGTTTATTCGGTATACTAGCTGAAGTTACGAAATAAAACAGTAACACGATATCTCTATGAATTATTCGAAGTAAAAAATTGTTCAGGCCATTGTTTGAACCTAAAGTTGTCCAATTCGAGAGACTTATAGTCCCATAATTTTATTTATAACCCGAGGAATAAATAAATTAGTGGATTATTTTTAACTTACAATTCTCAAATAAATTACAATCTACATTAACAAATGAATAGCATTAGTTACATCTATATTATAGGTCTCAAAACTGCTAGTCAGTTTTTTACACACCCACATGAACGAACATTGGAATAACCAGTAATTTCACATTCTATTGATCCGAGATTAGAATCTATAGAAATTTGTTATGGGATCATTGTTTATTTGTGTTATTTATAAGTTGTTACATAGCCACGTGAGATGCAGGGAATTAGAATGTTATTACTCCTCGGGTAATGCGCCCAAAAAAAATATACTGTTAAATGCAATACTTGTTACAATGAAGTGAAAGTTCTTTGCACAAAGCTCATTTGGGACTGTTCATAATGTTTCGGTATACAGTGCATTTATTTTTTGAACGGATCAACTCAAAAAATTGAAATTTGGGATAATTGAATTAATGCATGAATACTTTATTTTGAAGTGTAATTGACAGATGAAACTTTCAAGATGGCGTCAGGGCGCCATCTGGGAAAAAAATTAAATGAAAAGGGGGATCTTGTGACACATCATTTTGAAGATCCTGATAAATACTTCACAATCCTAGAATATGAAATCAAAATCTTCATCTCCTACAAAATGGCGGAACATTACTATTATCCTAGTTAAAATCCTATATAAGTGGTCGTCGTATGACTGTCAAATATAATAATATCGTGTCCAAGGAACATGACGTAACATTAGGAGTTCCTCAGGGATCAGTATTGGGACCTTTACTGTTTGTAAGATTTGTTAATGATCTCTCGCAATATATTAATATTGATAATTGTTATATAACTATGTTTGCAGATGATACCACAATAACAATTTCTGGAGCCACATATTTCTCTAAATATTATTTCATGGGGATGTGGTAGAGATTTTAATAGAATATTTGTTGCCCGAAAACGTATTATAAGATTAATTTTTGATATGAACTATCGTGATAGCTGCAAACCTGTACTCATAAGGGAAAACTTATGCAGTTCCATGCATATATATACTGAAATGTGTGACATATTCAAGAAGTAACCTTGCATTTTTTGAAGTGAATGCAGCTACTTATAACTGTTGTACACGTCATGGCAGTTATAAGTCATGGGGGAAATTAAAGAAATGCACTGTATAGCAATATCCTTCAGAGCTAACTCAAAATTTGTAATCATTTACTCACTTTATTTTTTTCTCTTTTCATATACCTTTTATTTTTATTCACTTCAACTTAATAGGTTAAGTGGTAAAACAGCGTAAGCTGAACTTCGCTTTTCATCGGCAATCTTGTAACTCCTGTACGACGAATAAAGACCATTTATTATTATCATTATTATTATTTCTTGATTGCCACAAGAAAGTCAATAGAATATACTCGTAAACTTTGTGTTTGTTTATAAAACCTTAAGAAATATGAAATGAAAATGTTACTTTTGTTACATACTCTCCTGTGATGTAGCCAAACCTACGCTAAATAAAAAAATAAATGAATAATTGTAGGGGAAGAAGCATAATTTACTTCAAAGCATATTATCGAACTCGCAAAAAAGCCATACATCTCTCTCTATTTTAGATGGTCGTTGCTTCCTATCTTCAGGCGCATATGACCAATGCTCCTCCTGTTGGTTAACAGGAGCTTCGTCGGGGGGCGCAGCGGTCTTGCACAAAGCAATGCTGCCACCCATTTTTTTCTAACTTTTTATAATATAAAACACTTTTTTTTTAACATAAAAACAATTTGATTTTTTGAAGTCGCCTCCTACTTGGGAGACCTTTTGGTAATTTTTCACATATATAGCCCCCTTTACGTGGTTATCCGAACCACCCCGGCCTGGATACCGGCGTGAATAAAGGGGGCCCTTTATTCATCACTTTTTTTATGACACTCCACATTTCAATTTTAATACAACACAACACAAAACGGAGCCCCACGATTGCACATGGCATCCGCGTATCTTCTTTGTGTACGGACGTTATCAGCACGTCCGTCCACTACCACGGCCATCACGGAACTCCCAAAAAGCCATACATTGCTTTTCACCAATATGAAAAAGACTATGAATTCCCAGTTACTCACTGAAAGACAACCAGGCAGCAGTTAACGTCATGTAACATATGTAGACTGTCAAAAATATAAGGTAAATGTTCAAATTTCGCGGGCTACGTAGCTACAGCTGTTCAGCATGTTTACTTTGTCGGTGTTCGTCGATTTTCTGCAATTTAAAAAAATGGATCAAACCCCCATGACCCCCCCTGGATGCGCTCTTGTTTATAACGCGAATATTATTCCCTCGTAGTTGCAAAAAGAACGGTTAGGTATTCACTATCTCGCAATAATCGATACTATTGCCTCTCGCGTGAATTGTGACAGATAATGGGACCATCTGAAATTCATTTTGAGAAAGTGGGTGAACATAGTTCGTGACATTTATTCAGAAATATCGAAATAATGAATGTAACCTCACGTTTGTTTCTCCACAACCATTGCATCCATTTTAATAACAGTATTCGTGATATTGCCATGAAAATTTGCACATTTTACATTTCCATAATCGACAGCGAAGAGTACACTCTCTTGGGAAAGTCGAGATGGAGTACCTGATTATTTGGTGGCATTTTGAATGAATCATCTTTCGATGGAAGTCGCTCTGTTGAATGGGGTGGCTACCTGCAGAGTACCGTCACAGTATATGAGGGGGAATTGTTGGGAATGTATTGTTTGGAACATTCCAATCTATTCTTGTGAATCACTCGATTCTAGGAAATGTCCGGTTGTCCATACTTGACTTTCTTAGTTTTTTTTGAGAAATGGGCGTCGACGTAGTTACTTTTTAAGACTTCTATTTACTACGGAAATGCAAAAAAGGCAACAATTTTTCATTTTTGTACTTGTCGTTTCAACGTGAATGAATTTATAGTAGGGGAGCCCACGATGCAAAATGGGGATTTACTCGAGTGTCATAGAGACATATTATTAGGTTGCAAAGCTTAGATGATCAAATTAGATGACACATCTATCTTCTTATATCCTACAACTGAAAATGAGATTGATAACATCATAAAGGGTCTAAAAACCTCATCTGCAAAAGATGTTTTTGAATTGAACAGTATAATTATAAAACTGATCAGTGATTTTATCATTAAGCCCTTAACACATCTAATTAATTTTTGTATTGCGCATAACACCTTTCCGGAAGTTTTCAAACTCTCCCAGATATCTCCAAAATTTAAAAAAGGTAACCATGATGATGCCAATAGTTATCGTCCCATCTCTATGATACCCTTCCTAGCAAAAATTTTCGAGATAGTATTAAAAATTAGACTAGTGGAATTCTTTGAAAAAAAATGAGTTACTTACCAACTTTCAGTACGGCTATCGGTCTGGAAAGTATTGGAGTCTTTCGAAACACAAGAATACTGTAACGCGAAGTTCTATGACCTTTCACGTGCCTTCGATAAGGTAAATCATAAGATTATGGCTGGAAAACTTGAATACTACGGGATTAGAGGTGGACAACTAAATTTATTTGAGTCATACCTTGTAAATAGAAAAGCCAAAGTGCACTGGGAAATGTATCCGATTTTGTAGCCATGCTGAATACGCTGACTTCGAAGAACATAAGAAATTTGGTTCAGACAGTTGACATGTTCAGTGAAGCGAAATTCTGGATAAAACCACAATCCTGAATTTTTTACCTGGGAAGGAAGTATTTTATTTTCGATGCGGACTTGAGAAGTGGATTTGGTGAGCTCTCTGTTCTTCATAGGTCCAAACATCATCATTGCAGATAAGAATTGAGCTTGAGGTTATGGGTTGTATGGGCTCATACAACAGTAAGAACTAGAGCAATCGAGAATTTAAATATCAAAATATCATTCCACAAGAAGATCCATACACAATGATCAGTGTTCTATTATGGTCCAAAATTATATAACCTGCTCCCAGAAGAATTGAAAACAATTTAAAAAATGATTAATTCAAATATAACATCAAGCGACTCATAATCAAAAACCCACAAAAATTTGACTTATACTGAAAAAAAAAAGAATTTTCTACATTGAATAGCAGTTCCTATACCATCTGTATCTTTCCTTATCAAGAATATACTTTACTCATATCTACCCTTTTTTTTGTTTCCTCTGAGTTTGAAAAACAATGTTTTTTTTCTCAGTTACCATAGATTATATCATAGTATTATCATATTGTTTTTATTCTATAAAATGTACATACAGAACTCTTATCTTATCAATACAGGCATTTCAACATCTATCTGAAAGTTACTCATTTAAGGTAATTCAAATTTAATAATTATTTATATCATACAACAACTTGTATATTAACGTGAAAAAAAATTGATTTGATTTGTAGAAATGTCGCAGATGGCTTAAATCGTTATCAATATATGACTGAGTAGATTTAGAATCCCGAGACGCGAAAGAAAAAAATAACTACGTGTCTTCGGCATAGTGATTTACAAACAAATGAAAATCACAGATATACAAGCTGAAAAGCAAGGGCCCAATAATAGGTCCTTGTGGCACTCCCTTTGATACAGACCAGGCTGTGTCAAATCTTAACGAAATCACAAAAATTTGTTTGAGCACTTTGTTAGCGTGGCATTTATAATGAGCATTCATTACACTAGTATTACAAAAAATATCCTATCAATACATGCATGTTGCTGTTTTCAAAACAGTCTACTGCATGAAATAAAAAACGCAAGATACCCTGGTATTTTCAAATACTAACTTAAGGAACTTCTAGCCAGAGAATGCTTCTAAACTATTGAGGAATTTGAATCTTTTCCGTTTTGATATAATATCGATGTATCTCACAATTTATGTTAATCATTATTTATTGTAATTATTTCACATTGATTTGTTTTGTCTTGCTGTTTTTTTTTGTCAACTGAACCTTACATTGTTAAAATTGTAAGAAACATTGACTTGTTTTATTTATTTTTATCGATAGTTGAAACGATAAATGAATTACTGAATTATTACCAGGAGTATAACAGCTGAATTCATCTCATATGAATTCACGAGATTGACTAGGCAGTCTATGTTTTGATGTATTTTTTATTATATCGGTATATCAGTGGAAAACTGATAATCGTGCTTAGTTTGATTATTTTATTCAATAGCAGAATTTAGTTAGTTATAACTAATTTTATGGAGATCCTAAACGTTGAAAATAAGTTTTTTTCAAATGTACTCAACATTCGATTACTTGATAATATAGAAAGAAAGCTCTCAGAACAACGTGGTATATTCACTTGTACTTGGTTTGAACAGGGATCCATTAATTATTTGATTTTACTAATGATGCTCCACCATCTGAATTCAAACATGAAAAGAACTATAACACTAACTCATGTGAGATGATGGGCAAATTGAAATCGTGAATAATGAATACCAACATTTATGTAACCATAAAAACATGAGAATACACGTATTAAAATCAAAGTGGGTGGATCATATACGAATACCCACAAATGTAATATAGGTACAATTTTACTAACAATATTGTGTACATCGAAACACTAAAAATTAAATAAAAATAATAAGTGGCCTTTGTTTTACTTGGAGGAGTTTAGAATATATCGCTATTTTGATTTTGTAATTGTTCTATTCTACAAATTGGTTCATGGATTTTTCAATTATATTGTGAGAAATAATTTTATTGTTATTCAACCTGTCTCTTATGAATATATTCCTTTTATATTTGAAATCAGTTGCTA
This sequence comes from Leptinotarsa decemlineata, assembly GCF_025532065.1. Lineage (NCBI taxonomy): Eukaryota > Metazoa > Arthropoda > Insecta > Coleoptera > Chrysomelidae > Leptinotarsa > Leptinotarsa decemlineata. The sequence continues at coordinate 1,295,111 of NW_027412523.1, forward strand.
CTGGGTATTCATCCTCTAATTTGGGACACTCCATATTCGAAATATATAGTATATTTTTTTCATTGGGTCTGGCAAATTGCAGTAGGTATATTTTTTAAACGTTTTGTGTCATTGTTTATGGAAATAAATACTGATAATAATACATTCGTCATTGCTTCAAAACAGTTCAAATGGTATCGTACTCGTCAACCTATAACACTCAAACCATTACTATATACAAGAGTACACTGCAAGTCAAGGAGGATAGAATACAAAACAGCACATTGATAAATATTTAAGCAGTATTCAACAATATACCTAAAATTTTCTTAAAAATGCAAAGACATATGTTTATGGAAACTACTGAATACTGACAAAATTAATATCCACTCTGAAAAGTAGAATGACTTCAAAAACGATTACGGCTTTATTGTGACTATTTCAATCTTTACATATTCTTTCTTAGGTTCAAGTAAAAGATTGAACAGGGATACTTGTCTTGCAAAACTAGAGTTTGGGAAAAAATCATTTTTAACAAATATATACACTTTTTCGTAAACCATAACAAAATACTGTATCTCGACGCGCGTTTCTTTGACCAAGTTGGCATCATCAGGAGATGATAAAATCAAGTTACCATCGTCTCCTGATGATGCTCACTAAGGTTGTGAAACGCACGTCAAGATATAGTGTTTTGTTCTGGAAAGGGGAAAATTGCTTTCTTTAGATTCATTTCACGACGAAAAACTAGATAATTTCTAAAGCATGACAGATGTGATATATTCCTATTTTTCTTGTGAATTATACTGCAATAAAACCATTTCATTTGATTTTTTTGGTTATGCATATCATTTGTTGAGTTACTTGATGAATTTGTTCGAAATATATTTTTTAACAGTTGTGTTTGATACACGATTTACGGGTGGATTGTGATTTTAAACAAATGAGTACTTGTTGATTGAAGTTTTCCGATATCAAAACTGTTGTCCCAAGCTGAGATCATACACAGGAAGGAACATTGGTTTAGGAGGAAATTCAAAGAAGCCGCAAACATGTTGTCCAACAATGTATTCAGCCGAGCTAGCCTAGAGATACGCAACATATGGAAACCCTTAGTTAAGTGGAACACGGCCAACTCCCGGCAAACGGTCATCTCCTACTAAACTGGTGAAGCGGAAAATAAGTATAATAATATAACCCATAAAAATAGTCATCTCTCGGAGGAATCAGTCCAGTCATCACCCGAAGACGATTGTACATACTAACAATCGAAACGTCGTGAAGTAACTTGGCTTGGAATATGTTAACTTTTTATTTTTTTTTTCAATTGTTCTATTTTTTCTTTCATTTTATTTCACTATTATTTCATTTCGGATGCATTTTACTTAATATAATTGCTATTTTCAGGTATTTATTACTAATTCTTTCATTTTTATTAGTTTCTTCAGAGATTTCAAATCATTTTATATAATATCAGACAATGGAAGTCCGAACTTATGAAATTCATGTTGATTTTATTATTAATCAAGTAATATTTGGTAATTAGGTAGTATTATGGATGAAATGAGAATTTCTGGACACTTGAAACATCAATATACAAATGAAAAAACTTCCAAAGAATGGAAAAAATCACACTAAAAAACTCATCTCACAGATATAGTGTGTATTCTATTGCCACCATTCATAATACCTTTTTTTTTGAAAGTGATACTTTTCTCTATATAAATTGACAATAGTAAAAAATTATTGTTAAAATAGAATCACATGGAATCACAAATAGAATCACAAAAACCAAAAAAGCTTTCTCCGTATTCAAAATGTTGCAAGTATATTATGTTACAATACATAAAGAAATTTGGAACAATCATGAAATACAAATCAATTCAGGCAACTAAGATTATAAAAAAAAGGAAAGAAAAAAAATTGAGTTGTTATATTTATATCGATATTTATTTTAATTTTTGTACAGCTAATGGTTCATGATTTTTGGTTGGGTTTTGTTTTGACAAAAATGAGTTCTTATTAAACCAAAGAGAAGTTAGAAGAGTCAAAATACTCGGCTCGATCATCTAATAAGTGATACTTGAGTTCATAGTATGATTTTTTTCAATAAAATTTGAATCTCTTCACAGTAAAATGATGTAAAATGTATATACTCAAAAGAATCACGAGTTAATGGTGGTCATACATTCACTTATCTTTTCTCAATCTAACAAATGTCAACAAAATTTCTTTTTCTTTCTTATCAATTACGCGATTTGGTAAATTTTCGTTTTGAGGGCACCCGGCGATTTTTAAAAAATACTTACGTATTTTGATGCGTAGATTACGAATCCAAAAGACAAAAGCGGCACTCTCCCTCATTCACAAAGTTACGGCCCTTCAAAATTCAGAAAAGGGCAACTTTTCAGCCTTCTTTTTTACAAGAGAAACTATTTTAAAACACAAGCATTTATTCACTAGGTCACTTTTACACCTTATTCCTCCTTAATTGACACTTTTCAATTCAACAATCAATATTTTTCTTATAAAAAACTTAATTTAAAAACTAATGCTTCTTCTGGTGACATTCTTCTATTTCTGGGTTAGTTACTAGTGACATTTCAGAAAAAAGCGGTTGGTATTTGCCGCCGCCTACTATTTCAAATTCATAGATTTGGATTTTAAGTTTGACGTGAGTGATTAGAAAAACACAAAATGAATTTGAACGAAAATAATAATTTAGTGAAAGTAATAATTGAATTCTTTATTTAGTTCAAGTAGGAGTGTTTCAAGCAACAATACGTTGTACCAATTGCAATGGAGAGTGCAAATTGAATTATGACGCTTTACTGTATAGATGTAACAAAAAACCGAAAATGAAAATACCGCATCAGTCGTACCAACTATGCCATTAAATGAAAACTTGTGTTTTTGAGAAGTTTATCTTGTGAAAAAGAAGGCTGAAAAGTTGCCCTTTTCTGAACTTTGAAGGGTCTTAACTTTGTAAACAAGGCAAAGCGCCGCTTTTTTCTTTTGAATTCGTAACCTGAGCATTAAAATACGTAAGTACACTCAAACATTTTTTTTGAAAATCGACGGGTGCCCTCAAAACGAATATTTACCCGCGATTTCAAGTGATATATGACAAGTCAGAATAATATATTTCTCCCGAGGAATATACAAAAGCTGCTTCATCCACTTATAACGAGGAATCAATCAAGATACGTATATGCCTCCATTCCCATAATTTACCAAGTATCGTGGCAGCCCAGAGTTAAAAGTTATTATGCCACATTAAAACACAATCATAATTCATTCTCAAAACCAAAAAAGCTCACTTTATATTCAAAGAACAAACCCTTTTATTTAATGTCACTTTTCTATATCGGAGAGGCAAATGCTATCTTTATTGCGAAGCCTACTACTTCTCTCTCGAATTCATCGTTCGAACTCAATCGTCCGTCCTTCTCCATCATATTCACCTGGCCAGGTAAGAAACGTTCTCTTTCTATCGAAATATGTCAGATATTCATCCCACTACAGTGTAAAACCCTACTCTCCGCAGTATTGTTAACTAAACTTATACGTCTGAAAGAGTCGGAGATCAGTCTACAAAAGCTCGCAGACGAGCGAAGTCGCGTTGCTCGCTACGTGTGCGATATGAGAGTTCAGTTTCAACCTGATCAATTGTTGTTGAAGTAAAACGGCGTGCTGCGAGTGGCTGATACCAGTTTTCGGATTAATTTGCATATAAAGCATGTGTTTGACCACTTCGATCGGCGATAAAACAGAATCGTACTACTAAAACAAACAGCCGAATATGGGTGCGTTCGCTAGTTTCGGTGGAAAACTGGAAAACCGCCTGCAGTGGGACAGTGACTTAAAACCGCTCCAGCCTAAATCTCACTCAAGTTCGGTGTACAAAAACTTATGCCTGGTGAGTGCCATTTTCGCGTTCAGTGTCGGTCTGACGATAGGAATCCTCATTCCGCTAGTGTACCTCAGGGCACCAGATATTAAAAACCAGACCAAACCGAGCGTTATCACCCCGCTGATCGCCAACTCAGCTGCTATAAGGACGATCTTTCTGAACAACAGCTACGGTTACAAGAACGAGTCCAAGTTTCCCACCGTGTCTTTCGTGGAAAACTTCTCCGGAGGGGAGAAGACCGACGAGACGCACATCGAGGACGGGATCTACTGGGGCAAGGACGTCGAGGCGGCCCTTCCCGAGGGGTACAAGGATAAAAACCACAACGTCTGGGGAGACTACGTCAAGAAGGCCGTGGGAATCAAAATGGAGAGCGGTTGCGGCAGGATGCAGAACCGCCTGGTGACGTTCCAGGACGGTTTGAAGGGGTGCGTTAGGTACCGGCAGAACACCGATCAGATCCAGGGCGAGCTCTTCAGCTTCTACTTGGCGAAGATCCTGAGGTTGCCTAACTTGGCACCCAGCGCCGTCGGCATAGTGGACCTGAAACAACCCCTGTGGCAGAACTTACGCAACGAAATCGCGTCAGCACAGTGGAACTCCAACAGGCCCATAGTTTTAACCCAGTTCATCTCGAATTTGAACTCGGCCAACATCCCAGAGGTGTTCAAGCCGATCGAGAGGCATCTGAACAAGTACGACGTGCTGAACATGACCAAAAGCGAGCTCGTGGACGAGGAGAATTTGATAAGGAAGCTGGTCGAGCTGGCCCAGTGGTCCGATTTGATCATATTCGATTATCTTACGGCGAACTTGGACAGAATCGTGAACAATTTGTACAATTATCAATGGAATGCGAATATCATGGATGCGCCTGCGCACAATCTGGCGAAGAAGACGGACAGTGAGTTATTGGTTTTCCTCGATAACGAATCCGGCCTCCTGCACGGGTACAGGCTGTTGAAGAAGTACGAGATCTACCACTCGATCCTGCTGGAGAATCTGTGCATCTTCAGGAGACAGACGGCCGACAGGATCAGGAAGTTGAAGCAGAAGGGGAACATCGGGCAGTTGTTGCGCGAGATGTTCGAAAGACAAAACAGTGAAAGCGTCAAAGATATTCTGCCGACGATTCCGGACAAGAGTGTTAAGATTTTAAACGAAAGAATAGACAAGGTTTACAATCAAATATCGAAATGTGAGTCTGTTTTTTCTAATACCTAGTTAGGAGAAGAGTTGTAGGGATTTTGAAATTCGAATGGGGACTATCGAAAGAAAAAGCATGCACCTACTAACATATGCTTTTTCATTCGATACTGCACCTAGTTTTTAGGTAATTTATTTATTTATTATACTCACGCAGCCGCCATATGCCATAATAAATTTATTTATGTCGCCATCGAATGGTGAAATTTTTTGAGAAAGTCACTTAATGGCTTAAATTGAGAGAATTTTTTTATTATTAGAAAAATGTGATATGAAGTAAATATGTCTGATAGTGTGTATAATACTGTACATATTGATATTGTGATTTTAGTCTCCAGAGACCAAATATTATTGTAAATATTTGTAATATTATTTGTAAATTTGTAAATATATAGATGATATAAATGCGAATAAAAGTTGATTCCGATGTCAGTTTTTGATTTCAAAAATGTCATTTTACATTTTCCCTCCGAAAAGTGAAACTCTTGTTTTATATATTTAGTCTTATATGAGAAAGAACACTGTGGAAAAGCAATCTTCTTTTCGACAAGCACTAAATAATATTTGATAATGATTGATATTGCATCTTTATTAACACTTGAAATGTTGATTTTAACTATCTCATATATTAAAAATCAAACATCAAAGAGTAACGTCTGTTTTTAAAGGAAGAAAAGTCAAGATACAAGAGAATTATTTCTATTTTATAGAAGTTAGGAGTTTGCTATTGCAGAAAAGAGAATTGAAACTTTCTATATTTTTTACCACTTTTATTTGTAACTATCATTACTGCAGTTTCGTCTTACAAGGACATTTTCAAAGTTATACATTAAACTAACAATGATTTATTACATTAGCCCTCATATAACACTACTGTAGGTAATAATAGAGGTATTTAGCTTGATGAGTACCTGAATTTTTGTTCACTAGTGACAATGTGGATATGCTAATTTGAAAACCGGTGAGTAAACTAAATCGATAAAATAAAAGTGGTAAAAACTATAGAAAGTTTCAATTCTCTTTTCTTCATTATGATTTCCTACCACGTAGTAACAGCTACATCCATCAATTCATTGAGTGTGCTTATTGTCAATGAAAAACTGTAAATTTTCCAAATAAAAGCCCTCGTTTCGGTTGTTTCAACCATTATAATGAGTATTTTCAATCTCTTGATTGATCAAAATTGACCTTAAAACAATATCCTTGTCCATCAAGACTGAAACAATTGAATCTTTATATTTAACCCTTCAATTTGAAATGAAGAACCTTAATTTCTAATTGAAAGTATTTTTTTATAAATGTTGAACATGCTGATAATAGTTTTCTGAATTTTAACTTGATAAAAAAAGCTGAGAAACATTCGAATTTAAAACATTAGACATGTTTCTTGTGATGCACTGTTTTGAACCTCGACACGCGTTTCGATCACCAAGTGATCATCTTCAAGAGGAAGATCAAACAGTATATTTTTCTTATTTTTTCAGTCATCTTCAACTTTGTTATCCTAAGTTTGAAACTAAATTTTCGGAGGTCATTTCAACTGAATAATGAATTGCCGAGTGGATTGTTATACAAACATAAATTACATATTCATGAACAGCAAAGGCATCCTATTCTAACCCTCAATGGGAATATTCAATTCACATTGATTCAAATCTACATCAAATTGATCAACGAATAGAGTACCTATTTATTTTTGATTGTGCCCACATTAATTTATAAGAAGTTGCATTTTATCACTCATTCTTAATGCTTGTATCGGAAGTTAAAGAACCCGAGTAGGTACAACCTCTCTATTTGTTTCTTTGAATGGCTATTTATATTATTTTGCATAATTTTATGCCACGTTTCACAATAAATATTCTCGAAACAAAACAGCTACAACATCGTAATTTGTTTGACATGCAAAATTCTGATTGAAACATTTTTCTCACGAAAACATGTGTTGAATAGAAGATTAATTTGAGAAAAATGGCCAATATGGTGAGAATTTATAAATTTCCAGTAATTTTTTCAAATTATCACAAGTTCTGCATTTTAATTATTGATGGATAGTCAGATTTTTTAATTTGAAACAATTACTGAATCAAAAATACTGTTTATAACAAGAATGCTAGTGAAATATACGTACAGAACGTGGCGTTACTATATTTTCTAGGTTAAGTTTCACACTACAATACTACCTCCTGAGAAGTAAGTAAATATTTCAGTAAATGACTAATTTATTTTTTTCACAAAGTAATAAGTATTTTGTCGAGTATTGTGAAATGAAAATTTCATTTTATTTTTATCGGCTCTATATTAAAAACAATCATCATCGATATTTCATAATTAATGGTTAATGAAAAGTCATAAAAATATCTACTATCTACTTCCCTTTTATTTTTGCTGACTATGGTGATTGATGTCCTGTGTAAAGGTTCCAATTCATCAATTTAAAATAAATTTGATTCAGAAGAAGGTAATGTTGTTCCAACATCCATTTTCTGAGAAATTTCTTCTACTAACCAATAGGAAAAATTTACCCCATTAACGGATGCATTTTTGATTTATTTAATCTCAATATAGTCTGTTTCACAAACCTCAGGAAAAAACCATTGCTTGCTTTATGAGTTATCATAAATTGTAGTTCAATGTTTCATAATAAAGTTTGTTGAAAAGTCATATGTTGTGAAAGGTTTCAGTTAACATGAAAAGTATTATTTTTCAAATTATTGACTTTCAACTTTAAAAAACTGTAGATTCTTATCTTAGTCGTTCAGCAAAATTATGACGTATTACATAGTATGATTCAACAAAATGTTTTTTCAGTGTTATTTTCTCCTTTAAAAGAAGAATAAAAATTTTGGAACGAAGTACAAAATTAGCCTAAAATTATGATTAAAAAATAAATATGAAAATTCCAAGTGGTTCTGTTAGAATAACAGAGGTGAAAAATAATTGATATCAAGTTAGTGCAGCTATCGTAATAAAATTCTTAATAGAACTGGAGTGTTCAAATTCCTGTTACCAATAATTGTCATTCCATTCAAAAATGGTTCGAAAAACACATTTATCTAGAAAGTATTGCATTTTTCGTGTAATATATTGCACTGTGAGAAACATTTGCACAATGGGGCAACAAATCAATACGTATATTGGATTTCTTCATAAGTATTTTCAAAATATCGTGAACAGTAGTAACCAGACGTAATTTCCATTTTATGTCCGTTGGAAAATTCAATATTTGGAAAGAAGAATTATCAGTTTCTCCCAGTTAGCAATGTAATGCTATATTTTTGTTGATTTTTTTTGACAGTGAGCTTCGTAATGCACATTTACTAAAAAAAATTGAAGTAGGTATCTTTAGACTATACTTTTTATTCGAATTGAAGTGAAATTGAGTAGAGAAAAGTATCTTCTGTATAATTCAGTGTTCATATAGAAGTGTTTGTTTCGAAAGATTTTTTTCTTTCGTGTAATTCAATGTTTATATGAAAGTAGCTGTTTCAGGAGGACTTTCTTTCAGTTTGTGTCTGAAAGTTACTTCTTTGCATGATCTACACATCCATGTATAGAGTGACTTATTTTCAAATTGTTTACTTCCTTCCTTTCTTTGGAAGATTCCCTCATCTCCTTTGTTTGTATCAAGATGGAATAGTAGAAAGCCAAAAACTTTCTTTCCCAAAAAGTAATCACTCATAAAAATATAACCTCTTCAATTCAAATAAAATTCCTCTTGGCTGGGATTGAATCAAATAGGTGAATGAATGTCATTACGATGTAATCGATGACATAAGCAGATCAAGCTTATTCCGTGACATTAAAAAATCGTAATTCATAAATGAATTGTGTGTATTTTCTATAATGTTATCTAATTTGGTACTGAAGAGCCTTTGGGCAAGTGTCTTCAGGCGAAACATCGGTGTATACCACTGAGGGTGACAGTGTTCCATTTAAGTGCAATTTATTACCATTCATTCAAAGTAGAACTCATGTGAATGATATCTGATTTTCATTCCACAACGAATGTTTGAAATACAAACTGAGTAGAGAAAAGTATCTTTTGTATAATTCAGTGTTCATATAGAAGTATTTGTTTCGAAAGAATTTTTTTTCTTTCGTGTAATTCAATGTTTATATAAAAGTAGCTGTTTCAGGAGGACTTTCTTTCAGTTTGTGTCTGAAAGTTACTTCTTTGCATGATCTACACATCCATGTATAGAGTGACTTATTTTCAAATTGATTACTTCCTTCCTTTCTTTGGAAGATTCCCTCATCCCCTTTGTTTGTATCAAGATGGAGTAGTAGAAAGCCAAAAACTTTCTTTCCCAAAAACTTTTTATTCGAAGAACATTTATTTACTCAGGCAATTTTCAGGCGTTTCTGGAGCCCCACAAATTTAGGGTTAGTCCAACTCATTGTTCTGATGTTCACGGTGTTCAAAATTCCAGAAAGGCTTTTTTGCTATTGCAGAAAAAAACGACTTTGTTAAGACCAATCACATTCGACAAGAAACACTGTTGATAACAAATTTAGTCAGAGCGACCACAACAGATTTTTTTATTTATACTGAGTGAAATTCTGAATTGGAACTCAACTACGGAAACACAGAAGGTTGTTCATAAGTTCTTATTCTTTCTTGGAAATATCGACTTTAATATCGAAATTTTCACTTTCAACCCGAAACTTCGAATATTATTTCGACTTTGATTTCGAAATTTTGACTTTAATATCAAAATTTCGGGATTTTGAGGCCACATATTGTTACTACATATTTGTTTCTTGGAAATTTCGAGTTCAATATCGAAATTTTTTGTAAATTTCGAGATTTGAGACACCACATATTTTTATTAATTGTTTCATGAAAATTCCGGCTTGAATTTCGAATTTATTCTGGAAACTTCGACTTTAAACACCAAATATCGAGGTTGAAGTCAACATTTAGAAAAAAACATGTGATAAAAATATGTGGCTGTTCTATGGAAGCGCAAAGGGCCACATATTTTCATTATTTGTTTTTTGAAAATTCTGACTTCAATCTCGAAATTTTCAATTTAAACTCCAAATTTTGAGGTTGAAGTCAATGTTTCCAAAAAATAAATAATAAAGATATGTGGCTGATCTACGGAGGCGCAGAAGGCGACAATTCCGAGATTCGAGAGGCCACATATTTTTATTGATTTATTCTTGAAACTTTTTGACTTGAATTTCGAGATTTCCACTTTGAAATCAAAATTTTGACTTCAATCTCGAAATTTTTACTTCTAACTCGAAATTTTGGGATTGAAATCGACATTTCCAAAAAACAAATAATGAAGTTATGTGGCCGTACTACGGAAGCGCAGAAGGGCCACATATTTTTATTATTTGTCTCTTGAAAATTTAGATTTAGCCGAAACTTCGAGATTAGGGTCGAAATTTCGAAATTAACATACAAATATCGAGTTTAATGTCGAAATTCGGAGATTAAATTTGGAATTTGACAAAACAACTAATAAAAATATCTGAGACTATTGTGCTTCTGTACATTTCTAAGATGCCCAGGCTGTCAATTTCATTTAAAGTTTCCAGGTTTTACGAATCTCAGAACTGAGCCGTTTCAGATCAACTAGTAATTGACGTCCAATTAAAGTGAAGTAGAATATTGGGGCAGATCCTTATTTCGTGAATAACGAACACGAGATATTATAGTAAATGAAGCCGAAATTATTCGACTATCAGATTTAACCTCGAGAATTTGACCTACGATCGGAACTTTTTGCATGTTAGAAATATTTATCCATAAACCATTGATGCCGAAACCCAAAAAGGAATATGACTTAATGATAGTGTGGAAAATATCTGACACAAAAATATGGCTGGGAAAATATGGCGTAATTTGAGGTCCACTTTCTGTTGTGAATGATAAATGCCCTATAAAGAGGTAGAAATAATTATACACACGGTTCATTTTTGGGCATATCATTTGCATAGCATTTCTGAAATTTCACTTTAGATAATGGAACAATGTTGCCGAGAATGTGTTTTTGTTCGAATTGCTCGACTGTGATTTCATTCCCAGGATGGTCAAAAATATTCTTTTACTTCATTTTAGCCACCTACGAATTCGCGGAACAAAATAGTTACGGTTTGGTTTTTTGTGAATTGGAGGTTAGAACACAATACTTTTTTTAATGTTTCTTAATGAAATAGTTGTCTTATTTATTTATAAAAGATACAGATTTGGGAAGAGATGCATAGAAACCCCAGATTCGCTTTTGTTTTGTCAAAAACTCTCGAACGCTTTGTTGTCAAAGTTACAGACATACGGCATTCGTGGCGACGCACATTCCTGGATTTCATCATTTTTTGAAAATATGCAACAATATGTTACAATTAGTAACCACAGCATGAGTACTTATGATAAACGTAATTCAAGTTTGTTAAATATTTCAATGGGTGTTCCGCAAGGATCAGTATTAGGGCCTATATTGTTCCTTTTATATACAAATGATTTGGAATCACATATTAGGAATACTTTTTTAACAATGTATGCCGACGATACGTCTTCAATAGTATCTGACATGTATGAAAACTCAATTTTAGACAAATGCAAATATGCTTTGCAAATTTATATTCGTCAACTATCATTAAAGTATAAACCTAAGTGAAGACCATGGCATCCTTCCTTACAAAAACGACATTTAGTAGGATGGCACAAGATCGGATCCACGAATATCAAAAATAAACGAAGTTCCCAGGGCGGTTTATTGGAGAGACAAGTTTCAACGTGGACTGCCGAATGAGATTCGGTGTTTTTTTTGGAAACGACATGTATCTTTGTTATTCGTAAATATAATGTTACGAAGAACCTATAGATGCCGTCTTTGTAAAGGAAGATGTCGAAGAATGCGATTGTTTTCTTGGAAGGCCTCGTTTATCTTTGATATTCATGAATTTACTTCTCTGAAGAACCTATAGATGGCGTCTTTGTATGAAAATAAGTCGTCGCTTTTGTCTGTTCAAGGCTACAATCAATGACTTCTATGTAAAATTTCTCCTAATTGACAGAGGGTATTATTTTATGAAAAAGTTATTTGAAATTTCATTTAGAATCAACATTGCTTGAAATATTAAATTGATTGATAGTGTGGTATTGTATGTCAGCCTCAAGTATTTCGTTTCTATATTGTTCTCAAAATAGGATCTCTCGTGTGGGTAACAGACAATACTAAACATTTATCAATATTGTAAAATTATTCGTTTCCGGAGCTGCATTCGTAAACTCGAGCCACATATTTTTGAAAAATTACAATTTTTTCGGAACTATAAGAAACGAGGTAGTAGAAAAATGAAATGAGTAAAATAGCGGGCCAACCCTGAACAACACTTTATTTTTCACAATATCCAGAAAAACATTGATTTATATACTCTCCCTGAAGGACTTTTAATATTTCTATAATTGCCTTATTCGTGGTATTCGCTTTCCATAAAGCGGTTATGAACTTTAATTGGATTTGGTTGTTTTATTTCTTCTAAAGTAGCAATAGAAATCGATAGCAAAAGAACTGCAACCTAATAATTGAATAACTAATCCCAAACCTTTACTATCTCACACAGAGGCGGATATATACCTACTTTGATAATGGATTGCGCGATAAAATTTTATTGCACAACCGTAAAAATCGTTCATTATCGGAAGGAAAAACGATTTTACTTGTTGGCATAAAGTCAGTTAAGAAAGATATATATCCTGTCAGTTCTGTCGTTAAAGATATTATACATTTTTTAGCATTTCAGTTTGGATTTTATATGATGGAAGACTGGATAATAAAACCTAATAGTATATATTTGAATGATAAGAACAATATAATACTTGTTGAAGAATGCATTTACAAATTTCTATGTTTTTAGCCAAAATACATATTTTTTTAATAATACAGGGTTGGCCAATTAAACAAACAAATACATTATTTTCCGTATACATAATAGAAACAATTGTTTTTTGTTTCGAAAATGATGGACAGAATCATAATGACCTATCTATATCTCTCCTTCTCTCAATTCAGACAGTATATAGTCCTAATATAACCCGAATTATATTTACGTCTCAGAAATTATATCCAAAATATGATGAAAATTTGAGTATGGTGAGTAGCGTCATATGAACGTCAGGAAAATATGCATAAAAAAACGAAAAAATGTACCACTTTACATATGTCATTTACTCACGTCATTATAAAATACACAAAACTTGCCTTTTGGAAAATGGAAAAGCATATACGAAAGTTTCCAGTATTTTTTATATTTTTCAAATGTTGGTTTTAATAGGAACTCTAATGAAAGTGAAGTTTAATATAAATTATAATATAAACCTTCAACATTTTCTCTATTTCTCTATTATTATTTTAATGGAAATAAAATTTCCAGAATTTGAAAAATACATATTTTTTATCTCAGAGCACATGGTCTTATAAAATGTACTGCATAAACTGTGATGCAAAATGTATTGATATTTGAATCATGAAAATAGTAATGATAATAATGTACTTTCAAAACAAACGTTTTTCGTCATAATTCATTGCAATATAAAGCATTTACGTTCGACCAGATATTGTAAACATGAAAAAAAAATTAACATCCCAAAACAAATGTCTTTCAAATGATGTCTTCACTAGGTAATAAGTTTCATTGTCGAATATTTGTTTATTTTCTGTTTGTCATAATGAGGAAGCAAACATTTTTTTATAACGTTTTCAATTCTTCTATAATATTAATAATAATAAATGGGCTTTATTCATTGACATACATTGTCTATAAAGAAGAGGTAGATACAAAAATCAATGAAAGGAAGAAGAAACAGCAAATGTATCTTCTTATTATGAAAATAGACGGTATTCTACGGCTACGGCAAAAATTCCAAAGGAATATGTCTAGAAAAATCAAACTAGTACAATTGACGGCCAAAATTTTGTGAAACCATGAATAGAGATGTAAATCTATCTAAATCAGTGTAGTTCCACCATCACTCCAGAAATTGAATGTTTGCAGTAGAAGTATATTGTAGATCCATACTTAACTGATGTCAAAATTATTTTTAATATCGTTAATTTTTAAATGGAAGTCTTGTACAGGAAGTTAGATTGAATACAAAGATCAGACATACAAGATTTCCTGATTCATCACCATTAGACTATGTCAGACCTGTCAGGCAATGAGAAAAAATATTTTGATGACAGCACAGTGAAAAATTGTCGCTTCTGGATAAAAAATGAACTAGTCCACGCGATTTAATTTTTGATAACTACTTTAACTTTCGGGTCATTTTAATGTTCTTGAACTTCATAATACTCATTATTTTGTGTTGAGTTACACCTTGAAATTGGCTATAAACTGTGGTCGGTCATAGATACATAAAGAACGGAATGAATGGAATACGGTGTCTGATAATTCATCACAATTTTCATGTTTTAACGACCGACTGTGACGAAACATCAAGTTATTTTCTATAAAATTCAAATGGTGGAAATTATACTCCGTTGAAGTGCGAGAGAAATTGGCATAAAGCACGGAATTATACGAGAACCGCGACCTCTGCAAGACCTCTGCATTACTATCAGGAACTGTTGGCATACTAGGATGGTGTAATATTAAATTGGAGTGTAAGTTTCTAGTTTTTCCGAATGAGATATCAGTGAAAAATTATCAGAGTCATAGATCAAATATTTTGATAGACGACGAATCAAATAGTAGGGTATGATTATACAGGGTGTCCATTGGAAAACTTCCCACCCTTAATATCTTCCTTCCAGTAAATAATATGAGGAATCGAGAAAATAGGTCAGTTTTATAGTCAAGGGGAACACCTTACTCTTAAAATCTTAAATGGGAAGGGGTGTCAAGTGGAACATCATTTAGATTGGCGTTCAATTCTGCCTGCACTGATACACTTACGTTTTATTTTTTGATGACAGTTTCCGAAAAATAACGTTCTAAACTCAGGCATGTAATTAAAAAAAAATGTTTGATGTCTAAACAGGAATAAATCCCAATAACAAGACATATTAATATCATTAGCAAACATGTTACAGTTTTATATCTGCCTATATATACAGTGTCACCATTAAAGTGCGCACCATATGGGAAACTTTTTTTTCGAAAAGTTTCAATGAAGTTTAACTTCGGCACTTGTTTGTGCTTTAAATTTAACTGATGTTCAGTGTTTGTCAAATTCAACTTTTTTTTTGAAAAAAATTGAAAAAGTGCATTTCTAGATCGAATTTAACAAAAAGTTACTTGAAAAAGTTGTGTCTACGGCAGTTTTATATCCATATGCCAAATTTTATGCAACTAGGATAAAGTTAACATCTTGCTTATTTTTGACAGATATCCCCTTTATTTTGAAAAACAAGTTCGGTTAATTGTCATCAATTCATGTATACATAACAAACTCATCATGGAGTTTAACTTTTCTGATACATTTTTACTTATACGGACATTTTTAGAGAAAAATTAAAAATTTGCTATACAAATTTTAACATGACTGGTGCAAAGTTTCAATCACTTGGCTATTTTCTATTATCTGTCTGACAGACAGACAGATGCATACACATATATATATGAATACAATAGTAAGTTATCAACTATAAACACCCGTAGAGAGTAAACAAAAAACTAAATAAAGGAAACATTTAGGAGAGTTAAGCAAAAAATTAGGTGAAAAACTTGTGTGCAGTAAAAACATAGTTCAGATGTATTACAAAAATACATAATTCAGCAGTAATACAGTGGTAGTAATAAGCTCACAATGTAAAGTAACTTTCAATTTGGGCTCATGTATTTTGACTAGAGTGTAAAAGTGTCTTAAATGGTTTTTAACTTGACCAATAGGTTCATAATAAATGTCGAGACCGATTGTAAAGTTTGCTCATTGCAACAACTGGTCACTTGAGTAATATTTTTGTTCTAGAATTGGGTAAATAAAAGTCAGTTCATTTCTAAAATTGATTCGTGGAACATGAAAGTTGAAGTGGGAGAGTAGTTCGGGACAGTCAATCAGATTATTCACTAGTTTATAAATGAAAACTATAGAGTAGTAGGTTCTTCGGTTTTGAAAGGATAATAGATCAAATTTATTCAGTAGTATTCTGTTGTCAATGCCTTGTTCAGGATAAACTCCTTCTAGCTTGTAAGTAATATATTTCATGAAGCCTCTTTGTATAGACTCGATTTTGTTTATGTAGACATTGTATATGGGTGACCATATACCAGCCGAGATTTGACGTATGTATTGAAAAAGGTAAAAAATTGTCTCTGCTACGAAAGTTTTTACAGTTACGATAAATGAGCCCTAGCATCCGTTTGGCTGAGCACGTTATTGTGTCATAGTGGATGGAGAAACTCAGTTTAGGGTCAAATGTGGCACCAAGATCCCTTTGATGAGTGCTTATTTTAAGAGGTGTGTTATTTATGCAGTAATCATGAGAAATAACATTATGTTTAAGGGTGTATTTTGAGTATTTACATTCGTTCGTATTGAGGGGAAGATAATTTTCAGTACACCAAAGGTACAAAAAGTCAAGGGTTTTTTGTAAGATTAAGCAGCCCTCCTGTAATATAATGGGCCGAAAGATTTTCAAATCATCTGCAAAGAGTAAGAAATTACTAGAGAGATTATTTCTTATATCGTTAATGAAGAGTGAGAATAAAAGAGATGCTAGATTGCTTCCTTGAGGGGTACCACTGTTTGCAATAAATTGGAACGACTTGTGACCCCTATAATCTATGAATAGGATACGTTCAGTTAAGTATGAGCGGAAAAGGTTCAAGAGTTGAGAGTCGAATCCATATTGGTGAAGTTTATTGATAAGAATGTTATGATCCAACTTGTCAAACTCCTTCCAGAAATCTCTGTAGACAGTATCTACTTGTAGGTTATTATTAAGTGCATTACTTACTGATTGTGTGAAGCACATTAAGTAAGTTATTTTTGATCGTTTGCTAAAGAAACCGTGTTGAATGTTTGAAATTGAATTCTTAACATCAGGAAAGATTCTGTTGTACAAGCACATCTCAAAAGCCTTTGCAAAGTTTGATAACAAGGTTATAGGTCGGTAGTTTTGGATATTGTTTATGGCACCAGCTTTGAAAATTGGGCAAATTTTTGATATTTTCCATTTGTTAGTAAAGCATCCTGTATTCAGTGCTAGATTGAAGATTGACTGTGATGATATGGCTAAGAGGTGTGCACAATGACGGGAATGAATGTAATACGCGTAGGAATTTTAATTTGTTAGTTATTGTCCTTTTACAAAATAAAATTTAATTAGCGAGAAAGACACGCTTATATTATAAACCGTTCGAAATGTCGTCCATTTTACTCCAAACAGTAATAAATTCTGTTTTCGACTTCCCTCTAACATTACGGTAAACTTCACTAGGAATTGAATGGCGTGTTGCTGTAATTAGTCTTTTGCGTTCTTCAATATCAGAAGGTTGTTTTTTATGAAAAACGGATTCAAGATGCCCCGAAAGAAAGAAATCGAAGGATGTTAAATCCGGTGATTTCGGGGCTCAATCAACTGCTCTCCTTCTGCCAATCCATCTATCCGGAAATCTCTCGTTTAACCACTGTCGGGTGGAAAGAAAATAATTAGGTGGAGCACCGCTGGAAATGTAACATAAACCTCCTGCAAAATTTAATTATCTTCTGCATCCATTTGAGTTTCTAGCTCGTGAGTTATGAGAGGATAGACAGACTCTTCAAGCATTTCAAGGTACAGATAGATGGTGGTCAATTTGAAAAAAAAAAGGCCGGCATTATATGAATCAAATGAGGACAAGGAGTTTGAAGAAACAGTCTTTTTAGGAGTTGTTGAAAATAATCCCAGAACGGCAACACGAAATTTGAAATTATCATCAGGCCTTCCAAGAACTAAATGGACTACTACTACTACTACTGAAATGGACTAACGTCCATTTCAATAGTAGTAGTAGTTTATTAATCACTAAATCACATGTATTTATAAAAGCATACAATAGAAAAAAATTGGCGATTAATATAAACATAAGGAAAGGTTTGTCAAAACGAGTCTTATTATTGAATTTTCATCAGAGGAAACATAGGTATTGATGATTCACTAAAGTTTTTGAAAAACTTGTCTGCGAAACATCTATATCGAAATTCTTTACTTTGAAGATGGTCAAGATATATTGTATTTTGAGTTACTCGGGCAAAACATTTTAGTGCTTATATTTGTAAATAGTATTAACAATGTGGATTTTATCTTTTCCTTCCTAAAAAATAGTGAATAATATTCTTAGTATACTACAAAAAAGACACATTGAATATAAAATCTAAAAGTATAGACTCTCTTAACGTGTACATAATCGTAAAAACATATAAAACGTAAAAATTCAAGTGCGTAAACGTATAAAAATATGAATGTTACAATATAAAATACAAACTCATCTTAAATCAAAAGTATTCAAAATGTTAGGTAGAGATGAAAAATATATATGAAAATTGAGACATTACTCAGTAGAATATGTTTATAATAATGTTATATTTTCATTCTTGAGACATTTGATCACTGAAATTTTGAAAAATTCAAACACATATTCCATTTTTATGTGATCTGAAGCAAGATTGAATAATTTGGGTCCAATGTATGTAATTGATCTTTGCCCATTAGCTTTGTTCATTTTCGGTATATCTAGGTTACTCGTTTTGAGTCGGGTTTCATATCCATGTTGATGATTTTTGAACTTATTTCTATTGCGAAATATAAATAATAATAATTGTTTAAAATAAAGATATCTCAAACTCATCAGATCACAATATTGTAATATTTGTGCCGATGGGAAACGAAAATTTAAATTACAGATAATTTTGAGAAATCGTTTCTGTAGTACCATAAGCGGTTGTACAGGTGTACTATAGACCCCAACACATCCTAGATTTCCATACATTAAGTGTGACTGAACTAACGAAAAATATATACTGCGCAAATCATTGATACTCAGTATATTCTCAAGTGTTCGAAAAACATACAAAAGGGCTCTGAATCTTTTACAAAGATATTCTATATTTATTTTCCACGTAAGATTATGGTCAATGTGTATTCCAAGATATTTTACTGAACTGGATTTTTTCAAAGTTCTTATTTCTGCTAGTTAAATGATGCTTTGGGAAAACATGCATTGGGAAAACCATGAATGAAATGTAAGATGTTTTATCAATATTTATTGTCAGAAAACTATCAACAAGCCAATTTACAATAGTGTCAATATCGTTTTTTGTATGAGATATTACATCTTTCCAGGTTGCTCCATCAATTAATTATTAGTACTGTATCATCAGCATATGAGACCATTTTTCCAGAAATATCAATGAATAACATATCATTCAAATATAATATAAACAGGATTGGCCCTAAAACCGTGCCCTGGGGAACTCCGTATTTAATTTCTAATGGGTCGCTCAGTACACCGTCTATTTTAACCATTTGTTCTCTTTCATTGAGGTAGTTTCTGATTAGATCATTTGCCAGACCTCTGATACCAAGGTTATTTAATTTCGATAGCAATTTTTCATGACTAATGTTATCGAAGGCCAAGTCGATAATACTCCCAGGCATGGTCGTTTTTCATCTAAGTGATCATATATTTGTGTGACTAAGTTAACTGTGGCATCAGAGGTTGATCTTTCATTTTGAAAACCACATTGGAAATCTGAAATTATGTGATGTCTCTCTGTGAAAGTCATTGAACGTTTTTTGAGGATTTTTTCGAATATTTATGCCAAATTGAATATTATTTATTTTCATTATTATTCATCATTTATAATGATTATTATTATCATTGTTGAAGTTTCAATTATTAGTAGTAAATATAGTATAAATTGTTATCGGTTTTATTGAAACTATGCGTTTTAATTACTACCATAAAAATCCTTCTCAATATTTGATAGCTACTACTGAACATTTCTTTCTGTTTTATCGCCGTGTCTTCCAAAACCTACATCAAGGTGTATTTCAAACCCTACATGAAAAAACCTAAAAGCTCTGTATTTTGAAGATGACTCCAGCAAAACATCAAGTATTCTACATTTTTGAAAAGGTAATTTCAAGCTCTATGAAAATATGCAGGAATATACAGGGTGGCTCATAAAAATAGCCATCAGTTTTCATCTATCTAGTTTGAAAATAGAAGTTTAGTGTCCAATTTGACCCACTCCACGGATGGTTGAAGTTAATAATGAATTTCTCTTACTTCTCTTGGTGATATTGGCCTTGACGAAGTAGACAATCGGTTGCGCCGCAAATTGCTGACCGCAAGAAGACCACAATGAAAAGCATCTCGGTGTCGTTGGTACCTATTTATCGTTAGATTGACTGTTTGTAATAATAAAAATGCCGTCGGTAATGTTTTGAATAATGCGAATCGACAGCATGACAAATTTACATTAAATAATAATTAATCGCACCCATCAATATGCGTGTGTTCATACAAGGATAAATAGAAACGCATTAGGGAAGGGAGTTATGTATTTGACACATGTACGGGTTCGTAACGTAATGAATACGCACTAGACGCAGTCTTCCTAACAATCTAAGGCCGGCCACTCACGTACAGTTTCAACTGACAGTTATGACTGTATAGTTGAAATTGACAGTTGAAACTGAGCGTGTGTGGCTGTTTTGGTTACAGTTCAACTCCAATTTTTCAACTGTACAGTTCAACTGAGAGAAATGGAATCATTCATATTTTTACTGAAACGATAAACTGAACTGAGGGTGTGGCGGTTTTAACTGATATTGTACAGTTTAGTTTGTGTCGACAGCTATGGTCAAACTTCCCTTGAACCCCACTATGCAAGACTAGGTGTCTTGATTCTTAATCAAAGGCGAAACCAACGAAAGTACTTTTTGGTACACTGTTTGCTTCATGCGCAAATAATTAAGAGAATCTGATGGCTCATCCCTTAATTCTTTTAATAAATTTATGTGGGAAGATGCATTTCGTTTTTGTAGCCACTTCTTGCACCACTGTTTACCCTTTTCTTTTTTTTATAGAGGAAAGTCTCCTTATATGGGGTACTTTTTTTCAAAACACCATAATAAAAAAACGGAGATAGTTTTAAGCTTTATTTCCATATTTCATGTTTCTTTGGGATTACTATCAAGCATTTAATAAGAAGAAACATGTTTAAAAAAAACCAGAGAAAATTTGTAGAATTTGAAAAAAGTGCTCATATTAGAGGCATATGATATCTTAATATGGGGTACCTAATTTAATATGTAAAATTTGTAAAAAAGTAAAATTATTTTGTTTTTTTTGAGAAATATTCATTTATGAAAATGCAAAAAGTATATCGAATGAAAAGTTTCGTTCCTTATGAACATAAAAAAGTTCTCATCTAGAAAGAACATACAACAAATTATTTAGAAATGCAAAAGTCACAAATATACGGATTTCTTTCACAATTAGCACTTTCAACATGAGTCCATTTGAAGCAGCTTTGACATATTACCCACTCTTCACCTCTGACATCTCCGGAGTACGGATTTTCGCAAAAAAATACAAATAGCATCTTCTTCAAAGTTTTCTACCTGTTGGTCATCTGAATCTTGATACTCGGGTTCAGGGGCCGAATCTGAAGAACTCCAGGATACCACCTGCGTTTGTTTGCTTTTTCTATAGCAACTGACTGTTTCTTTTTCTTTTTGGTATGTTTGATTTTTTTCTGATGACATGGTTTTGAATCCTTAATCTTTCTTTTGACGCCCGAATTTTAAGGTAAATTTCTTTTTTCTATGCTGGCCTCTAATTCCTCTTTGTATGGAGTGCTAGTTACAATGGCAGCCTTTCCACATTTTGTACTCTTTTTTTTAATAATAACTTTTGAAGCAGTTGGAACAGGCAAGGGTAATCTGTTTCTCAGGGGCAACCTGTCTCTCAGCGGTTTGCTGTCTTGGAGGGGTAACTTGTCTTTCAGGGATTTTTTCTTTTGGCTCGTTATTCTCTAATTGTTCTTCCTCTACTTTGTCTTCCTCTAATTTTTCTTCATCCATTGTTTCTGTTTCTACTCTTTCTTCATTAATTGCTCCTTGCATTTCTGCCACAAAATCATATTCTTTGAATGCGTTCCTATCAGGAGGAAACATTCCAGTTTTCTAAACCCGTTCACAGCTGTATCCATGGTGGCCGCTCTTATATAGGCTTTCCCAAAAAGTTCTTCCACCTGATGGCCTGATACAACACGTCCTGGGTTAAGCCTAAGCCAGTTTGTGATCTCTATCGTTCTAACGAAGAATTCACAATGCCTTCAGGCGCTCCCTTCATCTTTATGTACCGTTCTAAGGTCGTTTGAGATATGCCGTGGGTCTACGCACTCTTCTTGTAGCCCATATCGCCTTGCCGAAGAGCTAAAATTGCTGAAATCATTTGTTCCTTGTTCCATACCTTTCGTTTTTTAGGCATCTGAAGGAAAATACTTTAGTTTTATACGGAAAAGTACACAGTACCCTAATATGGGGTACCCCAAATTAGGAATTGATAGGTACCCCATGTTACGAGCAAAGTAGATTTTTGAAAGTGGAATTTTGTGAAAAAACTGTGACGTTTTCTTAAAAAACCAAAACCATTTCCATAAACCAAGCCAATTTCTGTATTGAATGATATTGAGTTTTCAAAAACTTACCTTTGAGTTTCCTTAAATATCTAAAATGCAACAGCCACCAGAAATTTTTATTTATTCACAAAATTACCATAACCTAAATCATCGAAACGTAACACGAGTTTACTCCAAAACGTGAATGGACGCTTTTTAGGAAGTCGGTGGTTAGTTTTTAATGTTCACAATAGGTGTCGGAACAAGTACTTGCTTAAAATTGAACTACCCTATATTAGGTTCTACTATTAGGCGACTTTCCTCTGCTAACATTGCAAAAAGTAAACCAATCGCTGCCATATCGTCGTCCCTGTTTGAATCCATGGAAAAACTGAAGGAATGAACAACTAAACTGCACTTCTGTTTACGTCTCAGTCCACAGTTAAAACTGTCGGTTTCAACTGTACAGTTAAAACTGACAGTAAAAATCGTACGTGAGTGGCCGACCTTATGCAGAAACATCTGAAGAATCTATTAGCGGAGTTTAATATCTTGATGTTCCATTACTTCTACTAAAACTGTTGACGTTTTTGGGAAATTGGTTCATTCTTGTTTTTTTATTGTTTGTTGAACAATAATGACTTTGAACTCCATTATTGTTCAGGTAGAAAGAAAAACAGGAAGACATTATTCATTTATCACTTTGTCCGACTATTTTTTTTAAAATTCTGCAAAAACTATCATTTTATAGAACAACACACAGAAGAGTGAAATCAAATGAACAGATTGGTGCAGATTCATTTTTGGGAAGAGAAGGTCTAAATTCTATATATAATCTATAATCTATAATGATGATAGCTGGAAAAAATTGAAACTCCTTGCAGAAAGGGATTTGGAGAATATCCATGCTATCATTTGACAGCCGCCTGGTCACAATAAACGCCAATGAGACTTATTTTATGCCTTCTACCTCATATGCTTAATATTTACCTGATTTTGAAATGGTGACCATGAAAAGGGATAATGAAAAACAAATAAATATATCATCTACAATAAATATTAAACACCCTGGTGTTCACTATTCATCAAACAAAAACCTAAACAGTATTCTACGGAATTATTATTTGAATCCACAAAAATTATTATTATTCGACAAACTTTACTCAGTTAGGTTAGGTTAGGTCAAAAGTGTGTAGGTTTATTCGACCTTTCACCGCAACCCGCAAGGGTTTATTATGGCTCACACATATTCACACCCGACCAAATAAACTCAGCTTCTTAATGAAGTCGATTAGTTTGTATGATGAGTGCTCTTTCACGTCAGATGGTAAGAGTACGACTCTGCCAAACTCTGAAAACCTGATTCGGTCCCCAGAAAAATGTGGAGAGGAGTTAGATCTAGAAGGATCTTTATGGCCGCTGACGGTGTGGTACTGATTGCGCCACTGATGGCCAGACAAGCCTGTCCCTGTAAGCTAGAGAGCTTCGCCTCGGCCGTTTTCTGTAAAGCCTTCGGCCACCAGGTAATTGCACCATAAATTGTCATTGGTCTGACAATCATCACCTAAATCCACAAACAAAAATATATTTAAATAATACTTACAGAGCGAAAACTTATTATTTTATTGGGAATACCATATAGAATAATACTTCACAAGCCACTGTATTTATAGAATAGTGATCCAATTGAAAACAAAAATAAATAAAAGAAATCGAATGAAAAGAAAAATTCCAGGGACCCAAGTACTTAAAATAAATCACCCTTTTTTCATATAATTTATTAAAAACTATTATTTATTGTTATTATACCTCTATTACTGATCACAAAATGTTTCATGTAGTTGAAGATATTTTTATATTATATTAGTATTTGTATCTGTTTTCGAAAAGTTATCTTTTCATTATATTAATGTCTATATCTGTATATTTAACAATGTATGTGTACATATTGTATTACAATATTTTATTTGAAAAACCTTTCTTACGCACAGACTTGATCATCTGTAGGGTTTCCATTTTATTCCAATCCGCTCTGTTATCTGAACAAATGTAGTTGTTTTTCATTCGGAATAAATTATTATTATTATTATTATATTGAAAAATCCACCTATTATCCAACAACTGAGATGTTATTGGTTTACAAACTCTACCTGGTATCTGTTTCACTATTAACCAACTTAGCTTCGAGTTTCCGTATTTTTGCATAAAAATCGATGATTTCAAAAAATTATTGATTTTTTTCGTTTATCAGTCGTTCCATATTGATGAACTGCTTTGCACATCTAAAACTTGTGACATATATTTTCTGTGAGCGAAATATTGCACTTTTTTTCAGACAATCACCTCTCAGTTGAAAGTTCAGTCTTTGAGAATGGATATTTATTCAAGTACCAATTGAATAAAACTATACAGGGTGGGTCATCGAAAACTTGACATGGAGATTTTGGGTACTAATCTTGCAAATCCGAAAAAACGCTTAGACAGGTCAATTTTTATTGGGAGGGGGACAGTTTTTTCCCCATTTACAGGGTCGTCACTTCAACCCCGGAGCAGAGGGGTGAACAACCTTTGGAATTTTAATAGGGAATAGGAGCGAGTCCATATCGTTTGGAAGGAAGCTCTTGGAATTCTTTAAACAATGGCATACTTTTTTTTTTATTTGGACGTATTTAAAAGAGTTGTTTCCGATAATTGACTTTTTCAATATTGTTAATAGCAACAAATTGTTGTACGCCACTGTTCAGTTGGAATGTATTTGGAACTCTTTCATTTGTTTCTTACGCTACTTTTTTGTTAATTTTTTAGTTCTTCTCTAATAAGAGGTCTATTACAATTGAGAAATGGTTAAAAATGCTGTTTCTATTTCTCATTTTTATTTTAAAAGTGATATCTACATTATTACTAGTTGTGAGTGCCGTAAAGTGTTGCTAAAGAAAAAATGGTTTACACAACGGCAGAGAGGGTTGAGTTAATTGAACTGCACTATGGAAATAGACATTGTGCTACGAGAGCCGCTGAACTGTTCCATCAACAACATGGGAAGTATGTTTTCGATTTAATTGCAAAATTTCGCGCAACTGGATATGTAGCAAATAAAAAACGACAAATCGAACCATCAGTAACAAATGAGGCGACATAAGTGGCAATTCTGGGCCATGTTGAGCTTGACCAAGCTTTGAATACAAGAAAGTTAGCCGTTGTTTCCGGGATGTCACTAACTAGCATTCGGCGTATTTTAAAAACCCACGAAATGCATCCTTACAAGATTAAATTAACGCAAGAACTGAATGAAGATGATTTCGATCGACACTTGCAATTTTGCGAGTAGGTTAGTGAACGAGCGGTGGAAAATCCACATTTCATTGTATTCAACATTTGCTTCAGTGATGAATGTTCTTTTTTTCTAAATGGCACAGTTAATCGCCATAATTGTCGCTATTGGGCTGATTCAAATCCTCACATTTTTCATGAAGTGCATACTCAACGCCCATTGGTTTTAGAAGGTAATTTAATCGGACAAATGTATCTGGAGCTTCTGGAAGATACTATTAATCCCCTTTTTATCACTGATATTATTGAAAATGACCACAATTATCGACAGGATCTGTTAATATTTCAACAAAATGGGGCTCCTCCGCACTAAGCTCTTGCCTGTTCGGCAGTATTTAGATCAGACGTTTCCAGCAGAATCTCTATTATTGCATGGAAGCTGGAGGTGCCCATTTTAAGTATATGCTAACATGGGAATAAAGTAAGTAACTTCAACTCTAAATTCAATATGGTTCGTCCAAATTGAAAAAAATATACACCTCTATTAAAATTCCAAGGGTTGTTCACCCCTCTGCTCCGGGGTTGAAGTGACGACGCTGTAAATGGGGAAAAAACTCCCTCCCAATAAAAATCGACGTGTCTGAGCGTTTTTTAGGATTTGCAAGATTAGTTCTCAAAACCTCCATGTCAAGTTTTTGATGGCCCACCCTGTATAGTAGCTAAAGCACATTTTATTAATGTGATGATTCAGATACGCCACTGAAGTATTTTACCTACTTGACAACTATTTATAAATTTAGCTTCCAATATTCATATAGATATTATTTTCGCTAGATAAAATTCCTGAGATTTATTTTCTTTCCTGTTCAAGCATACCTATATCGCAACTAATGCCATAAATCTCTGTGAAATGCTAAGTTCGCAATTTGTAAATATATACCCCAAGAATCTTGCAAAATCACTGCATAGCCGTTATAAATCATCGCCTGTTATTTCTACTCTAATAACTGTAATAATGAAAGAAAGACACAACACCTCTGACCCAGGACGTTCAGCAAACAATAAAAGCGCATTCATTTAAATCACGTTTGATCCAGGAAAAAATGACCCATGTCAACGTGCATACAAAAACTCCTTACAAATGACATTCTTCTAATTATGAAGATTTACTATATACCCGGCAAAGGCCCATATTGTTTTATGAATTAATTTTATTTATTCACAGATGGGGCTATAATAACGTCTGTTCGGTCGACTGAATATTCCATGCCCTGATCATGTTAAATGTTGTCCTTGCGATCGCCTTACGCCTGAGGTAAATTGCGCCCAGTCCAGTGTACAGGATACATAACCTAGTTAGTGACACCCTCATTATTTTTAGGGAAAATAATATATAGTAACAACGTGAAACAGAAAAAACTCAGATATCAGGGTGAAATACCAGAGCCATTATAGGTTGTTTCAGAAATTGTAACCGTTTCAATGACATGTGTTTCGTAGGTCCATATCTCAATTAATATTCATTCTACTGCGAATTACGTTGTCACTGATCCCGGATTCTGCTGACACTCAGCTACAATTCCTAGGAAAGCCTCTTATCAGCATAACCGGCTAGAGATCATCGCCTCGGGGACGACCTTAGGGAGTTAGATGTATTAGTGAACATCGTTTCGATAATTTTCAGGTATTGAATAAAAAGTTATTTTTTATAGGCTTCTTGGTTTCTGGAAAACATATGTGGCGCAGTCGGTAGGATCCAGAGTCAGTGACAACGTAATTCGCAGTAGAATTACTATTAATAGAGATATGTAGCTACCAAAACATCAGTTGCGTCGTGGTGTATGCTTATAGAGGATTTTGTACTCAATGGTGCTCATTATTATATGATGTTAAGCAATTTTCGACAAATTTTTCTCTACGAATCCAAATTGAACCAAAGCGCTACCGAAACAGCTCGAAAAATTAACCAGCCATTTGTCAATGATAGTGTTAATGATCCTTTCATCACCGGCATGAGAAAAATACCCAAGAAGAAAGCAGTATCGCTCGAAAAAAATGTATTGTCTTTAGTGAAGGAACCAGACGTGGGTATCTCACACGATAGCGACAGCAGCGAAGCAGCTTCCTGTGGGCTTCTTCAATGGCCAGAGTTCCAAACCACTCCATATATATGTTGGCATATATTATATCAGATTATGCTACTTGAAAATATATGTGAATTGCAATAGAGTGAAAAATAAAAGAAACTAGAAGATCCCTGTTGTAATTCCACTTAATTTGTGAAGGAGTGATTTTTATGCGATCAGTAAGGGTGTTGTTTGTACCAAGATGTTCTCATAATTTCTCAGGTGAAAAATATTGTTTTGGAAATATCAGGAACAAGGAATTTTGTAGACGTATCTTTTTTCTCGAAGAAGAATAGTTTTTCTTTTATATCCATAATAATTTTAGCAATCTGCTGAGTTTGCACTGTTTTTTTATTTGGAAAACCGTATTTAGAACTAAGTTTCCAGAGTAAACTTGAGATTCTGTTTTTTCTACACTCACATACAGCTTGTCAAATCTAGGAAGCGACTTAAAAGTCTCGGCTTAGGATCTCCCTTAAAATGCGAGTTCGTTAGGAGACTGTGTGTGTGTGTGAGAGAGAGAGAGAGAGAGAGAGAGAGAATTTTCAAGTCTTTTCCTAGTTTTGAGAAGCTGTATATTTGCTAATAATTTATTTATCTTCAAATTGTAGAGGATTGAAAACCTCAAGAAATATATTTCAAAAAATATCTTTTCTTCGTGAAAAATGATGGTTGAGTAATGTTGACGAGTGGTTTTTTCAAGTGATCTTTGAGCGGAGTTGACTCGTACCCCGATCACTACGAAACGAAACACGGATGACTAGATTGGGCAGCATAGAACAAGTTTGGGTGAGTATTTATGATTTTGTCCGAAGTCTCAGCATAGCCACTAAATCACTCTACAAAAACTTTAGGGTTTGCAGTAGATTATCTCCAAATTGAGTCCAGATTATCATCTTTTACAATAATATCCAATATTATTTCGACTTGTAGAATTTCAAATATGTTCACACAGTGAGCCTTATTACTTGAGTGGTGTTTTGGACGGTTTTAACTTATCTTTGTGTTTGTTTGTGTATGTTGATTTGGAAGTACTTAGTAGGTAGTTACATTCCAGAGACTCTCACTTCAGTTAGAAACATTACATTGAATTTATGTTTACGGAAATCCATTACAGACCAATTTATCCATTATCATTAGACAGCAACTCGCCTCTGAATTGATATTTCAAGTAGCACCCGAAACCATCTCAACTTTAATGCAGGATGCAGCTACAAAAATTCCAAAATGATTTGGAAATTATACTCAGTAAGAGATCTTGAGTTTGTACTCCCCATTTTTCGATAATATTACTGAATGGGCTGAAAGAAATATTAGTCTCTTGGAATATGTTTGAATATCTACATAATGAAATTCCCATGACATACATATAGTCTTGGACTTGCATAGAACAAACAATTTTTCAAGGAAAATGGTAAATGGTTGTTTAGTCTTCCTCTTGAAGATGATCACTTTGTGATTGAAACGTGTTGAGGTGTTGATAATAATAGTAAAAATATATTTCTTCTCAACAGGTTTAGAGAAAATACAAATACAAATATTTAGAGAGCATAAAAAAAAGATTTAGATAACAAAAAGGAAATGGAAAACAATCATAACATAGAGTTTTCAGCGAATCTTGAAATACATTGCTCATCACACATTACAAATATCGGCGACTATTCAATAAACTTGTCCTAGGATTTCTATTGTAGAAAGTAATCGTATGTCTGAATTGTGATCTAGGTACAAGAAACTGAATTTGTCTTAACAAATCAATACAATCTATTTCTATGATTTGAAATCCCTGACACAGGTAAGAAAAGAGAATTAAAAATGAATAGCTGAAAATAACAATTATATTAAGCAAAAATAACATGAAATGAAAGAATAGTGAAATAAAACACAAGTAACAATAGAACAATTGAATAAAAAATAAATATAAAGTATGAAAATCATAAAGAAATAAAATGAAAATAAAAATAAGCCACGTTAGTTCACGACGTTTCGATTGTTAGTATCTTCGGGTGATGAGTGGACTGATTCCTCCAAGAGATGACTATTTATGGGTCGTTCGAGTACTTTCACTTATCCCCGCTTTACATTTTTTCCGCTTCACTGGTTCAGTGGGAGATGACCATTTGGCGGCATAATACAACCATTACAAGGAAAAACATCGTCTTTTTTGAAGCTTTCAAGGCATTTTGTCGAACTACTAGAGTCAATTGAAGTCGCACAGGAAGATAAACTAATTAGTTTAGACGTAAAAAGCCTTTACACCAACGTTCCGATCGAAGAAGCACTCCAAATCATAAAGAAAAAGCTATCCGAAGACGGGAACCTAAAAGAGAGAACGAATTTACCTATAGAAGTAATTATGGAATTACTGGGATGCTGTGTACGAAACTGTTATTTCCAACAGAAAGATGAATTCATTACACAAGATGAGGGACAGCCAATGGGATCGCCACTTTCACCAGTCATCGCCAACATATATATGGAGTGGTTTAAAACTCTGACCATTGAAGAAGCCCACAAGAAACATCGAGTCTGGTTGAGAATATGGAACCATGGGAATACTGAACTGGGCGCCTTCCTGAAACACGTCAACAGCCTGAGACCTTCCATCACTTTCACAATGGAGAAGGAAATCCACAACGAATTGCCATTCTTAGACATTTTGGTGAAAAGGACCGACACTAAGTGGGAAACATCTGTACACCGAAAACCCACCCACACGGTACAGTATCTGAACCACGAATCCAACCACCATCAATCGACTGAAAGAGGAATCATCAAGACTCTATTAGACCGTGCTTTCAGGCTCTGTAATACGAAGGAAGTTCTCGAGAAGGAACTAGACATCATAAAAAATGATCTTCAACGGAATGGCTACTCCAAAGCGATGGTAGAAAAGACTTTGGCTAAAAGACAGCAGGAGCCTCGCAAGGAAGAGAAGCCGTCGCAACCAGTGCTTGCACTTCCCGTCATCAGAAGATTATCGGAGAGGATAAGAAGAATTGGTTCCAAGTACAACATCAGAACCTGCTTCAGATCCGGTAACACTATCCGTAGCAGCCTAACGAAAACCAGGCCACCAAACGCGGACTGCGATTCCAAGAATTGCATTTACCGGATACCCTGTGAGTGCGGAAAATCCTATATTGGTGAAAGAGGCCATTGAATGTTCGCATTGTCAAGCATAAGAAACACACACACAGCAAGGGGAAACCAGCAAAAAAGGAATAGCAGACCATGTTTTGACCTATCAACACAACATCGAGTGGTTCCAAGCTGAGATCATACACAGAGAGGAACATTGGTTTAGGATAAAATTCAAAAAAGCCGCATACATGTTGTCCAACAACGTATTCAGCCAAGCAACATATGGAAACCTATGAGCGTATTAACATTCGAAAAGTTTCCCCAGTTTCTGAAGAAATATCCTTATAGCTTTAACGCAGACGATACAATGTGAGTTATCAAATATGAGCCTTCTATCAAACACATTGAGATGAAGTTGACTAAAGAAAGACAGTACTTTGCGTTACCAACATTGAGTTGAAGTCTGTCCAAGGGCACGGAAAATTATGATCCAAGGCTCATTCGATTCGGAATGATCTCTAGCAAGTTTTTGAAAAATTTCAGGAGGGGTTCAAAAAAATGACAAAAGTTGTAAACAATTTAGTAAAAAAAAAGAGAATATCGTTATCAAGAAAAAAAATTCACATACCTTCTAGACACTTGAATAAACGAAAATTCATGGAAAAAAAGTATCTTGTGATTATTTTGTTAGTTATACTTTAGTTAATTAACCAATTTTTTAAAGTTTTAAATTCACATAAAAACCCAGACAATTTTTAAACAAAAACTCAAATTTTGTTCACTTTTTGGAGCTATTCTTTTCTTGAATTTTGGTTTCCACTTGGTTAATAATAATCAAAGACTTTAATAAGTGAAAAATTCAATTAAAACAATAAAAAAATATTTTCATTGCTTTTAAGCCCTTTAAAACACCCTTGAGAAGTGAAACAATAACAGTTGTGAATAATTAATAACGTCTCACCTTTAAATATGTGATTTCTTGCACAGTCGAAGCTCTTGCATCAAAAGTCTTCTTAAAAACCATTGTCTCATCCAAATGTTTGGCCTGCCTACATTTCTTCACTCTAATCCTACTAATACTTATAGACTACTCCAAGACTTGTGATACCATTAATTATCCGATTTCATTTGCTATTTTGAACTTTACCGGGTTCTCTGAACCTGCTGGGAATTTAATAAAAATCTATCTCAAAGATCATTCACAGTTTGTAGAAACTTCGAAGAGAAAATTAAGTAGTGAATTTATCAAACTTGGGGTGCCTTAGGGATCGATACTTAGACCCTTATTATTTTGCGTATACACTTGTGATCTAGTTTCTGGTTTAAGACATTGTAGTTATCATATGTATGCGAATGAAACACAACTTTATCTAGCATTCCACCCTAATGACGTTGCTACTGCCAAAATTAAAATTGAATGGAGATCTAGCTCGTCTTATTTCAGTCTGGAGCTCAAAACCTCAAAATTGTGATATTGTGATGTCGTGTACGGTTCATGTCTGGTTAAAAAAATGAATGAGTTGAAAAATCGTCTCTTAGTATATATATATATATATATATATATATATATATATATATATATATATATATATATATATATATATATATATATATATATATATATATATATGAAACCAAATGAATAATCAGAAAGTCACTGATTTCATAGATTTTCTACTTCTGTAAAATGTTTTCTCTCTCTTTTCTCCTCCCTCTTTTTTTGTATTCTTCTCTAGTTTAGATTTCTAGTTTTATAGATATTAATAATCATTGTATCTATTCATATGTTATGGAAATCTCACATTGGAGTGTGTTTCTTGAATACTTTATAGTTCTATCAACTTTGTGATTCATTGTGTTTCAACTTGAGTGGATGGAACCACCAAACTGTTGCAGTAAATATAAAATCATCTGCTTTTGATATTATTTTCATCCTGTTTCTTGTACGAAGCCACTGGAACCCGATACTAATGAGAAGGGTGACATTAGTTATGTAAACCAATTAGATGGTAGTTGTATTATTTCTATACACCGCCAATTTGCATTTATAATTGCAAATATATCACTCACACACCGATGATACGACGGAACTGGAGTCAATATCAATTATGTTACGACCTAGAAATGTGTTTAAAGTAAATTTCTGAGACATTTTGCTTTCCTGCTTCATTCGTGGGAATCATACAAGTAAAATAATTGATCTTCTAGAAAGTAGCATGAACTGTGGGTTTCGAGAAAAAAATTTGTGTTCTTCAAGCGAAGTCATCTTCATTTTTATCAAGTTGGAGACTTTTTTTCTTACCCTCTCAACTGTGGATGCGTTCTTCAATTTTAAGTAGTTCCTTATTATAGAGGCGCACGAGCACGATAGACAAACGTTCTTAAAACACTATAATGGCGGTGTATGCGCAAAAGTAACGATGCAGATTGATCTTCAATTGCTCTATAAATTTCTTTAACTATACATTAACAAAAGTCAACAACAAACATGATTTTTCAATTTATCATAAACCGGCACATACAAATATCATCATTCACGTTCACCCACCTGTATCAGCACAAAGTAGCAGCTTTCAACAGTCTGATTCACTGACTGAAAAATGTTCCCTTGTCAGAGGCGAATTTCAATAAATAACTGAACGTAATAAAACGAATAGCCGTCAACAATGATTACGATAGTAGTTTAATACATTCTCTATTATCAAAAAGTTATACAGCCAAACTTTGAAAGCAGTTT
This sequence comes from Leptinotarsa decemlineata, assembly GCF_025532065.1. Lineage (NCBI taxonomy): Eukaryota > Metazoa > Arthropoda > Insecta > Coleoptera > Chrysomelidae > Leptinotarsa > Leptinotarsa decemlineata. The sequence goes on from NW_027412523.1 coordinate 1,329,001, forward strand.
ACCCAATTCGAAGAGGGTAAAAGGTATTTAGGCCAACCCACTACAAATATTTCAGATTTTCTGCACAGCAAAGCTATAAATATTGCTTTCAAAACCAACAACTTAGGCATGCACTTTGAGAATAACAGAGATAAAAGTCTAGTTTCAGAAAATCGGGAGTGTATAAATTATCATGTGGGTCATGTCCGATGTTTTATATAGGTCAAACTGGAAGAGCGTTCGAGGCCCGTATAAGGAACACAAATATAGTTTCCAGAATGGAAAAATAAATTCCACAGATGCCACTCACCTGATCACAGAAGGACATGAGTTCAAGCATGAATAAAAGCCCCTCTATTTCCGGAAGAAATGTTTGAAACTCAACCTGTTGGAGAGTATGGAAATAAGCAAATTCAAAAACTCTCAATATATTATGAACGATCAAACTGAATTAATTAATTCGACATTATTCAATCTGTTCATTTCCACGTAAAAATAGTTACGAACAGGGTGTTGATTAAGTATGTACCATTAAATCAACAGACGATTCTTTAGGTAATTTTAAGACGAAATATTCATATACACATGGGTCCGCAAATCCTTCGTTCTCAAGATACAGGGTGTTAAAATAAAAAAAAGTTATTCGTAAATATCTTAAATATCCTTTACCTAATTCTGTTGTAATTTGGCAATAGTATTTATAACATTAAGGAGCTAATTTAGCCCGAACGTGATTCAATTTATTAAGTCCAGTGGCGTCTCGAGCGGGATTTGAACGAATATTTATGACTTAAAAATGTACGCCACTGAGTTTTGTGCAATTGTTTTTTGTATTAAGCACTTAGAAATACAACATTTTCGTCTCTTGAATGTATTCCGTATCTTGCTTAGTTTTTAAGAAAAAAAGTCGACCTAATTGCATATCCCTGGACCTCACAAGGAATAATATGGGGAATTAAATGTTTCTTTTGGAAGTTATTATTTTCAGAATTTTTCATTACTAATTATGTAACAATAACAACAAATATTAAATAACATTCAAACGCATGCAAAAGTGTAAAGATCTTCGTGGGGAATATTTTGAAAAACAATAAAGTGATTTTCGGTGATTAATATTCGTTTTTGTTCTCTAATCCCGAAATGTAAAAGGCAACCCTCGTATAACGTTGTTTTCATATATTTATGAGGCTCCATTGAAGAATACTAACCTACTGTTTTCCTCATTGAGAATTCAGCTATGCAGCCCATATCATTGGTAAGTTTACCAACAAACAACAATAGAACCCATTGTTTTACTTCAAAATCAATTGAACATTCCTCCTGTCTTTTTGTTCGGCCCTGTATAACACCAAGTGCCTTAATTATAAACGTTTAGTTTCCATTGTTTTATACTAACTTATTACGGTATGTGAATGTCATTGATTCCTTTACAAATTTTAAATTACCATTCACCATGTCAGAATCGTGCTGACTAACAAAGGAGTAATTCTTGAATAGCGTTTGACAAAAATGAGACTTTGTGTTGGAAGTAGGCCACCTTTCCTGCAGTGAATAGAAACGCTGAATTGTTATGTCTCCCCTTAAACTGTAAATTCAGACATTTTCTTGTAAGTTCAATTACACCTGAACTGAGCTGTATGAATTTATGGATTTTTAATGGTCTATACACCAAGAACAGAGTTATACTACACGACTATGTACGTAAACGATATTATTACCAACCTAGATTCATAAAATATATATCAGGTGTAAAAAAAAGGTAGGTCATGAATTGAACTACATATTCTGGGCTAATGATTAACTCAAAAGCAGAACGCGGAATTGTATATCCTGACATTATTATAGGCTGTTATCTTTTTGGAGGAAACCGATGCATGGGTTTTTTGGCATTAAATTGAACCTGATTACTTTCACCCCAATTCGAAATCACTTCTAGATCCTTATTAAGATATGTAACCTCCTGCTGCCGGTTAAGATGTGCATCCGTAGCTGTTGTCCTGGAATCCAACTGAAATGACGAGACAAGTGAACGGTCGTCAGCAAAGCAACAACACACGTGTCTCGTCATTCCTTTCCAATCTAAATGGAATGACGAGACAAGTGTGCTGTTGTCAGCAAAGCAAAAACCCACTTTTCTCGTCATTCCATTCCAATCTAAATGGAATGACGAGACAAGTGTGCTGTCATCAGCAAAGCAACAGCACACTTGTCTCGTCATTCCATTTAGATGATGTCGTTAGCAAAGCAACAGCACACTTTTCTCTCCATTCCATTCTAATCTAAATGGAATAACGAGGCAAGTGTGATGTCGTCAGCAAAGCAACAACACACTTGTCTCGTCATTCCATTTCGATGCTGTCGTCAGCAAAGCAACAACCCACTTTTCTCGTCATTCCATTCCAATCTAAATGGAGTGACGAAACAAGTGTACTGTCGTCAGCAAAGCAACAACCCACTTGTCTCGTCATTCCATTCCAATTTAATGGAATGACGAAACAAGTGTGCTGTCGTCAACAAAGCAATAGCACACTTGTCTCATCATTTCATTTGGGTGCTGTCGTTACAAAACAACAGCACACTTTTCTCTTCATTTCATTTCAATCTAAATGGAATAACGAGACAAGTGTGCCATCGTCAGCAAAGCAACAATCCACTTTTCTCGTCATTCCATTCCAATCTAAATGGAGTGACGAGACAAGTGTGCTGTCGTCAACAAAGCAATAGCATACTTGTCTCGTCATTTCATTTGGGTGCTGTCGTTACAAAACAACAGCACACTTTTCTCTTCATTCCATTTCAATCAAAATGGAATAACGAGACAAGTGTGCTATCGTCAGCAAAGCAACAACCCACTTTTCTCGTCATTCCATTCCAATCTAAATGGAGTGACGAGACAAGTGTGCTGTCGTCAGCAAAGCAACAACCCACTTGTCTCGTCATTCCATTCCAATTTAATGGAATGACGAAACAAGTGTGCTGTCGTCAACAAAGCAATAGCACACTTGTCTCGTCATTTCATTTGGGTGCTGTCGTTACAAAACAACAGCACACTTTTCTCTTCATTCCATTTCAATCTAAATGGAATAACGAGACAAGTGTGCTGTCGTCAGCAAAGCAACAACCCACTTTTCTCGTCATTCCATTCCAATCTAAATGGAGTGATGAGACAAGTGTGCTGTCGTCAGCAAAGCAACAACCCACTTGTCTCGTCATTCCATTCCCATTTAATGGAATGACGAAACAAGTGTGATGTCGTCAACAAAGCAATAGTACACTTGTCTCGTCATTTCATTTGGGTGCTGTCGTTACAAAACAACAGCACACTTTTCTCTTCATTCCATTTCAATCTAAATGGAATAACGAGACAGGTGTGCTATCGTCAGCAAAGCAACAACCCACTTGTCTCGTCATTCCATTCTAATCTAAATGGAGTGACGAGACAAGTGTGCTGTCGTCAGCAAAGCAATGGCACACTTGTCTCGTCTTTTCATTCAAGTGATGTCGTTATCAAAGCGACAGCACACTTTTCTTTTCATTCCATTCCAATCTAAATGGAATGACAAGTCAAGTGTGCTGTCGTCAGCAAAGCAATAGCACTCTTGGCTCGTCTTTCCATTTAAATGCTGTCGTTATCAAAGCAACAGCATACTTTTATCTTCAGTCCATTCCAATCTAAATGGAATGACGAGTCAAGTGTGCGGTCGTCAGCAAAGCAACAACATACGTGTCTCATCATTCCATTCCAATCTAAATGGAATGACGAGACAAATGTGCTGTCGTCAACAAAGCAATAGCACACTTGTCTCGTCATTTCATTTGGGTGCTGTCGTTAGCAAAGCAACAGCACACTTTTCCCTTCATTCCATTCCAAACTAAATGGAATGACGAGACAAGTGTGCTGTCGTCAGCAAAGCAACAACCCACTTGTCTCGTCATTCCATTCCCATTTAATGGAATGACGAAACAAGTGTGATGTCGTCAACAAAGCAATAGCACACTTGTCTCGTCATTTCATTTGGGTGCTGTCGTTACAAAACAACAGCACACTTTTCTCTTCATTCCATTTCAATCTAAATGGAATAACGAGACAAGTGTGCTATCGTCAGCAAAGCAACAACCCACTTGTCTCGTCATTCCATTCTAATCTAAATGGAGTGCCGAGACAAGTGTGCTGTCGTCAGCAAAGCAATGGCACACTTGTCTCGTCTTTTCATTCAAATGATGTCGTTATCAAAGCGACAGCACACTTTTCTTTTCATTCCATTCCAATCTAAATGGAATGACAAGTCAAGTGTGCTGTCGTCAGCAAAGCAATAGCACTCTTGGCTCGTCTTTCCATTTAAATGCTGTCGTTATCAAAGCAACAGCATACTTTTATCTTCAGTCCATTCCAATCTAAATGGAATGACGAGTCAAGTGTGCGGTCGTCAGCAAAGCAACAACATACGTGTCTCATCATTCCATTCCAATCTAAATGGAATGACGAGACAAATGTGCTGTCGTCAACAAAGCAATAGCACACTTGTCTCGTCATTTCATTTGGGTGCTGTCGTTAGCAAAGCAACAGCACACTTTTCCCTTCATTCCATTCCAAACTAAATGGAATGACGAGACAAGTGTGCTGTCGTCAGCAAAGCAACAACATACGTGTCTCATCATTCCATTTCAATCTAAATGGAATGACGAGACAAATGTCGTGTGGTTGGCAAAGCAACAGCACGCTTGTCTCGTCATTCCATTTGGATTCCACATCGGCTACGGATGTACCTATACTGGCAGCAGGAGGTGATTTCTGATTGGGGTGAAATCAACCAGGTTCAATTGAACCCAAGCATCCAGAAACAAAGTATCGGTTATTTCTTAAAAAATGTCTCCGAACCGGATATAATAATGTCAGGACAGACATTCCGCTTGCTGCCTCGATATTTATAGCTATTTCTATGCACTCATTAATAGCAAAGCGTGATTATGTAGCAATAGTAATAGCGCCACTATGGCGCCTCAATCACCATGTTGATCATTTAAATAAAATAACAACAATTACATTTTATGATTGCAAATAGGTTGTATTTATGTTAATTTATTACTTGACTTTGAATATCAATACATCCATCTGGTTCACCTTTACGAGAATTCTATGAATTTTTTTCCTAGTTGCCATTCACGTTCACTGTAGATCATTATGAATTTAGTTCGCTGAGAACGTTCGAGTGTTTCTGATTCGATTCGGAGAATGAGTTGATTCTTTGTTTTACGTTGATTATATTCAAAGAAGAGGACTGGCGCAATTGTAGGAATAAGCAAGTGAATGCGATAAATAAATCTACGTATGATAATGAACCTTATGAATGTGCTTATCCGATGGGAATAATGCAAAATTTCAAATAAATTCAAAATACCTATTCAATAATTTGTGTTGAATTTTTCATTCAAAGTGGGCTAGTGGTAGAATTGTGTCCAGTGTGATTTTGAATTTATAAATACCGCGGCTTCGCCCGCGTTTAATTTGGTTTGTCACATTAAGTTTCGTGACAGACCATTTTAAATAAATAGTTGCAATATTTTTTTATCAACCCAAAACTTCAGGTTTTCAACTTCAAAACTGACGAAATTCAATACTATCTTTGAACCCTTATATTTCCACTTGGAGGTGGATATTCCTGATTTCCTTTCTTGACAATTATTCACGCTATACAAAGAACCTACCTGCATAGTTAAAGATTCCAAGTTCAATAGCTTCGGTGCTATCCGTTAATTTAAGAGCCGGCTAGTAATTTATATTGTTACTTTAAAAATGCAGTAACTGAAGAGATATGCCAATAGCACTAAGTAATGAATAGCTTCGAGAATCGAATTGTGTTGCCTATGAAGAAATTCACAAAACTAAAACAACCGTCAATGACGTCTGCCATCACGCGTCTGCCTGCGTTCGGGTAGACCCGATGCGTAATGTCTTACTATGTTGCGTCGAGTTTATCTTATTGTGATAACTTTCAAACGATTCGTCCAAATCACTTAGTGAAAAAGACAAAGTTTATCAATGTCAAATACTTAAAACGATAATGGGAAATGTTCCTCCTGATGAAAATCAAGTAGTTTTCATGAAAGAGCTCTAAAAAACAACGCATTTTAAACTTATCATTCCAACCTTTTTCTTTAAAAAATCATTCAAATACTTAAAAAAGAGGAATGAGATAATGCATTCAACATTTAAAGGACAATGAATCTGTTACCTGTATGAGACAAACAAAGATGACATATTTCAGAGGCGTGCTGTTCTGTTCCGAGACATTCTGTTACATATGACATTTTGTGCACCTAACCTATCTTCCTTTATATAAATAAATAACAAAACAATTGTTGTTTATGTGGCTTGTGGAGGTGGTATTGAACTATGATTTATATTTTGCCTAAATTGTTGATTTATAAAGATAATTTTTCTTTTTTAAAGTAGAATATCTAGGTACGTATAAATTATTTCAATTCGATATAGGCGCTGTCGCCAATATGTGGATTAAAAACAAATCCCTTTAAAAATTAAAACCCAACATTTGAAATATCAATTTGAATACTTTTCGAAGTGAATTTGATAAACTCATGAATTAAACTCAACTTTATTTTGTTCAAACCTGCATTTGCTGTAATAACCCAAAATGAGGAACATTCCTCATCGTATCAATTTTCATAAGAGTTAGACAGATATTCTAAAATGTGCATTTTAAAAAAAGTATCCAATTTAATTGTATTTATGGCTCAGTATTTTGCATATAGTGGCTACCACATAAGAGGTACATATATGCTATCGCGGACTTTCATTTAGAACTATTTAAAATAAACAATTTTACGGTACATTATCTGCATGTAACTCCAACAGTATACACAGCGCATGTCAATATAGCTCTCAGGGAGCAAGCATTTCTTTGACTTAATACTTAATTGTTATACCATGATCAAAATCACACAAAACCTTTATGAATTGTAGCCTACATTTTATTGTGATATATAGGCTGTATTTATGTAAAGTTTCATTCAAATCTGTTCAGTCGTTTAGACGTGAAAGAGTCATAAACATACATACATACATCCATCCTCACCAATTTTCATATTTATACTAGTATAGATATATGTTTCAAAAATTCTAATTGAAATATCGATTTGGAGATATCTTTGTACATTCATTCATCAATTGTCTTTGCTCGTTTGTCAAGAGAACCAAAAATTGGCGAATGCGCCAGTGCTAAAATTTGCCCAGGGACTATCCTGTTATTTGTTGGGATCAAATAATCTATTGTCACAACTGTTTCCTCTACATGAGTAGATACAATCAATTCAAACCCCCACATTCTAATGGTTTACCAAATATACACAAACAAAATTGTCCTCTGAGACCAATGTTCAGTTCAATCGGTTCTCCTTGTCGGAAACTTGCAAAATATCTCCTCCAAATTTTGAAATAGAGACAGTTACATTAGGAATACTTCTGGTTTCATTGGAAAACTTAATGAATCAGGAATTGGGAATGGAAATCTCCTGGTCAGTTTCGATTTTGTGAGTTTGTTCACCAATGTTCCGGTTAATGAAACCCTAAGGAATGTAAGAACTAAATTAGAAAATGATGGAAATCTCAAAAATGGAACGAATGAATAATCTATTTTAGAGCTTCTAAAATTATGTACCAATGACCCTTTTTTCCAGTTCAAGGAGGATTTTTATCAACAATAATTTGAAACGGCAATGGGCTCACCCTTGTCTTCGATTCTGAGTAACAGCATGAAGCATTTTGAGAAACCATATATCGAATTTTCCCAGAATGGTCCATAGATATGGTGGATATGTTAATGATGTGTTCGCTATCTGGGACCACAACCCAGATGATAGCAACGTTTTCATGAATTATTTGAACTGAAGAGAACCCACGATTATATTGAGAGCAGATAGTTGTTGGTTCAGAGATTGATCAGAAACACCTTCAGGCTCATGTACAGACCCAGGACAGAGATATCAAGCTGCCTAGAGACCTATGTGACTGTATTTCAAGGGGAAATCTATGCTATTGAATTGTGTGCGGAGAGATTGGTAGAATTCGACCTCTCATACAAATCAATATACATTTTCTCGGACAGTCAAGCGGCGTTGGAACGTCTTGGCTCCGTCTGAGTTGGTAGCAATTTGCCAAAAACGACTCTCCTCGAAAGGAAGACTTAAAAAATTGTCTCTGGTTTGGATTCCAGGCCACACTAGCCTGGAAGGCAATGAGGCTGCTGAATCCCTTGCAAAGGAGGGTGCTGTAACTAGCTTCATCGGACCAGAACGTGTTATTGGCGTTGCTTAAGGTTTTTCCAAATAAACATTGAACACCTGGATGGCAAGAAGATTTCAAGACTTCTGGGAAAATCTTTCAGGATTGGCTCACTCCAAAGTGTTAACTCACCCTTCGGAGCTTGAAACCAAGCAGTAGGGAAGGTCTACAGTAGGGATGAACTATGATGTCTAACAGGCCTTCTTACAGGTCACTGTCATTTGAATCATCATATGCAGAAACTCGGACTGTCGAAAGACAGTGTGTTTCGCTTCTGTTTGGAAAATGATGAAAAAGCAGAGCACATACTTTGTGTCTGCCCCGCTGCGTTCCGAATCAGGTTCTCACAGTTTGGTTGAACCAGTCTTTTACCATCTGACTCACCATATAAACTGATCGGCTTCGTCAAGAAGCTGGGTTCATTTGGCCGAGTTTGAATAGGTGTGAGTCACAATAAACCCATGCGGGTTGCGGCAGAAAGTCGAAAGTCGAAATTATCAAAAATTCGATGACAACTCGATATGAATGTGTATCGAAATAAAACTCATACTAACCGATATCTTCACTATAAAACTAATCATCACGCTAGCGTCGAAAAGGTATACTTGGATATTTGTATGATAAGGCAAAGATAGTTCCTAATATGAAAGAAGAAATAACTGTCATTGAAACTGTTTTGGAGCAGGGCTCTTCCCCAGTTTGTGGGACGAGCTCTCATTGAAATCCCACAATCACAACAAATCCCGGTCTGACTGAGAAATCGAGACGCATCGGTCATGAGTATAATGTAAGAACATCTTTCAAAACCACCAACACATTTAGATCCACGTATCTTCTAAATACACTTTCATGTTTAAAAACCTCAAAAGGGTGAACACAAAAAAAAATATTACTGAAGTTTTACCCCAACATCAAACCGTTATTTTCAACACCGTGTTTCAATTACCAAGTGATCATCTTCAAGTTTAATCTTCTTCTTGAAGTGCAAGTGAACTGCACCAAAGTTCTTTTTGATATTCAGTGCCCAAATTTTATAATACTTATCCCAAGGAGTTTTGGAACTTCTCTTTATATAATGTCAAGAAGAAATTGAAAATCTCACTTCAGCCACTATAGATTCGCTTTCAAGACGGACCTGTATATGATAATTATTTACACTACGGTTACAAATGAGGTGAAAAGTATCTTTGAGGAATTTAGGCACCAATTAAATTTAATTTTTTTACTTTATATTTTTAGGTATTTTTGATTCTGAACACACTAATTCTCAAATATAACTTATTCAGTTTTCTCTGATTCATTTAAGCTTGAGTTGAAAAGCAGCCTAAGCTGATACTCCACCTTTTCGTCGGCACTTGATTATTGCTCTGAATTTTTGTATTTTATTTTTATTATATAGATGAAAAAATAAGATTATTATTCTTATCTCTTTTGACACGAAGTGAACCCGGAAATACTGTCGAAAGAACGAGAAACATATTCTAAAATCATCAGTTGAATGGGATAGAACAAAAACCATCACCAAAAAAGCGAGGCGAGATTTTTATAGCGAATATAGGTTTCGAAAACGGAGAAGGATTGTTTTCCGAAATGTTTACCACTTAAGAAAGCTATGTATCGATATTCAATTTTTTCAATTGATTTCTTTCGATTTGTTGGTAAAATTTGTGAATACGACAAATTAGTGACTGAAGGAATTATTCAGTGGTTTATATTACGCAGTAACTTTTATAATAATAATATCGTTTATTATGCATAAAAAATACATTTATACATAAAAAGAAAAGGGTTAGCCAAAGGCTATCTTTCACCCCCCCCCCAAAAATTATACAGTGAGTGTAGGAAAATAATTATAAAAATACTTATTTACTATCATAATAATGAAAGAGAAGAGAAAAAAATAATAGATCATATAGTTGCCAATGACTCTTAATATTCTTAACATTATTTTGGTCAATTTAACAATTTCATTGCACTACCGTACATTGAATTTTAAATCTATCGAATTAGCACTTAGCAGTAAGCATCTGTGATTTTATTTCTTTCTTAAATTGATGAATATTATGATTTAAAAGGGGTAAAATTTCATTTAGATAGGAAGGGGCTGTATAAGAAAAACATCCTTGAAATTTGGAAGTACGGTGTCTAGATATGTTGAATGAGTTAATTCTCAAATTGGCCATATGTATGTCAGAATGTCTGCTTAATAAACTAAATAAATAACTAGGTGTTTTAGTTTGAAGCAACTGAAACAAAAACATTTTCATTTCTTCTGATAACTGAAAGACAAAGAGCTATCTATGGTTACGCCAAGATTTTTAGCACTGTCTACCCAGTAAATGTCTCGGTTATCAAGAGTGAGCCTAAAGTTACACTTTAGGTACTACTATTTGTCTTTGAGACCCTATGCATAAGGCCAAAGTTTTATTTGGATTAATTTTCAGTCCATGATTCTTCGAGTATAGGAATATTTTGTGAAAATCTGTGTTTATATTGGCTACGCAACTTTCTGTATCGGTGTTATGAGAAGACAAATAACTGTATATCATCTGCGTGTAGATGTATTTGACAATGTGATTTTCGAACTTTTCAGTTTGCGCTTTACTATACTCAAGCAGATGCTCTATTGATTTAGCTTTTATTTTTTCAGATCGATCAAGGTTATAAACCCAAAAAACAGTATAAAAACTCATTTCGAATTCCAATAAATCCCGAAATGAAACTTTCAAAACGTTTTCAAAGAATATTACGGTCAAAAAATTCTAGACATTCCTGCTTATCACCAAAATTTCTGATTAATTCATAATGAATATAAATCCATTAGTGGCAGATACTGTAACGACCACTTGGATGTGAAACCTTTCCATCAGTGACAATAGTTGGTGAAATGAAAAATTGAATCGCCATCCGAAACCCACAGCTAATTCGGTAACAAGAATACGCAATAAAAAATCAACTTGTGTGGCCCACGAACTCATGTAAATTTGTTTAATTTCATTTTTAATGTGTACAAGCAATGAGGCATTCGGCGTGTTCATGGAGTGGGAAACAAAAGTGGATTAAAACTATTGTAATGTCTTACGCAAGCAGAAATAAATTTATTGTAATGAATTGTGATATGAATGAAACTTTGGGTAGTCATAGCTTTCTCTTTCAGGAAACTTGTACATAACTTGTAAACTTGATCGAGTTCTGCTAATATAAAAAATGATTCATGTTCAATGAAAAGACAAATTACAGTTTAAAATAAATATTAGATTGGAACAGTACGGTCAATTTTCATTTTTCTCAAAAATATTTAATTATCCATCAATTTTTGTTCCTTGTCGCCATCAAAATAGTCCCCCTCAGATAAAATTTACTTGTATAGTTCAAGTGAACGATATAGTTCAACAGCTCCCCTTTAATAATATAGTTAGGGAACTAACTAATTTCGTTATTCAATAATCATTTCTGATTGTATAAGAATCACAATAACTATATAATATATATATTTTTTTTGAGTGATGCAACTAATTTTCCTTCATTTTCAGTACTTCAATATTAAATTTTACAAAAAGGATTTGAAACTTTATATCTTCTATTAATTATCTGCGAGCGCTTTCAACAGTTGGTAGTACTGTCATCTTCTTGGCATCTTCAGAGCGTCTTAACTCAGGTATTTCAGGTACTTTAGGTAAATTTGCCTGTATTTGTACTGCATCAGGTACTCTTCTTTGTGTTAGATATTCTCTAGGAATGTGTATGGTTTTGTTTAATATATTGAATGTGAGGTCTTGTTGTGTTTTGATTTGTACTTGTTCCTCGATAAGTGATTTATGACTGTTGAATTTATGGATGTTCAAGTTTTCCCAAATGTCCATGCGGTTTCCCTTGTTGACTTGTTTTATGAGTTTTATGTTCTCTGGTGGGGGGAATTTATGTTTGTTTTGTATGGCGTGTGTTGCGAGGTTTAATTTATATACTATTGGATTTATGTATGCCTTTTTGTGCTCATTGTACCTTTGGATCAGTTTTTTCTTGGTTTGGCCGATATAGAATTTGTTGCAGTCCGAGCATTGTATACTGTATATCCCGTTTTGGTCTTTGTCTTCTTCTTTTTCATAGTTGTTTATTTTTTGTATTATCTTTGTGTTCGGCTTGTATGTGATGTTGATGTTCAGTGGTTTGAAGATGTTTGTTAGTTTTTTGGTTTGGTGTCCTACGTATGTAAATGCTGTCCATCGTTGTGTTTTGTCTGTTGTGGTGGCTCGATCCTTGTTCTGTATTTTTTGTTTGATTCTGTTTTCTAATTTATTTATTGTCTTTTGGGTGTATCCGTTTTCGTTCGCGATTTGGTATGTGACTTTCCGTTCTTTGTTTCGAGCTTCATTGCTGAGTGGTATCCTTAACATTCTATATATGAATGCGTTATAGGTAGCCATTTTGTGTGATGGTGGATGGTTTGAACTTGCGGGTATGGTGGAGCTTGTTTGTGTAGGTTTCCTGTATATTGCCATTTGAAATTGTGTTTTGTTGTGGTTATATCCAATGGTTATGTCCAGGTAGTTAAGTTTTGAGTTGTGTTCTTTCTCAATGCTGAAACATAGTTTTTGATTTATTTCGTTAATTTCTTTTTTTATTTGTTCTATTCTTATTCCATTGTTTTGTGATATGTACAGTCCATCGTCAACGTATCTGAACCATTCTCCTTTTTCATCATGTGTTTTTATCATTGTTAAGATTTTCACATCTATGGTTTGCAGGTATATTTCGGATATAATGCTAGATAGTGGGGATCCCATCGCTAGTCCATCTGTTTTTTATAAAGTTTCCCTTCAGATTCGAAATAATTTTGATTGAGTATCGTATGTAGACTATGTTCCATTTGGTTAATGTAGGTTTTGTCTATGTTTTGGTGTTCCAGTTTCTCAGATATGATGTTTATATTTTCGTTGACTGGTATGTTGGAGTACATGTTTTTTATGTCGAACGAGAACAGTTTAGTGTTCGGGCTGACATTTGTCGTAGAGATTCTGTCTGTGAGTTCCATTGACTATCCACCATCACACAAAATGGCTGCCTATAACGCATTCATATATAGAATGTTGAGGATACCACTCAGCAATGAAGCTCGAAACAAAGAACGGAAAGTCATATACCAAATCACGAACTAAAACGGATACACCCAAATATATAATATAAAACCTACATTAACCAAATGGAACACAGTCTAAATACAATACTCAATCAAAATATTAGCTTATGATAGTGTTCTTATGATAGTCACCTTTGCAGTCCTCAAGTTTTCTTCCACATAATTTCAAAGAATTCGGAACCCATTCTTTACTTCATCCGCAATGCACAATGATTATTCGCGAATCTTTGTTTGCAAACATTTTAGGCGTACATATTCTCGAACCATCAGTCCACCCTTTCGTAACTGTGCCGTGAGTTTCATACCAAGTTTCGTCCAAATAAAAAATTTGCCGTTGTTCTTGTCTATATTTAGTTATTTGTTCTGAGTATTTCTTACGCAATTCCAATATCCTTCTGCTTTACATAACTACTTGACCTTAGTTTATTATTTTAAATTCAAATCCTAGTCTCTTTATCCAATTCTGAAGAGTTTTGCCACATGACCTCACGTTATGGCCGGAATTATTCAATTACTTCCTTATGATTTCAATTGTAGGTATCTCATTACTTTTGTAACAGTCGTAAATTGTTTTATTCAATGATTTTGTTAGATGAACATCTAAAGATTTTGGTAATCTCGTATAACATCGCGTCTTGCGTTCATTAGGTTTATTTTTGAGTAGTTTACGTACAGTTGAGAATGGAATTTCGGTCAAATCTGATGTTTCTTGTGATAGTTTGTTTCCTTCGAAACCAAACTTGAGATGTAGATCCTTATATACATTAAAGCACACTCTCTGTGTTTCAATATTCAAATGCATCTGCATCTTATTCACTTGCATCTCTTTTTCGCATTGTTCACCATTGCTATTGGAATCGTTACACTGGAAAAATTCTTAGTTATTATCACACCCGTTATTACTATTGGTACTTGTCCAAGGACGCCACATTTTAAACAGATAACAAACATTTTAAGTAATCATAACTGCACCAATATCGAATTTCAACACTCATATCGCGATCAGTTCCTGAACTGAACATTGACAACACAATGAGTATAAACATCCTCGCATTCTATTCGTCACCCTAACATAACTTCAAATTTAATTTTATGACTCTTCAGACAATCATAAAACTCGGTTAGTCCAAACGAACCGTCAATTATTCAGTCCACGTGGACTAGTTGGCAGCGGCATCATTTCTTTATATTGGATTTCTGGGCTTTGAGGGTGCTGACACCTTTAACTATTCACAATACCAGTTACTTCGACTATAACTGCTCATATCAATTACTTGTGTTTTCAATATTCAATTATTTTGTTAAATTTGTATGTTTAGTTAATTTAGTTGATTCCCACTCATAAACATTCAATATTTCTCAGGATAATAAAGATAATTGAAATTAAAAAACGGTAGCAATATAACATTATGTGTTTCATCGTGTATTTCATTGATAACGCCTGTGTCTTCTTTCATCGTTCCAACCGTAAACAAAAACAGAGCTTCGTTATTATTTCTACTTAGTTCATGAGTCGATTACATCTCATGACGCCCATTTACGCATTCACAATTTTCAAAATTTCCTGAAATATGGAAATTGAGGGTTTTATCATGTCAAAAATGCAGTTTTTTACGGGAGATAGTTAATACCTATCAAAGGGTCCTGAACAATTTCTTAATGATCGAAAATCACCGTGAAATGCAGCCAATTAAATTGTACTTATATTATTCGATATCAATAATCATAATGATTATAATTTTTATTGCTATGCCCCACTGATAATTTAACTGTGTCTGAAATGAATTGAGGCCACTGAACTCGAGAGAGTGGAAATCAAGTCACCCATGGTCCAAGTATCTTAAGCGCTGTTCTTTGTTTTGCGTAAAAGCTGGCAATGAGAAAGAAATATTTTTGATACGAAATAACTCCATGTAGGTGGTCCTCCACTTTGCCCATTATTTTATATATTTTCGGTTAAAACAATAAATATCGCAAGTGAAAAGTTGAAACAATTAATAAATCAGACGGTCTGATGATATTGGTTAATCCATTACCCTGGTGTTAATGCATTATCAGAGCCGTACTGGAGAAATCAATTGCAAAGTTTCAAATGAAGTAACTGTTTCATATTTTGTTTCAATTGAATAGATACTGTTTTTCATATATGAAATTTTTCATTCAATTGAAAGCTTATAAAATCTAATTTTATAGAACGTTTTTTACTATAAATTGAAAGAGGTGTATTTTTATGAGAGACTAACTTTTGTAAAAAAAAGGTTTGGCTTTCTACTTCTCCATTAAGTCTAGTATTGTTATTCAAATTGGTGCTGAAGAGGCAATAAGGCAGTACCATCTGAAACATTGGATGTCCACCATTGAGGATGACAGTTTCCCATGTTGAGTGAAAATTTACGTCTTTCATATACTATATTGTGTAGCAATCCTGTAAATGATATCTGATTCAATTCCATTACGAATGTTTGGAATACAAACTGAATAAGAACTTTTTTTGTATGACTCAATATGCATATAAAAGTAGTTGTTTGGAAAGTAGGTATTCTTTTTTTTTCCGTAATTTAATGTTTGTGTGAAAGTAGTTGTTTTTATTCACTCTCAATTATATAACTTCAAGATTTATATTATAATTCTAGCGGTTTCGAAGTTGAATCATAATTGAATATCTCTTTAAATTTTGATAAACATACAGTGCTTATAGTAGGTAAAGTCCATATTACATGTGATTTTTCATTATCAGCTTTAGGTATTCAAAATTTGACTTTTGCATCAGATAAAATACATATTTTCTAGTAATGAACGCATGACACTTTGTACTTGTTTTGTTCTGGGCTTTTTTATCCGGGCTGGGTTCGAGGGAAGACAATCTCTCCATTGGGCTACGAATACCCAGTCCGTACAACCAAAGTTCTAATTTCACTTAGGACTGTGAAGATTTGAAAGTTCAAATAAAAATGTTGAGTCATAGTGAATTTATTTCTTTCCTTGTCTAATCTGTAGGAAAATATTATTTTTAAAAGTGTTTCTTATTATTTATTCATTGAGAAACAACTTCATTTCTGTTTTTTATGAACAAATGAAATTTGACAGATTATTTGAAAGATGTGATTACTATTTTTCAATTATTTTTCATCTGAGTCTAAGCAAAAAATTTATGCCAAAATTGACTTTGAAATAAACCTTTCATAGAAATACGAACTGATCACAATGTATATATAAGCTTCAATCTTAAATGCCTCCGAATACAAATGAAATCACGAGACAAGTGTGCTGTCGTCAGCAAATCAATAAATTAGTCGTTGATATAAAATGAAATGAGGGTTGGAGGCAATATGGATCCCTGGGGAACACCAACATTGATGATGAAAGTATTCGAGAGATATCCAAATATGACCACTTGCAGGGAATGTTCTTCCAGGAAGCTGAAGAGCCATACACAAAAATGATCCGACAAGTCATAGCATCGAAGTTTGGCCAGCAAACCCTCATGCCACACACGGTCATAGGTCTTAGAAATATCAAGCGCAACAGCTCTTGATTCCCCATGTTTATCGATTGCGTTATTCCAAATATGGGTGACATATGATAGAAGGTAGCCTGTTGATCTTTGTTTCCGAAAGCCATATTGATGATCGCTCTAGATGTTGAAGCCTTCCAAATATTTGAGGATATGGTGGTTAACGACTTTCTCCATGATTTTTTATGTCACTGGTCTAGAGTTATTTGGAAAACTTTTCATGCGCTTCTTGAGTACGTCTTCTCCCTACATCCATTTTGTATAAGTTGACCCACAGAATATTTAGTGGGAATCAGAATTTCAGAGGTTCATTATTTCTAAATACTTTCAATTATTCTTCCAATGTAGCATCCACATTGTACATAAGTAATTATATCCTACCTGCTTTGAGGGTGTAGTCTATCCATTCCCAATTGGAACGGCGATGAAAATAAGAGCACTACGAGGGGTGTTCATAATCACTGCCCGGCAAATGGGAAATGTATATACTACCAGTGCTTTTATGTTCAAAGCGTCCGTGGTACAGTCATAAACATTTCTTGCCTGTGGGCCCTAGTCGCCCACATAGTTAGTAAAAGTGCTATCAAATGTAGTTGAGAAATAAAGGCTCGGCTAGCTGGACTGGCTGAATACTAATTTTTTGTCCGTTTCACAATATATCTTTATCATTGCCGTGTGTTCGTGGGGTTAGGTGAGGTAGTGAGTGGTTTTGCAAACCGATTTTTGAAAACTGTTTCTAGAGATCAATTACCCTAACACCAAACCAAACTGATATTTTTGCACTCGACGCGCGTTCCGCTAACAAGGTTAGCGGAGGAGAAGCAAATTGATACTAAATCTGAAGACAAGTGGTTGGTAAGTGATAAACTTCTACATCGCTCAACTGATCGTTGATTCATCAAAAACATTGGAACAGCAGCGATACAGCAACATAGTACTAATATATAATATAAAATGAAGTACCAACCTTGGAAATGATTTGATGTAAATTACTCGACTATCCCGATTACAATTACAAATCTTTAGAAACTCTACGAGGTGTCTTATTGTCTTGTGGTTTCAAATATGAAGAATTGAACAATCGGATGGTCATAATGGAATCGACACGCATTGTTCAACTTCGACAAGAATATTTGAGGCGAATCAAAAGCTACCGAGAATCCAGCAGACATATAATCTACCTCGACGACGATGACGACGAAACTTGGTTCGACACCCATGATGTTGTCAAATATGGCTGAGTAGACGAAACCAAGTATTGTGCTTAAAACACACCTTTTTCAAGGAGAAAACGTGTTATAATTTTGCATGCCGGGAATGAAATTGGTTTCGTACCTAACGCTTTGCTTCTGTCGGCCAAAAATATAAAAGATTCGTCTGCTGATTACCACGAAGATATGACTGCGGCTTTATTCGAAACCTGGTTCAGTGAGCAGCTTCTCCCAAATATTCCTCCAAACTCGGTTATAGTTATGGATAACGCTTCGTATCATTCTCGGTTATTGACTACAATACCAAACAATAACACCAAAAAATGAGATATTGTTGATTTCATGCGATATCATGACATGAAAATACCCGAAAAGATTCCAACGAAAAAGGTATCACTGGCGACCATAAAACAACGTAATTTCAAAAAAGAGTATATTATTGATTCGATGTGTGAAACACGTGGTCATATTCTCTTACGTTTGCCTCCATACTATTGTGTGTTCAATCCAATTGAAATGGTTCGGGCCACAATGAAAGAAAGCTTACGGAAATGTAATCAGTCACCGACTTTGAATGCTGTGGTGCTTGACAATATAAGGCAAGTGGTGAATAAAGTAGGTATTAGTCATGTGTGGAAGAACTGTGTGGCCTACGTTATAAAAGAAGAGAACAAATATTATGTGCAAAGTTCCATAAATCCGATCGTTATTCAATCCGATGATGATTCCACCTCATCCGAATATAGCGAAGAAGAATTTTGATTTTTCTAGCAATTTTGTTGGCCTCTATCATTTTGTAAATATATCTTTGACGATAATTCGGTGTGATTATTCGTGTTTTCATTGTATTTTAGAGTTTTCGATTCGGAAATCAACTACCTTATATTTCGAAGTTTTTCATAATTACCCGTGGTGGAAAAATTCCTTTGAGATAAATTTTTCCATGGGGTTGCTATGATTGTAAGAATAAGTAACTGAAAAACAACCATTGAAAAACAATATGTCGATGCCTATGTCGAGGCGGGAATTCCTTCTCTGTGCTGTTCCAATTGGTAGTGTAAATACTTATAGTTTTCATGTTACTGATTTCAGCAATAAATGTTCATTATTTCTAAACGAATAAACAGATCCTCAGGGTGATATATATATACCCTAGTAATTGATTTAACCGCGACGGCTGAAAATTTTCATTAAAATTATTCCATTTGAGAATAAATTTGAGATATCTTTTCGGTTTCTCATACTATTTTCTAGGAGGCAGATATCAAGGATGAGCAGTTTTCATATCGACGTCCTGTTAGACGTAATTTTTCAATGAATTCCCTTGAACATTGTTGATGAATATGATTACGAAGTGAACCCAAATAATTTAACGGTAATCACATTGTTTGTATAATTTTGCACGTGGGAAGTCAACCACGCAAAGTACAAAATGAAATATTTCAAGTGATGATTTGCAAATTCTCTTTGAATCAGTATACCGGGCAGACCTATAGATGGTTTAACGGGTGGTTACAATAGTTCACATTCATTAAGTTTAATTTGGATGGATACAGTCTCGTAGTTTTTACTTGATTGTTTTCAAGAGAAATAGTCTGTGTCACAATATCCTGTTTTTGGAATTTCTGTCCAAGGGCACCGAAAATTATGAATGACCTCTAACAACTTTTTGAGAAATTTCAAGAAGGGCTCGAGAAAATTGCAAAATTTATAAACAATTTAGTAAAAAAGGGAAGCTTTGATTTTTTTGAAATATCTCTGAAAATATTAATGATATTTGAAATTAGAGGAAAGATCGTCAATGAGGAGAAAATTTACTGAAAAAAAATCCCACCTCCTGGAACTCCACCAATATTTATAATTTTAATTTAGAAACGAAAATAGCGCTAAAAGCGAGCAATGAACGTCCCGGACGCGCTGACGGACACGGACCTTCGACCAATAAAAATTATTTAAACCCCGTGTTAGGAATCACACGTTGAAAGGTAAGACCTCCTTAGTCCTTAGCTCGCACAAGTTTCTCACCTTCTGAGAGTTGTCGTTCGTATGGGGGCGACAGCTGATTAACGGAAAAACAGATTCAATATTATAAAGAAGAAAAAAAAATTCACATACCTTCTAGACACTTGAATAAACGAAAATCAACAGAAAAAAATGTTTCCCGTGATTATTTTATCAGATATACTTTAGTTAATTAACTAATTTTCACAAGTTTTAAATTTACATAAAAACCCTGATGATTCTCAAACTAAAAACCTCAAACTCTGTTCACTTCTTGGAGCTTTTCTTGAAAGCTTCAAAAAAAGGTTCCCGTTGGAAAAGTTGAAAAATTTATTAATAATCAAAGACGTTAAAACGTGAAAAATTCAATTAAAGCAAAGAAACACTTTTTTTTCTTCTGATATTCAAATTTATTCGTAGGTATTCTTATTATGTAAATTTACATAAAATTTTCATCATTTTCAGCTCTATTTGATTTGTTGATACATTCGTATCCATTCCGATGAAGGTCGTTTTTGATGCCTAGTTCACTTTCGAGACCTTTCTTTGTATTACAGAGCCCGAAGGCACGGTCTAGTAGAGTCTTGATGATTCCTCTCTTAGTCGATTGATGGTGGTTGGATTTCTGGTTCAGATACTGTCCAAGTTTTTGCTTTCTGTAATTATTTGCAGTAAGTCTTGTCCAAGTTTGATTTTAATTCTTCCGTCAATTTCCCACCTTTTGTGTTTCGGGCCATCCAGCTGATATTTTTTAGAAATCAATTTCAGATTATGGGCTATAGATAGATCCAGTAACTTTTATAGATCGCTGTTAATTTTTTCCATTGACATCTGCCAGTTACTTGGAGGAAATTGATAATATAACTGAGTGTCATCTGCATAATGATGAACTGAGCAATGATAAATTATTTTATGGGAGTCAGATATATACAGAGAGAACAGAATGGGGCCAAAGATAGAGCCCTGAGGTACTCCAAAGTCAACAGATGAAGCACTTTCCATCCAGACATACTGACTGAGTCCGATTTCTGTGGTAACTTTTCAATAGATCTACAGTCCCTTCACTAAATCCGAGAATTATTGGTGATATTGCTCGCTCTACCACAAATAAGGTATCTCATTCCGGTCCTGTCCCGAACTCTCAAATTGGCCATAAGGAATTTGCATGGGCCACTTTGGCGTACATAACCTGCACGAAAGCCCATAATATGTCGTTATACGACGGTACTTACCCGATATTTATGTTTAATTAGCGGACGTACACGTGTTGCCGAACTATTTATATGTGATTGTGACCATTTACATTGTAAATAATATCGTTAAGCAGTGCCAAGACTAAAAACGGCTGTTTTATTATTGATTCAGTTTTGTTTTCCTTTTTGCGGGGGAATTTGGCAAACCGAAACAATGGACGATATTTTATGCGCCGTATTTTTGATCGTTTAATGAGAGTAATGTCAGTGTGAAGTACGTTTGTATTCAAATAATTTGTGGCCGATACAGCACCACGCCTGTCTGGCCGAGATATGCCCCCATTATCAACAGCCCGATAATTTATGGGGGCTTATGAAGAATTATAATGCGGTGATGTCTGGGAGGACTCGATTTGGGAATCCAAAGTGGTGATGATAACAGTAATAAGTTTTTGTGAAAGCTATTTTTCGTTTTTTTTTATTGTAGTCAAGATTGATGATAGTATATATATATATATATATATATATATATATATATATATATAGACAAAACAGATTTTATCGAGTGTGTATGATATACAAATCAAAAAAAGAAACAATTAGTGGACATAACACTCCAGGAAGGGGGGGGGGCAAACTGCGGACACGTGTTTCTGGCTATTGGCGTCATCAGCGCGGTGCAGCCAAGTGTAAAGGTGGGTAACACTTGTTTGCCGAAAGCAGGAAACAACACATATGCACGGAGTCAACAACAGGAGCCAATCGCACATTTGTGGTTCCAGTTAGAAGACCAAGAATTCCCAGGCTACATCTAACATGACCACGTAGGCAGCTATAGCTACCTGCGTGACATCCGGGTCCAGGATATAAATATAGACAAAGAAGATTTTATCGAGTGTGTATGATATACAAATCAAAAAAAGAAACAATTAGTGGACATAACACTCCAGGAAGGGGGGGGGCAAACCGCGGACACGTGTTTCTGGCTATTGGCGTCATCAGCGCGGTGCAGCCAAGTGTAAAGGTGGGTAACACTTGTTTGCCGAAAGCAGGAAACAACACATATGCACGGAGTCAACAACAGGAGCCTCCCAGGCTACATCTAACATATATATATATATATATATATATATATATATATATATATATATATATATATATATATATATATATATATATATATATATATATATATATATATAGTAGTATATAGTAGTATAGTATGTAGTAGAATAGTAGTCACTGAAATAATCGCAGGAAAATGAAAATTGAAAACCTTTTGAATACCGATGTATCACTGTTATCAAACAGGTATATACAGTGTGACCCATTTTTAATGGAAACATCTCCCTAAAATTTGAAGTTGTAAATCGATTTTAATATTTTTTTTTTTGAAATGTCAATTACTAAAAGGTCTACCTTGGGACAAAATTTGAAATGTTTATTAAAGTTTCAGGGCATACTACGATATTTTTTCTTAGTCGAAAATCGGGATTTTTCATTAGCGATTTTTTTATTGAAAAAATCACTACGCCACTAGATTCAGAGTGCCTCTAAACAGATGAGACCAAAATTTCATGAAAAAATATTCATTATTAACAAAGTTATGACAACTCAAAAATTCGAAAACTCACACAGCTAACAGTCACAGTAACAGTTCAACAATAAAGTGCCACCAGATGAAAAAAAAACAAATAGCGTAAATATTTTTAATGAAAATAACGGAATTGCATTCACACAATTCAACTAACAATGTAGCAAAAAAATTTATTAAACGTAAATAATAACTAATTATTGAAATTAATTCGAACTCATTAGTAGCCTCTACTAATCCACCACGCTTACGAATGTTTCTGATTACGTTCCTTAGTTCTTGAGGGCTAATATCTGCACATACCTGTCGAATTCTTGCACAAAGTTCATTTATATCTCTTGAGCGGTTTTTGTAAACATTTTGTGTGAGAAGTCCCCAGAGAAAAAAGTCCAAAACTGTGAGGTCTGGAGATCTGGGTGACCACTCTGTAAACGGACTACCACGGCATATCCATCGGTTTGGAAAACCGATCTAACACCCATCTAACTGGAGAATTAAATTTGATCGTTCATTGATTGGCAGCTCGTGAATAGCATCCCAAAACTCTGTGTTTGAAGTGTGTGTAAAAATTTTGGCTTGAAGATTAATATTCTTCGCCTTGAAACATCTCCGAATAGTTTCTCGTGGAATATTCAAATCTAAAGTGGCATTCATTATACTGGCATTAGGATCATTTCCGAAATAATCTAAAATGATTTGACCATTCCTGTCATTCCTGTTTCGTCTTTGTACAGGATTACTTTTAAACATCATTTTTGGTAATGCGCCAGTTTCATTGAATATTTTATTTATTGTATTTACCGTAACGCATCTAATACGAGGACGATCTGGATGTCTCTAATTAAATACTCTACAAACCTCTCTAGCATTTCTAACGTCATCTCCCGAAAGGCGTACAATTTCAATTTTCTCTCTTACGCTCAATCTTGCAGCCATGACACAAAATAATTCGATGAACTGTAAGGTGAATATTGTTGACAATGGTACACTTAAATCTTTCACAAGTGTCAAACTGTAATACAATTTCCATGGTAACTAAGATTTAAATTGAAATATTAGGTCTTAGTTTTAGTTAATTTGCGTGAAAACTTGAATGTAATTCCGTTATTCTCATTGAAAATAGTTACGCTATTTGTTTTTTTTTCATCTGGCGGCACTTTATTGTTGAAATCATAAACAAAATATTCTCATGGCTATATCTGTTGATATAGGGTGTTTTTTGTGACTGTTAGCTGTGAGAGTTTTCGAATTTTTGAGTTATCATAACTCTGTTAATAATGAATATTTTTTCATGAAATTTTGGTCACACCTGTTTAGAGGCACTCTGAATCCAGTAGCGTATTGATTTTTTCAATAAAAAATCGTTAATAAAAAATCCTGATTTTCGACTAAGAAAAAATATCGTAGTATGTCCTGAAACTTTAATAAACATTTCAAATTTTGTCCCAAGGTAGACCTTTCAGTACTTGACATTTCAAAAGAAAAATTTTTAAAATCGGTTTACAACTTCAAATTTTAGGGTGGTGTTTCCATTAAAATGGGTCACACTGTAGATTATTGATATATTGTATTGAACTGAACTGTTGAAAAGTTTGATATTCGCTAAATTGAAAATTGTGTTACTGTATTATATTATTTGTTTTCATATTTTTATTTCAAGGAAAATGAAAATTGAACACCATTTTAAATACCTATGTCTCTCTCTCATCAAGCAGGAATACAAACGATTAAACAGAACTGGTTGAGAACCAGTCCATCAAACCTACTGTGTAGGTATATCGAGACTGGCTTGAACGTTTGAATTTCATTTGCTTCAGATTTATTTCAGTGGTTCGACAATAGGCTACTAACAGTAAATTTTTCTAAGGCCCACTTCATTGCCTTTTCAATTTATAACAACAACTTACCCAAATATAATAAAATTACAGTTAATATAAACGGCTATATCATTGACATCGAAACGAGAGAACATATAAAGTATCTAGGCCTCATTATAGACCAAAATCTGAGATGGCACAAACACGCTGAACACGTTACAAAAAACTTTATAACAAAATTCAAACTGTATCAAAAATGATTCGACTCGGCACAAATGAACATAATTTATACAAGCGTAGCCCAAACACAAATAAACTATGGCATCCTTTTTTGGGATGGGATAACTAATAAATATATTAAAAAACTCTAAGTGACACAAAAATGGCTGATGAAGATAATGTATGATAAAATTTACAGATTTTCGTCAGATAAACTCTTCCAAGAATCTAAGCCATTTACAATCCATCAACTATACTTTCTTAATCTTGCATCTTACTATCACCAATACAAGTATGAACTGCCCAAATAGACCATCTATACAACACTCGACTGAAAAACCAAATAACCAGAATACCAAAGGTTGGAACTACAAAAAACTAAAGATTCCTCTCCTATCCATGTCCGATAATTTACAGAAAAATCCCAAATGGGATCTCGGAAACTATGAGAGATACGAAGATGGTTAAATTGGGGCAGAGTTGCGCATCCACCTGACTGACAACAGCGCCTATGAGAAAAAAATAAAGTTAATGATGCTGGCCGGAAGACGAAACATCGGATAGCAGGGAAAAAGTGGCAATGTGGAAGTGCAATTGGAATCCTTCAAAAAATAAAGCCAGAAAAAATAAAAACCATTATCCGAAATTTCTGTTTTTTCCTGATTTCTCCGGATATACTCGGAATTTCAGAACTTCCTCCACGGCATATTGTTAGTCAGGTAAACGCGTAACTTTGCCCTAATTCAACCATCTTCATATCTCTCATAGTTTCCGAGATCCCAATGGTGAGGATCGAATTTGAAACATCTTGTATATGTACATCTACAATATGTTTCTATTTTTCTATTTTATCGTATTTATTTATCATATTTGTCATATTTAATTAGCATTTGCTTCAGGAATTGCATTTTTTTCAACGCCCCCAACTGTTATCCAACTCATATCTGATTTTGTGAATGTCGTGAGTTCCTTATAGTTTCTGTTCAGTCATTGTACTTTGAAAATATACAAAACTGAAAGTAGATCAGCTATGTCTTTCTAGGTTTATCTCGAATCTGAACCCAGGTCGAAAGATCCCTATCTTGGCGACGTGTCATCTCGAAACCGTGAAAGAATGAGAACAAATATAAATCTCGTCAATAACGATACACACTGGCAAATCACACGGTATCTTGTATCAATGCTTGGGTATTAACAATAGAGCCTTACTTTCTACTTCTCGATAAACATATCGAGATATTCATTGGTTTCTATCGAACGTAAAATCGTCAAGTGTCATGATTCAATGGTTAGATTGAGATGATGAAGTGAACGCGCTGACAAATTTCAAGTTGAGGGAACTGACGCGTACATCTAGATTACTCGTTACGCGGACAATTTAAAAGTGGGTGCCAAATTCAATGAAGGGAAATTATTCATATCTACTTAATCATTGAGCAATGGTCCAGAAGTCTATTTATTTCTAAGCCGTCGTAATCATGATAAAACTCGTGGCCCTCTGTCAAAAGATAGTTTGCAAATATTAATTTGGACTTCTAATTCATAAAACTGCTTCTGTGTTCTTTTATTATTTTGGAAAAGTTCTTGTGTACTCGCGGGATTATATAAGTTGACTTGTGGTTCTCATCCCAAAATCTATATTGGCCAGACTTGCGAACTTTTCTTTAAAGGAATGAAAGAACACAAAGGTAGTTTTTGGAATGGGAAGTTGAATTCGACATTTGCAAACTATTTTTAGATAAATGAGGACGAGTTCAATCATAATTAGTATGTATTGCAATAGAAAGAGAAAGGTGCGAAACTCAATCTTTTGAAATGATTCGGAATTGATGATTGTAGTGACCATTGCTCACTGACCTAATTGAAAACAAGAGTGTGTGTACTTACGTACGCACGTGAGAAGTTATACTTCTTTGGCGTACAAGATAAAAATCTTCTTAAAAATTTTATCTTTCGAGTTTGTAAAAAAAACGACATTATCGATGGAAAAAAAGGGTTTTCGATGCAATGAAAGTTTCATTATAACGAATTATAGAGTAGAATAAAGTTTATTTAAAAATTGTTTTTATATAATTGAAACGAGACCTTTCTACGGATGTTTTTGAAGTTATTTTCATTTTCAGAGATGCAGAAGGCATCTCGGAAACTTCAAAAATTAAATCGATTTTTTTAAATTATTTGTCGTTGTGATTCATTTAACTAATCGTTTCAGTTTATCATGTATTTCAAATATTCATTAAAATTTAATATTTGAAGTAATTCAATATTTTCGAACTTTAATAACTATTATTATCTATTAGTAATGTATTAATTTATTACAATTTATTTGTAAACTGATTGCATATCGAATGATGTTGCAAAAATTTATTTTAGTTTATGATGTAAATAAATAATACATACCGTCAACTAACCTCAAATTCTACAAATGTACTCAAAGTAATATATGTTAAAACCATTTTAATCACTTGTCCGATCATTCCCATATTGTTTCAATTTAGGAGTCACCGGTAAACAGCTGTTTCAGCCTATTGGGCATCGTCACTACCGGACAGGCGGTCCTCGATTGAAGACAAAATGTGAATAACCAAGAAAAGTAATTAATGAAAATAACTGCGTGAACGCAAGCGAGACATAAGTGGAACCACCTATTGGTGTGACACCCAAGTCAACTTGCCAAGTTTTTATGTAAGTGTTGGTGGTTTGACCAATCACCTGACAATTGCGGTAGCAGAAACTGAGAAGATATATATATATATATATATATATATATATATATATATATATATATATATATATATATATATATATATATAGGACACCAAGGATACATTTCTATTTCCGTTTCTATACACCATAGAAATGGTCAAATTTGTATCTATCGAGAAAAAATTTATTCCTCAACTAATACCTTGACGGATATTGAACTGCACCCAGTAGACTTCAGTCAAAGTTTCCTCAAAGCAAAAATCCTTTTAGAAGTTTTCTGTTGTTCAGTTGATGAGTTAGTAATAAATATTGTCGGTAGCCTTCAATTGATTTTGATCTGCGTATGTGGAGAAATTCACAACATCCATTAATATTTTAACGTTATCAGCAATACCGCTATGACACGCCAAAATTCTGTGGCAAAAAAACTCATTATCGTCGAATTATAAACGTATTTGCGAAATAATTTTCGACGAACCATGTATTTCACACCAAATTCATGAAACTGCTGTGATGTTAACGCACATGATTGTTTTTCACGTCCGATTCCATTTACGAGCTCCATGGTGACTTTTAATAACACCAAAATAACAGTTCGAGATGGGAAGAGCAATTATTGTATCAAGTGGAAGATATTGAACCACGGACCGGCAACATTTCATCCCAGCGGTATTTGTTATATTCGTAATGATCAAAATGTGGAATCATGAAACCGGCAAGTTCAAGTCGATCGGTTCGTCATCGAAGTGGTTTTTCTTTTCATATTTCTCCCAGAGTGTCATATTGACCCAATGTGAATAATCGGCTCACACTAGTTTTTGAAAAATTCGAGAATCTGAAGTCAAAATTTAGCGCTCTGGTCTGCTATCTGAAATACGGTCACACTCAGTTAAAAAATCAACTGTTTCGGCAACTCACTTCCGTTAATGAAACCTCTGAAGTTATTTATTCATTTATTTTTATTCATCTATCTAACGCTAGCAGATAAAATACAAACATGTCTTTACATAAATAATTATGATAGAGACTGCGATTTGAATGGAACTCAAAAACTAAGATTGACCTAAAGACTATGAATGGGTGTAAGGACGTTTCGGCCTGCTTTAAAGCCAATTTCAAGAACCGATTAAGTCTCGACGACGGAGTCGTAATCTACTTGAACCCCAAGTCTTGTCACTGGCTTTGTTCTCACTTTGTTCAGTTTCAGAGGAACACTGATAAACTTGTTGTTCGGGTCCAGTATGTATACTTCTGGACAGGTATAGAACAGAGGTATTGCAATTGGTACAGGTACACGACCTGCAAGAAATAGTTTCTTAACTTCAAAATTAACATGTGTTACCTTGAGTTA
The DNA here is from genome assembly GCF_025532065.1 of Leptinotarsa decemlineata. NCBI lineage: Eukaryota > Metazoa > Arthropoda > Insecta > Coleoptera > Chrysomelidae > Leptinotarsa > Leptinotarsa decemlineata. The sequence goes on from NW_027412523.1 coordinate 1,358,022, forward strand.
CCCTTCCACGAACACCCAAGGACACGATACGCAATGTGGCACAGGGTATATACGAAATATACCATGTTCTTCCTGCCCCAGAACAATAGGAGAATTTCCAAAAAATATGAACAAGCTGTTCGCAAATCATATCCAGCTTCAGTCCTCTTAAAACATCACCACACATCTCACTGAATACTCTGAATACTCCCGTTGCTCCATTTCCAAATGTTTCTCATTGGAATCGCACGTTAAAACGTTACGCACCCGTTAAACTGACATGTTTTTTAACTGACGTATTTTGAGACACCCCTATACACATTGAAGAATCACAAGTTGAAACAATAGAGCCCTGTTAAACTGCCATGTTTTTTAAATGATGTATTTGAATTTCCCGCCGCCATGTTTTAATCCAATTTTTCATTCATTATTATTATTATTATACCATTATTTCTATAATTCAACCTCGTTGTTATCTCTCAAATGAATCTCTCCGATACTCAGTCTATCTTTCTATTCATCGGTTACGTCGCACACCTCTCTTTCCCACTCACTAACGTGAGAGAGCTTCAAGCACATAACAAAAGTTCATATGGGAACTGCTTTGAAGATTGGGAAAAAGTGTATTATCTCCGAGGGGGACTACTTTGAGGGTTACAGAATATAAATTGATGAATGAATAAATATTTTGTACAACTGTCATTAAAAGTGGCATTTAATGGTTGTCAAGAATATTTAATGATGATGTCAACAAAGTAACGTGTTAAAAATATTTTCAACATGATTTTTTTCGACCAAACAAAACATAACTATGCAATTTTCGAAGAAGTTTTATTATTGACAATATTAAAACAATTAAATTCTGTTTAAGAATGACCTACTTTCGTTTTTGTATTTGGAATTCGAACAATCAATGATTTATCCATTAATTTAATGTCTCCTATTAATAAATGGCACAGCTCTTCACGCTGGCAGGCTCCATATAACAGGGGAGCCCACGATGCAAAATGGGGATTCACTCGAGCGTCATTGAGGCATATTAGGTTGCAAAGCTTAGATGATAAGAAGAAAAAAATGTTATATAATATATACCTTTTCATCGGTGGGGGAAGCGGCTATAGATTTTTAAATATGTAAAAAAATATAGTTGCATGGACATACTCGAGCGCGTCAGATATTGATAGCATCAATGTCCTACGTATTTTTAATAATGTTGGTAAGTTAATCTAATCGTTTGCATGATGTGGGTGGTTGTACGTAAGGGTTAAAAGTGAAAAGGAAAAAAATTTAATCGAATGCGTCAGATTTTCTAAGTGCAACAAAAAAGCTCTCATTCAATAATCTGACGATTTCGATCTGACGCAAACTCGCGGCCATTGTTATAATGTTCAAATACTCAAGCACGTCAGATTAAGATATATATGGTTCATCTTTATGTTTCAGACGTGATGTCTCATAATCTGACGATTATCTAGAGGGATTCGCTTAATCTGACAAAAACAATATTTGTTTTAAATTTTTTTCAATTCATTGAACTTAATTAATTGGAAAGCCCAGGAAATAGCATGCAAATAAATAAGTGTATGTTTTTTAAGTAGAATACTTGTATTTATAAGAAAACAATTTAAAAAAATGCTCAAAAAAATTTAATTTTTTATAATCAATCGATTACTTGATGAAAAAAAGGGAAATGAAACTTTCTAGGTTTTTTACCACTTTTATTTGTAACTAACGTTACTGCAGTTTCGTCCTATAAGGACATTTTCAAACTTATATATTGTATAAGTTTGAAAATATCCTTATATATTGTATCAGTTTGGAAATGTCCTTATAGGACGAAACTGCAGTAACGTTTGTTACAAATAAAAGTGGTGAAAAACATAGAAAGTTTAATTTCTCTGTTCTTCATTATGATTTCCTACCACGTAGTAACGGCTACATCCATCAATGGATTGATTAATTATTCATCATCTTCATCTTCATCACGAACGAGTCATCGTCAGATTATATATTTTTCGTTATCCTTGAATTATTTCCTTCAAAATAAAAAAAATAGCTACGCTGGAGAATGTCGAAATGACGTTATTTTTTTACAACTTTGCTACCCTCCTCTTTCTTTACGTCATTCTCGAATTGTCAGATTACTGGAATATACACTTTTTAGCAGGTAATTAACTCACCCTACCTCAATCTGACGCGCTCGAAAATTTTTGATGATCAGTTTTTTTTACTAATTTGAACCGTTATTCCTCACAGGTGGCCTTTTATATGGGACTCAAACGATATCTCAGGTCAATGTATCTAAAAAAATATGGAATATACCCTTTTATGATATCCTATGTGAAACAAATGGAAGATTTTAATTTAAGCCCCCTAAAAAACGTCGAGAAATTTTTCAAATATTATTCATATTCAATTTATTACGAAACAACATTTTTCTTCCCGATGTATTCGCTTCCATCAATTTCAGTATACCAGATATCTGCCTGAGGCGAAGAGATTGCATATTTCATAACTTCAACGTAAATTCTCCAGTTGATTGCTCCTTGATAATTACAAACAAATCAGTTGAAAACACTTATATCGATATTTTAAACATTACCCCAACCAATCTCAGATCTCTGCTATTCTCTATTCAATAAGAATAAATTAATGTTACATGTTTCTTTTATTTTTACAGATATGACATATATATATTATGAATTTACACACTAGCCCGTTTCTATTTCCTATATTTTTTAACACCCATTTGCAATGATTTTATATATTTAATTATAGGGATTTTACATTTATAATAATTTTATTGTCAATTGTATCTCTTTATCTATATATGTGTTAGGTTTAGTGTAGTTTAGGTACTGTTTATATGTAATTGGACTCTGTCTGTATATATTCAGGATAAATGAATAAATGAATAATTGGTGGAGGTACTTAACCGAGTACAAGGTATCCCCCTGTATATTAATCTGCCGCACTTTAGTAAATCGTGAAATCCCCGCTTGGGCTCCCCTATTTATATTCCGAAAATTGTAGCAAATTGTTCAAACGTAAAAGTTTTTGATATTTTGGGCCTATAACTTTGATTTTTTCGCTATAAGAATGCTATTACCTTGAAATATGTGCTTGTATTAACACCATTTTCAACGAGCGCATTCGACTTTATTATTGACACGCACCTGACACGTCCACTTCACAGCAAATGCAATAACATGAAAATAGTAAACTGAGATGTCAAAATGTGTTTTTATAGAAATATTAAATTCATCTATATTATTATGAAAATAAGACAGCTGTATAAAAAACTTTGTACGATATTTGTGTTATTTGTTCGTGAAACTTTTTCACTCACAAAATAAAACCTTACTTTCAAACTCATGTCATAAATGGCTATTTTTTTGAGAAAAATAACAATTCACCTAATTTTTTTCAACAGAGAAGTATCAGCCTGAGTTCATTATATTCCATTCTTACACGATATATTTTTTGTACTGTTGCAACAATTAATTTTTAATTGGGCCGCTTCTCGGAATCCGAAACAATGTAAAAGGATAATGAGAGGGAGAATTTTTCGAACTAGTAAGCGAGCTATGTAAATGTTTATATTGCGGAATAACTGAGATGACTGAACATCGTCGGCTACATAGGTGGTATCATTTTGAACAATTTGTGCGGTATTTCTCTGTAGAAATTCGCATGAACAGATGCATAAACTTGTTAAGACGAATGTGAACCCGGCAAAACAATGCCTTTATGTTTGTTAATTAGTGTCCAAAAACAGAATTCACCGGATGCCTTCCCTGCAACTGAACTCATCGAGACAACATCGCATTCCAAGGACGTAGTCAAGGGAGTTTCGACCATTTATCAAGTACAAAATATTATGTCAATCGACGAAAGGGTGTATTTATTGTTGAAGAATTTCAACTCGAATAACGATAAATAATAGTTTCAAAAACTACACCTTACGATTTGATCTCCACAAACTTTATTTGAAAAATATATCACAACATGTTTCGCTAGCACAGTAGCTTTTTCAAGTAATAGAATACCTCAAGTTGTTCTTACATCAATATTTATATGCTACAGGTAGCCACAATTGATGCTACCTCGAAAACATTACCTAAACCTCTATCTAAGGTAAACCTACCTAAGGTAGAGGTTAAGGTAATGTACCAGGTACCTAACAGGTAACAGGTACCTACCTGATCAATTATAATTACCTGAAGCATATTACCCCACATCAATAAAAATTCTTTGTCGGTTTTTAAGAAAACAAGTTCAATGGTGGCAGAGTTGGGTAGTATCCGAATACTTCTGTATTTGGATACAGTATCCGGATACTTTATACAGGGTGATTCAAATTACTTTGACAAACTTCAGGAGGTGATTCCTCACAATATTCTAATATGAATTGCCCAAATAAATAAATGTCCGGAAACGCTTCGTTTCCAAGATACAGGATGTTGAGGTTTTATTTTTATTTTCGTTTTTTTAAAATAACTTTTGAAATACTGAACTTAATCAGACGAAACTTGGTAATAGGAGGTTTTCGAGGTGTCGAATTCGAACCTGATGTTCTTATTGCTCTTACTCGTAGGTGGCGCCACCTACACGTCTTTTTCTTTTTTAAAGATTCATAACTTTTTTGGGCGTACTTCTAGCACATTTTTCAGAATAAAAAATCGATTCCTCTATCATATCTACGTAAATGAGCTACCCTTGTTACTAGTCGCTGTAAGCAACCGTTTTCTAAATATTTGGACTTTAAAACTTCAAGTCGATTATTTGATAATCGATGCATGTTGAAGTTATTACGAATATTTTGCTTTTTTCACAAGAATGCTTTGGAAATGAATTTGACGTTTTACTCGTTTGAAGAGGTCATTACTGTTGGGTACGTTCCTTTATGACATCATTAAGCGAAATAGTTATTTTTGTATCAAGGGTGCATAATCAGTATTTGTTTTAATAAAATTTGCAAGAAATGTCAACATTTTATTTCAGTAAATTTCAAATATGTAGATTAAACTGAAATAAACGAAACTGAATTGTATTCAAATAAATTGTTGGAAGTGTCCACCTTCAGCGAAGTTACAGGCAGCAGTCAGTCGTCTAGTCATTGAATCTCGTACCCGCTCAAAAATTATTGGTGTGTTTCTTATTGTTTCACAGGCGTCTACTATTCGGTTTCTTAGATCTTCCTCGTTCACTACTGGAGTCTTATAAACTAGTGACTTCAAATGTCCCCAAAAATAAAAATCTATCGGGTTTAGATCTGGGGACCTTGGTGCCCACGCCTGGTTAGGTTCTTCTACACCCCTGGCTACAACACTAAAATGGGCCGGAGCCCCATCATGCATAAACCACATGCGGATACGAATTTCTAATGGTACTATCTGAAGTAGTCCCGGCAATTCATTTTCTAAAAAGTGTCTGTAAGTTGGGCCATTCAGTCGGAGCGGAAGAAAAAAAGAACCTATCAAGTAATTATCAATTATTGCTGCCCATACATTTACAGAAAATTGATACTGATAATGCCTTTCACTAACTGCGTGCGGATTTTCGAGAGCTCAAACATGGTTGTTATGAAAGTTTGTGATAGCCTCGGTCGTGAAGAGTACATATCTTAAATATTGAGAATTTCCAGCCAATTTTCTCAAAAACCATTGACACATAGTAATGCGTTGGGGAAAGTCTCGTGGTAAAAGAGCTTGTACCCTTTGAATATGGTATGGATAAAACTGTTGATCGTAGATAATTCTCCAAACTGTGGACTGAGTAGAATTGACAGCTTCAGCAATTACTCTTGTGCTTGTTTCTGGATTCTCCTCGAGAGCGTTCAAAATAGCTTCTTCCAATTCTGGGGTTCGGACTGCTCGTGGTCTTCCACGAGCCCTCTTGAAGCTACCTGTTTCTGCCAAACGACGGTGGAGACTAGCAAATGTTGGAGCTGAAGGCAGTACTCGATTAGGAAATCGCTCCTGGTAAATATGTCTTGCTTCGCGCGCATTGCCATCCGCAAGGCCATAAACGAAATGCATATCGGCTAAATGAGCATTATTGTTTGAATAATCCATTTTTTCGAAATAAGTGTTTTCTACTTCTACTTACGGAAACCTCAACAAAACGTCTAACTGTCACAAAATATGTAATTACCAAAACTACTCACAAACGTCAAATTTATTTCCAAAGCATTCTTGTGAAAATTGCAAAATATTCATAATAACTTCAGCATGCATCGATTATCAAATAATCGACTTGAAGTTTTCAAATCCATATATTTAGAAAACGGTTGCTTACAGCGACTAGTAACAAGGGTAGCTCATTTAAGTAGATATGATAGAGGAATCGATTTTTTTACAAGCACTTGGTGCTTGTTTTCTTCCGTTTACGGGGTTGGGACACCCAAACTCGAAGTTCAGCATCCTCAGCATCCTCACTTAAAGATACCAAGTACCAATCAATCTCGTTGAATCAGAATCTATGTCGTATGTGCGTGGCCATTTCATAATTTCCATATCAATTACCTATTCCCAAGATAACCAAGAAGTAGGCACTGTAGGCAGTAGTAGTACTATGAACGAACAGGGTACTGAGGGTACCAGTGAAAGTAGCAATAAAACTACAAAAATTCAGCTGGAATTATTAAGATATCTGGAAGACAAAAGAACGAATTTACAAGTATTACATGAATACCCAATATTAAAAAAAGTGCCACTCAAGTTTATACATGCTTACTTTCGTCAGCACCAGTAGAAAGACTTTTCTCTTTTGCAACTATGATTGATACGCCGAAGAGAAAAAATTTAAGTGATGAACACTTTGAGGTATTGGTACTGACGAAGGCAAATTCAAACGTACTATTATGTAGATATAAATGTCACATCTAGCGAACAATGTGGTAAAAGCTAAACATTTTTTTTTCACTGAAATGTTCTTTGTTTACAAAATAAATATAAACAGTTTTTTGAGTTTCTTTTATTTCCTATCTTGTTTTATCACTTTTTGTTTTTGATATTCATCCCTAGTATTTTTACTTGTATACATTAAAATACTATTTCAACTAACTCTAAAAGTATCCGTGAAAGTATCCGAAAAAAGTATCCGAATACTTGTATACGAGTACATTTTTAGGTGAAAGTATCCGTAATTTTTTAAAAAGTATCCGGATACGTTGAAAGTATCCGTATCCGGTATGCAGATCCTTTTTTCCTGTATCCGACCCAACTCTGAATAATGGTGATCTATTCAAATCTAGTTGATCATTCATTAGAATGATTCAATTTTCAAGTTTATTAATTTCCATTGCTTCCGAATGATTCAGTTTGAAACCTTTATTTTCTATGTGCAAAATTTCGAACTATTCGTTAAAAATATGATTTTTTTCTAGAAGGTGATTTGATTATGTTGAATTTGTTTTCTTATTCACATAGCTCGTATAATGTTCCTGGATTCGATTCCTAAATGTTCTGCCAGTTTGACCAATATATACCTTAGGGCACGTTCCATACTTTAATTTATATACTCCTGATTTTTCGAATTTGGATGTTTTGTCTTTATTATTTTTAACTAACTTTTCCAACGTATTACTTGTTCTATACATTGTGTAACAACGAAAACTTAACAGAGCCGTTTTTGAATATAAAAAGTGAGATTTTTAAAAAAAGTTTGGACACGTCGATTTCTTATTAAAGGGAGACACCTTTCAGACTAATCAGATTTTTTGTAGTACGCACTCCCTCGGAGGGTTGCGTCTGACGACCCTTATTCAGATAGGGAAAGTAGGTCGTGTGGCACCTTGTTTTAGAGGTCTTCCGAATACCTTTACAACTCTGTTAAAAGAAAATTTTTGTAACCATTTGTTTTCGAGATAATTTGAAGTTAAAATCGCCATGTTAATAATACATTAGACAGACCACTCGGTAACTTGTATGCCTAAATAAAAAAAAAATCAAATAAATTCCCTTTTTTAAAATCAATACCCACTCCTCTTCTTCCAGTTTTCATTAGAACATCGTTCGATTGTTTTGTTTTTAAACGGGTCGTGTATTGTTATTTGTTTAAAAATGCCTTACACTACTGCTGAAAGGGTTTCAGTTAATGCTTTATTTTTTGACAACGACCAAAATGCTAATAGAAAATCAATTTTATTTAACGAGCAAAACCCTGGTTAACACCTAAGAAGAAATCACGTTCTGGATTTGGTCACAAAATAAAGAAAGAAGAAAAAAAATAAGAAAAGAAATGTTCAGAGAAGGGTAGTGAATGACGATAATGCGATTGGAGTGATTGGTCAACTCATCGCCAATCCCAGGTTAAGTACCAGAGGTTTATGGTCGGAATAAGCCATATGAGCGCATGGAGAATCCTTAAAAACCACAAATTCCATCCTTTCAAAATTAAAATTGTTCATGGACTCAATGAGGATGATTTTGACCGAAGACAGGAGTTTTGTGAGGGCATGAGTGAGAGATTAATGCAAAATCCCGAGCTGCTTTATAACATCTGTTTTTCGAACGAAAGCTCATTTTATTTAAATGGTTGCGTGAACCGTCACAATTGCCGTTATTGGTCGGATGAAAACCCAAGACAATACGTAGAAATAGATACCCAACATCCCCAAAAGTTGAATGTCTGTGCCGGAATATTAGGCAATCATATTATAGGTACATTTTTCATTGATGGAAATTCAACCGGTGATTCTTATTCACAACTTCTTGAAGAGGCAATACAACCTCGTATAGTTGAAATAATTGAACAGGAGCCTAGATGTCAAGATGAATTTATCCATTTTCAACAAGACGGTGCACCACCCCATTATGCCCAGCAGGTTCGTAATTTTTTGAATAATCATTTTGAAGGACCAATGGATTGGCAGAAGAGGTCCAATTGAATGGCCAGCACGATCACCAGATTTAACACCACTGGACTACTTTTTGTGGGGATATTTAAAGTCTGAAGTTTATGCTACACAGCCAGCCAATGTGGATGAATTACGTCGTAGAATTATTGATGAATGTCAAGCTATAACTCCTGAGATGTTGAATAATGTAAGAGCAAAATTCGAACAAAATCTTTATTGTTGCATGGAGCAGAATGGCACACATTCTGAACATTTGCTATGTGAGTTACCCCTATTGGGTGTTACATTTTTGTGTGTGCTTTAAAAACAATTATTGGGATTTATTAACCCTAAAACAGTTTTTTACACTTTTCTGTGTAATCACCATTCAAGGAAATCAGCAGGTTGTATTCGTTGTGTAGGTAAGTTTTTAGTATGATTCACTTTTTTATCAAAAGCATATAATATCCACGTCAAAAGGCAACCTTCATAAGGAGGTGCCACTCAATTTACCTAAAATGTAAGGGTGGTAATCAACCCCATCCCCCGGAAACAATCTCCTCGTGATAAACAAATAATTATTCTTACTTTTTTACGAAAACAAATGGACACGTATTGTCATAAAAAGCAAAAATTTATTTTTTATGAAAGTTCTGAACGTAAATTGTACCTTAAAAACAATTTGATTTATTTTAAAAGAGTTGAACCCAATAAAATTACCTTAAAATTACCTTGAAGACGATCACCAAGTGATCATCTTCAAAGAGGAAGATCAAAACTTGAAACTAATGCGAGCTAACCCTATTTATGCTATCCCATATAGGTAAACCATCAAGGCGTACCATCCATACAGGTATACCAACCTAAATTAATTTTATAATTTTGCCATATCTATTATTTCACAATATATGTTTATATATTTTTTTTATATAGCTAAAAATTGTTTTATATCAGCTATTCCTATCATTACACTTTTTTTTGTTTGAGGAGGTGAATTATAGTTGAGATATCTACCTGACTATGTTTTTTTCGTGTACCATTCGGTAAGAATTTCATTATCAGTTCTAATAAGTGTTATGTCCAGAAAGTTAATTGTTTTGTTTTTTTTTCTGCGACTGTGCTTGAGATGGGGGAGTCCATTTCACAACCATCTAACTGTTCATAAAATTCGTCATTATACTGAAAGTAATTTGTGGATAAGGTAAGGTTTAATGCATTGATGAATTCGTCTTTAAGAAGGGGTATGGTTTTTTAACTCTTGTCATTTTTTATTAATGATGTTTTCTACTAGTTCGTTTGGTATGTTCGTATACAGGGATGTGACGTCAAGTGATATGAATTGGTAGTATAATACAATTCAACTTCCGGAAAACAATAATCGGCTGGAAAAATTGTGGCTTCGGTATGGTTTGAATGTGCGTGATTTAAAATAATCTACTATTTTCAGAAGGGAAATATCATCAACAGTGAATATACTAGAGCGGAGCGTTTGAAGGCCGAAATTGCAAAAAAACGACCGCATATGGAAAAAAAATTGGCACGAGTAGAGTTATTCAGATTATGTTCTTGGTTGTTATTCTGCAGCTTCCTGAAAAACCAGCTTCTTCTGGAGTTCGAACCAAACGATGACGATGATTTATTCCAGTAAATCAAATGCAATGGAACGAAATTACAGTTGCAGCGAGAAATGAATGGCAGCAAAAGATTCGACAAAAAACCCCTGCACACGCCCGTGTGCTTCATTTCATCTCGACGTTTTTGGCAGCATTTAAAAAATTCCCGTCCGTCCGGCAAAAAATTATCGGCAAGACCATAGACCACGTGGTTCGCGGAAAATGTCCACTGTAACCCAGACAGGCATTTATCTGGTACTCACTGAATCTGCCATGCCGGCCAAAGCTGCGATCGTTTTTTGCCTTCTCTAAATGAGCGCCTCGCTGGCATACTAATGTCCGAACAAATGAATGTTGACAAATATTTGGCCGGTTTCAGAGAGAGGTAACTAGATGTTTATTAGCCAAAAAAGCCCACCCTTAATTGCCACTCGAAGAATTCGTCATAACAAGACGGGAGCAGTTCGCGACCGCTATCGAAGAAGATCGCTCTGGTTTAGTAGTTATGAATGTTTACCTGTAGTTGTGCCTGAATCGTTCCTGAAGGCATCCGGCATATTGTCGAAATAACTTCAGTCCATTGACAAGTTACATTCACGGTTGCGTTTTTCAGAGGACGCAACTTTATTTTTGAACTTCTTAGCACCCTTTCACACGGGGAGCTTCACGTCCTTCGCCCACGAGAGAGAAGAAGGCTCTTATAGCGCCAAAATGGAACGAGTCCAATGGAGCTTTCAGACGAAAAGAGGGAGCCGCCAGGTCTCACGTCTTCAGCACCTCGAGCGTGGGGAGCCACGTCTCCTCCTCAATATTAAAAAGGATGAGCAGAGGCTCATGGATTTCATAGTATTATCAACACAGGAACATATATTTCATTCATTTGAAATATTATCAGTAAAGGGAAGTGGACGATCTTTTGATTCTCTATAGCTTGTTGATCCTGAACAAAGTAGAGGCATTTCTACAAAGTTTTGAGAAATAAATTGATGGATGTAGCCGTTCCTGCTATTCCTGATTTGCTGGTTTCCCCTCGTTGTGCTCAGCAATGCGAACATTCAATGGCCTCTTAGTTTCACCAATATAGGATTTTCCGCACTCACAGGGTATCCGGTAAATGCAATTCTTGGAATCGTAGACTGCGTTTGTTGACCTGGTTTTCATGAGGCTTCTGCGGATATTCGTACCGAATCTGACTCTGGCCATTGAAGAAGCCCAAAAAAAAACGTCGAGTCTGGTTGAGATATGTTGACGAACCTTCATAATATGGAACTATGGGAATACTGTACTAGACGCCTTCCTGAAACACATCAACAGCCTGGCTGAAAGACAGCAGAAGCCTAGCAAGGAAGAGAAGCCGTTACAACCAGTGCTTGCACTTCCCTACATCAGAGGATAATCAAAGAGGATAAGAAGAATTGGTTCCAAGTACAACATCAGAACCTACTTCAGATGGTAACACTATCCGTAGCAGCCTTACGAAAACTAGGCCACCAAACGCGGACTGCGATTTCAAGAATTGCATTTACCGGGGATACCCTGTGAGTGCGGAAAATCCTATACTGGTGAAACTAAGAGGCCATTGAATGTTCGCATTGCCGAGCACAAAAAACACGCACAGCAAGGGGAAACCAGCAAATCAGGAGTAGCAGACCATGTTTGGACCCATCAACACAACATCGAGTGGTCCCAAGCTGAGATCTTGCACAGAGAGGAACATTGGTTTAGGAGAAAATTCAAGGAAGCCGCATATATGTTGTCCAACAACGTATTCAGCCAACCAACGTAGAAATACGCAACATATGGAAACCCATCATCAAGCGAAAAATGGCCAACTCCCGCCAAACGGTCATTTCCCACTGAACCAGTGAATCGGAAAAAATTAAAAGCGGGGATAAGTGAAAGCACTCTAACAACACATTAATAGTCATCTCTCGAAGGAATCAGTTCAGTCATCACCCGAAGACGATTGTGGATACTAACAATCGAAACGTCGTGAACTAACTTTGCTTTAAATCTCTTAACTTTCCATTTTCATTTTAATTTCATTTCATTTCAGGTTATTTTGCCTAATAAAATTGTTATTCACAGCTGTTTATTTTTAATTCTTTTTCTTCAGTTGTTTCAGGGATTTCAAATATTTTTATTTATTAGACAATGGAAGTGTAAACTAGTGAAATTCATCATGAAATATTGTCAATCATCTTCAAACAAACGTTAAAAAAAATTGTTATTCAATCTATTTGAAGCAACTTACATTTTACAGCAGATATCAACTCTAACCTAGGTCACTAGGAGACATCTCTTTCATATTGGCAGGTGTAGGCCAAGACTCGCCGAACACATACTCTTTTTGGCAACCTTGAGGTGTCTCGACAGATGCAGCGACATTACTGTCGTTGCGCGGCTTCTTCAACCTACTTGGGGTTCCTTCCGTGGAGGTGCACCAGTGAAGGTGCTTTCCTGCAGGGGCAGCCGGTTCCTTGCCTTTATTCAAGGCCAAGCTCATGGCGCCCGCCGCAGGAGGTGCCCTTGCTGTTGGAGGTGGAGTGGGAAAGAAGGGTGCATCTTTCTCCTTTTGGCCTTGGCGCCGCAAATGCGCTTACGCCTTGGCCTTTGTATTACATCACGAGGTGATCTGCTATGTCCAAGCAGTAGATTGGGGTGGACATTTCTGTTCATCGCCAACCACCGCCTTAGATTGAGGTGAGCACTTCTGTCCAGCCTCGGGATTGGTTTATGTTTTTGTTGTTTCTGTTTTTGTGTTTGTTCGTTTCAGTCATGTGTGTTTCCACAAGTAGCAAGGGAAGAGTTGGTCACCTCTGGCAGAGCCCCGCATTACCAGAGGTAGGCTGATTACAATGAGGTTTCGCCTAATTCCTCAAGGGGATCGGTCGTAACCGCATGTCACTCTGCGACCATTCAGCTGTCGGCACGATTCCTTACACCTTAGCTTGGGAAGGCTGGTCCACGGTGGCATGTTTCGCAAAGGCTTTTGGGGAGTTTTAGTACCCCTCACCCTACTTATTTCTGTCACTAACCAGGAGTCCGGCGACCCCGTCTGTAAGGCCACATAGGCTTCCCGGACAAAGCCCCCAGTCCCCTGGCCGTTCCCTCATCCGCCACCTGGGGACGCGCTCGATAGGTAGCCCAACTCACGGTATCTAGATAACTAAAAAAGTGGAATACTTTTCAACAGGAAAATATTTTGAATACAAAGTACGAACATTTTTTAAGTATTGCCTCTTTCGTTCCTGTTCAACTTACTCCTATGACGTTCAATCATAATACTCGCCTGTTTGTCAGGTGATCTGTTACTGCCATGTTCAATGATAATGATGGATGTAGAGAATTGTAGAAAAGCATTAAATGAAAGACAATAGAGATTGTATTTCACTGTCGTTATAAGTCCGGCGTATCACTTTGTGAAATGTTGGCATACGATATGATCAATCATGAATTGTTGAACAAAACCATAAAAATTTGGAATAATCCACATTCATAAATTTCGTATTTGCATGAATTACAATTATAGTTGCCGCTGAAATAATAATTAACTTCGTTAATGAATCAGATTAGTCCAGGGACGCGACCAGGATTTAGGAACGGGGGGGGTTCTGTTTAGAGAAAAATATGTTTTTCCGTTAATCAGCTGTCGCCCCCATACGAACGGCAACTCTCAGAAGTTGAGAAACTTGTGCGAGCTAAGAACTAACGAGTTCTTACCTTTTAACGTGTGATTCCTAACACGGTTACATGTATACTTTTACAAAAACTTGAAAAAATTGACGGATACCTACAAATTTTCCAGAGACAATTGGCATTAACGTACGTCTTCGAGTTCTATTTAGGAAAAATATTGGTCTCTACTTTTTTTGAGAAATTTCTGTTTGGAAATTGTATGACCTGAGTCTGATGATGTTTTTCTGAAGATAAATGTCGAGATATTAATGTGTTGTGACGAAAAATTTTATATAATAGAGGCTTTTGAAACTGATGTAGAAAGCTAGATGTCCATGTTGATGATGGTATTCAATGGACGAAACGTTGCATTGAAAAGTTATATTATCTGTGCGAATCTTAAAAATTGTTATGTCTAAAAATATGTATTGCCCCCTAAATATGCACTTTAATCAATATTTTGAGTGCTCTTTCATCTCCGAAATATCAATAGGGATATCAGCTGAGAGAGAGGGGAAATATACTTTATTGTCGAAGAAATTAGCAATTCTTTTCTACAGAACATCTAAGGGAGTACAAAATACATTATTAATTGAATTATGGACTGACGCCTATCAGAAAACAACTACTACTCCACTGGCTAATACCACGAACGACGTTGCATTATATCCGACAGGCTTCAGTGCAGGAATCTTCACAGAAAATTTCCTGCACATGCAATTGGCAATACAACTGAACAAGTCGACCTTCCATTTTGGAACAAGCACATTTGCAGACCGGTTTCGGGCTCCTTAGCCACTCGTCAGTGCAATATAGTGACCATCATCGACCTAAAGTCCATAACTGAAAATCGAAATTCTTTCAGAATATTTCATTGCTCGTCTTCAGTTGAAGCGAACATCAAAAATGTCACTCCATCTAGTGGACGAGGTACTAACCAACTGCATATCCGAAATTTTCCCGACGTCTAGTTCTTTGGAACAGATATTTTAAATAAAAAAACAGTTGAAAATCAATTGAGTCCTGGAGTGGTCGACCTACAGTTATCCAGAACGTATTTCTGAGGACCCTGGCAGAGACTGGCCCATCACAAACGGTACGTGGGATGCTGGAAGAACTAGGCGTCAGCTCCCATGCGGTTTTTGACTGTTCAAAACGTATTTCTAAGGTCAAGAAGCTCAAAAAGTGGGTGCCCCACGATTTGAACGACCGAGAGATCACCCGTCCGCACATTTTACAATTCACCGTCCTGAAATCAAACAAATTGAGCATCCAAGTTCTGCCTCACCCTCCATATTCCCCAGACCTCTGACCAAGACTTCCATCTTCTCAAGATGGCAACTTCTTCACCGGTAGAACTTTCGCCAATCAGTACCAGGCAAGAACGGCCTTCGTCGACTTCATCGAATATCGAGTACACAATTTTTATGCTGACGGAATTAATCGACTCGTGTTGAGTTGGCAAAAGTTCATTGATACTAAAAGGGCTAATTTCGATTACTTTGTATGTATATACACTGAGTATACAGGGTGGGCCATCGAAAACTTGACATGGAAGTTTTGGGTACTAATCTTGCAAATTTTGAAAAACGCTCAGACAGGTCGATTTTTATTGGAAGGGGGACAGTGTTTCCTCATTTACAGCGTCGTCTCTTCAACCCCGGAGCAGAGGGGTGAACAACCCTTGGAATTTTAATAGGGAAAGTTTGAAAGATCTTGGAGTTCTCTAAACAACGGTGTATATTTCTTTTAATTTGGACGAACCATATTAAATTTAGAGTTGAAGTTACTTACTTTATTCTCATGTTAGCATATGCTTAAAGTGGGCACTTTCAGCTTTCATGCAATAATAGAGATTCTGCTGGAAACGTTCTTGAACATTGTAGAGCATTTCTGGAGTAATTTGGCGACATTCATTTGTGATTTGTTGCCCTAAATCTTCGAGTGATGTAGGAGGAGTACACTAAATTCTGCTTTTCAAATGACACAACAGAAAGACATATAACGGCGAAAGGTCTGGTGATCATGGTGGCCATTCGATAGTGCCTCGCCTCCCAATCCAGTGATCGGGAAAAGTCTGATCTAAATACTGCCGAACAGACAGAGCATAGTGAGGAGGAGCCACATATTGTTGAAATATTAACACATCCTCCCGATAATTGTGGTCATTTTCAAAATCAGTGAGAAGGGGACTAATAATATCTTTCAGAAGCTCCAGATACATCTGTCCGAATAAATTGCCTTCTAAAAACAATGGGCCAACAATACGGTCACCAAAAATTTCAGCCCATACATTAAATTTTTGTGTGGACGTTGAGTATGCACTTCATGAAAAATGTGAGGATTTGAATCAGCCCAATAGCGACAATTATGGCGATTAACTGTGCCATTTAGAAAAAAAGAACATTCATCACTGAAGCAAATGTTGAAAACAAAATGTGGATTTTCCACCGCTAGTTCACTAACCAATTCGCAAAATTGCAAGCGTCGATCGAAATCATCTTCATTCAGTTCTTGCGTTAATTTAATCTTGTAAGGATGCATTTTGTGGGTTTTTAAAATACGCCGAATGCTAGTTCGTGACACCCCGGAAACAAATGCTAACTTTCTTGTGCTGAAAGTATGGTCAAGCTCAACATGGCCCAGAATTGCCACTTCTGTTGTCTCATTTGTTATTGGTGGTTCGATTTGCCGTTTTTTATTTGCTACAGATCCAATTGCGCGAAATTTTGCAATTAAATCGAAAACATTCTTCCCGTGTTGTTGATTGAACAGTTCAGCGGCTCTCGCAGCACAACGTCTATTTCCATAGTACAGTTCAATCGACTCAACCCTCTCTGCAGTTGTGCAAACCATTGTTTCTTTAGCAACACTTTACGGCACTCACTACAAGTAATAATGTAGATATCACTTTAACCATAAAAATGAGAAATAGAAACAGCATTTTTAACCATTTCTCGATTGTAATAGTCCTCTTATCAGAGAACTAAAAAATTAACAAAATAGTAGCGTAAGAAACATTTCAAAGAGTTCCAAATACATTCGAAATGAGCAGTGGCGTACAACAATATGTTGCTATTGAATATTGGAAAAGTTAATTATCGGAAAGAACTCTTTTAAATACGTCCGAATTTAAAAAACGTACACCATTATTTAGAGAATTCCAAGATCTTTCAAACGATATGCGACTCGCCCCCTATTCCCTATATAAATTCCAAGAATTGTTCAACCCTCTGCTCCAGGGTTGAAGTGACCACGCTGTAAATGGGGAAAAAAACTGTCCTTCTCCCAATAAAAATCCACCTGTCTGAGCGTTTTTTCGGATTTGCAGGATTAGTACCCAAAACCTCTATGTCAAGTTTTCGATGGCCCACCCTGTATAAGTATACACATACAGTATAAGTACAGACACAGTGTAAACTAAACTCATTAAAACGAACAAAACTTTTGAAACAACCAGAATCCGAAAGCAGTCTCCATCACTGATCCTGGATGCTTATTAAACCAACATTATCTTCCGCGGTTTTCATCACCACAGACTACGTGTTGGCGTATACTCACCAAATTAATAGGTCCGACAAAACACTTCATCACTTAATAATTTTCTCTATTTAGATCCTTTTTCTGTCCGCCAACCGAGAAAACTTTCATCTCGTGGCAAATATTATCGGGCACATTATCATACACATTATCGTGATTCAAAATCGCATGGTGTAATAATGTTGCGATCTTGCCGAGTAATAATAGTTTATAGTGCCGGACATAAAATTCACAGGCACCTTACAAATAGAATGGGGTTTGGTTTAGACGCGGAAAATGCCTTATTGTGGAACACGGCTTGAGACCATTCGCTGTAAATTATGTTTCTTAACAGTCTCAAGTGTGAAAGAAATAAAATAGGTGTTTTGTTGTGGTGGCCAACTGAAACCATGGGTGTTGTGTAAGTCCCATGAAAGTTAGTTGTTTACAATAGTACTTTATCAAGAATATGTACAAAACAAATGTGATACAAATATTATATATATAGTACTAATTTCACAAAAGACTCACCAAAGTTAGTTTGAAATATAAAAAAGGCAGACAAATCCAAACATACGAAACCAAATATCCCAAAAATCAAGATCTAGTTTTAAATACCAAAAAAACTCAAGTATTTCGTTTTCATAATTACCAAAACAAAGTCGAAACACTTGATCTGAATATCAATAACACAAACCTGCAAAGTACTCACACTGCAAAATTTCTAGGTATACATATCGATGAAAATTCAAATTGGAATGCCCATCGTGATCAGCTAGTATCCAAATTGAGCTCAGTAACTCATATGTTCAGAAATTTGAGGGTTGTTCTTAATAAAGACCAACTAATGAAGGTTTATTATGCTCAGGTCGAATCCAGGTTGCGTTACGGTGTTTCTTGTGGGGCAACTCAACAATGAGCAAGAATGTGTTTATTGCACAAAAAGCAATACTTCGATGTATATTTAATATTTCTCAGAGAGATTCCTGCAAAATAATTTTTAAAAGATATAAACTTTTAACTCTAGTGTGTATATATATTTTTGAGTTATGCGTCTATGTGTTTACGAACAAAACCGATTTCATCCTGAAAAATGATATCCATAATTTTGATACACGTTAAAAGGGACTAATAAACACTAAGACCCCTAAATATAAAATTACTCAAAATTCTCCTAAATTAATGGGACCTAAAATTTTCAGTCAATTACCAAATATAATAAAAACCACCAAAAACCCAACAAAATTCAGAAATAGACTGAAGTCGTTTTTGTTCGACCATTGTTTTTATACACTGAATGAATATTTTCATCTTTTTGCCTCATAATTACTCATATTTTATCTGAATATTTGTATTTGTTTCACCTCGTATTTATTTATTTAGTTGTTTTATTGTTGAATATATGTATGTGCTTTGACATTTCCTATACGAAATGTAAATGTTGGTCACAGGGTATCCAGTAAATGCAATTCTTGGAATCTTGGAATCGTAGTCCGCGTTTGGTGGCCTGTTTTTCGTGGGGCTGCTACGGATAGTGTTACCGGATCTGAAGCAGGTTCTGATGTTGTACTTGGAACCAATTCTTCTTATCCTCTCCGATAATCCTCTGATGTAGGGAAGTGCAAGCACTGGTTGTGACGGAATGGCTACTCCAAAGCGATGGTAGAAAAGACTTTGGCTAGAAGACAGCAGGAGCCTCGTAAGGAAGAGAAGCCGTCATATATAAACACACAACAAAATGAAAACAATATACACACATCGGAAAAGTCTAGGGATATTTTTTAAAATGGCAATAATTTTTTTTAGATCGCTTTAGGGAAAAAAAAGTTGACGGGTGATTATTAAACGAATGTAACTTACAACAAAATTGCATATAAGCAAAACTAAAAAAAATATGGCTCTTCTTTGGCACCCCGAAAAAAAATCATAATACAAAAAAAATTGGAATCAGTACAAAGTATGGCGTTTATATACAAATAAATATAATTACATTCCACAATGTTTTGACTAACTACAAATGTTCTCCGCATAACGTAGTCAAAATATCTATTTGATTCTAGATCTACCTTCTTTCCACATTTTTCTGGAGAGAGGCTAACCTATTCCAAATCCAGCAACTTTCCTATCATTTTCACAATTTCCATGCAGGTTCTTAAATTTGCCTGCGGTGATTTGACTGCGGTGATTTGACCATAAAATCCATACAACAAATTATAAGCCATAGTAAAAAACACTATCAAACAAGCTATTTTCCTCATCATACCAGAACACAGATACAAATACATCACGTACATTTCACAACTACATTCATGTATTTAACACCATGATCAACATCATTCAATTCGACCAGTTGGGACGTTTCTATTCATCCTATAAAATTTCCATTACATTTTCTATTTTGGAGTTCCAAAAATTCACTATAACACTCAGGTTATAGTGTGCATTTCTTTATTTTCAGTACATGCTGCTACTCAGGACCCTACGTTCCTACTGACATGAAATGAATAAACACGAAGTCCAAGTTCAACATCCGTTCATTGAATTTCATTCACATCGACAATATTCGTAACGCATCAGAACAAACGCCGCATAAAAATCTATTTTCTTCTTCGGATACGCGAGTAATCAATTATAACTTGTTCCCTGTTTTCATTTCTTCATTTGTTATACGCAACCATCATCCTCTCCAACGATCCTGTCAGTTTAATAGAATATGTAGAATGTAGAGCCTTTCAGCGCTTCAAAAATCAACATGCCATGAAATATTGATAAGTCATTGCTATTCTTACTTCTCAGCGATACGCCAGTCGAAATCGTTCGATTCCGATTTTACATGGCTGACATTCCTCCTCTAATTGGCCTACATAATATTTCATTAGTACGGATATGCATTAACGGCGCATGACGTAATGATTTGCCCACTTGAACAAATGCCTAACCGGTAAGATATTAGAACCGGATTGGACGTTACCATGAGCTTGAATTATGACCGCCAAGGAGCATTTAGACATTAACAACCCGACTTTGAATATTTGCATTGCTGCAAATACTCACTTAATCATGAATATTACGACCTCACCATTCGTTTACTTTGTCCTCGTGTTTAGAGTCCGAGCTGTTTTGGTACGAGGGTTGAAGAAAGACGTAACTGTTACTAATACCTGAAATTCAATGGATCTGGATTCAACAAAGCTGGATGTAAAGGAGGCATAAGTTGGGCTGGAAAGTTCATAGACATATATATATATATATATATATATATATATATATATATATATATATATATATATTGATTTCAATTTAAGAGCCACTGGCATACAACTGTTTCAGCCTATTGGGCATCGTCAGTACCGGGCAGGCGGTCCTCGATTGAAGACAAAATGAGAAAAAACCAAGAAAGTACTTGATAAAAATAGCTGCGTAATCGCAAGCGAAACATAAGTGGAACCACCTATTGGTGTGACACCCGAGTCAACTTGCCAAGTTTTTATGTCAGTGTTTCCTTTTCAATGCCAAAGATAAGGTGGAATTTACTGAATCAAAAACATACTGAAAGTTATTTTTGAAATTTATTAAATCATGTTTGGTACAGTTAAAAGTTTTTTTATAATTTTTATTATTTTGTTTGTAATCTTCTGTGGTTTCTTTTGTATTTTCTTGTGGTGATGTTCCTTGAACCTCCTCTTCTTCGACTTCTTCAAGTATCGGTTCACAGTATTCTTGAACTCCTACTGGAAAATCTTGATAATCATTAAGTTCGTCTTCATTTTCATCGGGATTACTATCGATAGCATTTAATCGACCGATCATGATATCAGTATCATCGATGTCATCATCAAGTGATGTACTGTTAGAACATGTTTCACCTTTACAATTTTTGCATAAAGATGGGCAAGGAAGCCCAGCTTTTTTATATCCACATCGATTATTACACTCTTTTATGCAGGCACAATTAACCAGCTTAAGTAAGTCGTCAGGCGCCAGTTTTTCCGTTGTTTTTATCGGCAGGAACATTGTTTCAGATTTGATTCAACCTCAATCATCCGGATTCAAATTATAATTACCAATCCAAAACTGAACTTGGTAATACGTCCTAAATGAGTGTAAATGTGTTGCTATTGTTGTTGGAGGTAAAGTTGCTAAGTTGATCGCAGACTTTGATTTCGCAATCATACATGATTTATGATTTATTGTTACATGACACGAAGTTTATGTTGAAAAGACTTGAAAATTTTTCCTTTTTTTAATAAATAACGATCAATAATTAAATAAATAATAAGACTACAACTTTAGTAAAAGTCTTAAATTGTTAATAAATTCATAATGAACAAAAAAGATTTGAAGCATCTTTATCATAACTGCAATAGTTTGAAAGTTATTATAATTATAAAAGCGAAGGAGCGAATGAAAAAGACAAGTATCAAGGTATCACAATATCAAAAGTTTCATAAAAAAATAGAATAAATTTAAAAAAACACATAGTTACTTTTATTATAGAACAAAGTATTGAAAAAAGAAAATGAAAAAAATTATTTATAACAATTTTTTTTAAAATAAACAATTAAAAAAAGAATTAAAAAGTTTTTTCAAAACCTTAAAGAACAATAGAATTTATGATTTAAAAAAAAAACGGTTCCTCAATTTTAATATTTAGTTGCAAAAAACGATTGTTAATTAACAAACGCATTTTTTTGCAACAGAGAATTTTTTTTAAGAAACCATTTTTTTTTCTAAAAATCATGATTTTTTCAATTAACATAATGCAACAAAAAATTTCGAATTGCTTTTGAACAATGTATTTGTTTATAATAAATTTATCAACAATAGCTGTAAAAAATAAAAAAAATATATTATTAATTAGTTTTCAGCCATGAGACATTGAAACAATAAAAAAAAATTGTAATGTATTTTTTATAAAATTATAATTTTCGATTGTTAATAAAAATAGAAAATAACAATTTTTTTATTTGTCATCGGTAATCTATTTTTTTGCCTATTAAGGATAACTTCACCAAAGGAAAAAAATGCCAGGGTTTTAGTTTAGTAATTATAGGGATTTTTATATTAACTTTCAATTCAGAAAAAGTTATTAATTAACAAATTTATTATTAACGTTGAAATTGGGATAAATATTTTTTGGCTGCGGATTATTGTTTACTGATGTATCCCAACATTACATGAGTTTTTTCAGTCCTCAATGTTTACATTTAGTATGTTTAAATAATTTTTTTTGTTTTTATGTCAGAGTGACGAAAGGCGCGCGGAAGCCAGACTACCCGCTTTTGGATCTATTTTCAGGGCTCTGTGAAAATTATAAATAATCGAGATACAGTTTCGGGAGTCGGGACTTTTTTTACGCAAATTCATTGATCTTTTCAAACCTTTTTTCAAATTTCCAAAATTTTTAAAATTTTCCGAGATATTAAGAAAAAACTAAAGCCCCATTTTTTTTCACTTGATTGTTTATAACTTTTGTAATTTTTATCGGCACGTTTTCGGACCTTTCCTTAAACTTTCTAGGCAAAAATACGAATCGAATGACACCTTGGTCGTAATTTTTGAACAGGGCTAAAAAATGTCACCAAAAAGAGCTAAATCGAGTACATGTGAACCAGACTACACTCGGGGTGGTAATATCTGTATACATTGAACTCAAATATATTCTGATTGTGTGTAATGGTCAGCTCTAAGAACTGTATCTGTTTCTCTATCTCTGTTTCGAGTGTGAACTGAATGTTTCTATTAAGCCTATTCATGAATGTCATAAATTGGTTCAGCTGTCGTGTAGTACCTCTGAAACAGGCAAAAATATCGTCTACATATCTGTACCAAAAATGAATATATTTTTTAACGAGGTCGGAATTTTCTATAGTGGTCTCCAAGCGATATTTGAATTCGGCTTGAGACCTGCTCTCCCTTATATTCATTGGCCAATGGTTGAATATTCGGGGAGCCATCAGATTTGGTGAGTTATAAGCCAGATTTGTTCTGGCATATGGTACAAACAAATTATTATTTTGACGAGTATTCACATTGCGGATACATCTATTCATCAGAAAGATTTCATTGTCATTTTTAAAAACATGTAAACACAGTTCAAATATAAACAAACAAGGCAATGTTAGAATATTAAAATTAACGAACACATTTTTGCAGGAATCCCTAGTTGACAATCCTGTTATGGTTCTCAGTATTCTTTTTTGCACTAGGAATACATCATTCCAACGTGACGATAATCCCCAGAAACATAGGCCATATCTGAGTCTGGACTCAACTTGAGCATAATACAGCGTCAGCAACTGACTGATATTTAACACTTGTCTTAAATTTTTGAGCTGAAATGTTATCGAATTCAACTCCTTCATTAAAAATTCACAATGATTATGCCAGCCTAAACATTGGTCGATATGAAGTCCCAGGGATTTGGTACTTTCGGTGTCTGTCGTTACAGAACCTCCCCTCTCATTAATCTTGAAACTGATTGGTGTATAATATTTCTGTCTGTTATGGGAACGGATCAGAACAGTTTCATCAACATTCATGAATAACTTATTTGCCGCATTTCTCTTCCAGGTCTGAATCAGACCTATCCGAGACGATAATAGAAGTGTCATCAGCGTACATTAATACGGTTTCTTCCATTATTGAGTTTGCCAAATCATTTATATAAAACAGAAACAGTATTGGGCCTAATATGGATCGTTGTGGCACCCCAAGGTCCGTAGAAATTATATCAGATCTCATTTTATTAACTTCTACAAACTGTTTTCTATGAGAGAGGTAATCCGATAACCAAGACAGCGAAAGACCACGTATGCCATACTTGTACAGTTTATCTTTTAGAATTTGATGATCTACACAGTCGAATGCTCTGCTGAGATCACAAAATATCCCAACAGGGCACTCTCCTGCATCGAGGCATTTGATTATTTCGTTATAGGATGAATGTATTGCTGTTATGGTTGATTTCTTATTTAAAAATCCATGTTGATTTCTGGCAAAGACATTATTATTATCACAGAACGGTATCATTCGATTGAAGAAGGCGTATTCAAAAATCTTCGAAAAGCAACAAGGATTGGCAACAATTTTTTTATGGATGGGAATAATTTTTCCCATTTTAAGAGGGTCGGGAAATGATCCAGTGGTAAAGGATAAATTCACCAAATAGACCAATGGCCTCATCAAGACTGGTAGACATTTTCTCAAAACAAACATGGGGACCTCATATTTATTTTTCATTTTTTTTTGTAAAAGGTTATATAGTTCAGTCTCCGTATAGGGACTAAGGTATAATGAGTTCGTAGGCGATACAATATTCCTCAACAAGAGCTCATACCCTACATTGTTTTTATCTATCTTATTTATTATATCTACAGCAATGTCTCTGAAATAATGATTGAAGATATTGGCAATCAAATTTGGTGATTCTACCATACGGTTATTGTCTTTTATTATTATATTTTTTTGCTTACTATTTGACTTATTAGTTAAATGAGATACAATTCCCCACGCTGCCTTATGAATATTGTCCGTGTTTTCTATTTTACTCTTGTAGGATCGTTTTTTTAGTCGAATTGATCAGTTTTAAATGTTTCAGTTTCTCCTTATTGTAAAAATTTAATAACTCGGGAAAAATTTGTTTCAACTTAAAAAGATCCTTCAAATTGTGGATTGATTTTACAATTTCGGTATTGACCCAACCCTTGTTTTTATTATTATTCAAGTATTTTTTACGTTTTGGGAAATTTATCTCAAAATGGTATGAGAATTTCAATGAGAATTTAGAAAAAGCATCATTCATTGAGTCTGACCAGTCTTCACTCTGTAGACCTTCAACAAAAGAATTGATAGCATCATTATTAAATGATCTTTTCAATTCCCACGAATTTCCCGCTTCAAGTGCTCTCATTCCGCAGTCGAATAGTAACGTTCTGTTCAACAATTCCTGAGCAACAATTAGCATTCAATTTCTGTATTTTGTATTCGGTATCGATAATTGTAATTTGTATCCACAATAATTTGCTTTTCCGATTTATTTGTTGGCAATTTCAATTTATTTTTGAATAAATTATTGAACATTTCAACTTGGATTCAACTTATATTTCGGTTCAGAATCAACCCATTCAATTCAACATAAGGGAAAGACAATCCACATAGAAATTGAGAGAACTCACCAAGTTTCGAAAACTATTGTTTGCAAACGAACAAAAAAACTGTTACTTACACCAGAACTACGACACTTTTCTCGACGTTTCTACAAGTAGTCATCATCACTGAATAATCTAAATATCTACCTTTCAGCTGAAAAAAGGGTTTATTGACTGTTTTTCTTGTATAGTTATTTACTTAACATGCAGGTTCATCTTGGACACTCCGTAGGATCCCGAGAAGCGTTCAAAATATTTACCAGACCCTAGGTCAATAAAGAACACGTTGCACTTGACATTTTCATATAAATCTTTTATCATGATAAATCTTTGAGCGTAGTTCATAAGTAACATTTTTACGGACGACCGCTAAGTACTTATTGAAAGTGCCAGCATGATATATGGAATTTTTTGAAGGGTCTACTTGTAGCACGTAGGAATCATTCAAATCCGACGTCAACTAGGTATTTGTATTGTGTGGGCCGTTTATCTCAATACTGGATGTTTTTAGTCCAGGAACATGCGTGTAAAATCTTCTTCGAATATTCTTGAGGGCAAGAAAACAATAACCATAATTCATACTCTGTTTCCTGATAGTGAAAAATGATAAATGTTCATTATATAGTGTGTAAAAGCCAAAGGGAATAAATTCACCATATTTATACAAAATCCGGAAACACGTCAACTTTAAATTATAATTTGACATACTTCGAAGGAAACATGCTACCCCTACCTTCAACCCCCGTCGAATGACCGGTACAACCCCAATTTTTTAAATGGGAAGTATAGGCTTGTGATATATCGTTTGAAAGGTGTCTTTATTATCTATTCAAAAATGTTATCGCTTTCAAGTTTATTGCAACAGTTGAGATAAAATAAATTGAGATCATGTGGTTACCGAAATTCGATAAGATACACCCAAAACTTACTGCACTATACTCAAAAGTAAGCAAAAGTAAGTAAAAACCATAGCAAGGTTCTTTTTATACGGTATCTTTTAAAAAATTCTAAATAATTTCCGTGGCAAGGTTAGTTTAAAACGCCTTGTCAACTTGTTATGTATGTTACAATATTAGTTGTCAGTATTTTAATTTGAGTTCAAAGTTCGTTAACTTCCAGTCTGGCAAATGGTTAGATTAACGAAAATAACATCCGAAACGAAAACTCTAATTGTAATGAAAATTGAAATGAAGTAATTTATATAGAACCCAAAAAAATTATGGAGCAATAAATGTTCGAATTGGAGTCCTTCTATTTCGAGACATTGACATAAACTTGGTTTTTCATATTATTTATTGCCCTTAATACACTTATTTGCTGCATTATTGCGAAATCATTCAAAATCCTCAATCTCGAGTCCTCCACATTTTCTATTTCTCTGCCAGCGTAAATCCTATTTTTCAATGTCCCCCATAGAAAATAGTCTAAAATAGTAAGATCTGATCTGGTGATCTTGCAAACCATCTTATTGTCCCATTATTTGTCTCGAAATTCGAACATTTATTGCACAAATAATTTTTTTGTGTAATTACTTACTTTATTTCAATTTTCATTATAATTATAGTGTTCGTTTCGGATGTTATTATTGCTACCATTTTTTTTCTGATCATCAAAACACATATAATATATTTTTGTTGTAGATATGTTTCAGATAATCATAAAAGGTTTTCTAAGTTCATTGTAGAAAACGCTCAGAGCAATGGAAAAAATATTAAATAGGTACCTAAAAATGGACAAAACTCTCGAAAAATTGTACGATACATAGGGAGACGTGAAAGTTGCTATTGTGTTTTTATTCAACTCAGTCAACAAATTTCCAGGGCCGTAATTTAAAAGGGAATAATTCACACAATTATAATCGAATATTACCGAAAAATCCCGAAATATAAAATTTAATTTAATTTCTCAGTATGGAGTGAACGTTTAAGATCCAAAAACTACAACAGAAAATACGGTCCGTATTTAAAAATTCGAAGATGGGGGTGGCCCAAGTCAGATGACACGCTGTATAAAAGATTCATGGATATATTCTGAAAGCCCACCTCAAGTGCCAATAGCAAAATGTGGACAGATTTTCGATGTGTCTGCGAATAAAGAAGATATAGGCAAATAAAAAATTTGGGATTTTTTGTTTTTTCCTTCATATCTCCAGAACCAAAAGAGCTATATAAGATTTCTTTACATCATTGAATAGGACTCTAAAATACACAACTTTGCAACAATTTAACCGACACTCTCTTATCGTTTACGAGATCCCCATGTACAGAAACGAATTTGAATAGCCATGTATAATAGAAACAGTAATGACCCAAGAACTGAGCCTTGTGGCACACCGAGATTCACACTCCTGGCGCTAGAGATAATAATAATAATAATAATGTTTATTTCATATAGAAAAATTAACAATCGATAAATATAGAATAATAAACATATATGCTCACAGAAACATACGTAAACGGTAAAATAGATGAATATATTGACAACACTTATAATTAAAATATATACAGTGAAAGCGAAAATAACGATAACACTTATAACTAAAATATATACGGTAATAATGAGGAGTCATATTCGAGAAATTTGCGTCAGAATCGGGGTATTTTGTCGAAAGCGGAAACTTCACTATTCAATTTGAGTATTGAATACACTAAAAGTGAGATTGTCATATTCGAGAAAATTTTATCACAATCTAGGCATTTTGTCGTAATCTTAAATTTCATCATCATATATTCAGATTAGTGTATGGAATAATATATGATTTACAAAAGTTATGTTTTCATTAAATTTTGTTGTTGACTATATCACTAAAAAACAGTCTTCCGGTGGTTTGCATCCAAATTTTTAATTTATGTTTGAATGAGTTAATGTTGTTAATCAATTTGAGTTCTGGAGAAAAATGATTGTACAATTATGACCTAAGAAGCTTGTACATCGTTGTCCAATATTGCTCCATTACATATCACAACCAAGCCTTTCTCATCCAAGTAGGATTCAATCCATTCGATCATGTTTCTAGGAAGTGTTAGGAGGTGTTAGGATTCACACGTTAAAAGGTAAGACCTCGTTAGTCCTTAGCTCGCACAAGTTTCTCAACTTCTGAGAGTTGTCGTTCGTATGGGGGCGACAGCTGATTAACGGATAAACAGATTTTAAACAGAACAGTCCCTAATTTGAAAGTTTAACTAGAAGACTATCAAAGCATACAGAGTCGAAGGCATTGGCCAGATCAAACAAAGGGAAATTTCTTACCTGTTATTATCAATTTCATTATAAATATAATCCATCAGATGATACGAGGCTGTCTCGATAGATTCTTTCTTTTTAAAACTATGTTAAATAGGACGAAACAAGTTATTGATTTCAAAATGATCGAAATTATTTGAAAAATGAGCTCGATAACGATATTTGACTATAGTTGTCGATCTCATTTGGACCACCTTTCTTATAAAATATACAGTGTGTAACAACGAAAACTTAACAGAGCCGTTTTTGAATGTAAAAAGTAAGCTTTTTAAGAAAAGCTCGGACACGTCGATTTCTAATTAAAGGGGGACACCTTTCAGACTAATCAGATTTTTTGTAGTACGCACCCCCTCGGAGGGGTGCGTCCGACGATCCTTATTTAGATAGGAAAAGTAGGTCGAGTGGCACCTTGTTTTAAAGGTCTTTCGAATACCTTCACATCTCTGTTGAAAGAACTCTTTTTAAAATTAATCAAATTGTTTTTAAGGTACAATTTACGTTCAGAACTTTCATAAAAAAAATAAATTTTTGCTTTTTATGACAACCTGCTAATACGTTCCATTTGATTTCGTACACAAAAAAAAGTAACACCTAATAAGGGTAACTCACATAAGAAATTTAGAGTAAATGTTCAAAATGTGCGCCATGCAACAATAAAGATTTTGTTCGAATTTTGCTCTTACATTATTCAACATCTCAGGAGTTATAGGTCGGTATTCATCAATAATTCTACGACGTGATTCATCCAAATTGGCTGGCTGTGTAGCATAAACTTTAGACTTTAAATATCCCCACAAAGTAGTCCAGTGGTGTTGAATCTGGTGATCGTGCTGACCATTCAATTGGAAGTCTTCTGCCAATCCATTGTCCTTCAAATGATTATTCAAAAAATTTCGAACCTGCTGAGCATAATGGGGTGGTGCACCGTCTTGTTGAAAATGGATAAATTCATCTTGACATCTTGGATCCTGTTCAATTATTTCAACTATTCGAGGTTGTATTGCCTCTTCAGGAAGTTGTAAATAAGAATCACCGGTTAAATTTCCATCAATGAAAAATCGACCTATAATATGATTGCCTAATATTCCGGCCCAGACATTCAACTTTTGGGGATGTTGGGTATGTATTTCTGCGTATTGTTTTGGGTTTTCATCCGACCAATAACGGAAATTGTGACGGTTCACGCAACCATTTAAATAAAATGAGCTTTCGTCCGAAAAACAGATGTTATAAAGCTGCTCGAGATTTTGCATTAATCTCTCACTCATGCCCTCACAAAACTCCTGTCTTCGGTCAAAATCATCCTCATTGAGTTCATGAACAAGTTTAATTTTGTAAGGATGGAATTTGTGATTTTCAAGGATTCTCCACGCGCTCATATGGCTTATTCCGGCCATTGCTGATAAACCTCTGGTACTTAACCTGGGATTGGCGATGACTTGACCAATCACTCCGATCGCATTATTATCATTCACTACCCTTCTCTGAACTTTTCTTTTCTTATTTAAAACCGAACCTGTCTCCCTGAATTTTGTGACCAAATCCAGAACGTGATTTCTGCTTAGGTGTTTACCAGGGTTTCGCTCGTTAAATGAAATTGATGTTCTATTAGCATTTTGGTTGTTGCCAAAAAATAAAGCAATAACTGAAACCCTTTCAGCAGTAGTGTAAGGCATTTTTAAACAAATAACAATACAGGACCCGTTTAAACAAAACAATCGAACGATATACTAAGGAAAACTGGAAGACGAGGAGTGGGTATTGATTTCAAAAAAGGGATTTTATTTAACAAAAAACTGATAAGAAGAACTGCTCGATTTTTTTTTATTTAGGCATACAAGTTACCGAGTGGTCTGTCTAATGTATTATTGATATGTCAATTTTAACTTCAAATTATCTCGAAAACTAATCGTTACAAAAAATGTTTTTAACAGATTTGTAAAGGTATTCGAAATACCTTTAAAACAAGGTGCCACTCGACCTACTTTCCCTAAATAAGGGTCGTCGGACGCATCCCTCCGAGGGGGTGCGTCCTTGATAGTCTGGAACATTGAAGAAAGGTTGGGGATTTGCCTCTCTTCTATAGATACTTGCATGGGAAGTGATCAAGTGACTTGGCACACAAAAAGCGGCACATATCAGAAATACGCGACGGACTGTGGCTGCTCATGTTTTGAGGTTCAACGCAGTACACCTCGAACTTCACTGTTTAATAACTCTTTTATTTGGAGAATTGCGTTTATGTGGAATAAACTTCCTGAGATCGTTTTTCCAAATGTATTTGATCTCCAACGATTCAAATCCAATGTGAATCGCTATTTCCGCCCAGGCATCGATCTTAAAGCGGTGCCTGTGACAATGATATTTGAGAACTGCTTCGTATTTCACAGAAGACACCCCTCTTCCATAGTAATAATTTTTAACGACTTCATAGTCAATTTCCTACAGATATAAGCAGAGGTGTAAATCATAACGATTCAATGAAAACTTTAAATCATCCAATTTAATTCATGTCGTTCCATGCATACGTCTGGGTAAGACTTCTCACCTCTATGTCCTAAATCATGTTATTCGTAATAAAGATTGCATTTTCCGTTGAGGCAATTTCACATTCCAAGTACGAGTATAGCCATAACATAACAGTTAATATAGAGCAATTGTAAATCAAGTCAGAATTTCATCTCCGACATTTCATTGGAATTCTTTGGTGTGACAGGTCTAGTAGCTACATATTGGAAAATGCATATAATTGTTCTGAATCTCAAATGAGCCTAATACATAATTGAGCAAGGTACATGTTAGCACATTCGACGCGGTGCAGATCATGGCAACATATTTATGGCATCAAAATGCTCGCATCTCGTACACTCCAAATTTGTTGATCAGTATACGTTGTTGACCATTAACGTTTTATTTGAGAAGTAGAAATAAAGCTGAAAACGATTGTCTTTCACTTCTTCATCTTCACTCAAAAAATTATAGAATACTTTCAAGTTAAATTCAAAATGAACTCCTTTCAAAGATGTATAGATCAATGAACCATGCATAGAATTCATTCTCAGACACAAACTGAATAGAAAAAAATGGGCTTTTGAAGCGATAACTTCTTATTTCTAGGATAAACGCTTAACGACGCCAGTTTGTCTGGCTTCCCCTTCTCTCACACAAAC
This sequence comes from Leptinotarsa decemlineata, assembly GCF_025532065.1. NCBI lineage: Eukaryota > Metazoa > Arthropoda > Insecta > Coleoptera > Chrysomelidae > Leptinotarsa > Leptinotarsa decemlineata. The sequence continues at coordinate 1,390,216 of NW_027412523.1, forward strand.
GTCAGCGAAAAGCAGGCTCCTCCTCTATCGTCGTACAGGCGCTCAGTGTTTAGTGTGCGTTAGACAGTATTATAAAAATCTGACCAGCAAGCACGTATTATACCTAGACTATACCACCTACACCTAGAACTAGATAATTTCCAGTATCTCGGTCTATTTGATTTCATCCTGGACCAAGTCATCCACCAGATTCGATGCTCGAGATGATTTTTTCTTTCCCTCTTTTGCGAGTTTCCTTCTTGTGAAGTTATTTTTGTACATAATAACAAGGAGAGAAAATACTCATCTTTGTACTGCTGAAGATATCAACCACTCCAAGAAACACTAACTACAACGAACTAAGGTCAAAAACCCAAGGAATATCAAATGCTTTACATATCCATGCAATAAGATCTGGTGAAAGGTAGGTTCAATCCTGAGGAGTTTCCAGAGTGTAAACATGGAGCAACTATGCAAATTGTCAATGGTCGTGAATGATTCGCTGTTGATATTTGACCCCTTCTGATAAGTTTATCTAAAAAATGAAATTTCAATTGAGAACTTCAAAGCAATGAAAAATGGAAAGAATTCTGGTTCACCACACTGATTCACATAAGAGGCAAGGAGGTAAAGTGTTTTTACCTGTACTTGAACATATCATATGCACCTCTCAGTAATGTATTTATAATTCTGAACTTATGTAGATTCACATGAGAGGCAAGGATGTAAGGTGTTTTTCACCTGAACTTGGGCATATCATATGCACTACTCCGGAATGTATTCATTATTCTGAAGCTACTCAAGTTCACATGAGAGGCAAAGGATAAGATGTTTTTCACCTGAACTTGGGCATATCATATGCACCTCTCCGGAATGTATTAATAATTCTGAACCTACGTAGGTTCACATAAGAGGCAAGGAGGTAAAGTGTTTTTACCTGTACTTGAGCATATCATATGCACCTCTCAGTAATGTATTCATAATTCTGAACCTATGTAGGTTCACATGAGAGGCAAGGATGTAAGGTGTTTTTCACCTGAACTTGGGCATATCATATGCACTTCTCCGGAATGTATTCATTATTCTGAACCTACTTAGGTTCACATGAGAGGCAAAGGATAAGATGTTTCTCACCTGAAATTGGGCATATCATATGCACTTCTTCAGAATGTATTCATTATTCTGAACCTACTTAGGTTCACATGAGAGGCTAAGGATAAGATGTTTCTCACCTGAACTTGGGCATATCATATGCACTTCTTCAGAATGTATTCATTATTCTGAACCTACTTAGGTTCACATGGGAGGCAAAGGATAAGATGTTTCTCACCTGAAATTGGGCATATCATATGCACTCCTTCAGAATGTATTCATTAATCTGAACCTAATTAGGTGCACATGAGAGGCAAAGGATAAGTCTCACCTGAAATTGGGCATATCATATGCACTTCTTCAGAATGTATTCATTATTCTGAACCTACTTAGGTTCACATGAGAGGCAAAAGATAAGATGTTTCTCACCTGAAATTGGGCATATCATATGCACTTCTTCAGAATGTATTCATGAGGTTCACATGAGAGGCAAAGGATAAGATGTTTCTCACCTGAACTTGGGCATATCATATGCACTTCTTCAGAATGTATTCATTATTCTGAACCTACTTAGGTTCACATGAGAGGCAAAGGATAAGATGTTTCTCACATGAAACTGGGTATATCATATGCACCTCTCAGTAATGTATTTATCATTTTGAACCTATGTAGGTTCACATGAGAGGCAAAGGATAAGATGTTTCTCACCTGAACTTGGGCACATCATATGCACTTCTTCAGAATGTATTCATTATTCTGAACCTACTTAGGTTCACATGAGAGGCAAAGGATAAGATGTTTCTCACCTGAAATTGGGCATATCATATGCACTTCTTCAGAATGTATTCATTATTCTGAACCTACTTAGGTTCACATGAGAGGCAAAGGATAAGATGTTTCTCACCTGAAATTGAGCATATCATATGCACTTCTTCAGAATGTATTCATTATTCTGAACCTACTTAGGTGCACATGAGAGGCAAAGGATAAGATGTTTCTCACCTGAACTTGGGCATATCATATGCACTTCTTCAGAATGTATTCATTATTCTGAACCTACTTAGGTGCACATGAGAGGCAAAGGATAAGATGTTTCTCACCTGAAATTGGGCATATCATATGCACAGATAAGATGTTTCTCACCTGAAATTGGGCATATCATATGCACTTCTTCAGAATGTATTCATTATTCTGAACCTACTTAGGTTCACATGAGAGGCAAAGGATAAGATGTTTCTCACTTGAAATTGGGCATATCATATGCACTTCTTCAGAATGTATTAATTATTCTGAACCTACTTAGGTTCACATGAGAGGCAAAGGATAAGATGTTTCTCACTTGAAATTGGGCATATCATATGCACTTCTTCAGAATGTATTCATTATTCTGAACCTACTTAGGTTCACATGAGAGGCAAAGGATAAGATGTTTCTCACCTGAAATTGGGCATATCATATGCACTTCTTCAGAATGTATTCATTATTATTAACATACGTAGGTTCACATGAGAGGCAAAAGATAAGATGTTTCTCACCTGAAATTGGGCATATCATATGCACTTCTTCAGAATGTATTCATTATTCTGAACCTACTTAGGTTCACATGAGAGGCAAAGGATAAGATGTTTCTCACCTGAAATTGAGCATATCATATGCACTTCTTCAGAATGTATGCATTATTCTGAACCTACTTAGGTGCACATGAGAGGCAAAGGATAAGATGTTTCTCACCTGAACTTGGGCATATCATATGCACTTCTTCAGAATGTATTCATTATTCTGAACCTACTTAGGTGCACATGAGAGGCAAAGGATAAGATGTTTCTCACCTGAAACTGGGCATATCATATGCACCTTTCAGTAATGTATTCATCATTTTGAACCTATGTAGGTTCACATGAGAGGCAATGATGTAAGGTGTTTTTCACCTGAACTTGGGCATATCATATGCACTTCTTCAGAATGTATTCATTATTCTGAACCTACTTAGGTTCACATGAGAGGCAAAGGATAAGATGTTTCTCACATGAAACTGGGTATATCATATGCAAATTATAGTTTCGGGCCACGGGAACCACTTTTTAAAAAGACTTTATTTAGATTTACAGACTTTATTGTACAGAAGTTACTCTGACAATCGTACTAACAGAACTGACTCCTCCTTCAAGATGGCTAGCTTTTATAAGTTTATTATAACTTAGTCAGCATTTGATGAATAAGCATAAAGGAGGGTTTTATATACATAACTCCTCCATCCCTAAGATGAAAATAATACGTTAACATTATTTTCATCAACATTTTCTAAATGAATATTTTCTTGTTTATTTTTCCTTTTAAAACATTTGAATTTGTTCTTATATTTGGAATATAAAATAAAATATGTAATAAGTATTATAACTATGAATATACAAATATACATTAAAGTATAAGAAGTGCTGTCTTCTTCTAAGGCTTCTAGTCGATGTAATTGGGTTTTTTCAGCAAGGTCCTGAAGTCGGGTTAGTTCGTCGAGGTTTACTCTTTCAGGAACTTTCATAGGGTTATTCTCAGGATGTAGCTGGATAGTATCTATTTCGGGTAACTGTAGAGGGTTTCCTTGAACGGAAGTGGCGTCGTTGGAATAAACTTCCCCTCTAACAGTGAGGTTACATTTATGTGGGATATGGATCAACTGTGGTTGTCTGATATTTTCGTATCCATGCTCCTTACAATTTTTCTCAATCATGATCTTATCAATGGGAATAATAATCATGTAGGCATCGTTGACAGGTTCTATTATGTCCTGGTCTAATTGAATTTGAATCGTCTGGCATTGATGATCGGTTTTACCAATTAGTAATTTCGGTAAACAATCTTCTTTTGACATTTGGTTGTCAACATGGTATATGCAGGTATTTTCAATTCTCGTACAGGGTTCATCTTCATAATGATGGTAAGTCGAGTTAAGAATTATATAGGGTTTTAAAGGAACGATAGCTTGGTTGAGTATTGGAATTGGGAACAAATGGAAGTAATCATAAACATTTTCAAGAAGTATCGGAAAATGAATTGCAAATATAATAATTCCATTTTTATAATTAATTTCAATTTTTAGTAATTTATTATACGACTGAATGTTTTTAAAGTTTGGTAAACTGCCTTTGTAAAGGTTTGACATTATCTTTAATAATTCTTCGATATCAGATAATGGTAATATCGTGCTATGAATGATGTTTAATTCTGCAAATAAAATTGAATCTTCAATGTTATTAAGTATTGATAATATAATTTGACAATCTATTATCATTGTATCAAGAGAATTTTGAAGTCTTAAGAATAGCGTGAACTTATTCAGATTTAAGACAATACTTTTTATTTGTTCGTCAATTAATTGTTGGTTTTTAACAATCTGCTGTAAGCTATTCGTAGTTTCGTTCATAAATTTTCTTGTGATAGTTAGGTAATTTTCTAAATCATGGTGAAGCATGTTCTGATTCTTTTCCAAAGTGAAAATTGCTTTATTATATTTTTCTGCATCTTCATCATCTAAAGTACCAAAGAGCCATTTACTTGTTCTGCCTACTATATTAATAAGTGCCCTTTTCGATCGATTATTTTCTTGAGGTTTAATATTGATTAATTTCACTTTGATTTTGTCTAGCAAATAATTCAGATGATTATACATGTGGTGTAGTTGTGGGTATAAAGGGTCTTTGATCAAGATAAATTCTGCGATTGTTTTTGTATTATTATTTAAGATGTTTAGGGGAGAATCAAATTGTTTTAAGTCAATGTATTTTATAAACGTATGTTTTTGTGTAGTGGATCTTGCTTTTCCAAGGGAAAAGGGAAGGATAGGGTTATTTATCCTCGTCATTATTATGTCTTGTCCTGTCGTCGCAAGGATTCCGAGAAGTAGAAGGTATAACGTTGTCATCTGAAACAATTTGTTTCTTAATGATTTTTCTTTGTGGCTTTAACTTACTTTTATGGTATTTTGATTTAGAAGTTTCAATTTTAAAGTTACTATCTTTTTTTGGTTGAATTTCCTTATATAAGGGTGATAATTTATTTCGAGGAGTTTCTTTAAGAAAAGTATTTTTATTAATTTCAATTTCTGGGGGGTCATTTCTGTTGGAATTTACTTTAGATAGGTTCTTGGCTTTTTCATTGTTTTGTTCTACTATTTCTTTTAATATTTTCATATTTCTCGAATGTTTTTCTATATAGTTTGAGGTTATCTTTTCTAACGTTACATCATAAGGACTCTGGTGTTCTACATTACCTTTAATAATTTGAAAGGGTGTGAATTTAGTTGCGGAATGGACAGTATTATTATATCCTAGAATCGCATACAACATTTGTTTTGTTATTGGTCGATTAGGAAATTCTAATTTTAAGGTTCGTATTTCCTCAATTAGAGTAGAATGAAAACGTTCTACCGGACTATTACTGTTCGGGTTTTTTGGGGTGATGTAATGCAACATAATTTTATGAAGTTTGCAAAAATCTTCAATCAAGTTATTTTTAAATTCTGTGCCAGAATCGCAAGTTATTTTATTTGGAATACCGTAATGGGATATGAATTTTAATAAACCATCTAAGATGTCTGTCGCATTTAGTTGTATGGGGTATGCTTGTGCAAAGCGCGAAAAGCTGTCAATAATTGTTAGGAATTTTAGTCTATCAAGTGATAGAACATCAACATAAATATGTTCAAACGGGTATTCTCCAATTGGTGTTGGGTTAAATTTTATGACATTAGGGTGCCTTTCGTATTTTGATTTTTGACATGTTACGCATGTATTTACGTAGTTTGTTATGTCTTGAATCATATTAGGCCAATAGTATACTTTTGATAGAGACAATTTTGTTTCATTTATGCCTCTATGTGTAGTTTTTGTTTCATGATGGTATTTAATTTTTTCTCGTTGTTCATTTTTCTTCAAAATGTCTTTCAATAGTATATTACTTTGAACAAGTTTAAAGGCTGAGTTTCTAAAATGTTTTTGGATTATCGGAATTATTACATTCTTTAATTCCTCTTGAAATATTATACCATAAACAGTATTAGGTTTCAAATATTCTAAAAAGATTTTTACTATATCGTTTTCAATGTTTCTAGTAGATATTACGATTTTTAAACGTGTCTTATCAAAGGGTTTAGTTATACTTACTTTTGGTGAAATTATGTCGTTACTTTGAACTAAGAATATTTGATTTTTAAATTTATTTAATGGTTGCTCTGATATTGGGATTTCTAAAATTGGGTCTTCTTGCGAAGAATGTTGTGTTTCATTTGAGTGTTTTATTTTCGGTTCTTCTTGTTGGGCTGGTACGACTATTATGTCTGAAAGTATTTTAATCTTCTTTTCCTCTGGGAGTTTTTGTTTTTCTTTAGCTGGTTGAAAATGTCCTGTGTGGTAATTTTCGGGTTGGGGTTCTTCTCTTGATTGATGTTTTTCGACTTCTTCATTGGCGAGTTCATCTATTTCTTGCACTATTTTGACAATTTCATCAATCTCAGGGTTATCGTTTTCATCTACGCAATATTCTGCGAAATCTTCTAAACGGTCTTCTTCCGTATCGAAATTTCCTAGTAAAGAATAATTTTCTAATGGATGTAGTTCAATTCTGGATAGGGCATCAGCAACAGAATTCTTTTTTCCTTTTCTATGTATGATGTTATATTCATACTCTTCTAATCTTAGGCGCCATCTTACTAATTTTGAAGAGGGGTCTTTTAAATTGAATAACCATTGGAGTGGTTTATGATCGGTAACAATCGTAAATTTTCTACCAAAAAGGTAAGGTCTAAAGTATTTGGTAAAATTGACAATTGCCAATAATTCCTTTTCTATAGTTGAATAATTTTGTTCTGCGGGATTTAAAGTTCTTGAGGCATACGCGATGGGTTTATCTTTACCTAGAGGGCCTTGTGATAACACAGCTCCAATTGCTACGTTAGAAGCATCGGTTGTCAAGATAAAAGGTTTACTAAAATCGGGATGTTGAAGAAGAGGTTCATTAGTTAAAACTTGTTTACATTTTTCGAAGGTTTCTAGGAATTCGGCAGAATGAAGGATTTTCTCTCCTTTTTTTAGACATTGAGTTAGCGGTTTTGTTAATTGCGCGAAATCTTTAATAAATTTTCTATAATATCCTAGCAAACCGAGGAATGATTTAATATCTCTAGCAGTAGTTGGTATGGGAAAATTTTGGATTGCTTTTATTTTATTCGGATTGGGTTTTATACCGTGGGGTGTTACAATATGTCCTAAAAATTCTACATTTTGTTTTAAGAATTCCGATTTGTCTAATTGTACTTTCAATTTAGCTTCTCTTAATACTTTAAAGACTTGCTTTAGATTAGAGATGTGTTCCTGAAGGGAGGTCGAAAAAATTATTATATCGTCCATATAGACGAGACATATTTTGTTTCTTAGGTCTTTCAAAACGTAATCCATAACTCGTTGAAACGTCGCTGGAGCGTTCTTTAATCCAAACGGCATTCTGACATATTCGTAATGGCCGTGTTCTACGTTGAAGGCTGTTTTGTCAATAGAATTTTCTTCCATCTCTATTTGGTGAAATCCTGAAGTTAAATCTAGAGTAGTGAAGTAGTTACATTTCCCTAGTTTATCCAGTATGTCCTCGATATTAGGAATGGGGTATCGGTCATCAATCGTTTTTTCGTTCAATTTCCTATAATCAACGACAATTCTCCATTTTTTCTTTCCTGAGGCGTCCGCTTTCTTCGGTACAATCCAAATAGGGCTACTCCAAGATGATGATGATGGTCGTATTATTCCGTCATTCAACATTTTTTCTATTTGTTTATTTACTTCTTCTTTATGGCAATGAGGAAACCGATAGGATTTAGTGTGTACTGGTATTTCGTCTGTCGTTTTAATTTCATGTTTTATTTTGTTTGTGAAAGAAAGTTTAGTATTCTCATCATGAAATATGTCTAAAAATTCTTTGCAAACTGTTAAAATTGCGTTTTTTTCTTCCGTGTTCATATGGTCGGTCCTAATTTTACTTGTTATATCAGTTATGGAATTATTATTATAATTTTCAGGTAAGGCTTGTTCAATATTATAAAATTCAAATTGTTCTTTATTTATTTGGTTGGATGGGAACGGTTCATTCATTGTTATAGAGATAGTTTTATTAGTTTTATTAAAAATTTCGAAAGTTGCGCGATAATTTTTGGCATAAGTTATTGTTTCAGGTACGTATAGTTTATCAATAAATCCCTCTGGAATTATTATTTCTCCTTCACTGATATCGACAGGGTATTTCTTTATTAAAGTTTCATATGGTGGTATTTCGATAGTAAAAGAAGTTTCGTGAGGCTGTCTATAGTAGAAAGGGATTTGTACAATTTCATTTCTTAAGATTTGATTGCTAAAATCGATATTTAAGTCAAGATTTTTAAGTTCTTTTAAACCTAAAATTCCATCAAAAAATTCATGAAATTGGAATAAAATATATTCCGTTTCATAGTTGCTTTGAAATTCTTCAAAAGCTGGGATAATAGCTTTATATTGAATTTCTTTTTCACCTAATGAAGTTTTTAACTGAGAGGGTTCTCTAAATATTTTGTCTGGATAATATTTTTCTACAATAGATGGTCTTAACATGGAAGTATGACATCCGGTATCAATTAGTAGTTTAATAGGGGGATTTTGGATTTGTATATAAGGTAATCCATTTATAGAGCCTGAATAAAGTTCTATTATACCGTCTTGTTTATCGGAGGCGGTTTGTAAAAATTTTCGTCTTCGTATTCAGTGTTTGAGTCAGTTATTTCAGTCGTTTCTTGGGGAGTAAAGTAATATTCATTTAATTCATCAGTTAATTGATATTGATCTTGAGGGTGTTGGTCTTCAATTGGGTATTGGTCTTCGACAGGGTATTGGTTAATGGGGTAACCTAGTGTCATGTCGTATTCATTGTCATCATTATGGTTGTAAAGTTCTTCACTTATAAAGGTTTGTCTTGGGGGTTGCCTAAAAGATCGGTTATTTGCTGGGTGGTAAGGCATATTTGATCTACTAACCGTAGGATTTCTAGAAGTAGTCGACATTGGTTGAATGATTCTAGTATCAGATTTATTTGTTGGTTTAAACACATTTTGGGGTGGTCCAAACACTTGTTTATTCGTTAAAAATTTATGTTGAACTTGTTTAGGTTGGATATTTATGGGTTGGCTTGGAAATTGTGGTTTTTGGTTAAATTGTTGATAATTATTAAAAGGTCTATTTGGCATTTGACTAGTAGAAGGTGTAGGATTTCTAAAGTTAGTTTGTTGAAAATTTTGTAAGTGTGAATAATTTTGTACAGGGAAATTACTATAATTTGGTTTTATTTGTTTTGGTGGGTGTTGTTTTTGAACGTTAGTGCTTGAGCGGTTCTGAAAAACCATATTTTGTGTTTGTCTAAAATTTTCATCTTCCAAAACTAAATTCATTGCTTCTTCAAGGCTATCTGGTTTTTGAACAATTACTTTATCTTGTAATCTAATAGTTAAATTTCTCATAAATACTTTCAAAGACTGTGATTGATATTGACGAATATATATCGCTTTAGTCTGTGGGTCTACAGCGGCAATAGAATTAATTTTAAAGATTAATTTACTTCTCAGTACTTGTATTCTTTTCGCAAAATCAAGGGGGTGTTCGTTTCTATTAGGGACAAGTGTAAAAAGTTGTTGTTCAAGGTTATCTAAATTTTGTCTATCACCAAATGTATTTCTTAATTCATTTCTTATTAAAATCCATGTGTTTAATTCCGTTCTTGCACCAATCAATAATTGTGCTCTATCTCTGAGTTTACCAATAATAATACTCAAGATACACTGATTTAGTGTATCGTCAGCGCTATAATATTTATTATGAAATTTGTCAATTGCATTTATAAAAATTTCGAGGGTGTCTGGAGATCCATCATACAAAGGTATGGTGTCAGAATAAATTTTAAATAAAGTATAATTAATTTCGGTGGACATATTTGAAACGGATAGAGAGACAAGCGACTGTACTAAATCTTCAATTTCAGGATCGGTCATGTGTTATTGTCGCGATCTTATCGGAAAAGATTGCTCAGCGAATCTATTCAAGATAAAAGTTTGCTTTCTTCATTTATTCAGAAAAGAATCACGGTAATAATATTGCGAAGTTTATCACAAGAATATTTCTGAAGCGTCGTTGTGTGTGTGTGTAATTAATACTCTCTTTATATCAGCGTGTGATATAAATAGATTATTTTCTGTCTATTAAGCATATGATATAAGTAGCAGCAAGTTATTCTTTAGCTTCTTTGTTTTACTATTTAGTGAACACTATGCATTTATTGTTTGCTATGAGTGAGGAAAGAGAAAAATGATTTGAATGTATGAAATTTTTGATTCGGCGTTTTTCACTTAATTGCTTCAATTTAAATCAGTATTTAAATTGTCTTTCTTAATCTACGTGACTTCTATAGTCCTGTCACCAATTTCAATTGCTATAAGAGAAAATGATGTCTGTTTTCGTTTTTTGATTATAATAATCACTTTTCCGAAACTTCCACAAATATTTACGATAAAGATTTAAGGAAATTTTGGAATCAGGTAGGAAAACTCGACTTACCTCGATGGTGTGTCAGTATTCTTTCCTGGAGGACTGTAGTAGCTGAGTCTGACGATCCGGTCCTTTTTGTGGGTGGTTGGTGGACGAAGCTGGTTTTTTGTAGTGGACAAACAGTTGGTACTGAAGAAAATTCAGGATCGATTTTCTTCCACTATCCTACCGACTGCGCCAATTATAGTTTCGGGCCACGGGAACCACTTTTTAAAAAGACTTTATTTAGATTTACAGACTTTATTGTACAGAAGTTACTCTGACAATCGTACTAACAGAACTGACTCCTCCTTCAAGATGGCTAGCTTTTATAAGTTTATTATAACTTAGTCAGCATTTGATGAATAAGCATAAAGGAGGGTTTTATATGTATTTATCAGTAATGTATTTATCATTTTGAACCTATGTAGGTTCACATGAGAGGCAAAGGATAAGATGTTTCTCACCTGAACTTGGGCATATCATATGCACTTCTTCAGAATGTATTCATTATTCTGAACCTACTTAGGTTCACATGAGAGGCAAAGGATAAGATGTTTCTCACCTGAAATTGGGCATATCATATGCACTTCTTCAGAATGTATTCATTATTCTGAACCTACTTAGGTTCACATGAGAGGCAAAGGATAAGATGTTTCTCACCTGAACTTGGGCATATCATATGCACTCCTTCAGAATGTATTCATTAATCTGAACCTAATTAGGTGCACATGAGAGGCAAAGGATAAGATGTTTCTCACATGAAACTGGGTATATCATATGCACCTCTCAGTAATGTATTTATCATTTTGCTATGTAGGTTCACATGAGAGGCAAAGGATAAGATGTTTCTCACCTGAACTTGGGCATATCATATGCACTTCTTCAGAATGTATTCATTATTCTGAACCTACTTAGGTGCACATGAGAGGCAAAGGATAAGATATTTCTCACCTGAACTTGGGCATATCATATGCACTTCTTCAGAATGTATTCATTATTCTGAACCTACTTAGGTGCACATGAGAGGCAAAGGATAAGGATGTTTCTCACCTGAAACTGAGCATATCATATGCACCTCTCAGTAATGTATTCATCATTTTGAACCTATGTAGGTTCACATGAGAGGCAATGATGTAAGGTGTTTTTCACCTGAACTTGGGCATATCATATGCACTCCTTCAGAATGTATTCATTATTCTGAACATACTTAGGTTCACATGAGAGGCAAAGGATAAGATGTTTCTCACCTGAAATTGGGCATCATATGCACTTCTTCAGAATGTATTCATTATTCTGAACCTACTTAGGTTCACATGAGAGGCAAAGGATAAGATGTTTCTCACCTGAAATTGGGCATATCATATGCACTTCTTCAGAATGTATTCATTATTCTGAACCTACTTAGGTTCACATGAGAGGCAAAAGATAAGATGTTTCTCACCTGAAATTGGGCATATCATATGCACTTCTTCAGAATGTATTCATTATTCTGAACCTACTTAGGTTCACATGAGAGGCAAAGGATAAGATGTTTCTCACCTGAAATTGGGCATATCATATGCACTTCTTCAGAATGTATTCATTATTCTGAACCTACTTAGGTTCACATGAGAGGCAAAGGATAAGATGTTTCTCACCTGAAATTGAGCATATCATATGCACTTCTTCAGAATGTATTCATTATTCTGAACCTACTTAGGTGCACATGAGAGGCAAAGGATAAGATGTTTCTCACCTGAACTTGGGCATATCATATGCACTTCTTCAGAATGTATTCATTATTCTGAACCTACTTAGGTGCACATGAGAGGCAAAGGATAAGATGTTTCTCACCTGAAATTGGGCATATCATATGCACATCTTCAGAATGTATTCATTATTCTGAACGTACTTAGGTTCACATGAGAGGCAAAGGATAAGATGTTTCTCACCTGAAATTGGGCATATCATATGCACTTCTTCAGAATGTATTCATTATTCTGAACCTACTTAGGTTCACATGAGAGGCAAAGGATAAGATGTTTCTCACCTGAAATTGAGCATATCATATGCACTTCTTCAGAATGTATTCATTATTCTGAACCTACTTAGGTGCACATGAGAGGCAAAGGATAAGATGTTTCTCACCTGAACTTGGGCATATCATATGCACTTCTTCAGAATGTATTCATTATTCTGAACCTACTTAGGTGCACATGAGAGGCAAAGGATAAGATGTTTCTCACCTGAAATTGGGCATATCATATGCACTTCTTCAGAATGTATTCATTATTCTGAACCTACTTAGGTGCACATGAGAGGCAAAGGATAAGATGTTTCTCACCTGAAACTGGGCATATCATATGCACCTCTCAATAATGTATTCATCATTTTGAACCTATGTAGGTTCACATGAGAGGCAATGATGTAAGGTGTTTGTCACCTGAACTTGGGCATATCATATGCACTTCTTCAGAATGAATTCATTATTCTGAACCTACTTAGGTGCACATGAGAGGCAAAGGATAAGATGTTTCTCACCTGAAATTGGGCATATCATATGCACTTCTTCAGAATGTATTCATTATTCTGAACCTACTTTGGTTCACATGAGAGGCAAAGGATAAGATGTTTCTCACCTGAAATTGGGCATGTCATATGCACTTCTTCAGCATGTATTCATTATTCTGAACCTACTTAGGTTCACATGAGAGGCAAAGGATAAGATGTTTCTCACCTGAAATTGGGCATATCATATGCACTTCTTCAGAATGTATTCATTATTCTGAACCTAGTTAGGTTCACATGAGAGGCAAAAGATAAGATGTTTCTCACCTGAAATTGGGCATATCATATGCACTTTTTCATAATGTATTCATTATTCTGAACCTACTTAGATGCACATGAGAGGCAAAGGATAAGATGTTTCTCACCTGAAATTGGGCATATCATATGCACTTCTTCAGAATGTATTCATTATTCTGAACCTATTTAGGTTCACATGAGAGGCAAAGGATAAGATGTTTCTCACCTGAAATTGGGCATATCATATGCACTTTTTCAGAATGTATTCATTATTCTGAACCTACTTAGGTGCACATGAGAGGCAAAGGATAAGATGTTTCTCACCTGAAATTGGGCATATCATATGCACTTCTTCAGAATGTATTCATTATTCTGAACCTATTTAGGTGCACATGAGAGGCAAAGGATAAGATGTTTCTCACCTGAAATTGGGCATATCATATGCACTTCTTCAGAATGTATTCATTATTCTGAACCTACTTAGGTTCACATGAGAGGCAAAGGATAAGATGTTTCTCACCTGAAATTGGGCATATCATATGCACTTCTTCAGAATGTATTCATTATTCTGAACCTACTTAGGTTCACATGAGAGGCAAAGGATAAGATGTTTCTCACCTGAAATTGGGCATATCATATGCACTTCTTCAGAATGTATTCATTATTCTGAACCTACTTAGGTTCACATGAGAGGCAAAGGATAAGATGTTTCTCACCTGAAATTGGGCATATCATATGCACTTCTTCAGAATGTATTCATTATTCTGAACCTACTTAGGTTCACATGAGAGGCAAAGGATAAGATGTTTCTCACCTGAAATTGGACATATCATATGCACTTCTTCAGAATGTATTCATTATTCTGAACCTACTTAGGTTCACATGAGAGGCAAAGGATAAGATGTTTCTCACCTGAAATTGGGCATATCATATGCACTTTTTCAGAATGTATTCATTATTCTGAACCTACTTAGGTGCACATGAGAGGCAAAGGATAAGATGTTTTTCACCTGAAATTGGGCATATCATATGCACTTCTTCAGAATGTATTCATTATTCTGAACCTACTTAGGTTCACATGAGAGGCAAAGGATAAGATGTTTCTCACCTGAAATTGGGCATATCATATGCACTTCTTCAGAATGTATTCATTATTCTGAACCTACTCAGGTTCACATGAGAGGCAAAGGATAAGATGTTTCTCACCTGAAATTGGACATATCATATGCACTTCTTCAGAATGTATTCATTATTCTGAACCTACTTAGGTTCACATGAGAGGCAAAGGATAAGATGTTTCTCACCTGAAATTGGGCATATCATATGCACTTTTTCAGAATGTATTCACTTAGGTGCACATGAGAGGCAAAGGATAAGATGTTTTTCACCTGAAATTGGGCATATCATATGCACTTCTTCAGAATGTATTCATTATTCTGAACCTACTTAGGTTCACATGAGAGGCAAAGGATAAGATGTTTCTCACCTGAAATTGGGCATATCATATGCACTTCTTCAGAATGTATTCATTATTCTGAACCTACTTAGGTTCACATGAGAGGCAAAGGATAAGATGTTTCTCACCTGAAACTGGGCATATCATATGCACCTCTCCGGAATGTATTCATAATTCTGAACCTACGTAGGTTCACATGAGAGGCAGGGAGGTAAGGTGTTTTTCACCTGTACTTGAGCATATCATATGCATATGTTGGGAAACAATTGAGGACTTTTATGGTATTGCAAAAGTGATCTATTATATTTGACAACATATTTATTTGAATTCTTGACAAATATCATTGGTAAGTAGCAAATTTGCTACTTACCTTGTAAGGTCATATCTCAACTAGATATTTCTTAAAATGTTTCATAAATGCAAATGAACTGTTTTCTCAGTGTGTTCTGCTCTCTCTTTCAAAAAAATTCCCCGTGCCACACAATAGTTGAACATATGAGTCTTATACTGAAGACTTCTTACTAAACATTTGAATCGCTCTGTATTTATTTGAATAATGGCTCATTCTTCCATACCACTCTAAAATAGAATGAAATGTTGAGAAATGAATAAATCATTTTCAGCAAAAACTAGTTCCATCGAAACCCAGTATGAGTCCTTCCTCTCCTAATCGTCGTGTTCTTCGTTTCAGCTGTCATTTTTATCGTGAATTATGAATAATTATCCACAAAATTTCCTAATTGATGTGATTCACAACTCCCGTTTGGGCGCGTTCATTGGAGAACGGAATGAATATTAAAATATTCAAAATGATAACCAACAAGGAGAAATGAACATTTTTTTGAATTACTTTCGGAGAAGATTTATTGAAATTATATGCAAGGATATGACTAAAAATTCGAAATAACGATATGGCTAGTTAAATATCAATTTGAATATTTTATACAAACGATATTATAGCGTTGAGCAAAGAAAACTAGTTGGTTTATTGTAGGATATATTTCATCAGAAGAGTATTCTTCATAGGAAAATTATTTTTTGAAACTTCTATTCATAGAATTCCGATATGAAGCTCAAATACAAAAAATGTAAAGTTAACTGCCGAAGATAATTTGTCGATCACTTATAGATGAAATTGCTTCAGATTGAAAGCCCCACGAAACCTTAGAAATGTGTCATTACCTGAGAAGTTGACATATTGAGAATTCAGTGTAATCATGACTGCAAAACCAAAGCCGATACGTCAAACAGCTCGAAACATCATACGCGACACATCATACGTCTCTATAATGAAGAAACTTTCATGGATACGAAAACCTATTCTTTACTTCCCACTGACGAAAAGCCGAATTTCTATGTGAACTTTCCTTACTCAAATATTGTAGAACACATCAAGTTATTTTCGAAACATTTCAGATCAAATGTTACAGTGAATCCTTTCGATCCAAAAGCATTATTGGCCGTTTCAGCTTCGCCTTCATTCAAAAAAAGTTCCAGGATATCAGACGTAATCTAAAATCTAATCTAAAAAGCATTATTGGCCGTTTCAGCTTCGCCTTCATTCAAAAGAAGTTCCAGGAGGAAGTTCCGAGCGGAGAAACAATTCCTCACAAACAGAAACAATAACACTGGCATAGTTCTTCTTCCGGTGGAAAAAGGCAATGCCACTTTAGTACTCAACACCAACACTATCTAAGGAATACCAACCAACGGCCACCACATACTTTGAAGAAGTCACATCCGATCCCTCAGTACCAGTCTCCAACTTCTCCAATACTCCGCTAGATGTATGTATGTATATAGTAAGGAGTGTGAATGTATAGCAACAGCACTCAAGCCACATATGACCCATTGTACATCCTCCCGAGGAGTTGTCCTTCTAGGACAACTCCTCGGGAGACAACATCCTGATATTTCCAAGAAGGTGGACAAGTCACTAGGAAACATCTCCTTCATGTCGGCAGATGTAGGCCAAGATTCGCCGAACACACACTCTCTTTGGCAACCTTGAGGAATCTCACGGCGGCCTCTGCGAAGGTTTTGGAAGGTGCAGCGACATTACTATCGTTGCGCGGCTTCTTCAACCTTCCTGGGGTTCCCCTAATGGAGGGTTCAAGTGAGGGCGCTTTCCTGCATGGGCAGCAGGTTCCTTGTCTTTATTCAAGGCGGAGATCTTGGCGCCCGCCGCAGGAAGTGCTCTTGCTGTTGGAGGTGGAGTTGGGAAGGAGGAGGGTGCACTTATAGTTGCTGTCACCCCTTTCTCTTTCACTCTCGTTCTTCTTTTGGCCCCGGCGCCGCAAATGCGCCGCCTTTGTATTACATTACGAGATGATCTGCTATGTCCAGCCTCATTCTGAGCGGTAGAATGGGTTGGACATTTCTGTTCTTCCCCAACCACCGCCATAGATTGAGGTGAGCAGTTCTGTCCAGCTTCGGGATTGGTTTTTGTTGTGTCTGTTTTGTTTGTTTCATATATGTGTATTCCCACGAGTAGCAAGGGAAGATTTGGTCACCTCTGGCAGAGTCCTGCATTACTAGAGGAAGGCTGATTACCGCATATCACCCTGCGGCCATTCAACTGTCGGCACGATTCCTTACACCTTAGCTGGGTAACCTGGTCCACGGTGGCATGTTCTGCAAAGGCTTTTGGGGGTTCTAGTTCCCCTCACCCTACTTATTTCTACCATTAACCAGGAGCCCGGCGACCCCATCCGTAAAGCCACATATTGGCTTCCCGGACAGGGCCCCCAGTCTTCTGGCTGTTCCCCTATCTGACACCTGGGGACCCGCCCGATAGGTAGCCCAACTCACGTTTACCTCGCTAGATAATTATCTACTCCTCTAGATAATACCACCCATAATATTTTGACGAAAGGTTTCAACTTCTCCATAACCCCCAATATCACTCACACTGATCCAGTTATTACCATCGCCCGAGCGGAGAAACACTATCTAAGGAATACCAACCAACGGCCACCACATACTTTGGAAAGAAGACCAAAACAATCACCAACAATTCCAACATTCTTGGTGAAATTGAGATATCTCTCATTCTGAAAGAGAAGTATTCTTGTACACCTCGCTATATGATCTTTCAAACCACAAACCATCACACTTCGGATCCCTCACATGCTATTTTGCCAAACATTTTGTAAATACCTTCCATCCACTAGCTGAACAATCCTCATCATATCTACGAAGCGCCTATCACTTTATTTGAATCCTGAAATTCTTCAATATCTGTCACATTATTCGAAACATTGTCCATCCTCGAAACGAAAAATTGAAGGTTTCAAAACAGTCTCAACCTCATCAGACACTGCATGTCCAGCACACATTTGTTTTTCCAGGAAAACATTCACAAACAAGTGACTGGCGTCCCCTGAATTATCCGCTCTCCCCAGTTCGTGCGAAACTTCACATGGAAGACTTTGAAACTGAAGCCATTAACACATCTGACTTCAAACATACGTGTTGATAAAAAAATTTTTCAAAAAAATGCAATAAAAAATGCAAAAAAAATGCAAAAAAATTCAAAAAAATGCAAAGCTTTGCAAAATTAAATTTTTTATTAGAAATTTTAATGTGTAGATGAAGTCTCTGCACTGCAACTCCCTTCACTACGACCTAAATTTCACAATGGAAATCGAATATAACAACTTACGTCCATTCCTGGGCGTTCACATCACAAAATCCAACAATTCATTCTTATAGAGCAGGGGTCTCCAAACTTTGAAGCCTTCGGGCCATAATGATTTTTTCAGTTCCAAGGGCCAATTTCTGCCCTTAATTATATTTTTAGACTAGGATAGTCGCAAAGTGCTTGTCCAAAGCAAACTTACACTTTCTTTGCATTTCAATTATTATTGTGTATTGTGACACTTAACGACATCTAGTGACGAGTAGTGGTACTATGTAATATCTTCTTCAGTAACCCGCTAGGTGGCATTAGGCGTAATTAAATATTTGGAATTACCGCGTTGGTTCGAGAAAGTTCTGGTTCTAGCTAGTGTATTCCGATCACCTCGAGATGGCAGTAATAATTGCATATAAAAAGGCTAGCGGTGCAACTGCGAGTTAGTCTGCGTAGGAAAGGCGAAGGAAGCGAAACTGGCTATTGTGAAATAAAGTAACAACCATCAATAAAAGTATTTTGATTTGACTTATTGTTTTTATGTGTGATTCGTTAGTATGGAAAAGAAGCGAAAAATTGACAGTGAGTACAGAACGTTCCAAGAAAAATGGAACTTTCAGTATTTAGTGATTGAGTCCAGTAATAAGGCGCTATGTTTAATTTGTAATGAAACCATAGCTGTTCTCAAAGACTATAACATTGAACGACACTATGAATCGAAACATCTTCAAAGTTACTCCAAATAAACAGGAAGTTTGCGGAAGGAAAAATTTTAAGCTTTGAAACGCGGACTCAAATCGCAGCAATCTTTGTTCACCAAAGCGAATACTGAACAAGAGTCTGCAACTCGCGCCAGCTTTCGTGTGGCTCTTGAAATCGGAAAACGTAGCAAACCATTCGCCGATGGAGAAATGATGAAAGCATGCTTGATTGCAGTAGCAGAAGCGCTACTATATATCATCTCAACTGTCTGACAAAAATGGACATCATGAGTGGTTTTCTCTAGCATTGGATGAGTCAACGGATGTGTCAGATACTGCTCAGGTGTTGATTTTTATTCGCGTAGTAAATAAAAGCTATGAAGTGTATGAAGTACTTCTTTATATTGATAGTATTCACGGTACGACAACTGGGGCAGATATTTTTAAGGGAGTTGAAAATGCCATTAATAAAAAGAAGCTTCGATGGAGAAATTTGAAATCTATAACAACTGATGGAGGCAAAAATATGTATGGTAAAAATAAAGGAGTGGTTGCACTTGTGTCAAAGGCTGTAGAAAATATTGGTGGTTCAAAACCATTAGTCTTACATTGTATCATTCATCAACAGTCCTTGTGCGGAAAATGTTTGGATATGTCTGAAGTTCTAAAACCAGTCATATCAGTTGTTAACTTCATCAGATCCACTGGGCTGAATCACCGACAATTCCGCTAGTTTATTCAACAGATTGAAGAAAATAATTTACCATATCATACTGCCGTACGCTGGCTTAGTTGCGGAAAAGTTCTTAAGCACTTTTTTGAACTTTGAGCAGAGATCGAAATTTTTTTAAATGAGAAGCAGCGCCCTTTTGCCGATTTAGAATATAGTGAATGGATGTGGAAGTTAGCCTTCTATGTCGATTTGACAAATCATATGAACGAACTGAATTTGAGATTGCAAGGAGAAAATCAGCTTCTCCCTGATTTATACCCCAATATCAAATCTTTCAGGCAGAAAATAATACTTTTTCAATCGCAATTACGTAAAAAATGTTTCACACATTTTGAAACATGTGAAATATTCAGCCACACTACAGGTACTGAATTTCCCGTCAATTTTGCAATCGAAACTTTGGGTGCTTTGAAGATGAATTTTGATACTTGTTTTTCAGATGTCATTGCGAATGAAATTAAACTTTTTAAAAATCATTTTGATTCTGTCATTGAAATCCTGGCTCCGGAAGTCCAAATGGAAATTATTGATTTACGGTGCAGTGATATGCTTAAAAACAAATATTAAAATTCATCTTTGTTGGAATTTTATAAGAGTCTTCCTCTGGAACAATTTGATAATTTGCATAAAGTTGCTCGTGGGTTGTTTTCTGTTTTTGGTACTACTTACTTGTGTGAGAAAACGTTTTCCAAGATGAAGTACACAAAGAATGTTTACAGATCTCAATTAACCGATGAGCATCTTAAATCTCTTTTGATAATTGGTACAAGTAAAATTGATCCACAACTACAAAGTATTGTCGGTGGAAAATCACAATTACATAAATCTCATTAGTGTTTTCGTTTTACTGTGATTAATTTCAATTATTTGTTAGTTATTAATATGCTCAAACTTAGAAACTCAAGTTAAGTTTTCTTTGTCATCATTTCTGTCGTTAAGTTTTACCTTGCAAGTAAATAAAACCGAGTAATTATCATTCTGTGTTTTATTCTTCAACTTATCACAGCAATAGTAACAACAATTAGGTAATCATTGGCTGTCGCGGGCCAGATTGATGACAGTAAATCATTGACTGTCGCGAGCCGGATTAATGACACCGGTTGGCCGGATTTGGCCCGCGGGCCGTAGTTTGGACACCCCTGTTATAGAGTGTTTACCAAAGAGCAACCCGTAGCAACCGCTACGTTAATGCTGAAAATCATCATCTTTCTGTCCAGTTGAATTTCTTTACGAGTTCTCTCTTACACAGATCTATCAAACTCACTGGCAACCACCATAGATCCAAGGTACTAGACCAGGGGTTCCCTACCTTTTTGGATCTGCGTACCACTTGACTTTTTGAGAAATATTGGCGTACCACCAGACCTAAATATTTAATTAAACGTATAATATTTACTCTTCTAAAAGTGTTCAAAAGCTTTTTCAATTAAATTCCTGAGAAAACTTCATATTTAATGGTTATATATTTGTTTATTTATAACATGCTTATAATAAAGGAGGAATAAAAAGATTAAAATGGTATTAATTTACAGTTTCATTAATTACCCATAGATCTAAAAACATACAAATACAAAATTTATAAAAAATCTGCAAAAAATTAATCATCATACAAAATATACATTTACAGTCTTTAGTGCGAAACTTGTTGTTGTTTGCCTGTGATTAAAATATCAACATTAGGAGTAAAAGAACTTATCTTCACTCTTGAGTTCTCTCCAACACTTATTCCGCTTCTATATTTATTTTTTATGTACAAGAGTTGAGAAAATCCACTGTCACACAAGTAACTCGTAACAAATGGCATAAAAAATAGCAGAGCTTGCCGAAAGAGCAAAGATCCAGAAATTAGTTAAATATTTCTCTTTAAAATAATATTTCTGTAAAGTCGATACAACTTTCTTTTAGTTCCAATTCATTTGGTGAGGTTCCCGAAAAAGGATTTCCACTTTTGAATAATCTTCAGAGAAATACTTCTTGAAGCTTCTTTGAAGGCCTTCCAAGTGAACAGTTATATCTGCAACCACATCTGGCATTGGAAATATTTCATTTTCTTCAAAAAATGATGATAGAGTGGGGAATGCAGATGAATTCTCCTCCTGTATTTGCGAATAAAACAGGACCAACTTTCTCTTGAAGGAGTTCATTTTGTCACTGGTTGTGAAGGCTGTTGTGTTTGGTCCCTGAAGTCCCAAGTTCAGTGTGTTGAGTTTGTCAAAACTGTCAGCTAGGTAAGCCAATCTTGACAACCATTCTTCATCAGCAAACAATTTTTTCATTTCATGATTTTTTCACTGGAAAACATGAAAACTTCCGATTTCAGTTCAAAGATGCGGTTCAAAATTTTCCCCCGAGATAACCACCTCACTTCTGTATGCAGGAGTAAAGTTTTGAACTTGCCACCCATTTCTTCACACATCAAGGAGAATAATCTTGTGTTTAGAGCCCTAGCCTTTATGAAGTTAATAACTTTCACAGCATCTGATAGAAGGGAGTTAAGATTTTCCGGCATACCTTCAGCAGCTAATGCTTCTTGATGGATGACACAATGCGTACTTTTGCATTTGGGAGCAACTTCCTTCATTTTTGCTGCCAGCCCTGTCAATTTTCCTGACATAGCTTTTGCTATGTCACGAAAAACTTAAATTCGCTTTTTGCCAAAACAAATATTCTTACACCCAAGTCCATGGATATCAAATGAAACAGTTTGCTGAAAAGAATACGAAAAATCAAATGATGTCACTCCAAATCCAACAGGATTTCTAAACTTGTGATGTACTGTTTGAAAAGTTTGGTGTAGTAATAAATATTACTGGAATTTTATCCCAGCACCAAACCGTTACTTCAACACCTTGACACGTGTTTCGATCACCAAGGGATCATCTTCAAGAGGAAGATTGAACTAATCGAGGTGTTAAAATAACGGTTTTCTAATGGGTCAAAACTCCAGTAATATTCTTGATTTCTAAAGCTGGTTGGACTATGTTTTTATGCACATTCATGATAAAAGTATCAAGGGGGAAACAAGATGAACGCCATACCCATTACGAAGAGTTTTAACTCTGCAGAAGTGATGGATACTTTACATCATATAACTTATGTAATGAGTTAATGGGTTTGATCCAATCCAGAGTTGATCACATTGATTTATAGTAATTGAATGATAGCTCCAGCACATGATTTGAGACACTCTGTAAATATGAATTGAATCACTGGGAAGTCTATCAGTTGCTAAGTATCCGGCGATGGGTAAAAAATCTGTAGAAGGTCAACTAGTGGGACTGTCAGAAATGTCTGTTTGGATAATCAATAATCGTGGCAAATATTAATAATGTTACGAATGGGTGATTCGAGTTTTGTAAGGAAATTGTGTTTGTGAATGGGTACATACAGACACTGACACTAAATAATAGTTCACATGGGCCAAGTATCGACAAGTAATTTGTATCTATTGATAACCCGCTGGGAGGTATATATTTGTAGCTCAACTACTTCAGTTGTTTCAGGAAGGTGGTCAATTTGTTTTTGATTATTAGCAATTCCCAGTGTATTCAAATGAAGTGCTTCGTTCAATTTAAAATCAGCTTGATATACTGGGGAATTCATTGTAATATTATTGCAAACAAATATAAACAGAAATTTATTTCGTACCAAAAAGGGAAACAACAGGGTACTGTTCAATGAAAGACATACACAAAACATAAAGAACAATCACTATAATGAATAACGGCCCAAAAATATTTTTCCAAATTCCATGTACGAAGGTGATCTGAGAAGTTTTCAACCTCCACATGAAGATGGCAGCACTCGTAAATAAAAGCTAGTGAATTTCGTTGTTGACAGTTACTCATCAAAGTTTCAGCTATTTGGACGAGCAGTTATTCATTTTCGAAAGACAATACGCCTACGGAAATCAAAAATTTGTTGGATTCTGTGTATGGGGACTCTGGGGCAGCTGAATTCAAACGTGGCTGTGAGAGCTTGGGAGACGATGAACGTTCGGTGCGTTCAAAAACTCAACTACCAACGAAAACATGAAATGAATAAAAAATAAAATAAAATACATTTATTTGCCCAAGAGACTGACAATAATCAGTATAGGAGTCGTCCTTTATTACAATAGAAATGTAAACCTAAAATTATTCACTAAGTGGATACAGACATTTATCTAAGAGGAAGTCCTTCAATTTTTTTTTGAAAATAATCATATTATTACAATCACTAACGTGTATTAGAAGAGCATTAAATAATCTCAAACCTAAACAGCTTGGCGCACAAGACGTTAATTTAGTTTTTGCAAATGGTATGACATAGTTTTTAGTTTGTCTTGTATTAAAAGAGGGATATTCACTAACACGGATGAATTCATTTCTGTTTTTAAAAACGTACAGGCACATTTCATAAACATACAAAGACACAACAGTTCCCTAATGTAGGGAAGTGCAAGAACTGGTTGTGACGGCTTCTCTTCCTTGCGAGGCTCCTGCTGTCTCTTAGCCAAAGTCTTTTCTACCATCGCTTTGGAGTAGCCATTCCGTTGAAGATCATTTTCGATCATGTCTAGTTCCCTCTCGAGACCTTCTTTCGTATTACAGAGCCCGAAAGCACGGTCTAATAGAGTCTTCATGATTCCTCTTTCAGTCGATTGATGGTGATTTGATTCGTGGTTCAGATACTGTCCCGTATGAGTGGATTTTCGGTATACAGATGTTTCCCACTTAGTGTCGGTCCTCTTCACCAAAACGTCTAAGAATGGCAATTCGTTGTGGATTTCCTTCTCCATTGTGAAAGTGATGGAAGGTCTCACGATGTTGATGTGTTTCAGGAAGGCGTCTAGTACAGTATTCCCATTGTTCCATATTATGAAGTTGTCGTCAACATATCTCAACCAGACTTGAGGTTTCTTGTGGGCTTCTTCAATGGCCAGTGTTTCAAACCACTCCATATATATGTTGGCTATGACTGGTGAAAGTGGCGATCCCATTGGCAGTCCCTCATCTTGTGTGAAGAATTCGTCCTTCAGTTGAAAATAACAGTTTCGTACACAGCATGCTAGTAAGGGGACTTACTGTGGTGCGGTGTTAGCCATGATCTTTCTTTGTCCGAAAAATAGATTTTTTCAAAATCTGGTACAACTTCCTTTCGATTGATGCAGTAGGGTCCCGTACGATCTTTGTGTATCGTCCCTTCTGAAGAACCTCTTCGATCTTCTGTTCATTTCTTCATTTTCATTTATTCAATTGTTATATTTCTACTTGTATTTTATCTCATATTATCTCATTTCAGGTTTATTTGGCTTAATATAATTGTTATTTTCAGTTATTCATTTTTAATTCTTCTTTTTTAGTTGTTTCAGGGATTTCAAATCCTTTTATATAGTAGACAATGGAAGTCCAAACTAGTGAAATTCATCATGAAACATTGTCAATCACCTTCAAACAAAAGATTTTTCAAGTTATCAGAAGATACTTTTACTTCATGATTTACCCACCTTCTACCCAAACGGTGCCTATTAATGTCACGTTTTCTTATAGGAAATGATACAACAATATATCATAAAAATAATTAAATGCTTCGTCCAATCCATCCCCATCGTCCAATCACCAAATGGTGCTTTACGACCGCCGAATTGAAGTGAGAGAGATAGCAGAGGTTATGAACATGTTAAAAGAATGTGTTTGTCACACTGAAACAATATTCAGGCATGAGAAAACTGTCCTTGCGTTGGGTGCCGCGTTTGCTCACCAACATTTCCAATGCACCATTAGCGAAGTTTAGGCGCAGTAAATCCGAGTTTTGGCGCCGATTAATTACTGTAGATGAACTTGTGATGTACTGTTCGAACCTTTGGTGTAGTAATAAATATTCTGGATAACGGTTTGGAGTTGGGATAGAACTGCAGTAATATTCACTGTAGATGACACTTGGCTACACCAATATACGCCCGAAACAAAAATACAGTCCAAACAGTGGACTGCAAAGGGGGAACCGACTCCAAAAAAATCATGAACTATTTTTTCGGCTGGAAAAGAAGCATGTTAAAATAATGCAGAACTAATTGAAAGTTCTCCCACTGATCATCTTCATGTCTTATTATTCTACATTTCCAACGGGTAAATGTTTTCGGTTATATTTTTTACAATCTAGACATTGGCTTTGGAATATAAATTTTGCATAAATTCAGAGATGATTCAATCGGAATATAAAAGTGACAGCGGGATAAATTTATGCAGCATTTAATAATTTGCTTGGCAAAATTTTGCGCACTAAAAACTGAAGTGATCTTCAGGAAACAAAAAGACTGTTTGATTTTTCAGCTATATCAATAAATTATAAGCTTTCGAAGTAGAAAGAACACTTTGGAAAACATCAATAAAAATCCTTGAAATCCATCTAAAACCACTGGTTTTCAATATAATTTCAATATGGATATTAAATTCCTTCCTTTCTTAGTTTATAGACGAAATACTCCATTCCCTAACTTCTATTTTTTTATTATTAAATAATTTATTAATTGAATTCTCAACAATTAATCTTTACTGAAAAAACTGGTCTCCACTCACCCGTGGCTTTTTAATTCCTCTTGGGAGGAAACAAATTTCGAATAAAGTCTCTCCATTATCAGAAATTGCTACTACAAAACTCGGAGAATAATATATTTGAACCGCACAATTATTACTCAGTGACCACGCATTAAATTATCTGTAGAGAGGACGTGTTCGCTTAAATCAAAAATAATTGAAATGAGTTACCAGTGTAGTCATGGAATTAAGAATGTTGTGTCAAATTGAACTTTTGTAGACGGTGTTTCTTTGCTCGAACGAAATTATGTCCCGAGAAAATGAGCAAATATAACTCATACGCCGACTCGGCCTACCTGATTTCTACACAACTTAAATTACAAAGCGAAGAGGACACAGGGACGAATATGAATTTGGATTTGAAATCGTATTTTCCACCATTACTTTTTCACTGCAAAAGTCCAGTGGTTTCTTGACAAAAATGGAGTTTACTTTCGCCTGTTGGGCGCAAATTTTTGGAAATGCACTCAATAATTTGTAATCCGCAGTTTATATATATATATATATATATATATATATATATATATATATATATATATATATATATATATATATATATATATATATTATTATAATATATTATTTATCTGCGACCGCTTTCGACAGTTGGTAGTATCTTCTGGCACTCCTCAAACTGAACTGTTCATCCTGTTGTCGTGTCTCTTTAAACGGTCAGAGCGTCTTAACTCAGGTATATCAGGCACTTTAGGTAAATTTGCCTGTCTTTGTTCTGCCTCAGGTACTCTTCTTCGTGTTAGATCTTCTCTAGGAATGTGGATGGTTTTGTTTAATATATTGAATGTGAGATCTTGTTGTGTTTTGATTTGTACTTGTTCCTCGATAAGTGATTTATGACTGTTAAATTTATAGATGTTCAAGGTTTCCCAAATGTCCATGCGGTTTCCCTTGTTGATTTGTTTTATTAGTTTTATGTTCTCTGGTGGGGGGAAATTATGTTTGTTTTGTATGGCGTGTGTGAAATTAACGAAATAAATCAAAAACTATGTTTCAGCATTGAGGAAGAACACAACTCAAAACTTAACTACCTGGATATAACCATAGGATATAACCACAACAAAACACAATTTCAAATAGCAATATACAGGAAACCTACACAAACAAGCTCCACCATACCCGCAAGTTCAAACCATCCACCATCACACAAAATGGCTGCCTATAACGCATTCATATATAGAATGTTAAGGATACCACTCAGCAATGAAGCCCGAAACAAAGAACGGATACACCCAAAAGACAATAGATAAACTAGAAAACAGAATCAAACAAAAAATACAGAACAAGAATCAAGCCACCCCAACAGACAAAACAACACAACGATGGACAGCATTTACGTACGTAGGACACCAAACCAAAAAACTAACAAACATCTTCAAACCACTGAACATCAACATCACATACAAGCCGAACACGAAGATAACACAAAAAGTAAACAACTATGAAAAAGAAGAAGACAAAGACCAAAACGGGATATATAGTATACAATGCTCGGACTGCAATAAATTCTATATCGGCCAAACCAAGAAAAAACTGATCCAAAGGTACAATGAGCACAAAAAGGCATACATAAATCCAACAGTATATAAATTAAACCTTGCAACACACGCCATACAAAACAAACATAATTTACCCCCACCAGAGAACATAAAACTCATAAAACAAGTCAACAAGGGAAACCGCATGGACATTTGGGAAAACTTGAACATCCATAAATTCAACAGTCATAAATCACTTATCGAGGAACAAGTACAAATCAAAACACAACAAGATCTCACATTCAATATATTAAACAAAACCATCCACATTTCTAGAGAAGATCTAACACGAATAAGAGTACCTGATGCAGAACAAATACAGGCAAATTTACCTTAAGTATCTGAAATACCTGAATTAAGACGCTCTGACCGTATAAAGAGACAGACAACAGTTCAGTTTGAGGAGTGCCAGAAGATGACAGTACTACCTACCAACTGTCCAAAGCGCTCGCAGATAATTAATAGAAGATATAAAGCTTCAAATCCTTTTTGTAGAATTTAATATTGAAATATTCAAAATAAAGGAAAATTAGTTGCATAGCTGGGCTGTTACAAAGAAAACTCGTTGTTATATGTCAAGCTTTCGGTATATTTCACACTTTCGTCAGGACAACTACAATAATAAGATTATATATCTTGTGAAAAATAAATAAATATGGAGAACTTACTAACGTGAGAATAAAATATAAAAAGGTTCAAAAACAGATTGAAAAGTCAGCCAAAGAAAAATCTTTAGCTGACAATGTCACTTACTAGATCTTTTATTTTCTTCATCATATTTCAGTAGGTACGTGTAAATTTTGTTGAGTCTGTCAATATCAGTTCGTTTATTCATTGAACGTCCTTCGTTATTAATATGTATCATTTCCAAAAATATTCTTTTAGTGCTATTGGTTTCTCTATCTAAAATATTTGGATTTTCAAAATTCAGTCACTCTTATGGGAAGTGATGCGACTACTTAGAGGTCTAGATGTTTGTCCTATATATGTTTTAGAACAATCCATACAAGAAATTTTGTATACTAAATTGGATTTTTGTTTATTTGAAATTGGAGCTTTCAGTTTACTGTATAATTTAGATATAGTAGTGACATTTGTTTTAGATATTTTGAGGTTATTATTTCGGAATACATATAACATATAACAAAGAGTTATGTCTTTGTAACATGTTATATGTTACATACGTCTGTATATATATATATATATATATATATATATATATATATATATATATATATATATATATATATATATATATATACAGATAGAGATGTAGCCTAGGATTTCTAGGTCTTCTAAATGGAACCACAAATGTGCGGTTGGCTTCTGTTGTTGACTCCGTGCATATGTGTTGTTTCCTGCTTTCGACAAACAAGTGTTGCCCATCGTTACACTTGGCTGCACCGCGCTGATGAGGCCAATAGCCAGAAACACGTGTCCGCGGTTTGCCCCTATTTTTTGAGTGTCGTGTAGTAGTATGTAAAGAAGTGGCAAGATTTTTTTTCAAATCCTGCCATTCCTACTGATTACTGAAACTAGTGAGTGGATTGTCTGTTTAGATTTGCTCTTTTCAGTATTATTTGTATATGAAACATATTTGAACCTAAATCTTGTCTGCAAAAGACAGTTCATTCTCCTTTCATCCTACAACGAGGACGTAGTGGACATTTGAACCATGTTACATTCACACATCACGACATCAGTAGGTCTTTGAAACGAATAAAAAATGTCTATGATACACACTATGTTTTATTCAAATTTAAAGATAAGAAGCGCGTATTGTAACACCCTATGTAATGTTTTCGTGTCTTCTGCGATGATTGAATTACCATTCAAAATCGTAGAATCGGCACTGCCCAATGCAAACAAAGATAATATTGTTATGGGCCCTATGCCTACGAACTCAATACCGTTTTGAAGAGATATTCATATGTCACACGCCTGAAAAAAAACTCCCCACGATATACCACGCAATGTTCGGTCCATATCAAACCATTTCAAGATTCAGCACTCCCATAGAGTGACACTCTCATTGTGCTTTATGATATGATATGTCGCTGTCGTTATTTTTACCCGGAGTGCAATTTTATACGTCCCGGCAATTTATGGGATGATAGATCACAGGAATTATAAATGAGAGGCTGTGGAAAAGGGCGAAGCGGTTTTGACTGTAATGCTCGAACAAAGTAAATTTATCCAGTCTGGCCATATACAATGTCTGCGATTTTTCCATGGGGAAGTAGAATAACGCCCCCGATATCGTGTAATGTGAAACGGCGACTGATAAAATCGAGTTGAAGAGATTAATTTTACGGAGACATTGTTGTTTAGAAACGACTTGATTGGCGATGAAACTATAATAATAATAATACTAATATTATTCATTTGACTACGTTACATAATACAATATGTTTGTAGCAAGTCGTGTTTGGCTTTACATTTGAAATTCACAAGTTAAAATTTACAAACAAATAACAAGAATCACATATGTAGAAACTTTGAAAATCAAAAAGAAGTAGTGACTGAGTTCTTTGAAATCTTAAGGCAACATATTGAACAGAAAGTAATCTATAGAATTTTTTTGCAGTAAATGAGGACGAAATCGATTTATTCTAATGTGGTGAGCGTTTCGTGTGTTATGTTCGTGGATATGACATTGTTTCGCCAAGGATGGTTTCTTTTTATGGATTTCAATCAAAACGTAATGAAGAAATAAAGTTGGCAATGGCATAATTCTAAGTTTTTTTAAATATTCTTGACAGTGATCCCTGTATTCAATATTAGCCAACAGTTTCGATGCCTTCTTTTGCATCCTAAATATTTGAATGGAATGATATGAATTTTCCCAAAGTTGTACACCATAACAAATATGAGAGTGAAACAGTGAAAAATATTAGGTTTTTAATATTTTTCACTGTTTGCACCAGTGATGTACTTTAATTGGCGAAGAACAAATAGAGAACCCGAGAGTTTTCTCTTCACTTGAGAAATATGTGCTGACCAGTTGAGTCTATTATCTAATGTAATGCTCAGTAATTTAACTTTATTAGTTTCACAATTAAAGATTATTTGATAATTAGCAGAAATCTGGATGAATTGGGTTTTCTGACAATTTAGTTTCAGCACTATTGGTACTATTAGATACCTCATGCAATACTCACCGTTTGCTAGTGGAAAATTATCATTTCATCAACACTTTCCTGAATAGTAAATAGTCAGAGTTGTTGAGATAAGGAAAAGTCATAGTTGGAAATGAAAATTGTTAGAAAGTTCTATCTGAATTCAATTCAATGGATTTTTCAACATGCAAATCGGGACACATTATAGCAAAATGTTTTTGCTACAAACAAGACATTTAACAAAATTTCTACATTTCTTTATTGTATGATTAGGCTTGAGACATCCTGAACAACATTGTTTTTTCATTACTAACTCTTTTTGCTGTTCATACGTTAGTTTTTGAGATTTCATACAATCTTGACTTGCATGAAGATTGTTGCAAAAAATACAAGAAATATCAATTTTTTTACTCATTTTTGTCGGATGAAATAAAGGTAGCCGCACCGTGTATGGAAAAGTTTCATCATTAACAAGATTTCTGTATTTACCTGTGCTGCGTACTTTGCCACTTTTTTTGTGAGAAACCTCGTCCTGTCAAAATCAGTCGCTCCTCAGTCCGTACCTCCGCTTTCAAAAAATCTAATAACAAATTGATATAATTAGGGGAATTTTCATTTAATGAAGGTTCATCCGTGATTTTAATTGAAACAGAATTGCGATGCCTCTCCCATACCCGCAAAATATCTTCAGGAAGAGCAGATTCTACCAAAGGATACAGCATGGCTGCGTATTTGTCAGATGTGACACCTAACATTCCAAGTGCCCTTAACTGTGTTTCTAGTTTGTCAAACTAGACAGAGACAAACCTGTATTATTTTTCTAAGATTCTTTCAATACAAGCCCTAGGAACTCCCTAACATACACTTCTATAAGAAATTCATCTCTGGCAAACCTAGCTTTCAGCTGCTCGACAGCTTTGTCGTAATTAGGTCCTGACGCTGGATGGCTTTCGACCAATTTTCGCGCCTTTGAACCTGGTTCCATTGATTGCAATAAGATTGGAACTGATCTTCTTCGACAATTTCTCCATCAACATGAATCTTATTGAATTAACCCCAGAAGCCTATCCAATTCTTAACTTCGCCATTAAGTTTCTTCAGTTCCAACCTAGGAAGTTGAAAATTCCGCTTTGGTGCTAATTCTCCGTTAATACTTGATAAACCTCCCGATTTATTCTGTTCGTTCAGTACGAAATAAGCTTCTGACTTGCCTCTGATGTAATTGCTACGGTAATATTCTGACGATGATAACTCCTGTTCAATTTCTTCATCGCCGGCCTTTGCTCTGACTAGTTCTGGTAAAATTTGTTCATCCAACGCCATAATCCTCTGGCCCCCGTGGGTTGAGCTACCTATTTTTCTCTGAAAAATTAAAATTTGCAATTGTTACCTCAATCTTTAGAAAAGGAGAATCGAAAAGCTATAAGAACTATAAAGGAGCAAGTCTTCTCTCTAGTATATCCAAGTTATACGAAATGAATAATATAAATCAGTTACTATCGTTTTTCCTCAAAAATAAACTACTTTCGACAAGCCAGCATGGTTTCAAGCAAAATGAAAGAACGGAAACCGATTTCATAGAACACGTAGTAACAGACTTGGATAACAAACTACACATTTGTGGTTTGTTCATCACTATGTACTGATCCAGAAAATGCATCGCTATGGGGGTCGTGGAGTTACACAAGATTGGATGAGGTCCTATCTAGGGAACAAGTCACAAACAGTGATAATCCAAGGTGTTCACAGTCAGTCCTTGGCATGCAAGCAAAGAGTTCCACTGGGGTCTATACTCGGACCACTGCTTTTTCTTATTTATGCGAACGACTTGATACAATACCTAAATAGTCTTCCGAAGGTTCATATAGTTGCATATGCAGACGACACAAATGTTCTGATCACTGATCGCAATACATTAGCACTTGCAGTAACAACAAAATCCATATATGAGAAAATAATGAAATGGGCTGATAAAAATCATTTAGCACTAAATATCAGCAAAACAGCACTAGTAAAATTCTCAATGCAGAACACCACCGATACTCTCAAAATATAAGAGGATAGTCAACTAGAGGTGACATCCAACACAAAAACAAAAATGCTAGGTCTAATTCTAGATCATAAGCTCAATTGGGGTCCTCATATAGATTCACTATGTGATAGACTACGAAAGAACTGTTATGCACTGAGATTTATGCCGAATCATTGTGGAAGAGAGGTTCTCTTAAATCTGTGTTATGCAACTATTGGCTGTCACTTGCGCTACAAAATCTTGAATTGGGGTATGAGCTCCTCTGCTGAAATAGTATTTATTTTACAAAAGCGCGCGGTCAGAATAATTGCTAGTGTAGGATGGCGACACTCATGGAGAAACTCATTCAAAGAGCTGGAAATACTCACAGTTGCTGTTCTGTATATATATGAGATGTGTCTCTACATTTATAAGAATAGAGAAAAACCAACAAGACCACCCATACGCAATTAGAGCTAGAGGGTTGCTGATAGCAAATCCTCACCGAACCTCACTCTATCAGAAGAGTCACCTATATCTTGGACCCAAACTATATAACAAGCTAGATGTTTCTACTGAGGACTCAATGAATATCTGCATATTCAAATGAGTACTAAGAAAATTTCTCATTGAAAGAAACTGCTACACCGTTGACGAGTTTTAATAGTTACTCTCGATAACAAAAAATGTTATTTATCTTTATATGTCCAGTTCAGTGTTTTTTTTTGTTAGTGTTCAGTGTTATATATATATATATATATATATATATATATATATATATATATATATATATATATATATATATATAACACAATATTACCTCGTTATATATATATATATATATATATATATATATATATATATATATATATATGATGTGTTGTTTTTCCGGGTGTTCATCCGTTGTGTACTATTCGATAGTCGACGTTTCGCCATCATCTCAGATGGCATTATCAAGACGAGTTACTGCTTCGCTTCGCTTCGAGAGGTGTAACAGTTACACCTCTCGAAGCGAAGCAGAAATTCGTCTTGATAATGCCATCTGAGATGATGGCGAAACGTCGACTATCGAATAGTACACAACGGATGAACACCCGGAAAAACAACACATCATATTCTACCATCCGTGAAAACCTACATTGTAATATATATATATATATATATATATATATATATATATATATATATATATATATATATATATATATATATATATATATACATACACACATACACACATATGTATAAACAAAAGAATCACCACGAAGATGCACAGAGGTAAGAGTTTCACATTAGATCAATCTGAATCAGTGAAGATAAGATTTGATTTTTTTCTTAAAATTATACAGAGAGTAATGCTTAAATTCACAAGGTAGAGCATTATACAGAATGATGGAATTGTAAATGAAACTTCGAGTGAAACAGGCTGAAATGTGTTTAGGGATGATGAATGTATCCCGATTTCTCGTTCTTGATTGACGGCACCCAAATGTACCTTTTGAAAATATACGATAGTTTTCTCTCGGATAGGAATTTATGCGTAGCAATAAGGATATGAAGTTGCCAAATTTTATCGAGTTTAAGCCAACCTGATTCTTCGAATTTCAGTGAAATATAGTGGAATTTCCTCACCCCATATGACAATCGTATACAGTTATTTTGAATTTTCTGCAGGCGTTTCGCGTCAGATAGAATCAATGCCGGTCCGTAAATGATGTCACAGTAGGAGACTTTAGATAGAATAAGAGTTTCACAAAGTTTTAGTTTTAGTTTAGGAGTCATAATATCCCGGTTGCGATACAGATGCCGTAATATGGAGTAGGTGCTTTGACATAGACTACTAACATGTTTATTGAATCTAAGGTCTGAGTCTAACCACAGACCAAGATTTTTACATTCATTAAAAATAGTAAGTTTGTCACATCCAATTCTAACATCTATTCTGTTCACTAATTCAGCCCTTTTACGTTTAGTACCTATCAGCAGCAGATGAGGTTTTTTAGAGTTTAATTTTAAGTTGTGCGCGATAGAGAAGCTCGACAGATTTTCAAGATCTTCGTTAACCAATGCAACAGCATCATGCCAGTTGTTCTTGGCAAAACAATAATACAATTGTGTATCATCAGCATAATGATGAATAGTATAGTTCTTAATAATACGGTGAAAATCTGAAATATACAGTGAAAAGAGGAGGGGGCCCAGAATAGAGCCTTGAGGGACTCCGAACCTTATAGGTAATGTATTCGAGCATAGATCATTTAGGCATATTAGCTGACTCCGATCTTTGAGATAGCTTTCAATCAAAGCAACGGCACTAGCTCCAAAACCAAAGTATTTTAGTTTTCTACAAAGAAGTTGATGGTCGATGGTGTCAAAAGCCTTACTATAATCAAGAAGGACCATTAGCGATAAGTCATTGTTATCAACTGCCTGGAATAAATCCTGAGTGATAAAAGACTTTCAAATGTAAAATATGAACTTTTAGGATTTCACAATACTCGAATATACCAATATACCAATATACAATAAACATTATGAATATCTGAAATTACTTTCAATTTTCAATTATTGACCGTATATGTATAATGACGAGAGGGTAGTTTTAGATATTTTTTGAATCTGAATGCTGACGATTTGTTTTGCACTGTTAAATACTTTTGGTGCTAAATATTGATAGCATTTTTAGCCTATTGATTTCGAAGCGAAAGGTACTAAATAATCATTTTTTGTCTCGTAGTATAGGTATGAGAAGGTTTAATGAGTTCGGTCTCATTGAAGAACTGAGTTGTAGCGATGTGGTAAAAGAATATTTGTCTGATATCAAAAATCTTAGACTCGCCATAGAGAGCATCACTTGGGTATCTGTTGTTTTTGAAAAGTATTATTCTTAGGAATCGTTTTTGCGATACTCCAAGTGGATTTAGATAGGTTTTAGATTGCTTTTGGCCATTCCACACTGTATGGCATCGAACGAATCGGTCAAAGCATTCGCGTATATTCCAGCATCCACCTCGATCATCACACGTAAAGAATTTTCATTTGTATCGTATCGCACTTCCATCTGGCACTTTCGTGAAGACTCCGCAGTAAGTCGGCATGCCTCCGATGAAGTCATCAATTGCGTTTTTCAAGAAAGCTGAATTGTGCATTCCCGACTAGTTTCAGCTAACACGTTTTTCAGTGGCTCGTTATGGAAACTAAATAATAAATTATTAGCAACAAATGAGATTGATTTATTCATATGCTTTCGCAATAAATTTCTTGAAGTTGTCGTTCATTTATAATGTGCAGGACGAAAAATTTGTCCTGTTATATGAACCGGTGGATAATGATTACGGTGGAGAATGGTTCTGTAATTAGAGCTACTGTTTTAAATGTACTTTGAAAATGCGAACTTGTAGTGGGTCATGTGGGTAGAAAAAAAAATCTTGTTTGACAGATTGACATATCGAAAATCATACAGTGCATTTCTTTGATGTCCCCCCCCCCTTTATTTTTTGAACGGGTCAACTCGAAAAATTTAAATTTGGGATAATGAAATTAATGCATGAATATTTTATTTTAAAGTGAAATTGACAGATGAAACTTTCAAGATGGCGACTGGGCGCCATCTGGGAAAAAAATTAAATAGAAAGGGGGGTCTTCTGACACATCTTTTTGAAGCTCCTGACAAATGCTTCACAACCCTAGTAAATAATGTCAATATCTTCAACTACTACAAAATGGCGGAACTTTAAATAATTTCTTGAATACATTGACATTTAACTACATAAACTGAGGTGATAAGCTTGAGGTCAATTCAGAAGATGCTCGAAATAGTTGCCTTGAACTTCTTGACCTATGAACAGCCTATCCGATATTTCAAGCCGAACATTTTCGAACACAGTAACGTCAATATATCTACAAATATTCATTATTCTCCGCCGTATATCCAATATTGAAGCAAAATCAGTTTCGTACACCTTCAAACAATCCCATAAAAAAAGTCCAAAGGTGTCAAATCTGGCGAGCGGGCTGGCCAGTCTGTAGGACCTCGACGGCCGATCCAACGACCGGGAAAAGTAGTATCCAAATAGTTGCTTACTTGTCTGGAGTAATTTGGTGCTGCTGCATCTTATTGGAATACAATATCCATATCGAATTTATTAGGATTCGCTTCGACGATTTCAGTGATGAGAGGGTCAACAGTAGTTTCCAGCATATTCAAAAACAGTTCCCCTGTTAAATTTTTATCCATGAATATAGGTCCTATAATATGGTTTCCTAATATTCCTGCACAAACGTTAATTTTTTCTGGATATTGGGTATGTTTCCTGGAAAACGTGAGGGTTGGTGTCACTCCAATAACGTCAATTTTGTCTGTGCACATTGCCGTTTAAAAAAATGTACATTCGTCAGTAAAACAAATAATGTGAAGATAGGTGGGATGCCTTGCAACGGTTTCCGTCATGATTTCGCAGAATTCTGTTCTTCGATCAGGGTCATCTTCAGTTAATTGGTGTACCATTTTAATTCTGTATGGATGATACCTATTCCTCTTCAAAAGTCTCCACACAGTAGAAGGAGACAACTCACAAACATTCGCGACAGAATAAGTAGACTGTTCAGGATTTACTACCATCTCACCAATTATTTGCGCTTGCTGTTCTTCCGGAATGGATGGATGACCTGGGAGCTTTTTGTTATATACACTACCGGTAGTTGTTAATTTGGAGGAGTTCCCTCAAATATTTTCTACAGATAGAAAGATTCGGAAAACGTTCATTGAAAATCCTTTCGGTCTCGTGAAAGTTACGCGTCGCACCCTAAATAAAAATCTCTTAAATTTTTCCTTCCAATGGACGAGAATTGACCATTTTATAGTCTATTTCAAAAGAGTGTAGAGTAATAAAATCTCATTAAGTATTCAAAAGCGCTACAGGGTGATCCGTCAATAAATTCTGTCACTTCCCTAGTCCGCATTGCAAAATTATGTCGTTTCATAAAGAGCAGGTAGGTATCACCCTGTTTTAAGGGATTTGTCCATTGTTATCGACGGATAAATACTGAGCCAGAGGCGTGCTAGTGGGATAATTGCCAAAAGAATATGCATTCATAAAAATTATATTAAAGGAAATAAAAATTTAATACAGCAGAACAGTGTTATTAAAAAAATATAAAATGTAACAATAAAATATATACGAACCGAAATCGGGAAATACTCACAAACACACACGAACGAACTTTACGTATTGAAACACTTGTGGGGACTTTAAATCAATTTATTCACAAAAACGACAAGAACTTTACTGGATACGTTATTACAATTTGACACTTGAACAATACTAAAACTGTGAACTTCCCTTAACGTTTAACAACACTCTATTTATACCCTAATTGAATGTTCTAGAGATTACTAGGTACAATTTTCGAGAACCTTCCGAGAAAATAATTATTCAGACTACCCTTAATTCTAAACCCTAACCTAAGCAAAAGTGTCACTGTCACTGATACACTGGTCTCTGTCCAGATTGCTTATCCCGCTACAGTATATTTACAATTCAATTAAATTATTCTACATCAGTATAGTCTTCATCCGAAGAACTGTCATCATCCCCTGGTGTTATAATTATAGGGTCAACCACCTGATCGACCAAGTTGTCCAGTTCCCACATTTTATCTTCCTCTTTTAAAACATGCTGGATTGCTTTTTGCCAGTTTTCTGATGTGATTTCCATAATGGCTTGATCAAACAATACCTTGACATCTTTCATTTTAAATGTGGTATTGTGCCTTGCTTTATACTTTATACTTTTTACTTTATACTTTTCTGCTACATCTTTTACGGCATATTTCATGAAGCGAGATTTATGTTGTTTTACTATGGCTAGTAGTTCCTTCTTTACTGAATTCGTCTCAAACTGAATACCTTTATTTGACAGCCAGTTAATAATTTCTTGCTTTCTCCAAGCTGAAGTTGGTACCTTCTCTAAGCGCCTTGAATGGTAGCTTGCATTATCCATAACCACGACCAAATCAGCTGAAAGAAATTTTAACATTTCCCCGAAGTAGTCTTCGAAGATATCCGAATTCATGTCCTCATGATAATCTCCCGTCCGGCACGACTCAAAGCTTAACAAACCTTCTTTTAAAAATCCGTCTTCGCTTCCAATGTGAGCAATTATAAGCCTCTTCCCTTTTCCCGAAGGCACTTTAATACCCGTCGAAAGGCCTTCTATGAAAGCTTGGCGAGAACTTGTTATATTTTTATTTTGCCACATTTTTTTGACTATATAACCTTCGTTTATCCACGTCTCATCAAGATAAAAAATTTTCTTTTGCTCTCTGCGGTACTGCTTTATAGTTGTCAAATATTTTCGTCTCCAGCAAACAATTTCATCACTTTCCAGTAATAGTGCCTTTCGATTGTGCTTTTCCCAGGCAAAATTCATACTTTTTAAAGTTTTCCATAAAAGTTTTCTGGATATCAAAGGAATATCGTTATCTTGGCTTATCTCGATAAATATTTTTTCAAGAGTGGGTATTTCCTTTTTAAAATAAAACGAATGAACTTTTCTTCGAATGTCACATTTGGTGTCTTCATCTAAGATTTTTATTGGTCTTCCTGATTTTCTCTTGCATGGACTTACCTGGCCTGATATCTTTCTTTCTCGCAATAATTTAAAAATCGTGGACTGTCCAATTCCAGTCATTCGGGCACATCGCTCAACACTTTCTTGCACAGACAAACTAGGGTGATCGTGTTTTATGCAATCATATACATTTAAAATTATAACTTTTTCGCAAACAGATAGCGGAGAATTTTTTACACTTCTTTTCTTTGGAGTAAATGTCCCCATTTTATAACTTTTTCACTATTTCTATATCACAATATCACTGTACGTTTAATTGGTGTAGTAACAATTACTATTATAACTCCAATGTTTAAGACACCATTACAATATATTTAAACCCTTTTTCTTAATTACCTGGGTTTAATAGGTATTGCATGATTGGTGGGCAGGGTCAAAAAGGGATTATTATAATGACATGGCACCTCGGAACTAAGTGTTAACCCTTTTTTGAGAAATCATGCTCAAGTATATGAACCCAAATTGCATATTAAATAAGTTTACAAGAACCACTAAAATTAATCTTAATCTTTTTTTAAGAAATTTTACTTACCTAAATACATGTAGGTACTTAGTTTTAGACCAAATTACTTCCCAAAAATGGCCTTTTATTATTATCTATGTCTGTAATTTTTAATTTACTTTAATTATTAAGTTTAATAATCCTAAGATTTGCCTACGCCCATGGACGACAACGAAATTCAGGCAAATTTTATGACACTTCATGATTTATTACTCTACACTCTTTTGAAATAGACTATAGAAATCGTTGACGTGGTACCTTTCTACTAGTAAAACCGAAAACTAAATGAAAATATTCTGACTGAACAATAAAGTTCATTGTCGTACTGACATTTTTCGACGTTTTTATAAACAAAATAGTATATTATGCAACGATCATGTAATGATGGTTATTAAGACACGAGCATTAACCGGGATACGAAACGAGCCGAAGGCGAGTTTTGTATGGTATATGCGAGTGTATTAATAACCATTACATGAGAGTTGCATACGCTATTTTTTCTAAACCCGATAAATAATGAAAAACTATAATATTATATTTGTATTGAACACATTTACAGTAATTGACTCATATTTTTTTTTTAAACACAAACTTAATGGTATTATCATGGATATATGAAAACTATAAAGATTCTAATTATATTTATATTGAATATAACAACTGTAATTAATCTGATCTTTTAAAAATATTGGAGTCGATGGTATTCCTTCTATATCGCTGTTTTCAGACAAAGGAACAGGATTCTTGATTGAAAAATTATGGGTTTCTATTGGTTGATAATCTGTATCGTTATGAAAAATCTGTATCATAATGGATATCATTATGAAACGGATTATGGTCATATAAGTGTATTGTTAGAGTACGGGTGTAGAAAAAAAACTTAACAAACCTTCTCGGGTTTTTGGCTTTCATCTGTCAATTCAACTTCAAAATAAAGTATTCATGCATTAATTTAATTATACCAAATTTCAATTTTTTGAGTTGACTCGTTCAAAAAATAAAAGGAGGGGGACATTGAATAAATGCACTGTATATCACACTTTAATGAAATTCTAATGATATATGTAGGATGTAAAAGAATAACAACTAAAGTTAATAGATCTTGCCCCTCAACCAAGAGATTTTGTACTCAAATAGGTATAATCTTCAAAATGGAAGCTATTTACTCAATATATTCAGTTAGTATCTAATAAAAAAATCCAGAAAGGGGGAACAGAAAGAAAAGAAAAACAAAATTCATTGCCCAAAAGATAAATTCGTCCACAGGACAATATTCATATGTATAGATAATATTGATGTATAGTTATATGATATAATCCAACGCCCTTCGTGGTATTAGATAGGGAAGTAGTTGTTTTCTGATAGGTGTCAGTCCATTAACCTACTGTGTTGGGTGTTGAGACTGGCTCAAACGAATTGTTCTTTTAGATGATTTGATTTATAGCCAGTCTTCAAGTATGCCCACTGACTATACGTGAAAGATTTCTTTCCTTAGACGAGGAATTGGGCAAATTTAGGGTATGCAGTTGGTTACCTCGTTCACAGGCAGATGGGGCGACGACAAACCTGTTGTTTGTTGTAGTCTTCAGCTTAGTTCGAGGAATGATACTCTGACGGAATTCGATTTTCAATTATCGGAAATCATCGACTTTATGTTGATGATATACACTACCTTGCACTGACGAGTGGCCAAACAGCCCGAAACCGGTCTGCAAGTGTGTTCCAATAATTGAAAATCTATTGCGGCAGTTGTATCGCCAACAGCATATGCAGGAATAACTTCAGTAAGAATCCTGCACTGACACCTGTCGGATATAATCAAACGCCCTTCATGTTATTAGCCAGGGGAGTAGTTGTTTTCTGATAGGTGCCAGTCCATTAACCTGCTGTGTAGGGTGTTGAGACTGGCCTGAACGAATTGTTCTTTTAGATGATTTCAAATATATATATATATATATATATATATATATATATATATATATATATATATATATATATATATATATATATATATATATATATATATATATTTTTCATGTTTCATATAAAAATAACGATGGATCATCTGGCTATCCATTTTCTTTATCCAACCTATTGGATTGTGTCTGTAAACCTTTAGCTGGAAAAATCCTCACTTGTTTACTTTATAGAAAATGTTCAAGAGGTATCGAAAACTTATGTGAGTTTCTGGAACTTCATCTAGCGTTTCCTAATATCACTAACAACCAATCCGTGCAAAGGTTACTGTTAAATCATCTGGAAATTGAATTTTTAACAGGTGATGATCGACTGTGTTGCCAATCATGCGCCAAACTAACTGACTATTATAAGGAAACA
Organism: Leptinotarsa decemlineata; assembly: GCF_025532065.1. Classification (NCBI taxonomy): domain Eukaryota; kingdom Metazoa; phylum Arthropoda; class Insecta; order Coleoptera; family Chrysomelidae; genus Leptinotarsa; species Leptinotarsa decemlineata. Next base: position 1,432,914 of record NW_027412523.1, read on the forward strand.
AGCATAGCTGAGGCACCAGTCAATCTAATAATAACACTGATGATCTTCAAACAAGACTCAACCTCTGACGGAAGCAAAAAACTCTTTGGAAGTTTCGAAATTGATGAACATTTCAACCTAGCAGACCACTATTATAATATTCATGCAGTCATTGTTCACTGTGGTTCTGGCGTTGAATTTGGTCATTATTACGCCTTGGTCAAAGACGAAACAGACTGGTTTAAGTTTGACGATAGTCGTGCCACGTAGTTTTCTGGCGATGTATTGAATCTATTGGAGCCTCTGGAGACACCCTAAATTTTGTTTTATGAGAGAGAGGACATTGGCAGATCAAGATCTTCAGATGATGTAGTGCTGCAGGTTTTTCCGGGTTTTCCTGCAGCTGAAAAAGCAAATGCGCCACTGGAATCAATGAAGTCGCCCCGGAGCACCAATTAATTTTTATTGTTGTTTTTATTTTTATCGTTGTTTCACCTATCCAAATCAAAACATTATAATTTTGCATTGTTTGACGTTTCGAGTTCGACTTTGAAACCATTTTCAAGAAGTAGAAAAGTGTGGCGGTACTGAAAGACAGACTTTAGGGTTCTGATGTTCTGGTCTTGACAAACCTTCTATACGATATGACTCTCATTAACCCATGTTCCATCCAAATACAAAATGGATTCACCCAGTGTTCTGGCATTCTTTATTTCTCTTAATCAGTTTCTTCTCAATTCTGCAATCTCTGATTTTTCATTTTTTATGTAAAAACAGTGTACTGTTCTCTTGATAGAATTCTTGACTTCTTTGTCGATAACCAAACAATTTCCGCCAGTGGATGCTTTCACCTCCAAAAAGCTGTTGTTTTTCTTGAGTTCCTTTAGAATTCTAAAAATTGTGGATTCATTGACACCGGTCATACTCGCGCCAATGAATGAGTAAAAATAATCTTTTTGATATTTTTAGTTGCAAGCAAACATTGCTTTTTTCAAATTCATACACAGATTATTATGTTGACACCAGATTTCTATACTATTTATTTGAAATAGTTGTAAATATCTTCAGGTCGCCTGCAAAAAATGAAATTTCACGTGAAAGCTAAGATGTGTGAGATCATTTATTGATATCAGGAAAAGCATGGGCCCCAAGTTTGACCCTTGCGATACTCCAGAGGTTGAAATAAACGGCATTGAGGCAAATCCATTATAAATTACCATATTGGCATAGGGTCAGTATAGGTCATAGCACAAATTTATTAGTCAGGCGAATTTTGAAACAGTTCAACATCAACAAGGTGTCTGATGAAGTGCCCGTCATCGTACTTGAAAACTGCGCAAATGAACTCGCACTAGTGTTTTGCAGAATTTTCGCAGAATTTTCAATCTGTCCTACAAGGAAGAGGTTTTTCCTTTTTGTAAGATTGCTCGCGTTCAGCCTATAAAAAAGAGTAAGAAAAATCTTCCAAATAACTATAGATCAGTCGCTTTGCAATCAGTGATATCAAAAGTCATAGAGAAAGCCGTAAACCACTATATCCTTAGATATTTGAAAGGATTTAACATCTTGAGCGATCATCTATATGACTTTCGGAAACTAATATCAAAAGGGGACCTTCTTTTGTATATCAGCCATATTTGGAATAATGCAATCGAGAAACATGGAAAGTAAACAGTTGTTCTCATCGCTGAAGATGATTTTTCGATGAAATTTGGGGTCTGTTGCCAATTGCTTCAGAGCCTATTTAGCAAACACACGTCGTTTTCCATGGTCGTTTACATTCAGTTCCTGGATCAGTTGAACTTTGTACGGGTGCAGGCTCAAGTCACTACGCAAAAATCACCAAGTTGTGGTCTGCGAAAGGCCGAGTTCTTGTGAGCGAAGAGAAATCGGCTGAATTGAATTCTCCGGCACACTCTCACAGATAGCGGTGATATTGTCGACAGATCTTGCGTTTCGCCGACGTACGAATGTTGGTCGATCGTTAACTGAATCATTGGACTCAAGTCCATCCACCACATTGCGAATAGTCCTCCCGTTAGGACGATTATGGCGATCGAAAAATGAGCGAAGCGTGGGGTACGTTGCCCGAACAGAACACCCATTTTGATATCATTTGCAGTGTTGTTGAATGCTATATCCGTCTATGGCATTCCCGCTCCAACTCAATAGAAACTGACACAAATATTTGATCAGGGCATCTCTATAAAAACCGTCAAAACATTTCGTTATTCATTTCAACATGTGTGGAAACATAGAATATCAATTTTTTGTTCAAAAAACATGTTTTACAAGAAGACTCTTCCAAGTTGTGCGTCTTCTTCTCACCGATTACACCTAATTGAGACCTCTTAGCATCCATGCGGTTGCAACAAGTTTATCCAAATAACGCAAATAGACAGTGTTAGCTGTAGTTATGTACAAACGCGGCAGTCACTAATTAGAAACTTCTATTGATCTGCCAGCCAATAAAACGCATCCTGTAATACGAGTCTTGTTACACTAATCGCGTAACGCCAATAAAATGAAAGATATCCTTGAGTAATTTCTGTCCAGAATGCGACGCTAATGAAAATTACTAATTTGATTAGTGTGTGATTAGTATAGCAGAAAGATGATGTTTTTCTGGATAACAGTTATAACCGTTGCAATGATCATGGATTTAGTCCTAATTGTCCTATTCTCAATCATTATTCTGTCATCCTTTTCTTCTTTATAAGATGCATATTTATTGCACTCGCGCATTAAACTATGTGATGTTAATAAATCCTTTCTTGGAATATATACAAACTCGTCAATTGAAAATGGTAATTATGTTTTAACTGCTGATATACTGTGTATACTTTTACTGTTTATGGGTTATGGAAAACACACGGGAAAAAGGACAAAATTGATTCCATATTCTCTAAGAAATATTCAATCAGATTCGAGGCAGATTGTGAAAAAAACAATTCTTCAAAAACTAGATTGGAAAAAGAATAGTAATACCTCCCAGGACCATTATTGTTTCCGCTATACAGGGTGTTCCTTAAAGACATGCTAATATTTAAGGAGGTAATTCTTAGACCCATTTTAAAGAAAAAACGTCCTATGGATGTATGTCCTAAACGCCTCAACTTTTGAGATACAGGGTGGCAAAGTTTTCAAAAATAATCAGTTTTTTAATAATAACTGAGATAATTTTGTAGACATCTTTGGCATATTTGGTACATATGTTCCATGCCTCAAGGCGCATTTTCTGATGTACAATTTTCTTAATTTTCTCTGCCAGTGGCGTACGTACGAGTTTTGAAATGTATATTTTTGGCGAAAAAAAATACTACGCCACTGCTTTATCTTGAATTAAAATTTATTTTTAAAATCTCCATACATTTTCGAGCACATTTGATCTGCTGGGTTTTCTTTGTCCAACGCATGGTTTTCGCTCAAAAAATTAAAAATCGCTTTACTTAAGGATAAATTCCTTAAAAATCTGATGCGGTATCGTGCATCGACTGAAAGCAAACTAAGAGATCAGATTTGTTGCAAAGTAATTGAGGATCTAAAAGGTATTTGTTTGTTGTCAGATGCACTGTTCTCAATTGAAATTACGTCATAACGCAGCACCGCTTAATAATTTTTGAAAACATAAATTTAGTTATCCTGGAATAAATGACGTGTAGCAGAATTTATTTACTGCACCTCTTGGAATTATGGAGTTTGTCGATATGTGATTTCTTTTAAAGATTAAAAGCAGGAAAAACAGCGTACCCACCATAGCAATAAAAAACGAATTTTCTGTATGTACAAACGTCAGTAGCTAATATTGATGTTGTTTTAAAGTAAGGTGTTATTGAAGTTATTTTGGTAGTCCGCTGTTTTTCTGAATATCAGTAAATATGGTAAATTATACGAATGCGGAAATGGCGCAAATGCATTATGTATATGGCCTTGCCGATGGTAATGCAACAGAAGCCAGGCTCATTTATCAGGAAAGATATCCTAATCGTGCCTTACCAGATAGCCGAACCTTTTCAAATAATCATTGTCGACTTGGGGAAACTGATACTTTCAAGAAAGGGACTCCGGAAGGTAGACCTCGTGTAGTAAGAACTCCTGAAATTGAGGAAGCGGTGCTGCAAGAAATTGAGGAACATCCTGAGACGAGTACGAGGAAGATCGCTAGAACTCTGGATATTCGTCATCAAATTGTTTGGCGTATTTTGGTTGATTTTTTGTTATACCCATACCATATTTCAAGAGTGCAGGCATTACTCCCCAGAGATTTTCCACAGCGTGTGAACTTCAGTCAGTGGTATCTACAAAGTATTGCACTAAATCCGCAGTTTGAGACACAAATTTTGTTCACAGACGAAGCAAATTTTTCTCGGAATGCCATTCAAAATTTCCATAACAATCATGTATGGGCTGAAGAAAATCCCCATGCAATAACCGAAACCCATTTCCAACACCAATTTTCGGTTAATGTATGGGCAGGAATTATAGGTGATCATCTAATAGGCCCATTTTTTCTACCAGGACGCCTTGATGATCGTTCTTATTTACACTTTCTCGAAAAAGACTCACCTGGGTTATTGGAAGATGTGCCACTTGCGTGGCACATCTTCCAAACCATTTGAATACAGATTATCCTAATCGTTGGATAGGTCGCGGAGGACCTCAGCAATGGCCAGCAAGATCCCCCGATCTCAACAGTTTAGATTTTTTTTTTGGGGTTACCTTAAAACTCTTGTGTATAAAACTCCCGTTAATACTTCAGAAGATTTAAGAGAGCGAATAGTTGCCTCGTGTGAAACTATACGAAATACGCCGGGAATATTTGAACGGGTGCGTAATTCCATGCGTAGAAGGGCGGAAGCATGCATACTAAGTGCAGGTGGCCACTTCCAACAATTGTTATAGTCAGTTTTGGTATTTTCGTTTAGACTTACTGTCACAAAATAAAATAAAACTCGTTTTTGTGAAAAATTTATTTTTTTGCAGATTATGTTTTCAAATATTATTAGGGAATTGGTAATGCGTTATGAAGCAATTTTCAGATTCTCATTCATTTCAGAATTGATCTAATTTCTTAATTTGCTTTCTGTCGATTTTTATTTTTTTGAGTGAAAATCATGCCAAAGATGTCTACAAAATTATCTCGGTTATTATTAAAAAACTGATTATTTTTGAAAACTTTGCCACCCTGTATCTCAAAAGTTAAGGTGTTTAGGACATACGTCCATAGGAAGTTTTTTTCTTGAAATGGGTCTAAAAATTACCTCCTTAAATATTAGCATGTCTTTAAGGAACACCCTGTATATGAACCTTTTTCAGATCACACTATCAAGGTATCATTTCTGCTGTCTGAATAATCACGGATGCGAAGATTCACTCCATCATTGGATTGGTGGGGTAAGGAATTCGAAGCGAAACTGCTCAAAACTGAATTGTATAGATATATGGTAGACCTTTTGAGTTTGGGAGAATATGATAAGTCCAAACCTTGTTCATATTTCTCTGCACCTTCTGTTGGGAACTTATGGGGAATATCACAAAAAATATGAGAGGTTTTGTGAGGAATCGATCCCTCAATATGACTGGGGTATGAAGATGATTTGTCCACAGTGATGTGAACTGGACAGCATAAACGTGCTGGGTTGAATTTTTTAGTGTATCGTCTTTTAACTTTCCCTCTAACATATGATAGGTTCAGAAAAGAAAAACGTACAATACAGGAAATAGCAGCCACTAACGGTTTCACGAGGGGTATTGTAGATTACATAATAAGGAAAAGAAAGTTTAGGTTAAGAATGAACGAAATCTCGACTTTCAGAAAGGACAAAAACAAAGATAAATACATCTCAGTTCCATACCTCCAATATACGAGGAACTTTGGAAAGATTTTCAAGGAACTAGGTATGAAGGTGATTTTTAAAACAAGTCATACACTACAGAGCCTTTTGGGAAGTCCAAAAGACAAAGTCGAGAATTCGAAAAAGTCTGGAATTTACGAAATTGAATGTAAGGACTGCGATGCAAAATGCAAAATATTATGGGCAGACAAAAAGATCTATTAAAGTAAAATATAAGGAACACATAGCACACTTAAAATATGGAAGACCTGAAAAATCAGCAGTTGCCCATCATATTTTGCAACAAAACCATTCCATAGACTTCAGTTCATTAAGATTAGTTAGACAAGTTAACAACAACAGGCCACTAGATGCCTATGAGAGTGTAGAAATAAGTAAACACAATAATATTATGAATGACGATGACGGACCTATACCAAAGACCATACTATATAGCTTGTTAAAATAAAATAATATAATGTTGTTGGGTTTACTGATTACTACATAAGGATACATTGCAAAAATAAATTTTGATAGGTAATATTGTGAAATTAATTTTTATATAGCTGAAAATTGTTTTATATAAACATATATTGTAAAATAATAGATAAGGCAAAATTGTAAAATTAATTTAGGTTGGTATACCTGTATGGTTGGTACGCCTGGATGGTTTACCTGTATGAGTTACCTTTATAGCATAAATAGGATTATCTCGCACTAGTTCTTAGTTTTAATCTTCCTCTTTGAAGATGATCACTTGGTGATCGAAACACGTGTCAAGGTGTTAAAAATAACGATTTGGTGTTGGGAAAAAACAACAGTAATATTCATTACTACACCAAAGTTTCCAAACAGTGCATCATAAGTACCATTCTTAGTATTATTCTATTCTATGTTGGGTGTTTTTAGTAGTTCGCGTATGTTGAATGGTCTCCCTTCAAAGTCAAAAGGATAAGAATATAATAACAATAATACTTCAAAATATTTGGAAAAGAAAGTTTCCTGTATAGAAATATGATACTATTATGTTTCGAAATACTATTTGAGAGCCATCAACTGGGCGCTGAATGTTTGGAGTCCGTCTCTGATTTCTGCTAATTAACGTCGTCTAATTTCAGCCTAATTGATGTAATTTGAAACTCAAACAGTCGGTGAATTCAGTTTGATTAATTGAGTGATGGGCGTGTACCATTGGTAGGTGATTTGTAAATGGAAATGATAATCGGGAAATGTACGAGGTGTATCTGATCTACCAAAAGGTGGCAGCAACCTAATGCAAGAGTTATTGCTTTACAAGATTAATGTGATACTCAAAGCTCGTATGAGCTAAAAGAAAGAACTGATTTATGAAGAAAAGATAATTGGAACTTTCTATGTTTTTTACCACTTTTATTTGTAACTAACGTTAGTGAAGTTTCGTCCTATAAGGAAATTTTCAAACTTATAGGACGAAACTTATTTTTCAGAGTGATTTATTTATTTATTCATTTCATACACTATTCTACAGGATGGACCCAATTACAGAATAGGTGGAGAGTCTTGATGAAATTCATGAACTTAGTCAATTGACCGAGTCCTTGAATTTCATCACATACGCCACTCATTTATTCACAGAGGGACATAGTTCAATCATGAATTCAAGCCCCTCAATTTCCAGAAGAAAGGTTTGAAATTCAACCTGTTGGAGAGTGCGGAAATAAAGAAATTCAAAAACTCCCAATATCTTATGAGAGATCAAACTGATGAACTGAATAACTCGCCATTATTAAATCTGTTCATTTCCAGGTAATAAAAGTTAAGTATAATTACAGTATTTTCGTAAATTTGATTAATTAATATAGTTAATGCATTTATATCTAACCTTTTCAGATAGATCCGTTCATTAGAAAGTAGGCAAACAAATAGATGATATGTTAGAGTATGAAATAGTTGTAATTTAGGAGTGAAGAAAGCTATTGTATAGCTATATGTATGGCGTGGTTTTTGTAAAACCCTCTATAGTGAAAATCATACAATAAACTCTATTAATGAGTTTTAATAAGGATTTTCATTAAGTATTGGCCAGTTCTATTCAATTGAAATGATTATATCCTACGGAAAGATTCAGAGGCAAATTAAATGTTGCCATTAGAGTTTTCTTTTGAAGAATTAGATATGAGCAATTACGAAGCAGAAAATATGGCTCCTTGTCATTATAATCTATATGCACTTTCGAATTACAGTGGAACTATTCACAACGAGCAATTTTACCAAAATCGCTGTGAGTGAGGAGGCATATGTCCTTTTTTATGGACAGGCGGGAACGAATTCGCACCATTCAAGTATTTTTTCAAAAACCAAATTCAGTGTATTGATTTGTATTCCATAGTTCTAATAATGATAAGAAAATAAACAAACATCTTAAAGTGATATGTAGACAATAGGTACAAGGATCGTGGGATACTCAGTTGGTGATTCAGGGTATCAAAAGCTTTGCTGCAGTCGTTTGAAAAGACGATGATATGTGCTATGATATTACTGGGTTATTTATTCCAAGGTATTCGATACCTTGAGACATGAGATTCTTCTCTCTATCTTACAATTTATTGGATTTTCAGCAAGTGTTTCTTCAATTATTGAGTCTAATCTATCTGGTAGGTCGCAACAGGTAAAATTCGATGATCATATCTCGCGTTCTTTCATCATATGTCGGAGCGTTCCACAGAATACTATTCTGGGACCATTATCTACACTACCAATTTCTCTCTTCATCTGACAAACTGTAAATACCATTTTTATGCAAATATTGTGATCTAGCGGAAACAACGAACTGCATCAATTCTGACTTAAACAGGGCCATTGAATCTGGTGTATCACAGGGTTCTGTGTTAGGCCCTATTCTATTTTTGCTATATATGAATGACACGTCTATGATTGATATATCTGGTAGTTTTACTCTATTCGTGGATGATACTATAATATTGTGGAATGAAAATAACTCAGTGGAGCTAAATAAAATAATAGCATACGATTTGAAGATGGAGAAGAGCTGATGCGATGCAAATTTACTATCAATTTATCGAAAACGAATATAATATCTAAAATGTTCTCTTAATGAAATTCCAATAGATGCTGCCATATTACAAAATAAATTAAACACAAAATAGGCTGAAATTTGATGAACACCTTTAACAACTCAAGAGTAAGATCTTCCCCAGATGTTATGCAGTTAGAGTGGTTTCAAATGAGTTGGGTTTCCATATCGCAAAGACCGTTTACACTAAAATGTCTCTGTAAAGTAACACCCAGAGAATCGTGCAATAACTTGTTCATTGCCAATAAAATTTTAAGTCATCGCAATTTTTATCCCAAAGACGGTTTGCCTTATTTATAAACATAATTCTAAGTTCAACTTTGCTTTTACTCTTTATGCTATACGTAATAACAATTATACCGTTAGACTTCCCATCCCAACTCTGAATTTAATTCATAATTCCATATACTATAATGATGGTAAGTTGTTCAATTATTTACCAACAGAAATGAGATCTGCAAATCTGAGCAACATTAATTTCAAAAAGGCGGTGATGAACCTACTTGTTGATAGACCCTATTATACGTTGGAAAAGTATTTTAGCGAATCCTTTCAACAATAAATTAACAATTTACTATCACTTCATACTTGGTGGTGTTTTATCTATACATTTTTAGAACTTTTTTATATCTATATTTATACTTTTTTTAAACTTTTTTATATCTACATTGTATTTCTTGGACTTTGTCAATAAGTCCGCATATTCGGACAATAAAGAATATTTTGAATTGATATGAATTCAATTACGAACCCTCACGAATGATCATTCGTTAAAAAATAATTCAACTAAATTTGTTACAATCGTATTTAGCACTGACCACGAGGTTAGCTCAGCAAAGAATATAATGACAATGAGGGGTGAAGGAGCTAAGATTGAATTTGGTGATTATTGAAATAATCTTGGACTAATTATGGACAATGCGTTACGATTTAAACACCATTTCACCCTAAAATAGGAAATGCATGATTGTCATTGAAACTTATTTACAGTCAAAGACGGATTTTGAACTACAAATTGATAATCCAGTTGTGTGAAAGTGTGGTTCTCTCGCACTTCAATAATTGTGACGTTGTCTATGGAAGATGTATTGACAGTTCTGATATGAAAGTGCAAGTGGTTCAAATTTTTTTTGGGAATGATATATAGAACACGGCGTCCTAAGCGATTTTCACATATAACCGATGGCAACATCGGTTATAGCTAATAAAGGACAATGAATCTGTTACCTGTATGAGACAAACAAAGATGACATATTTCAGAGGCGTGCTGTTCTATTTACTAATGTTCCGAGACATTCTGTGATATATGACATTTTGTGAACCTAACCTTTCTTCCTCTATATAAATAAATAACAAAACAACTGTTGTTTATGTGGCTTGTGGAGGTGGCATTGAACTATAATTCATATTTTGCCTCAATTGTTGATTTATAAAGATAATTTTCCTTTTTTAAAGTAGAATATCTAGGTACGTATAAATTATTTCCTCCACGTCACACAACCCCCCAAAAGTGTTAACCCTCCGATGAAAGTCAGGCAGTGAAAACCAAAAATCGGAACAGGTGTTTCTTTTACTCTACGAGGGGCCGAACAAATTATTGTCCATTAATTACTAGGCTAGTGCGGTCCTGTTGAAAGAAATCTGCCGGGCGCGGATTGAACAGTCGAGGGGAGGACGAACCACATAATTTGGTGAACGGACCGTTGTAATATGTTGTAATGGTGGTACAACTGTTTAAAAAACAGTTACTGAACAACTTGTCGAACGAAAGATGGGCGGACCTTTCTCGATCATTATTAACAAATGAATTACGGGTGACAATTGCGAATCGTCCGTGTGGTGTTCATTCGTTTTCGGTCGGCGCGAGTTTTTGCCGGTGACCGGCCATATTTTTCGGCAATTTAAATTAAATACTTTCGATATCTGGCTACTATTACGAACAGTAATTATGGGTATCTTCTCCCGAAATCATATTTTATTGATGTTTTTGTTATGGTTATGGAACTGACTGTGCTTTCACAGAAGAAAGAATGTCCCGGTGGGTACGAAAAATAAGTATTCTATGCTGAAGATGGTGTTTTACTGCACTTTCAAAAGAACACTGATTTTGTTATTGATAATTCAAAAGTTTGTATCCCAGTCACCCTTTTTTCAATACTGATAACGTTCTCATTTAAATGTTTGACTTCTATTTTCGTTGGAGATATCAAACCAACAGTATTTTGCAGACTTTTCAACCTGTCGTACAAGGAGTTTTTCCTTCTTGTAGGAAGATTGCTCGCGGCAATAAAAAGCTTCCAAACAACTATAGACCAGTCGCTTTTCTATCAGTGATATCAAAAATCATGGAGAAAGCCGTAAACCACCATATCCTCAAATATTTAGAAGGCTTCAACATCTTCAGCGATCATCAATATGGTTTTCGGAAACAAAGATCAACAGGCGACCTTCTATTGTATGTCTCCGATATTTGGAATAACGCAATTGAAAAACATAGAGAGTTAATAGCTGTTGCGCTTGATATTTCTAACTTTGACCATGTGGGATGAGGGTTTGGTGGCCAAATTTTGATGCTTTGGTTTGTGGATCATTTGTGTGTATGGCTCTCCAGCTTCCTCAATGAACATTCCCTGCAAGTAGCCCTCGCACAGAGCGGTAAAATCACTTAAAACCTGGCCATAAATGAAATTTGTCAACTTCAATTGTCACAGGTAATAATGGACATGGAGATAGGTAGATAAATGGGTCTTCCTTTTGTGACCATCGTTACCTGTGTATGTCCATTATTTGTGACATGAGAGCAGTTGAAACCTAGCGTTTGTTCACTAAGCATGTGTTTGTTTTGAATAACCCCTTAAATCTCATTATAATAATAATAACTTTATTCCTCTTTTCGATCATATACATAAGACATGCCATAAATAAAAATATGAAAATTATATAAAACAATAATAACGGTCCACAGTATAACATAGATCGGACACTTGAAACAGGTATTTAACTATATACATATATAAAAAATAACACAAACAACATACACACATATATGTATACACATACATAAATACACATGAAGTAAATTTATCTTTAACTAAGATGAAAGAAATGCAGTGAAAGCAATAATCATGATAACAGTGTATCCCGTTCTAAGAATTCTTCTACGCTATAATATACTTTATTAGTTAATAGCTCCTTTATTTGTTTTTTAAATGGTATAATATGCAAATCTTCAATATTTTGAGGCATTATATGCAAATGATTCCTTAAATGTCGATGTTTTATGTTTTGGGATAGTTAATAAATGTCTATTTCGTGTTGCATAGTTATGAACTATTGATTCATCTCTCAGATTGGGTACATTATTTTTCACATGGAGCAGAGCTTTATATATATAGATACAAGAAAACGTTAGCATCTTGTTCTTGCAGAAAGCAGGTCTACAGCTATCCCTGGGTGCAATATTAAAGATAGTTCTAATTATTCTTTTTTGAACAATAAAAACACGTTTTGCCCCCATAGAAGAACCCCACATTAATACATTTTGAGCCATATGTGAGTACGCCAATGAATAGTAAACAGTCTTGATACCATCTAAACTAAGCAAGTCTTTGATCTGTCGTATTGCAAATAACTCTTGATTCAATTTTTTGCAGACATAATCGATATGGGGCTCCCAAGACAAGGTTATATCTATAAACATACTAAGGAGTTTGGTTGTTTCCGAGAGTTGGATGTTGTTAAGTTTCACTGTTTTCCTTAACGCGAGGCTCAAATGTACTGTTTTACTTTCGTTCAGTTTTAGTTGGTTTCTATCACACCAAGAAATCATGTCATCCATGACTGAATTAATGTTGTTTTCTAGCTCCTCCGCAGTATTTTAGGAAACTGTTATGGTAGTATCATCTGCGAATAGGATAATGAAACCTTGTTTTATATACTTCGGAAGATCATTTATATAGATATTATAAATTTCGCAAAATAACACCATTTTCAATACCTATTTTCAATGTATTTATCTGAAGAGTTTCAAAGTCCTTCCCAATCCCGAACTTAAAATTACCAATAGATTTTCATTAAACTTTTCGAGCTACATTTGAAGTAATCATAAATTATGAAGAGAATAATTCTTTTAGATACTCACATACAAGAACCTTTCTACTGCCAGATCAATGATATAACCTCATTGATCTTATCTTTTTAACCGTTCCATTGTCGATACCCATTTGTTTTCGCCGCACGCCTCGATTGCAACATTCTCCGACTAGAAAATGTAATCCGAAACAATATCGTAAGTATTATTAACAAAATAACTATCGATTGTATATTAATGAACTAGAATTACGTACGACGAGCTCGGAGAAAAAGTTTAATCGTTTAGAAGAGGGTCAATTTGCGTGAAGATGCATTTATACCTACGTCTTTATTACTTGCTCCAGTCACTAGACACATAATGAATTAATAAAATTAGTTATAGTTTTTACCGACCTTTTTGGTGTATTTTTTCTTACAAAATCTGAAAAAAATTCAAAAATTGTAATGGACAACTAGACAGCAGGTGTAATGTTGAAGATATTTTTGATACAAAGGTTCATCGACAGATAACATATACAGAGTGTTCCTTAAACACATGCTAATATTTAAGGAGGTAATTCTTAGTTATTATTAAAAAACTGATTATTTTTGAAAACTTTGCCACCCTGTATCTCAAAAGTTAAGGCGTTTAGGACATACGTCCATAGAAAGTTTTTTTCTTAAAATGGGTCTAAGAATTACCTCCTTAAATATTAGCATGTGTTTAAGGAACACCCTGTATAATAAATATTTCGTTAATATAGATGAGTGAGAAAGAAGGAATTCAAATAACAGAGTGATGATTGAAAATACTTCTAGCTATTCAAATTCGTTTCTGTACATGGGGATCTCGTAAACGATAAGAGATTGAGTGTCGGTTGTTTCAATTTTCCCCAAATCAAGTCGATGGGATTGAAAACACAAAAATAGGGGGGAATTCTCAGTATGGTGTGTGAAGTTATCTTCAAAATACAAATCGTTATCCATTAAAATACTTTGTATTTCATCTTTAGTTATTGTTCTGAGTATTTGTTACGCAATTCCACTATTCTTCTGCTTTCCATAACTGCTTGACGTTTGTTTATTATTTTAAATCTAAATCCTAGTTTCTTTATCCAGTTCTGAAGAGTTTTGTCACAACCGCTCACGTTATGGCCGAAAGTATTTAATTCCTTCCTTATGATTTCAGTAATAGGAATCTCATTGCCTTTGTAACAGTCGTATATTGTTTATGACTATTAGATTTTCAATAAGTTTTGGTAATCCCGTATCACATCGCGTCTTGCGTTCATAAGGTTTGTTTTTGACTATTTTACGTACAGTTGAGAAAGGAATTTTGGTCAAATTTGATGTTGCTTGTAATAGTTCGTTTCCCTCGAAACCAACTTTGAGATGTAGATTCTTATATACATTGAAACATTGAAACTCCCTGTGTTTTAATATTCAAATGCATCCGAATCTTATTTACTGGCATCTCTTTTTCGCATTGTTCACTATCGCTATTGGAATCACTACACAGGAAAAAGTCTGCGTTGTTATCACACTTGTTATTACCATTAGTACTTGTTCAAAGACACCACGTTTGAACAGATAACAAACGTTTTAAGTAATTATAACTGCACCAATATCGAATTTCAACACTCAAATCGCGATCAGTTCCTGAACTGAACATTGACGTCTTAACGGCGATACTCATCCCCACATTCTATTCGTCACCGTAATATGACTTCAAATTCAATTTTATGACTCTTCAGCCAGTCATAAAACTCGGTTAGTAAAAATTATCCAATATGAACCGCCAATTCTTCAGTCCACGTGGACTAGTTGGCAGCGGCATTATTTTTCTGTATTGGTTTTTTTGGCCTTTGAGATGCCGATAGCTTTAACTATTAACAATACAAGTTACTTCGACTATACCTCCCCTTCACATCAAACCATCAAGAAGGTTTAATACATTCTCTATAACAGAGCAAAAATGATTATCGTTAGAGCTGAAAATTTTAATGAAGAATTATCATTAATAAAATTTGTTTTGAAAGCAATAAATACCAAAAGACATCATCACACTACAAAAAGCATCCGAAATTCAACAATCACCAACTCAACAGTTATGGACTCAACATCCACCGAAATCTTTCACAACTAACGTAATATGTTACATTCCAGGATTATCTGAAAAAATAAGACGAATTGACGAAAGATATGATGTTAGAATTTCTTACAAAACAAAAAAGACACCGAGATCTGTACTCACACATACGCTTATCTCTTGAAAAAATATTTTTCCACAATACCGCACTGTGTTAAAAACTATAGAACTACTTATAGAAAAGTAATTGATGGTACCAAGAAAGTACTTGATAAAAATAGCTGCGTAAACGCAAGCGAAACATAAGTGGAACCACCTATTGGTGTGTTGGTGTGACACCCAAGTCAACTTGCCAAGTTTTCATGTCAGTGTTGGTGGTTTGACCAATCAACCGACAACTGCGGTAGCAGAAATTTGGGAAGCTAACCTGAAATGCCATCGGAAAACGAATCCACATGTTTCTAGAAATCATATGAAATCTAGAAAGGTTAATGCAGTCAAGCTGCTGGAAAATAATTCCATGAAAATCATCAAAAAATAAATAGATGAGTACTTTTTGATCATTCCCATATTGATTTCAATTTAAGAGCCACCGGCAGACAGCTGTTTCAGCCTATTGGGTCTGCCCGGTACTGACGATGCCCAATAGGCTGAAACAGCTGTCTGTCCGGTACTGACGATGCCCAATAGGCTGAAACAGCTGTCTGTCCGGTACTGACGATGCCCAATAGGCTGAAACAGCTGTCTGCCTGGTACTGACGATGCCCAATAGGCTGAAACAGCTGTCTACCAGTGGCTCTTAAATTCTACAAAAAGGATTTGAAGCTTTATATCTTCTATTAATTATCTGCGAGCGCTTTCGACAGTTGGTAGTACTGTCATATTCTAGGCACCCTCAAACTGTTTCTAGGCACCCTCAAACAGTTTGAGGATGCCTCGAAGATGACAGTACTACCAACTGTCGAAAGCGCTCGCAGATAATTAATAGAAGATATAAAGCTTCAAATCCTTTTTGTAGAATTTAATATTGAAATACTCAAAATAAAGAAAAATTAGTTGCATCAATGAAAATATATATATATATATATATATATATATATATATATATATATATATATATATATATATATAACGGGTGATTTTTTTGAGGTTAGGATTTTCATGCATTAGTATTTGACAGATCACGCCGGATTTCAGACATGGTGCAAAGAGAAAGATGCTCAGTATGCTTTGACATTTCATCATGAATAGACTTACTAACGAGCAACGCTTGCAAATCATTGAATTTTATTACCAAAATCAGTGTTCGGTTCGAAATGTGTTTCGCGCTTTACGCCCGATTTATGGTCTACATAATCGACCAAGTGAGCAAACAATTAAAGCGATTGTGACCAAGTTTCGCACTCAGTTTACTTTATTGGACATTAAACCAACCACACGAATGCGTACAGTGCGTACAGAAGAGAATATTGCGTCTGTTTCTGAGAGTGTTGCTGAAGACCGTGAAATGTCGATTCGTCGCCGTTCGCAGCAATTGGGTTTGTGTTATTCGACCACATGGAAGATTTTACGCAAAGATCTTGGTGTAAAACCGTATAAAATACAGCTCCTGCAAGAACTGAAGCCGAATGATCTGCCACAACGTCGAATTTTCAGTGAATGGGCCCTAGAAAAGTTGGCAGAAAATCCGCTTTTTTATCGACAAATTTTGTTCAGCGATGAGGCTCATTTCTGGTTGAATGGCTACGTAAATAAGCAAAATTGCCGCATTTGGAGTGAAGAGCAACCAGAAGCCGTTCAAGAACTGTCCATGCATCCCGAAAAATGCACTGTTTGGTGTGGTTTGTACGCTGGTGGAATCATTGGACCGTATTTTTTCAAAGATGCTGTTGGACGCAACGTTACGGTGAATGGCGATCGCTATCGTTCGATGCTAACAAACTTTTTGTTGCCAAAAATGGAAGAACTGAACTTGGTTGACATGTGGTTTCAACAAGAAGGCGCTACATGCCACACAGCTCGCGATTCTATGGCCATTTTGAGGGAAAACTTCGGAGAACAATTCATCTCAAGAAATGGACCGGTAAGTTGGCCACCAAGATCATGCGATTTGACGCCTTTAGACTATTTTTTGTGGGGCTACGTCAAGTCTAAAGTCTACAGAAATAAGCCAGCAACTATTCCAGCTTTGGAAGACAACATTTCCGAAGAAATTCGGGCTATTCCGGCCGAAATGCTCGAAAAAGTTGCCCAAAATTGGACTTTCCGAATGGACCACCTAAGACGCAGCCGCGGTCAACATTTAAATGAAATTATCTTCAAAAAGTAAATGTCATGGACCAATCTAACGTTTCAAATAAAGAACCGATAAGATTTTGCAAATTTTATGCGTTTTTTTTTTAAAAGTTCTCAAGCTCTTAAAAAATCACCCGTTATATATATATATATATATATATATATATATATATATATATATATATATATATATATATATATATATATATATGCTTATGTTTATGATGCCTGATGAAAATTCGCAGTTTTGTCAATAAAACCTAATGTTCTTTGGGCAATAAAGCATATATTTATCCGAAGGCCAAGCTTGGGAGGTGCGACAGTAAAACTCTCCTACATACATATAAATCTTTCATCATTCCAGTCCTAGACTACAAAGCGATGATACACAGTACGCTTCCCCCAAGAATATCCCACCGTATCCTAACTACCGAGAGAAGAATCCTACGCAATATCCACAACCTCCCTTACCAATACCCATCTCAAAACGTATATAGCCTAGTAAACACTACACCAATCAACCTACTATTTCAGGAACTTCGAGGAAGATATGCGACAAGCACGATGAGCAGTAGTAACGCCAATGCCATGACCCAGAAGGATTCCTAGGAAGAAGCTCCCGTCTCCCCCAGCAAGACTCCTGGGAACAATGGAAGATCCGCCGGAACAGATCTAGGATATCCTAGAGGAATACCCACTGGAAATCAGATAGCGGACAGCTACGTCCTGGAAGGAGCTGAAATCGGAAGCCATTACCCCCGGCCCTACAAATCGTACCCAAAAACTCTAATGAACACTGTAACTGACCAGGAACACTCTAACGGAGAAACGGAGCATGACAACATAAAACAACACTGCCCTGGACATTATTACACAAGACAACACACACCAACCCACTAACCCTGAAGAAGCATTAGCCTATAGCAGGGCCCCACACACAAAAAACACTTCCACAATATTTTGTAATCAATCCTAAAGCTCAATAAACATTTTTGACTTGACTTTTGACTCGATCCGAAGGCTTCCTGAGAAGGGGGTGACCAGTAAACAATGAAGTGTTTTTATGAAAGAAAAAGTGAATTAGAAAACTTAGGATGCCAGCATTGCTTCGAGCAAGACAGCTGCACCCCCGGACGAAGCTTCTCTTCACTATGGACAAGAGGAAGTCTGGCCAAATGCTCTCGACTGAAGAGTAACGGCCATATAAATTGAAGAAGAAACTAACTTCAGGCTATCGGTTTTCGAGCGCGCGCATCGTTAAAATTTACTCTCATCATTTTTCCCTGACTTCCCTGTTGCATTTTTAGACTTGGTTTCTCACAAATTGTGTAACCCTCACATCATAAACAGCCATTGCCGCTGAAAGGACAACGACTCATCCAATAATTAACCCTATTCTTGATTAATGGCTCGCCAGAAAAGGAAAATTTCTCGAATATTTGTATCGATGCCGTTAATACATAGCAGACCAATCAAATGCGTAACGAGTTTGTCTTGTCACTGTGAGAAATAGTTAATAAAATAAATATTAACGGTCAATCGACGACGTGCCGTAGGAAAGTCGTACCTGAGATCCGCGTCAAGAAGGCCGTGAACAACGGTAGATCTGCAGATCAGAGGATACGAGCATGTCACCGAAGACGAAAGAATAATCGGAATGTAGATAGCAATTTAACCAACTTTTACTACTCGGAACAGGCAGCAGAGCAATGCTATAAGGAAAAACTATTCGATGCAATGACAACTGTACAGGGTTTCCCGAAATTCGCTGCCCGCCGAGTAGTGAGTACTCGTTAAAGGCGAAATTATGATATTGAAAACTGAATTCAAAGGAATACGAGGGTCACTTTTGAAATTTTTCGAAAAAAAGTCACAGGTTGAAATTTTTTGAACAAACTTTTTTAGTTTTCAAAACACTCGCCTAAGATTATTACGCTGTCTGTTCAAAAAATAAGATGAATTCTCATTTTTCTCAAAAACGAATTTAAAACATTCAGAAATAGAATATAGGCAATATAGACAAAAATACAGAACTACAATATAGACAAAAATTTCAATACATTATCAAGGTAAGAATACAGACGGCTCAAAAGCCAAAGAAGCCTCAGGATGTGGAGTGTACTCCCTAAGCCTAAGGAGTAAGTGGGGAATGGGAAAAAATACCAGCGTGGTCCAAACAGAACTGGCTGGTATCTCAATCGCCACAAACGAAATAACCAGGAAAGGAATTTCTGGCAAAAACATAACAATCTGCACTGACAGCAGACAAGCCCTATTAGCCTTGAACAGATAACGTGTTACCTCAGGGCTAGTACTAGAGTGCCATCAAGATTTAGCCAAACCCTTGGTAGATAATAACATTATTCTGAGGTGGGTTAAAGGGCACGACAGGAGTATAAGTAATAGCATTGCCGACTCTTTAGCCAAGGAAGCGGCTGGACTGAGAATTTTAGGACCCAATAGCACCTACGGTCTGATAAATTCGACAATTGCGGAACTAGCCAAATGTTACGACCATGCGCAATCCCTAAAGAGATGGGACAATAATACTCATGAACTTGTTGTGAATATTTTAAACATATGGTGTCTTTGTTATATGCTGGTCAAATATCAGCCTTAGTCATTTTATCAGCTATAAACCAGTTACCTACATATCTCGAATCTTGTTTTATTTTATAATCAAGACTTGTTTCATCAAAATCATAATAAAATAATGCGGTGTCGTCTGCAAACGTGAACGATTTTTCCTCACATAGGTCCTTGATGTAGATTTGAAATAATAACGGTCATCATGCTAATCCTTGGGGAACTCCATGTCCAATATTCAATAAATCACTTTCCGAATCAGAAGAGTTTTACTTGCTGCTGCCAAAAGTCTCCTAATCAGACAATTAAACAATTGATTATTTGAGGTCGCCCTACGGCTTTTATGTTCCATGTTGATAAATAAAAAATGCGTGATAAGTGATTTTCATCACCTCAAGAAACTGTTGAAGCATTCAAAAACCATGTTCGCAAGATGCCGAAAACTGTTTCAAAAATTGGTTTCAACGCATGTAAAAGTATATCAATCTCAGGCGAGTATTTTGAAAACTCGTAATGTTCCAAAAACTCGTTTGTCCCAAAAATGTCAACCTTCAAATGGAAAAATTGCCAATTACCCAACACAAACTTCTGTGGAGCAAACAAGCTAGTGGTTGACATTGAAGGCCATACCATCTTGTGATTGACCTCTGACTCAATGCCTCCAACAGTTAACTTCATCCTGAGTAGAGGACTAGACGGGAGGAAGGAATACCAAGAGCAGCTAGCTGTTGGTTCACTAACAGATCAAAAATATCTTCAGGTCCTGGTCCTGGTAAAGGTATATACCAGATGCCCATCACAAACATGGCTCCTACACGACCAAATTTCAAGAGAAAACCAACCTCATTGATTAATTTGTGAAAAAGTTAGTGGAGACTAACCATATACATAAATCAAGGAAAATATTGTTGGAAGGCCAAGTAGCTCTAGAAGATCTAGGCGCTCACTGAGTGATGTCCAAGTTGGCACAGAACTACAAAAAACTCTGCTCAATTGGCTCAACATATCTCAGGTCTGGATTCCTTGCCTCTAAGTATTTTCATTGAACCAAAATTTGTAATTAGCTTCGCTTTAGGTTTTGACAAACAAACGGATACCTGAAATACATAAAACCCTTCAGACGTCTGAGAAAATCTCCCAGGCTATCTTATAGCAAGGCAATTGAATATCTTTTGAAGAATGTCATCGAATAAACATTCGACACTGAGCCGATCCTGGAAGATTCTGCCATCCAGGTGTTCAATCTTTGTTTGGCAAAGACAAAAGCGATGCCAATGACAGGTTGTGGTCCAATGAAGCTGCTTGCAGCATCGTCCTTTGCACACACACCACTTGATAGTGACAATTCATTTCAATCGTTTCATTAGCCAGTTAAGGCCGTGCTTAACAATCTCTCTTCCGCCATCTATCACCAAGCTCTGGATAGTAGAAGATATTCTTGTGTTATGGGGGTGTTTCGTACTTACCCAGTTTGCAGCGAGCTGAATTACAAACGAAGGAAATTTGTAACTTCTCTATCGCCGGTTATTTCTGGCAAATTGTCAATGGCTTATTGAGAAGGCCGTTCACATGTGCTTTTTGGACAATGTGGGCTTGAGAGATTGCGTAGTCGTCTGGTTCAATTTTGGTCTGATCCGGCCGGTCCAGAATCCTATGGCCTTCTAGTGAAATGAGCTTAGGTCAGGGAGGTTTTCGGGCTGTATTGCATAGTTATTGAACAGTCTGTCTTCAACTATTTTAATTGATCAGGACGCTGTCATCAAAACTCCGTTACACTTCAAAAACATCATTTTTAACTGGTGCATATGGTCAAGGCCGATTGATCCCCCCAAAAATTTTGCAACCAACGGCCATCCAAAAATTATATCAAATACAACGATTGGCTCGTTTATACATCACAGGAGCCATGAAAGTGACACCAATCGCGGCAATGGAATTAATTACTGTTCTGTCCCCTCTGGACCTGTACTTTAAGGAGGTTGCCTTAATGACCATGTTACGATTGCACACGGCTGGTGTAAACCTCGAATTAGGAATGGGTCAATTGAGGCTGAGTCTGTGATGACAAGCGCTCACTGCGCAACCTCTGCTGCAGGCAACCAGTGATGCAATTGAACCCAGGTTTGTGTTTGATAAACCCTACAAAATACAAATAAAACAGAACATAGAGTCAGATGCTACAAATGCAATACGCATATATACAGACGGCTCAAAAACCAAAGAAGGCTCAGGATGTGGAGTGTACTCCAGATCATTAAGCCTAAGGATTAAGTGGGCAATGGGAAGAAATACCAGCGTGGTTCAAACAGAACTGACTGGTATCTCAATTGCCACAAAAGAAATAACCAGGAAAGGAATGCCTGGCAAAAAAATAACAATCTGCACTGATAACAGACAAGCCCTGTTAGCTTAGAACAAACAACCTGTTATCTCAGGGCTAGTACTAGCCTAAGATTTAGCCAATGCTAAATCCCCCCTCCCCCGAAATTGCTTTCTGGCTACGGCCTTGCATTATACCATTCCTTGCTCTCAATTTGTGAATAGTGTAGCATTTAAATGAAATGCTATTTGTTTTCTTTCCTTGATATGTGAACTATTCAATACCATGAGATAAAATTCAACAAAATAAAATTTATAGCTTTATTTGTGAATTGATACAGTGTCACTATGTTTCCCTTGATGAATCTACTTCCTAGTAGTAGAGTGTTGTGATAACCTAAAATAAGATCAAAATTCATTTATCAATTCTTCAATTGAATGATATTCTAGAGCTTACCTGCTGTACACATAAATTTAGCTTTCTGTATCTCATAAGCAGAGTCTAAACCTTTTTCTGTAATGAAAAGAAATAGTTTTATAATTCAATCGTAATTACACTTCTGTACGTTGGGCAAAGTTTCAACTAAAGCCGAAGGTTTTAGAGTTCAACTTAGTTTTTTGTTCAACAAAAACAGTTTTGAAGATTGCCATTTTTATGAGATTGTGGAAAAATGAAAGTCGTGCAGTATCTGTTGAGAGGATCAGACCTCATATTAATCTGCTCTATTTTTGGTGTTTGATGATATGTCTATCAAGTACAGGCAATATTCCATTCGTTTATTTGTTTGAATACCTATCGTGGTTTCGAATCCCTCTGGAGTCAAGAGGTATGTAAAAAAAACTGTTTTAAGAAAAACCATTCTATATCGGAATGACAATTTCAAATTCCTTCCGTTCATGCAAAATAATAAACATGAAATGGGTAGTAAAATGTATCTATTTCACAGGGTCTTTGTTTTGGGGCGTACTTTTGGAGCTTTCTGGTTCCCAAGTTTCCATTTTTTTTCAATGCGAAAGGCAGCAGATTTTGATGGATCATCGTTTTGCTGAACACCCCTCAGTCGCTGAGATGCTCAGTTGCTGAGACCATTTGGTTTTGAGCCCATATGTTGACGAGTCTAGTTCATTTTGATCGTTCCTGATTCTATATTTTCGTCTGAGTTTCCATTCAGATGAACGAAAAATGTTATATCCAATTGAATGTCACCACTACCTTGTGAAGATTATTGAGGTCAGTTTCACCTAGTTTTAAGTATGTTCTGAAGTTATTTTATATATGAGTATCATCTGATTGGAAATTATCATTTTCCTATTTTCATTATATTACATTAATAATATAAGGTGGTATCATCAAACCGGTTGAAGATCGAACAATTTAAAGACTGATCAGTATAAAAAATTTATAGTTACTTCGTTATTCATTGTATATACTCATCTAATTGTATATCATGTATTTGGGTTATTATTAAAATTTATTTGGGTATTTTAAACTTTTATTTCATTACTCTCTGTCAATACTCAAAAGGTTTCTGAGTTCCACAACATCAAAAACTTCAGTGGCGCTCCGTGGCAATTGACCATCAAAAACAAAATAAAAGGTAACGTAGTAATAATAATAACATCGTTTTATGTAGTTGGAACCCATGACCCTGTGCAAAGGAATTTTCTAGAGTTTTCATCTCTCAAAAACGACTGATAAGATTGATATTCAACCTGGGGTACCAAGAAAGTTGTAGACCCGTTTTCAAAAGAGAACGCTTGTTGACTGCACCCGCAATTTATATAATGAAATGTGTCATTTTTGTGCACTGGAACCTTGACTTGTATATAACGAACTTGAGCATTCACGGTCGTGATACTCGATATGCTACTGCTCTGAGGGTCCCTTCACATAAGAGTGATCATTTCAAAAAATCTCCATTATATAATGCCATAAATTTTTATAACAGACTGCCACTTTCTATAAAGAGATTGAATTCATCAACTTTTTTCAGTAAGAAAGTTAAAAACTTATTACTGGACAAATGTTACTACAGTAATAAGGAATATTTAGAGGATTCTTTCACAGAAGGATAATAAGATATATAATCGTTCTAAATTTTCACTTGCTGTTTTGCTTTAGTTTCAGTGTTCTGACTGGCGATTTTATCGTTTTTTTTTAAATATGTGTGTACATGTTTGTAAATATATACATATGTATATTTATTTGACTACGGCAAGCAAAATTGACACATTTTTTTATTCATTTTTTAATTAGCGTTTTATATATCTATATGTACCTATACCTTTGTATATGCAAAGATTAATTTTTATTCAAGCTTTGATCCCATAATTTTATTCATAAGTGACGTACTGTTTTTTGTAAATAATCATTGACCTACCATATATACGCTATGTATCACAAATGGTGAATAATAATTATTATTATTATTATTATAGTGCCGCCAGACGAAGAGCTGCCGTTAGCTTGTGCAGTTGTATAAAAAAAAAATATTATACGCTACAATAGTTATTCAAAAATAACGTTTATCTTCAATCTCTGTCACCTATATAGGTCGCAGTTGTATGTTTTCACATGAATCTAGACAAATTATCGAGCGTTTTGAAACGATCGAATAAAACCAATCCTCGATTCTAAATCCTTTCGATTTAATCTCGGCGATTGCAACAAAAATTCCATAATGTGACTTTCATGATAGGCATTATGAATATTTCTAATAAAGCAAAGATAATGTATTCACTATTAAGCGGTAAATGCACTATCGTGTTTAGGACAAAAGCCTATTCATGTTCATATCAGTGACATTTTATTGTTGTCGAAACGTTATTATCCCTGCGAGTGGCTCTATATAAATGCCGGTATTATATGCAAAACACACAATACGAGTACGGAACTCAGTCTGATATAAGGAGTGAAACCTTTAGATAGATGACTAGCAAGGTAAGGAAGTCATTAAACAAATTGACGAAGATATTATCGGATTTGTTTATAGCGATGAATTATCTGGACTTGGAACAATCTCAGAGTGGTTAGTAGAATGAGCAAGTGGGTCAAAAAATAGTAGTCTCTCGGGTCAAGTATTTGGAATTTCTTTGTCGTGATTGTCAGAGAAAATTATATACGAGAGGTATCAGAATTGGTTTTTATGCAAAAGTGTATATGTGTGATGATGAAGTAAAGTCAAAATATGCTTTATTGTCTGAAGATTCATATCTTATTGACAACGCTTAGTTAAAATAATTACGGTTAGTCATATAAATCTATAAACTATAAAATAGTATACATTTTCAAGTAGATACTGAATATATGTATATGTAACCAAATAGGGCCGAAAAAGAAAATAGAAACAGTTTGTATTTACTTAGCACAATACAACACTCAATCAATCAATCATGCTTTATTGCCCCAGAAATCCTTATTGACAAAGTAGTGAAACTTATGGGGTTAACAATGTTAAAATTTTCAAAAAAATATTGAAATCATGATATACAGTGACCAATCATTATAGGGTTGAAAAATATACATATACGAATACACATAAATAAAACAATATAAAAACAATTACAGAAAATAAACAAATAAATCATTACAGATATGTAAGCATCTTACAGAAGTACTCCTTTAACTAATTTTCTTATTTTTTTTTTAATTTGCTATTGCCCTACAGCACATTGAAAGCTGGTTGTATATTTTCTTGCTCTCTTATATCAAAAAAAAATTTCACCCCACCCTCTTGGTAGGGTGAAACCCAACTCGATACCTAGTTTGAAACCTATTCAATAGAATACGAGACAAAATATGATAAGAAAAATCTAGCAAAGAAGAAATGTTATGCTTTTTCTACTTTTATTTCATTTTTTTACTTGTTCGTTTACAATTCATTGATTGGAATTTGTTGATCATGATGAAAAGCTTACTTTTTTCTATTTCAAATTTTAACTAATCAATCTACAATCAAATGATAATTTAACTTCAATATGAAACCGGTAGGTGCACTAATATTGCAGTACAGTTGTTCTTCAGCCCAGAATCTGGATGAGTATGTTGAATAAAAATAGCTTACTGAAGTTTCAGGCATTTTTAGGAAGACAGCATTGGTGAAGGGGTCAACAAAGCTGTTAAGTTGAGTTAAGTTAAACTACGTCAGCATTGATTCTAGGGTAAGGAACAATTGCCTTCGACAAACGTTTGCGAATTGCGATTCATTAAGCGTATTCATTGTTCAAGACCTGTTCAGGCATGATAGTTTATGAGTTTATGATATATAATGAGACCGAAATCAATCATAAATGGCGATATTGGTATGACAAAAACTAACTCACAATGTCCTGAGAAGCAAAACCTGAGAGTTGGAATACTTTCAAATCGTATTAGAGCCTGAATCTCACATCGACTGAGACTTATCGACCTAATAATAATAATAATAGAGAGAAGTATCCTGATTTACCACCCATATCGTGGAAGTACCGTAAGCAAGATCGAAAAACAGTTCCGGGAAAATGGGAAAACAAATAATCATCGTCGGAGTGTGCTCAGTGAAGAGGTCAAAATGAATGTTCCCTCTCTGTGAAGAAAATCCCCACTAGGCAGATAGCTAGGGAACTCAAAATTACCCAGTCTTCAGTGGCAAGAGTTCTCAAAGCTGAAAAATTTCATCCATATAAAATAACAATCCTCCAGGAACTCACCGAAGATGATCCAGATAGAAGACTCCAGTTTTGTGAACAAATGATGGATCTACTAGACAGGAATGTTGTACAAAAACGTTCTATTTTCTGACGAATCAACGTTTATGTTGAATGGTGTGGTAAATCATCAAAATTGTCGTTATTGGGCAGACAGAAACCCACACTGGATGAGCGAAGGCCATACTCAACATCCAGAAAAAGTCAATGTTTGGGCAGGGATTGTTGGTGATCAAGTTATAGGACCGCTTTTCTTCCAAGAAAATCTTACTGGAGCAAGATATTTAGAATTCTGGCAGGAGGACCTAGTTCCGAATTTGGCAATTTTGTTCCCTTGTCCTATAGAAGCTGACGTCCCTAATAGAAACATCTGGTTTCAACAGGACGGCGCGCCTCCTTATTTTGCAAGACCTGTCCGTGAGTACCTGAATGATGTATTTCCAAGCAGATGGATTGGCAGAAGAGGACCCTATGAATGGCAACCTAGGTCTCCGGATTCAACACCTTTGGACTTTTTCTTATTGGGTCACTTGAAGAGCAAAGTTTTTAAGACCAAACAGGCGAATATTAAGGATTTGAAAGAACGAATAAGATAGGATTTTAGGCTAATTTCTGGCGAAGTAATCAGAAATGTTCAAAACGAGTTTCAGTTACGTTTAGGGTATTGTCAGTTAGTAAATGGACTATATTTTGAACACTTGTTAAATAACGACTATTGAATTGAATTCATTTTTTGAATTAGATAAGGATATACAGTTTGTCTCATATTTGAGACATTTTTATCATTTCTTAAGAAATTTCGGCTACATAAACACTCCAGACACTTAAGTTTATAAGCTCCGAGATTCTACATCTTATCGGCTTCATCTTTGACATTAAAAAGGAAATTAGATGGCATGTGGCCTAAATGCCGAATCTACGAATGAATCTGAATTGTATTAGTATGTATATTTTTTTATTAACATCTGTATCAAAATGATCTGACAACTTTGATATAACATGAAGAACGAAATCTCTATTGTGAACGTATATACATTATTATTTCAAAGAGCAAAAATATCATCAGCTAAAAAATTTGCCTTTTCTACTCGAATACTGAGTAATGTTCTCCATTGCAATTTCTTTTCAGATTGTGAGAGGTGGAAATCACCAGAAAGGTTTTTTTTTCCGAATAAAGTATCGATTGTGAATATGTAGATTTCACAAGTATCAAAAGAATGACGACTGTTAAAAGAATCCAGGTGTTTTCTGCAAACAATTTCATATTTTGAGATTGGAACTAGAAACATCACCCGTTGTAAATAACCTTGGCTTTGAACATGTTCATCCTATCGAAAATGCTTTTAAATAATTTTATAACCAGATCCTTCGCCAAACGATAGGACGTAATTCATCCAGTACAGTGTGGAAACGCGATAAAAAAATCTATATCCCTTCAATCAATTTTTATTTTCGAAAATATATTTCGGGCTGTACAAGAGGTTGAATTCGTTTTAGTGTCATTTTGAATCTCTTTACAATGATCATTTTTATTCGCTAGAAACATATTAAATTTGTTGCTGTTTGAATAGGTAATATTATTTGCCTTCAAAGTAGGCTCCTTTCGAAATCATACACTTACGCTAACGAACAACCCTGCCATCAAAACATTTCAAATGCATTTTTAAGAATCTGTTTCCGTACTCGCTGCGAGTGGTAACTTGAGAAAATTTCTGCCAGGGCCAAATCAGGTGAATACGATGGCTATAGTTGAGTTTTTGTTCAAATGAAATTCTTACTGTCTCACCTTCTGTCAAAAATTTTCATTTCTTTGAAAACATCAACTTTCCGAAAAAATATCTTCATTTATCATTATTCGAACTTCATTATTCACTCTGCGAAATTAGTATTGTATCCATGCGCACAAAATAGCACGTAAAGTGGAACAAACGGTAATAAACGAGATGGGAATCAATTATATTATGTTAAATATTGGGATTGCCCTGACTAAGAAGATAGCTTCGCTGTGTTGTGAGGGTGTCACATCCGCAACAATGAAAATTTAATGGTTAGTCATTGTTATGCAGTTAAGCATGAGTCTATTAGAATACCTATTTGCATTACAAACAATCGGGGTTTCTATGAATAATAAATAATCGTAAATCATTAGCGTTCGACAAATATATTGATTTATACGAGAAGTACGATTGTAATTTGTACGTAGTTCTGAATTGAAATGTTCAGGAGTTAACTCGGTCTAGTTTGATGATGATAGTGAATCTTGTGAGGAGTTGTATCCTAAACTTACGCATTTCCTGATCTGGAGCAAGAAAGCGGTACATCTGCCCAGTTGGAATTAC
Organism: Leptinotarsa decemlineata; assembly: GCF_025532065.1. Lineage (NCBI taxonomy): Eukaryota > Metazoa > Arthropoda > Insecta > Coleoptera > Chrysomelidae > Leptinotarsa > Leptinotarsa decemlineata. The sequence goes on from NW_027412523.1 coordinate 1,462,185, forward strand.
TAGCTCTTGATTCGCGGAGGCAGAGACGTTAGGGCGGTTTTTGTTTTTATAGGTATTCATTCATATGTGCTGAAGAAGGTTACCAAATTAAAAGCCCTCATTTGGACGCCATCTACAGAAGTTTCTAGAAATACTATACCCCTTTTCAACACTTGCCACTGTAGACCAACTTAGTTACACTGGGATAGGAGACACTTCAACAAACCAATAAAACGAAGAATGCAGTTTCTTTGAGAGTATTAATATCTAACTAAATCAATACTGAAAATGAATGGTCACTTGGTGAAGGAAATCATAGTGTCAATGTTCTGACATATTCTACTCTTTCCAATGATGGCCTCAATCATGGACGTAGAAAAATGAATGGACTCAGTTTTTTTACCTCATTAAATGAAGCCGGTGAATGGGAGCATTCTAATATCACGATGTGGATATGGACGTTGCCATATTGAATCCGTGATAATTCTTTAATATCACCAATGCTGTGCGGAACTTCAAAACTAACAAATTACATTCAACAACATGAAGTTATGACCTCTATCGTGAGGTTAAAATAGACATCAAACATTTCAGAACCTAAACTAGTGCCACATTCACTTCGAAAATATTTGTCATTACCATATAAATCGGCACAGTTCGTTACAAGTGAACTCGTGGCAACACTGTCGAATTTGTCGTTTGGAAGCCTACTACCTGCCTTGCAGTGATGCCAATTTGCCAGTAATTACTGCATTTGCAAGTAATCCGATTATTCAGAAACTAAAATGCAGTATAAAGATATGCAAGGAATTTGTAAGGACTTTCGATATTCTGCAGGAATTTTGGATATCTCTCTTTATATTGACATATTTAGTGAGAGAGAGATATACACATTCTAATAATTTTTATCTACATGTATTAATGAATAAAGAGCAAAAATTTTCATTTTTCCATAAAACTAACAACATATTCAGTAATAGAATAAAAAACCTAATGAATGTTTTGGTGAATAATACTCTGAAAAACATGCCACCAAAAGTATATGATTATTTTGGTGATCACTTGTATGATGAAGATGCCATTGGTGGTTATTCATTGCAGCTATTGAAACTGATTTTAAATAAATATTTCAACATTAGGATTCATCATGAAACATCCTCTAAATTAGATTCATCAACAAAACGAGTTAGGAGTATATTGACAAAAACTGTTTTGTTTCGAAATCAATAAAACTCTTAGAAACTTCGGAGAAGATAAAAACCCAAACACCACACTGGAATCACTCGCACTCGACGCCCGTTTCACTAACCAAGTTAGCGCTAACTTGGTTAGCGAAACGTATGTAGAGTGAGAGATTCCAGTTTGGTGTTTGTGTATTAATCTTCTTCGAAGTTTCTTATTTCAAACAACTATTTCTGAAAAATGTTTCCATTCATATTATCGAGTGGGTTATTTATCAAAATTATTGGGTAGTTGTTTCAATATGATTATATAATACTATATAATTGTAAAAGGTCAATTTTGAATTGACTAGTTTCAATTGTGAACCGACACTATTTTTCATATAATATTATTCGGTATGGATTCATGGATATATTTATATTTGGTTCCTTTTCAAATTGTAATAATTTTTTTATTGTTGTTATTGTTGTTTATTTTGTATTGTTTTATTTGTTTCATTACAGTCATTCTTTAAACTCGAGTTGTTTAATTTACAATCCCACCTCAGAACAAGAAAAAGATACCATCTGAGATGCAAACAAAGACTTCCTCTTCGTGCAGGAGGCCAAATTCAAGCTTTTTCGAAAGCCTTATGAAGTTGATATAGTTGCAAAATATATCTGGTGATAGCACAAAAATAACAGTTGATGTAAAATCTAACAATGAGTTTTGATTTCAAAGATAGGCAATGACACTTTTTATGATTTTCGTTGTTAGAGAGAGAAAGTCTGCTACGACAAAATAATGGTGGGTTAAAGAAAATTTGACAGTCAAATTGTAAATTCAATCAAAAGGTGAATATTATCTTCTTACTAATTACTTTAGTAACCCATCTACTCTTAAAATTATAAAGAAATACCGTTTTGTGATTGTCATTTTGTACCTTCAATATGATAGAACTAGAATAGATCAAAATACTCAATTCAAAACATTGTTCCTTTTTCCTCTTTTTTTATTTATCAATTTTCAACAGTTTTTTAAAAGAACCGACTTTTTCGAGTAATTATATTCATTTCGAATACAATGAAGTTTTCCTGTAATTGATATCGGAAATATCTATAATCTCTAACAATAATTGATGAATAGATCTCTGAAGTTTTCATAAGTATATAACATTTTGCATATTTTCGTTTACATTGCCCATATTGAATTAATTGCGTGCGCCACTGTCGTTGTAGGGTATGTCACAGTCTATCGCAAGATTCCTCCTTCCCCGTAACCCGCTAGCCACCGAACCGAGCGGCTTCAAAACATTCTATGTTGAAGGTATTGGTTTGCCGAGTCCATTTATTTTTCTACGTCCATGCTTTATTCTCCAGGCTTATGGACAACACTTGACGTTGACAAGTGACAGCTGACAATTCGTAAGGCTAGTTCTTATTGAATCATCTTATACTTGTGAATATATGAAATGAAAGGTAGATTTGAATTGTGATGATAGTGTCATGAAATTTTAGGTTATGTATGCAAATTCATAAAAGTTTCCCGATTTCTCTAAATCTAGAATTACAAAAATGTTTTTCAGTTTTTGTGCATCGTGAACAAATTTTGATCTTAATCTGAATATTGAAACGTTTATTCTGAGTTGATTTATTTCCGTTGAACCGTATAATGTTCATGATAGCTTATATTTTTTAGGAGTATTTTGACTTCATTTTTGTGAAAGAACGATTTTCTGTCCCAGGTTATTCAAAAAAATCTTTATTTGGCACAACTCGGCATACCATATTGAAAACCGAAGTGATATATATGATCTTCCCCGGTACTGGTATCGTAAATTAATTGGCCAATCGATTACAGCCATATATAGATCAGATTAATGTGTGATTAAGATAGGCAATTACTGACAAACCACTAATCGAGATGTTTTCTTTGACAGGAAATGGACGAAAGACCAAGCGGAGTCTAGTAAATGAGCAGATAAAAAGCAGGTAGGTAACTTATTGGTTGAAATAATTGCAAATCCATCTCAATTCAGAGATTTTTTTATCGATAAATCGAGGGGAACTTTTACTTTCCACTACTTAATACCAAAGGCTTTGCTTGGAAATCAAAACGTACACGACAAAATTGATGAAGACCAAAATTGTAGGAATTGTAGGCAAATAACGTGATGATACAATGACAAGATTTTACCCCTTCCTTTTTTCAGATATAAATAAAAAATTATCGATCCTACAGAAAAATGGATCAGAAACAAAATGGTATGAAATTTGATTTCAAACATTTTTCATCACAATTTTTTTTCGTAAAATTGAAACTAAACGAATTGTTCAATGAAAAAGAAATTACCCTTCGTATCGGGTATGAATAAAAAAATATCGATCCCAAAAAAAATGTATAAAAAAATATAACAACTTGTTAAATATCAAAATTAAGAATTGAAAATATTCAGGAACATACTAAATGAAAAAATGAACAATACTTCGTGGTCAAAAAATTTTTATCGTGATTTTTCAGTTAATTATGCATTAGTTAGTTGATAATTTGTATCTACTTTAACAGAGCCATTACAAGTGCGATAATTAATAATCAAATCTGGGATTTTTTTTGAGACATTTTTAAAACTGTTATGTTTCAATTTGTTATGAACAATTTCTTTGGGTTGAAGATATAAAATCTTCAATAATCATTTTTTTTTCAATATTACTATCGATCCTTTTTTAACATCTGAAGCTACTTAAAATTATTTTTTTTATTTTTATGTACTATTATTTGAAAAACCGTTTTGAACAAATGCGTTGTTTATGAGATAACTAAAAATTTTTCATGAAAACCTGATCTTTGATGCAAGTGAACAAATATTATAAATGGAATGAATAATTTCGTAAGAGTTTGAATGTTGGACTAAATTTGTTCTTCAATTAATAGGGAATACATAAATCTTGGGTTTTTTCATCGTATCTCTATTAGTGTATAGGTTATAATAAGTTCAAATATAAAAAAACTAGGGGAGAATTTTTGAAATTCGATATAAAATATAAATAATATTTTTTCTCAAAAAATGATAGATGGTTGTTTTTGTTACATAGAAAGTGAAAAACTATAAGTAGAGAAAAAATTCATTGTCTATAACAAATTGTTCTTCGAATGAAAGATAAACATATTTTTTACTTATAAAAGAGCTAGATAAATTATGATTTGAAAAAACAACACATTTGTTCGAGACAATTTTTTGAACGATAGATAAAAATTGGAAAGAATCATTTTCATACAGCTTCATGTTTCAACCCAAGTAAATTGTTCATAACAAATTGGAAGATGCCAGATTTTTTTTCAACGGAGTATATAATGAAACCTTTCAAAAAATCTTTTGCAATGTTCGTGTTTGAGTAGAAAAAAGTTGTTAATCAACTAATGTATAATTAACTGGAAAATCATGATGAAATGTTTTTGACCACAAGGTGCCTGGATTTTCCTCAATTCCTAATTTTGATATTCAATAAGTTGAATTAACAATTTTCCATTGAACGTCCAAAGTTGGTCAAGCAAGAGTCTCCATTTTAGGACGTATTTTCAACCCTCTTGGAAAATTATAAATATTGGTTCTACAGTTCCGGGAGACGAAACTTTTTCGTGAAACTTCTTTCTCTTTTTGAATCTTTCTTCGAATTTGAGAAATGTCAAAAAAATTCTTGAGATTTTTGCAAAAAACCAAACCCCATTTTTTTCAGTAAATTGTTTATAACTTTTGCGCTATTCCGAACCGAATTGTACAAAGAAATATATATTCATTATATAAATTAGTCAGTAAGGGATTCTATTTGTCTGTCCACCTATTTTTTTTTACTATAAAAAGTATATGAATTCCTTTTCTTGGAGGGGTAACTGTCTTTTCCATTTCTTAGCGACATCTGAAGCTGCTAGTGTTATCGTCATTAAAATTCATTCAACTGGCAAACTAATGAATCCCTAATTTTAATCGATTTCGATGAACATTTGGCTCTCAGGAAAAACTATGTATCGTATGTTGGTAATCTTGCACAACAAATGCCACACCCCTTCTCGACCTAATAACCACCGCCCCTGTAGCGCTTTTCAATTAGTGTTTCTAACAGAACAAACACCTTAGCACATGACTCACTGCATTAATAATTCATTGCATGACTTACTGGTAAAAATTTTCCAATAATTCTGAAAGCTGAAATGAAATTTGATACCGGCAAATTGAAACACAACTGCCAACGTTGCATGATTTATTGATTAAATATGTAATAGTTTGTGTGAGGTATGGTAATCCGATATTCGATTACGATTTCTACCACCCACATTTTGATTTATGTTTAATTGAAATAACTTATTTAAAGCAGTGATATTGTTCGTCTCGAGTTACTCCTCAATAAAAGCGTCGTGTGTATGCGTTTCCATATAAAAATGGTGTGGTTCGTAGTCTACTGCCTTTGAGGTTAAACTTTTTTCTCCGCCTCCGAAAAGTATGATTCGATTCGGAATAGCGTGTAGATGATTTTTGAGAAAACTCAAGTGCGCCTTGCAGAAATTGCCGAAGGTATAAACAATTAACTGAAAAAAATGGGGTTTGGTTTCTCGCGAATATTTCAATAACGGTTTGACATTTCACAAATTTGAAAAAAACATTCAAAAAGAGGAGAAAAGTTACCAAAAAATGTCTCACCTCCAGGAACTGTAACACTAATTTTTATAATTTTTCCCGAGGGTTAAAAATACGCCCTAAAATGGGTAATCTGGCTAGCGCAAGACATACCAACTTTGGACCTCATGAAAAAATATTATTTCAACTTACTGAATATCATGTCTTGGAGCAGGATTGTACTTTTTTTGTCGACCAATGCCGACTGCTGCTAACGCAATTTTCGGTATAGTCGAAGTAAACGATATTGTGCACTCTTAAAGTTTGCGGCACTCTCAAAGGCCAAAAAAACCAATACATAGAAATGAACCGGCAGCGAAGTAGTCCACGTGAACTGTAGACATGGCGGTTCGTATTGGACAATTTTTACTAACCGAGTTTTATGATTGACTTGAGACTCATAAAATTAAATTTGAAGTTATGTTACGGTGACGAAGAGAAATCGGGAATGCGGGGTTGTTTATTGCTGACGTGTTCAATTCAGGAACTGATCGCGATTTGAGTGTTGAAATTCGATATTGGTGCAGTTATAATCACTTAAAATGTTTGTTATATGTTTAAAATGTAGCGTCCTTGGACGCTAATAGTAATAACGAGTGTGATAACAACGCAAGACGCCATGTAATACAAGATTACCAAAATCTTTAGATGTACATCTAATTGAAAACATTGAAAAAAACAATATACGACTGGTACAAAAGCAATGGGATTCCTTCAACTGAAATCATAAGGAAGAAATTGAATACTTCCGGCCATAACGTGAGCTGCTGTGACAGAACTCTTTAGAATTGGATAAAGAAATTAGGATTTAGATTTGAAATAATAAACAGACGTCAAGCAGTTATGGAAAGTAGGGCAATAGTGGAATTGCGTAACAAATACTTAGAACAACTAACTAAATATAACCAAGAACAATGGCAAATTTTCTTGGTATGAGACTCACGATACAGTTACGAGAGGGTGGATTGATGGTTCGATAATTTGTACGCCGAACATGTCTGCAAACAAAGGATCGCGACTAATCATTGTGCAATGCGGAGCAAGTAAAGGATGAGTTCCGAATTCTTTGAAATAATGCAATGTTGACTATCATAAGAACATGGAAGCTAATGATTTCGAGAAATGCTTTGAAAACACATTGATCCCAAATTTGGATGCGTAATAGCTCTTGACAACGCTTTCTATCATTCGCGACAGCTCATCAAAGTACCGAAAAGAAATTCGAGTTTTTTAATGAATAACAATTTGTATTTTGAAGATTACTATACCAAAAACCAACTAGGTACTTGAAGTTTTACAGACAAAAACATTTGAAAAAGTGTTTGCCCTTGAGAGTATTGCTGAAAAGTATGGACACAGCATACTGAGACTTCCCCCCTATTTTTGTATTTTCAATCCCATCGACTTGATTTGGGGAAAATCGAAACAAAGCATCAGACGTGAAAATTATTTTCAAAAATTTGATAAGAAGGAGCTAATTGAAAAATAACTTTTGAAACAACCTAATGTGATCTAAAATGAATCAGAGAGTTTTTGTCTATTAGATTGTATCATCAACTATAGGTCCGTATTTGAAAAAATTAAGTTCATGATGATGATGATGATGATTCTTCTACTACAACTGAGCTTGTAGGTCTCGCCGTTTCTGAAATGAAAATACAACTACGGAAACTCATACCATATACGCAGTGATCGGAAAGTCACACGTTTCGTCTCTTTGGTGATAAGACTCGTCAGGGCGCCGACATCCGTCTTTCAATTTAGATCTGGGAGATTTTCATTATTCCTCTTCAACACATTCGTCAGTTACTCTTCGGACTAAGAAATAGATACACAGGATGTTCTTTACGAACACGCTCGTTGAAATACAATAGGCAGGAATTCACATTCTTGCCCGCTGTGGGTCACAATGTCATGTGGCTCTTCCACAACACCTGTATTCCCGTTCAATGTGTACATTGGTTGGTGTGGAGTCGAGGACCGGCCAAGTCTTGTCAGTTTTCCGTGTAGGACAAAACCCTAGATATGAATAATTTTATCTTTCCGGTGCCATTTACCATTACTGGGTACTCTTGCCATTTTACTCGATGACACCGCAGATTGGTCACTACGTTGGGCACGACTAATCAGAGTTCATCTCCTGTCCTGCGATACTCACCCCCAAACTATGGCAGCGTAGGAACTCACCCCAAACCTCGCTCCACCCAGTCAGAGGTCAACAAGTGATCACCCCTCGGTGATCAAAGCAATTGCGATATTGGAAATTGATCAGAACAAGGGCGTTATAGACCTCAGATGGGTTCATCTCTAACCGCGACAGAGGACGGTTCTGCCGATAACGACCGCCTTCAAAGATGACACGTGGATGTTGTGGTCGTAGTGGAGTACAAGACAGAAATTTAGTTTGAAATGAAGTAACGGTTGTATACATATTGGAGTGAAACACAAATTGAAAGGACTGGCCCCTTACGCCAGTAACCAGGCTGGATGTCAACGAGGTCGTTCGTTCTATAATAATTTTCACTGAAGTCAACTACAGTGCATGTGAAAGGAAAAGCCAAAAGGTCTCCCGAAGAGTAGGTAACCTTTGTGAAAAATGTATTCGTTATTTTTAACAAAAACAGTATGAAAAAGTGAATAGGGTGGGGAGCAACGACTGTAAAAAAATAGAGAGAAACAGAAAAAACAACATGTCTGTTTTTTATTCGCTGGGACAATTATTGGATAGATCAATTCTGAGGAAAACCTTGACGACGTTGGGTTTTCAAAACAAATTTCTTGATCTGGCTGGGTAATCTTGACCAAAAGATTGGATTATATGTAGGTCTTTATGAATGTAAAGAGGCGCTTGTAAAATGTATTCCAAAAAAGCCTGTGCCTCCTGCATAATTCTGTTTTGTTTTCATTCTGAAAAATAAATTAAAAAAAAAAACAATTTATTTCCAACAGGAGTATCCAGTTACAGGAAATGCTATTATTACATACTATATATGAAATGAATATTAATGAAATAATATTAAATGCTGAAAGTATAAATAAAATATTCGTATACGTAGATTTTCAAAAGAGGAATGAAAAATTGAGTATATAACACAAAAAAATTACAAATCATACAATGTAGCAGTACTGACACAAATATTATTTATAGTATTATTAAAAGTGATTGTGGATACATGATACCAAGGCGTTCAGAGAATCGAAATGAATATCGCAGTGTTCACAGATTTTATTGAAGCTACTGCACATAAAATTCAATAGTGATCGTAGCATAACATTTTTGCGTGATGCTTCGCAATAGAATTTCAGATTGTGTCGACCTTCACTTCTTGATACTAAGAAATTGATCTCGGGTAAAAAAACCGTACTATCAATATTGTTGTTTAGCAATTTATGTAGGAATTTTATACCAGGGATAACTCTCCTATTTTCCAAAGTTGTCATATCAAATCGTGTCAACAAAATGTTATGATCGATGCCTCTCGTGGGGTATTGACCATCAACTTTTAGACATAAGTATTTTAGGAACTTCCTTTGCACGCTCTCAGTTGATGTTTTTTTGGAAGTCGTAAACTGGATTCCATACCACAGAGCAATACTCTAACTTAGATCTGGCATACGCAAAATATAGCAATTTTAAGGAGGCAATACTTTTGAAGTTTTTACCATTTATGTAAATGAATCCAATCATCCTATTTGCATCAGCAGTCATATACCTTATTTGTGTTGTAAATGTTAATTTACTGTCGTATGTTATACCAATCGAACATTAAAGTTCGCTTTTTTGTTGTAAATGATATTATTTTACATTTGGATACGTTCATTTGTAGACGATTATTATTACACCAAAGTTTGATTACATCTAATTCATGTTGTACACGCTGAAAGTCAGTAATGTCGTCGATTTTATAATATAGTTTCAGGTCGTCTGCAAATAATAGGCTAGGAATATTCGAAGAGATTGCCAAGTCATTAATAAAAATAAAAAATAAAAGAGGTCCAAGATTAGAACCTTGTGGTACCCCAGATGTAACTACTTACTGGGCCGATTTGAAACATCGGCCCATCGTCATATTCGACGAATTGTTTCTGTTGACTAGATATTATTCAATTAGAGTAAGCAGTTGGTTAGAGAGTCCTAATTTTGTCAATTTGCTGATGAGAACATAATGGTCTATTTGATCGAAGGCTTTTTGTAAGTCTAAATAAACAACATCGACTTGTTTTTGCTTGTCCAGGTACGTACAGAGATATTGATTTAAACATGCAAAATTTGTCATACACGATCTTTGTTGTACGAAACCATGCTGAGTAGGAAAAAAATTAAACAGAATTAGTCACCGAAATTCGCAACGAAAAAATTCATAAGATTTTCACCAAATTCAATTTTCGTCGGGAAGAAAACATATTCATTTCAATATTTTTCAACAATCTTTTTGTCGAAACACTGGCAACAGCCATCGTCTGGATGACTCAATTTTCAGTTGAATGTCCACAGAAAAAAGCGACGACCAACAACTTTTTCTCGGCAAAACCAGAGTAACACCGACTTTTTGCACAAACTGGACCCTACTAAAGCGTATGTCAGAACTTGGCAACTGGCGGCAACAAAATCGTTTTTACCGTTTCTACTGTGATGAATAGTGGCACTTGACTTTGTTTGGATGAAAATTGGCACATTAAATTTGATTGTCTCCGTCTTCATTGGCCGAAAACCCGACAATGGGTTCTTGACCAGTCGAAAACCTGCTAATTAATTATGATAACTAGGAGCAAATGAATTCCAGTTGGTATCAATCAAAACGAGCACGTTGAATCCGGCAGACCTTGCATAGCGGCCCATTTAAGTGCAGATGCAGGACCGGATCGCCCCGATATGCATACCCAGATAATTTTCTCAAAATTAATCAGTCGTGAGAGGAGAGTATTTCAATTTGAAAGGAGTATTATTATACTATCAGAGAATCTTCCTTTTATTAGACTATAACTATTTTTTTTAATTTATCGAAATGTTTTAGTAATTCCTTATAATGTGACTATAATTGTAAGCTAGGCTTCCCAAAAAATATGTCATGAAAAAACCGGCCACCAGAAATTTTCGAAAAAATTTTAGTTTTCTTTATGTTCGAACTAGTCAGTCCCACTGTGAATTCCTGTGAAAGTCGAAATAAACCAGGAATCAAACGTTTCAAGTCAATATCTTTATTTTTTCAACTTTTCAAATTATTGTCAATGTCAAAATCGTCTTTTATTATAAACAAATCCATGATCAATTATTTTTACATACTAAGTGAACAAAAGTGAACAAAATTGATTAAAAGCAACAACATTCTCTCCCTCGTGATGAAATCACTGTATTTGACATATTATTCTTCAATTCACTATCGTTATGAACCTGTACCACTCATCAATTTACAGATCTTTGTAACTGGCCGTTTATAGGTTCCTGATTTTGTTTTTTGTGTTTTTTATGTTTCTTCGAGTGTTTCTTCTTCTTCTTTTCTTTGTATCCTTTTCATCATCGGAACTGCTTCCCGACTTTGCCTTTTTTTTGTGCCTCTTCTTTTTTGAAATATCTTCATCGCTATCCGAGGAGCTATTGTTCTTCTTATGTTTTTTTATTTTTATCTATCAGTTTCATCAGAACGATCTTGTTTCTTCTTTTTCTTAGCAGGAACGTCACTGTCACTAGAATCCTTCTTTGACTTTTATCTTTTTCTGAACTGACTGACCTGCGCTTCTTCTTCACTCTCTTCTCTTCTTCAGAGTTGGAGCTCTGATATCTTTTTTTTGCTACCTTCCCCTCACTACTGTCACGTTTTTTCATCTCCAGCTCTCTAGAAGATCGGTCATCATCAAGAAAAATGTTAATTATTGAAGTGAAAAGTGTTAAAGAAGGAGGAATAAGGTGTAAAGGTGATCTAGTGAATAAATGCTTGTGTTTTTAAATAGTTTATTTAGTGAAAAAGAAGGCTGAAAAGTTGCCCTTTTCTGAACTTTGAAGGGCCGTAACTTTTAAAATAAGGGAGAGCGCCGCTTTTTTCTTTCCGATTCGTAATCTACGCATCAAAATACGTAAGTACAGTCAAAAATTTTTTCAAAATCGCCGGGTGTCCACATAACGAAAATTTACCGAGTTTTACAATGCAACAAATAACAGGAGATTTCAGAAACATATACGTTCATTACGGTTCAAGTCCACTCCTGCGAAGAATCGGATATTTCAAATGGATATACTATGAAAACTCATAAAGATAACTTTCGTTTTCAACGATAAACAATGAGTGAATCTATGGTGAGATGTTTTTAGGTTGTTCAATTCCCCTTCATCGTAATAGGCCTCACATATTTCGTCAGTTCATTCAGGAATTCATGGATTTTCAATAATTAGTTTTGCTGTAGCTTCGAAAACATCTTTAGAAAAATGTCATATCACAGAATTGAAGATGTAGTCATAGAATAGAAGGAATTTCAGTTAGATAAATTGAAATAATTATATTTTTAGGAGAGATTGATTTTTTGTGCATACCGTGGAAGAGTTGCCGTACTCATTGTGCATATATTTCTAGTAAATTCATTATGATTTTTGTTTTACATAGAAGATAAGGTCGCACTGACTAAGGAAATAGTAGTTATTTTTTTTTGAACAAAGTCATTATTCGCTTCATTTGCAGTGCTATCTTCTGAACAATTTGACAACGGCTCTTACACATACTCAATTGCTGATGGTATGTTACGAGCAAGTGAAGAAACGTATGCATAATGGTGTTTGTTTCTGGGAATGGTCAACCACGTCTCACAAAAAAAAGGTGCATCATGAATGTGCTTAGTACCGAGAGCTGTGACAGCTTTTTCATAAAATATGAAATCTCAACACAGTTCCATCGTTATATATTTTTGAATTGTGTCTTCATATTTTCATTTACCATATTGTAAAAATAGAGTACATTTCTGCTTTCCTATTAATAATGGTTCACATGCCTTCAATGAATTTTAAATAAATTTATGAACTGTTCTGACTTTCAAAAAGTAACTCAAAATATTTCTTGTCACAAGATGCTTTAATTCAACAGATGCATTCTTTTCGAAAAATACCTATCTCATAAGAATATTGTTATCAATATCTATGTTATATCCCACACATATAACATTTCTTATATGTTTACACGACTCAGAAACGAAAGAAGGCTCAGGATTTGAAGTTTACTCCAGATCACTTAGCCTAAGGATTAAGTGGGGAATGGAAACAGAACTGGCTGGTATCTCAATCGCCACAAAAGGAATAACCAGGAAAGGAAGTCATGGCAAAAACATAACAATCTGCACTGATAGCAGACAAGCCCTATTAGCCTTGAACAGACAACGTGTTACCTCAGGGCTAGTACTAGAGTGCCACCAAGATTTAGCCAAACCATTGGTAGATAATAACATCATCCTAAAAACATTATTGGTTATATTATTGGTACATATGGAAAAAAAAATCATACGCTGATCTGCTTCGAAAAATAAAAAAAGACAGTCGACCCCAACGAAATGGGTGCTGAAATCAGGCAAACCAGGAAGAGTAGAAAATATGAAGTCATCCCAGCAGTTCAGAATGGATGGAGCAAAGCTGAAGCAGTTAAAAAGAAACTGGAAAAAAAGTACCGGAAGCTACGACTTACCTACTCAAAAACAACAAGACTATCCATGTTAGGGGAATGGATGAGGTGATTACCGAAGATGAAACTCGTGAAGTAATTTCAAAGATTATTCAAAAAAAAACGGAAGAGTTTGAAGTGAGAGCGCTTCGACCAGCCTATGGCAGTAAGCAAAACGCTACAATCATATTACACGAAAATGACGCTGAAAAACTACTGGAAGCCAAATCAGCAAAAATTGGGTGGACTACCTGTAGATTCTCTGAGAGGAAAAATGATAAGGGATGTTTCAGGTGTTGTGGGTGTGGACATCTCAAGGAGCAGTGCATTGGGCCGAATAGGGAACAACTTTGTGTGAAATGTGGGCAGGAAGGTCATAAGGCGGTAGAGTGTGAAAACGAACCACACTGCCTTTTATGCAATCTGGAAGGCTACCAGACGGGATTTCGCAGATGCCAAATAATTTCAAAGATGAAGAGGTCGGAGTCATCAGAAATTCATCTCGATCAGGATAAGAATCCTACAAATTAACACCAACAGGAGTCGACAAGCGCATGATCTAGCGATTACACAGCCAAAAACACTGGAGCAGAAATTCTAATCATAATCGAACCAAATATCAATGCTATCCGTGGTAGGAAGGAGTGGGTTTATGGAGAAGACTTCAAAACGACTATCAGAATTCCTAACAGTTACATACCTATCAAAGATCAGCGACACGGACAAGGCTTTAAATATATTACCACAAACAAGTTTATGGTCTTCAGTTGCTACTCTTCCGACAACGATGAAATATATATATATATATATATATATATATATATATATATATATATATATATATATATATATATATGTCAAGAGAAGACACATAGATGGTTATATAAAGCATTACTAGAGAGACAACAGCCCAAGTACCGAAGTAATGCGAAAGCGGTTCCAGTACTTGGAGCTCAGTGAGGAGAGGTTTCAGGTTGTTTTAGGTTTTGAAAATTTCCTCTCCACTGACAAAAAAAACATTATCCTGAGGTGCTTTGAAGAGCACGACAGTAGTGAAGATAATCGCATTGCCAACTCTTTAGTCAAGGAAGCGGCTGAACTAAGAATTTTAGGACCCAGTGACACCTACGGCCTGATGACTTCGACAATTGCGGAACTAGTCAAATGTTACACCTATGCTCAATTCTTAAAGAGATGGGATGAAATCAAAGGATGTAATCTTGCCAGGTTCACCCTGGGCGACTCTGAGAAGCTGGCGCCGAAAAAATATCTGGTGAGGAAAAATCTACGCTTATCAGTAGGATTTCTGACTGATCACTCTCAACTAAGGAAACACATATTATGGGGCTAGTGGGCACACCTCTATGCAGGATGTGTGAACAGGAAGAAGAAGAAGAGAGAGTGTTTGTTCGGCAATCTTGGCCTAAACCTGCCGATATAAAGGAGATGTCTGCTAGTGACCTGTCCACCTTCCTGGAAAGGACAGGATGGACGATTACCTAGGACGACAACTCATCTGAATGTGAACTTGCTAAATCTACATTGTATGTATTTTTTCTGAACTTGATAATTCTAATTCAATATATTGTCTCTTGGGAAATACATTATTATTGTTGTTATTATTATTATTGTTCGTTACTTCACAAGGAACCCTGATGCGTAATAATATATTTGCTGACAACTGCAATATCATACCAAATGATCTTACTTATTTTCCACTCTCCACTCGTATATGTGTATCGTACCATACCGCCTCTCGTGACACAGTTTCTTCTCTGGTACGGATATATCTTGTGAGTTTGCGGGCTTCGAAACTTCCTCTAAGAATATGACAGACAAGCAAGAAAACACGATCGGAAAGAACGACAAAAACTAGAATGTCGTTTTAAAGGTTCGTGATTGGCATACCACAGCGGTGGAGACTATGTCAGTGCCGGGGCAGGCATTGTCAGACACGAGAACGGAGAAGAAAAAATGACACCGAAAGTTGTGTAACAAATTTTGCGGTTGGTGCCTCTCAAAAGGAACGTTATCAGAATATATTCATGTAATTTGTTGTTTATTTACCTTCTCTATTCATACCCAGTGGATAAACAAGATCAGCGTCAATGCTAACTTATGCTGAATCAACATCCGGCAATACGCAGTTTCCAAACAACGACACTAAGGACCTTCATTTTCATTGTTTTATTTTCAATCTACGTAATCATTTGTTCTCATAAATACGTACTGCGTGGCGAAATGAGTCAGTTGTATTCACAGTCAGATTCTGTAAAGTTATAATCTAATAATGTTGCAGCTCAGAGGTATTCAGTACTGTTTCCCCCTTTTCAAAATGAATAATTTTTGAAACACTTATATTATGCCTTCAAAAAAATTTGCGAAACTTCCAAAGCAAATGGAGAGGAAAAATTGTAAGCTACAGTTATTGCAACCATATGAAAGTGAATGAAAAATATATGAAGATTATTAAGAACAGGTATGCTGCATGAACATTCATCAAGTTTATCAAATGAACGATGTCTTGAAGAAATTGTTATTGGACTGAATCTAATATCGCTTCACAAGAGTTTCAAGAGTTTTGTCCGTTTCAATGTTATATAAAATATCATATAAAATTTGTTCTACACGGTCATGGGGTATGTTGATCGATAGAGAATTTTCTAATCTATACATTTATGCTGCAAATTTTTTCCAAATTTGAATTTTTTGCATCTTTTCAGATTGTTACTATATGTATAGGGCGTTCCAAATAAAACTTGATCCCTCTTCGAGTCAAAACCGGATGTGTAATCGAAAATTTCGAAGAATACGTGGATTTTCATTCCTATTCGGACTGATTATGAAATGGAAATCATACCCGAAACTTCACCCCTCTGCGGTCAGCAACTACCCCTCTATTTTTTTTCAATGGCACGGGGGTCGAATGATACATCATTCAAGATCTTTTGTCTCTTAATTACTTCGGTATTTTTTTTCGAATTTGGTTCATTCATTACTGAGAAATTGAACGTTGAACATTTTATTTAAGATAAAACAGAAAATTCGCTGTCGCTTATTGAGGAAATCAACTATAAAGTAATATCATTCTCTATCATTCCCTGACAAGTCTCTGTTGTAGATCTTCTGTTCAATGTGTTCATGGCTCACGTTGTGGTCTGGATGATTCCTATTATAAATTCTTGCAACTTTAGCACATTCATTATTTTGATAATAGGTTGCAACAATTGCTATTCTTTCTTCAGTAGAATAAACCATGTTGAAACACAGTGAACTAGGATGATTGTATAATAATTCGTGAAAAAGTGACAGTCGCCAACTATCTACTTTTTGTTCTACGACAACTAGATTCAACAAAAACACCAGTGCAGAGAAAACTAACAGTGTCGTCCATTCCAAAACGTTTAGGTACTACTAATTAGATACATTCTACAGATCTAGAAGACCCGATAACTCTAGAGAATTGATGGGAAATGCCGATTTCTGACTCTATTAATTGTGTTGTCATTGATATTACTTCTGTTGATTTCTTTAATACAATGAGCGACAGCAAATTTTCTGTTTTTTCTTAAATAAAACTTTCAGCATTTAATTTCTCAATACAGAAAAAATATACAGAAATAATAGGGGGAAAAATAATTACTTCTATATACTTCTATACTAGGATGATGTGTACGAAACTGTTATTCACAACTGAAGGACTGGCAATGGGATGCCACAAGATGAGGGACTGCCAATGGGATCGCCACTCTCACCAGTCATAGCCAACATATATATGAAGTGGTTTGAAACTCTGGCCATTGAAGAAGCCCACAAGAAACCTCGTGTCTGGTTGAGATATGTTGACGACACCTTCATGGTATGAAACCATGGGAATGCAGAACTAGACTCCTTCCTGCTCCGAACAGCGTGAGACTTTCCATCACTTTCACAATGGAGAAGGAAATCCACAACGAATTGTCATTCTTAGACGTTTTGGTGGAGAGGACCGACGACACTAAGTGGGAAACATCTGTATACCGAAAACCCACTCACACGGGACAGTTTCTGAACCACGAATCCAACCACCATCAATCAACTAAAAAAAGAATCATCAAGACTCTATTAGAAAGTGCTTTCTTGCTCTGTCTAGAGAAGGAACTAGACATCATCAAAAATGATCTTCAACGGAATGGCTACTCCAAAGTGATAGCTAACCTTGGCTAAAAGACAGCAGGAGCCTCGCAAGGAAGAGAAGCTCTGATGTAGGAAAATGCTTGCACTTTCCTATATCAGAGGATTTTCGGAGAGGATAAGAAGAATTGGTTCCAAGTACAACATCAGAAGCTGCTTCAGATTCGGTGACACTATCCGTAGCAGCCTCACGAAAACCAGGCCACCAAACGCGGACTGCGATTCCAAGAATTGCATTTACCGGATATCCTGTGAGTGCGGAAAATCCTTTATCGGTGAAACTAAGAGGCTATTGAATGTTCGCATTGCCGAGCACAAGAAACGCACAGAGCGAGGGGACACCAGCAAATCAGGAATAGAAGAGCATGTTTGAACCCATCAACATATCATCGAGTGGTCCCAAGCTGAAATCATACATAAAGAGGAACATTGGTTTGGGAGGAAATTCAAAGAAGCCGCATTCATGTTGGCCAACAATGTATTCAGCCAAGCTAGCGTAGAGATACGCAACATATGGAAACCCATAATCAAGGAAGGAATGGCCAAAACGGTCATCCCCCACTAAACCGGTGAAGCGGAAAAATTAAAGCGGAGATAATTGAAAGTACTCATGACCCATAAATAGTCATCTCTCGAAGGAATTAGTCCAGTCATCACCCAAAGACGATTTTGGATACTAACAATAGAAACGTCCTGAAGTAACTTGGCTTGGCTTTTCATTCTGTATTTTTTTTTGTTCAATTGTTCTATTTTTACTTGTATTTTATTTCACTGTTACTTCATTTTAGGTTTTTTTGCTTAATATTATTGTTATTTTCAGCTATTCTTTTTTATTCTTTTTTTGTTAGTTCTTTCAGGAATTTAAAATGATTTTATATAATATCAGACAACGGAAGTCCGAACTAATGAAATTCATTGTGTTTGCCATTCGTTTATTGCTGGTATATGCATTTTGTATTGCACCCTATGTTTGACTTTTTCCATACAGCCTGCACTATCTCCATGAAATAAAATCATATTCTATTCTATTCTATTCCATTCAATTCCATTCCATGTGGCATAAAGCCACACGTTTCTCTTTTTTTCTAAGTTGTTTTAATGCAACAAAAACAAATTGAAACAACCAGCTGTCATCTGTCATGAATTTTCAATGCTGTTTAACTGGATAGGGGTATATTCGAGGCGACCTACTTCTTCTAACCCACCCCGTACATCACATCCATTTAAAACGGTGTCCATTACCAAGATAATATGATTTAATGTCAGTTGTCAAAGCGGTCGTAATAGATGTCTGAAACCCACGCCGTTTAGTGCATTAGCCTTACATTTGTTATGTAACCGCTGTTGTCTTGCTTTAGTTGCCATTATAGATGTATTTATGTCCGACATAAAAAGTTTCTTGTACCTCAGGTCAGGCGCTAAGATGCCCGATAACATTGAGAAATTTGCAACTGTTATATATTTCTTCGCATTCAAGGCGTAATGGGATGGCTGGCTGCATTTAATTGAACCAAGTGACATACTTCAATGATGAGAGTTTGACTTACTTTCTAGGCAAAGGGCACATTCAATAAGCTCTCTCGATTATATTTTCAACGATGTGATGGACCAACTCAAAGCTATTCGGTGTTTATACCATGTGATTTAAGAAATGGCGAATTTTTTTGAGAAAAATATACCTATTCATTTTCCAATTTCATATCTGAATGGAGCGATGTTTCAGTTCTTGAGTTATTATAAAACATTCAGAACAAGAATGTTTTTGTGACTAAACTTTGATAAAAACAAAACAAAGTATTTGAATTGAAGGGGTTATATTTTTAGGAGTGATTAATTTTTTGGGAAAGAAACATCGGTGTGTACCAGTGAGGGTGACAGTGTTCCATGTGAGTACAATTTATTACCATTCATTCAAAGTAGAACTCATGTGAATGATATCTGATTCTTATTCCACAATTCCATAATTCAGTGTTCATATAGAAGTATTTGTTTCGAAAGAATTATTTTCTTTCGTGTAATTCAATGTTTATATGAAAGTAGCTGTTTCTGTTTGTGTCTGAAAGTTACTTCTTTGCATGATCTACACATTCATGTATAGAGTTTCAAATTGATTACTTCCTTCCTTTCTTTGGAAGATTCTCTCATCCCTTTTTTTGTATCAGATGGAGTAGTAGAAAGCCAAAATCTTTCTTTCCCAAAAAAAGAGTAAGTGTTCTAAAGAAAATGTATTCTTTCATATCACCTGAAAAACTATCATTCTATAAACTTCAATGATACTGATATGGAAGATTTCAATCATAATTTATATATGAATTCCAAATATTGATAAAGGAGCCAATTTTGTCATCCTCATAATTTGGCGCCCAACGTGGGGCCTTGCGAAAAACGAGGAAGGCAATTTAATATTGAACAAAAACAAAAACATTCGATAAATCAGTCATAATGAATGAAGCATAAATATAAAAAAGCGTGTAGAAAATAGGGGAATCAGACACTCACTGTTGATCAATCCCAAGAAGACTGAGATGGTCCTTTTCACCAGGAAAAGAAGTTTATCGGGCTGGAAACCTCCCAAAATCTTCAAAAGCAAACTAAACTTCTCTGAAGAGGTGAAATACCTTGCTACTATCCTCGACAGGAAGCTAACATGGAACTTTCACCTACAGTGTAGAGCAAAAAGAGCATATTTGGCTTATGAGCAATGTCGGAGGACAGTGGGACGCGCATGGGGTCTTTCACCCCGTGTGGTCACCTGGATCTACACTGCAATAATAAGACCTATGTTAACGTACGGAGCCATTGCATGGGGACCGAAAGTTCTACAACCAACGGCCATATAAAAATTATATCAAACATCACAGGAGCCATGAGAACAACACCAACCGCGGCACTGGAATTAATTACGGGTCTGACCCCTCTGGACCTGTAAGTTAAGGAGGTTTGCGTTAATGGTCATGGTACGATTGCGCACGGCTGGTGTAAACCTCGAAGTAGGAATAAGTCAATTTTGGCTGAGCCTATGGCGAGAAGCAACTGCAGAAACGAGTGCAACTGCTGCAACTGTGCAACTGGTTGCCTACTGCTGTAGGCAACCAGTGATGCAATTGAACCCAGGTTTCTGTTTATATGAACCCTACAAAATGCAAATAAAACAGAACATAGAGTCAGATGATACAAATGCAATAGGCATATATACAGACGTCTCAAAAACCAAAGAAGGATCAGGATGTGGAGTGTACTCCAGATTACTAAGCCCAAGGATTAAGTGAGGATTGGAATAAAATACCAGTGTGGTTCAAACAGAACTGGCTGGCATCTCAATCGCCATAAAAAAGTAATCAGGAAAATAATTTCTGGCAAAAACATAACAATCTGCACTGACAGCAGACAAACCCTATTAACCTTGAACAGACAACGTGTTACCTTAGGGCTAGTAGTAGAGTGCCACCAAGATTTAGCCAAAGCGTCGGTAGATAATAACATTATCCTGAGGTAGGTTAAACGGCATGACAGGAGTAAAGATAATCGCATTGCTGATTTTTAGCCAAGGAAGCGGCTGGACTAAGAATTTTAGAATCCAATGGCACCATGCTCAATCCCTAAAGAGATGGGATGGAATCAAAGGATGCAATCTTGCCAGAATCACCCTGGGGGACCCTGGGAAGATGGCGCCGAAGAAATATCCATTCACTACCCCATATCCATGATATGGGGCTAGTGAACACACCTCTACGCAGGATGTGTGAACAGAAAGATGAAACTGTCGGGCATGTTCTATGCGAGTGCCCAGAGATATCGTCAATAAGAGAGTGTATGTTCGACGAGTCTTGGCCTACACCTGCCGATATAAAGGAGATGTCTCCCATGATCTGTCCACCTTCCTGGAAAGGACAGGATGGACGATGACCTAGGAGGACAACTACTCGGGAGGATGTACAATGAGTCACATGTGGCCTAAATACTGTGGGCTTAGAGTCACCCTCCCTAGTCTACAGATAAGGGAATCAGGCAGGTACAAATGCAGAAGATATGATGGATCAAGTGACCTAGCCAGATAACCCGCCTCAACCAATTTATCAGATAACCTGAGTTCGAATTGAAAAGAATATATTTTTAGGGGCGATTACTTTTCAGCTTTCTACTTCTCCATCTTCATAAAAAAATGTGGGAATCTTCCAAAGAGAAGTAGAATAAAGCAATTAATTGCAGAAAATAAACTTTCACAAACTTTCATTCTTCATGAAGTACACTTTACGACTTGATCATCACAAACGAAATAGGTTTTATTTCAGTTCGTAAATTGTACTCGCTCGCAGGAATAGGCAGATCTATGTTACTATTGTGGCTACGAGTATTATATGAGGAAGGGGGAGATGCACAAGAATAATTTTTTTTTTATCGAGCAAATTGATTCCAAGATAAGCAGGTCGTTTTCGATACTTATTATTGAATTAAAGGTGAAAAAACAGTAAATTGATTTTAAAAAACAGTAGAAAGTATATTTTAAAGATACATACCTTTTTACAATGCACATTTTAGAATATCTCTCAAAATCATATAAAAACTGATATTGTCGTTTCAAGTTTTTAATAGAGATAAACTTAGTCTTTTACACTAAGTAATTTGAACAAATCGTTCGAAAGTAATCACGATAAAATCAACTTGACGCAACGCAGTAAGCCATTACGCGTCGCGTCTACTGTAAGACGACGGGGGATGATGCGCAAGGGTAGAGGGGCGGTCTAAGCAATGAAGAGCCATCGCGGGTTACTTTTGCGAATTTCTTTATGAGAAATATAATTTGACTAGCTTTTACCCACGGCTTTGCTCGCATTTATGCCATTAAATATGAGTCAGTACAATAAAAATGAATCAATATATTTAAATGCTTGGCTGGGAATGTCAATTATTAAAAATTATCGACCCAACCTGAACCTGACCCAACCTGAACCTGACCCAACCTGACCTGACCCAACATAACCTAACCTAACATAACATAACATAACATAACATAACATAACATAACATAACATAACATAACATAACATAACATAACATAACATAACATAACATAACATAACATAACATAACATAACATAACATAACATAACATAACATAACATAACATAACATAACATAACATAACATAACATAACATAGCATAACATAACATAACATAACATAACATAACATAACATAACATAACCTAATGTAACTTAATTTTGACTAATTTTTTGTAAAAAGTATCCTATGTTATTTCTAATACCTCCAAGAACATGTGTACAAAATTTCATAATGATCGGTTGAGTAGTTTTCGCGTGAAATTGTAACAAAGAAACTTACATTCGCATTTATAATATTAGTAGGGATTCTCTAAGCTATTCATTACTTAGTGCAGTTGGCATATTTTTTAGTTACCGTATTTTTAAAGTTAATTATAAGCTACTATCTCTTGCCCGCTCTTATATTAACGTACAGCCAAAACTGCTGAACCTAAAATCTTGAAATATGCAGGTAGGTTCTTTGTATTGCGTAAATAAGCATCAAGAAAGGGAATCAGGAATTTCCACCCGCAAGGGGGAAATATAAAAGTTTAAAGATTATATTGGATTTCGCCAGTTTTGAAGTTGAAAACTTGAAGTTTTGGGTTGATAAAAAAATAGTGTATTTATTTAAAATGGTCTGTCACGAAACTTACGAACTACACGGGCGAAGCCGCGGGTAACAACTGGTAGAAAATACATTGAAGAGAGTTCAGAGTTTTAATGAAATACAAACAAATCCAATGAATGTTTTCATTCGTATATATATTCCAGTGACCCTATCATGCAGAACGACGTAACCAACCTTGAAGAAGAAAAGAAATCGACGATTCCGAACGCCGCAAGAAGAAAGTGTCTGGCCATTGTGAATATTTATGGCGTTTTAATGGTTCTTGTGTGGCCGATGACAATTACGAGAATATTCCATAAAATTTCCAACTCAATCAGAATAATACATCTGCAAGATATAAATCATACCTGTACACCTACATCTTGTGCAAACTATATTGAACTGAATTATTGTTCCAGACGTATTTGAAATTGAAATTCTGCTTGGGTGTGAGATGCACAAATAAAAAGAATATGCCTTCATGTTTGAAGGCAAGAAAATCAAATCAAAACAAAGATCGCTTTCAAACAACGAAGGATCATTAATTATTTTTGTAGTAAGTTCTCAAGGATCCTAATAGTCATTACAAAATCCATATAAGTTGAGTTCAACCTACACCATTCCTCGAAAATATTAGCTTCCATGTTCTTATGACAGTCAACATGCAGTCCTCAAGTTTTTTTTCCACATAATTTCAAAGAATTCGGAACCCATACTTTACTTTCTCTGCAACAAACAATGATTAGTCGCGATCCTTTGTTGGCAGGCATGTTAGGCGTACACATTCTTGAACCATAAATGCTAGACGTTTGTTCATTATTTCAAATCTAAATCCTATTTTTTTTATCCAATTCTGAAGAGGTTTATCACAGCAGCTCACGTTATGTACTATTTCACGTACAGTTTAGGAAAGAATTTCGGTAAAATCTGATGTTGCTTGTAATAGTTTGTTTCTCTCGAAACCAAACTTGACATGTAGATTCTTATATACATTGAAACATACTCTCTGTGTTTCAATATTCAAATGCATCTGAATCTTATTCCCTGGTATCTCTTTTTCGCATTGTTCACCATTGCTATTGGAATCACTACACTAGAAAAAGTCTGCGTTGTTATCACACTCGTTATTACGATTAGTACTTATCCAAGAACGCCACATTTCAAACAGATAACAAAAATTTTAAGTAATTATAACTGCACTGATATCGAATTTCAACACTCAAATCGCGATCAGTTCTGAACTGAACAGGACAACGATAATTTACCCCGATTTATATTCGTCACTGTAACATGACTTCAAATTTAATTGTAACACTCCTCAGCCAATCATAAAGCTCTGTTAGTAAAAAGTATCCAATACGAACTGCTAAGTCTTAGTTTTTTTGGCCTTTGAGAGTACCGCCACCTTTAAATGTGCACAATATCGTTTACTTCGACTATACCTTGTAGATTGACACAATTCAAGTTGTAAAAATATTGAAAACTTATTCAATCTGTGAAATCATCCATGCAATATTCAACAGTAGCTTTCGACAGTAACTCTTTGTAGAAGCGTGCAATCTGATGAAAATAGAGAGTTGTCGTGAAACCATGCAGACTGCATTAGCAGTAAAGCAAAATAATTCAGCAATCAATTAAGGCAATCTCAAAGATAAACACTCAGATTGGTGCTATAGTGTGTTTTTGTGTTGAAAGCTAAAGCCTCCGAGACGAGGCAATTCATAACCAACTTTCTTTATTGATAGTTTTGTTCAGGTTCGTTCGAGTTATCGCTTCTATAATTATCACGTTTCAAGAAGTGTTGAAAATTCAATGACGTTAACATATTCAGGTTTATTCAAGCTCTTATTTAGGTTCGACTTTTCTCGAGTCGTACCGCCTTAGAATTAACAAATATTGTGTTGAGTTATAAGCTGAGTCAAATGCACTTTTCAATATTGTGTTTGCAAGTCAAAATATCCATACCAAAACGGCCAGTGTTGCCAGTTTATTTTCATGCGTAGCAATAGATTTTGTGTCAGAAAACCAGTTGGTTGATACAAAAACCTGTATTTTATAAAGAATACATGATAATTTTCACTATTCACAGTGATTTAATGAAATTTATAGATGGTCAACTTAGGCACTAGTATATTTCAACTCTCAAATAGTAGAATAAGCTCGAGAGCCAAAACAGGAGATCTATTGCAAAAAGAGCATACTTGGCAACATTGAACACGGCGCTCCACTCGTGCGATTTCTTCTTCATCTGCAATGCACTCTTTCGTTGTGCAAGATTCCATCTTCCCGCTCGTGGAATTGTAAATAACGCCGTAAATCTCATAACCTCAATTGTCTGCGCGTACCCTGCCAACTGGCATAACCTAACAAATCGAACATCCTCAGTTTGTTTGATATTTGATTTTTTGTTTGATTTTTCAAATGTTTTGACAGATATTCCGCTGACCTCCGCTACAGTGGAGGCTCCAGATGTGGTCAGTTAGACCAAAAGTGGTCTAGGCACATTTGATTCCATCAATAACGATACATATCAGAAATACACGACGGACTGTGGCTGCTCATCGTTTTGAGGTTCAACTCAGTACACCTCGAACTTCACTGTTCAAGAACTCTTTCATTTAGAGAACTGCGTTATGTGGAATAAACTTCCTGAGAACGTTTTATTGTAGAATTCATGTCCAGAATTAAGTCCATCCATGCTTATTGTTTTCTACTACTATTTTTTCTATCTTCACGGCCCGAAATTTTCCAAGTCGAAAAACCAGCGAAAAGTTGGGAATTTTGTAAAATTGTCGCTTCAAAATGTGTGGACTGTTCAGGACTGTTCTCTTACTTGGAAGAAATTAAACTTTTTCGAAGTTTTCAAACAACTCAGAATTTCAAAGTATGGGATCTCCAAGTTATGCATGTTGGGAAAGCTCGACCTTCTCCTGGTTCTTTCCCTTTTCTTATTACCTCTTCCTTTCTTTTCTCTCATTTTTATTTTTTTAATTTTTATTCATTTTTCTACCATTATTTTTTTCTATCTTCACAGCCCAAAATTTCCCAACTTCTTCCCAAGTTGAAAAAGCAGGGGGGAGGCTCCCCCCATCCCCCCATGGCGACGGCCCTGACAGTAATATATCAAAACAGGGCCATTTGTTTTAATACCACAATGCGTAAGATTCATATTATATAAATATCTTGCATGTCTCAAGATCTTTGAATCGTGCAGGTGAAGTATTAATATGACTATTAGGTGTTTTGAAAAGTGCGTGGGTTATCACACAGATGGCGCTGCTAGTATTAAATCCATACCACCGTATAGAAGTTTAATAATAATAATAATAATAACAGGTCTTTATTCATTGTAATAAAAATAAACAGTAGAAAAATATGATGAATGGGCGAGGTTCAGCTATTATAGCTGCTTTCAAACCTAACCTTTCAAACTATAAAAGAATGCATGGTATCGTAAATAAATAATAAATTATTATAAAATAAAATAACTATAAAATAACACAAAATGATAAAATCGCGATATGGTAAAACAACATCTAGGAAATCGAAACCTATTAGATAAGCATGAGGACAGTATTGTGGTAACTTATTGACTCGTTGACATTAGAGCTTTGAGTCTTTTTTTAAAGTTCTTGAGAGGTAACTGTTTGAAGTCTACAGGAATGGTGTTATACAATTTAGCTGCCATGTATGAGAAACTACGTGTAAAAATAGCCGAATTATGATTGGATATAAACAAGAGGTATTGATTGCGACTGTTATTGTTGAAAGATAGTGAAATGAGTTTATCACGCAGATAGGGTGGTGTTCCGGTTTGCAATATTTTATGAGTGAACGTGAGAAGGTGCAGTTCTCTCAGGGCATTAAGTTTCAGCCAACCTGAATTCTCAAAGGATGAGCTTATGTGATCGTATTTACGGATTCCATACGAAAATCGAATACAACTATTTTGTATTTTCTGAAGACGCCGATCATCAGTTTGTAGTAAAGCTGGTCCGTAAATGCTATCACAGTAGGCCAGTCTTGAGAGTATCAGAGACTCATAGAGGCTGAGTTTCAAGTTTTTAGACATTACAAGTCTGTTAGGATATAACTGCCTCAAAATATTGAAAGAAGACTTGCATACGTAATTAATATGTTTTGTGAATCTAAGTTCGGTGTCAAGCCATAAACCTAAATTTTTAATTGCCTCTACAAAAGGGATAGCGTGATTATCGATGTGAATAGATAGAGATTCACGCACCGTACTTCTTCTATTTTTTGGTCCGAAAAGCATAACTTGCGATTTATTTGGATTGATTTTTAAATTGTGTGCACAGGATATATCAAATAGCGATTTAAGATTTCTATTGATGAGTTTTTCGACCTCTTTAGTTTCATGAAAACTGAAAGACGTATATAGTTGGGTATCATCGGCGTAGTGGTGAATTTTGCATATCTGTATGTATTTATGGAAATCACTTATGTAGAGAGCAAAAAGAAGTGGTCCCAACACTGAACCTTGTGGTACTCCATATCTCCTGACCAATGAAGTAGATTGTTCACCATCCAGTATGACATTTTTAGTCCGTTCTGATAAATATGTGTCTAAAAGAGTTACTGCGCTGCGGGAAAAACCAAAAAACTGAAGTTTTTTACACAAGATAAAAGAATCTACGGTGTCAAAAGCCTTGCTGTAATCAAGCAAAATGAAACAAGTGAATTTTTTTCCATCGCATGACTTGAAAATATCATCAGTGATAAGGGTCAGTGCTGTTGTACTAAATTGTGGGCGAAACCCCGATTGCACGTCAGAAATGAGATTTTTCTCCACAGAGTAGTTGGAAATTTGATCCTTCATTATCATTTCCAGTGCTTTCGACATACCTAGTAGGAAGTAGGCTGATGGGTCGAAAATCAGACAATTCGGTAGGATTGCTACATTTTGCTAGAGGGGTAACTCTGTCATGTTTCCATATAAGTTTAGTAATTTCTCAGTAAACGAAATAGAAATTCAAAAAGTTATGCCAAAAAAAATGACTTTATTTTGGATGAGTAATTTTTTCTACAGGTAAAACGTATGCATAATTTTTCCGGCATACATACCAATTCTATTAATTTTTTCCCAAAATTCAGTTGCCTCCAATTGAAATATGTTGGTTTTGTCTCAAACCGCTCCAACTGATACCTATATGGTCAACTAGTCTGCTACTTCTGAAGCTATAAGCGTTATCTGAAATGGCCTATCGAATGCTATAAAACTCTTATTCCTACACTTACACTTATTGTATTTGTTGAAAATACTGCCGTTAAAACATAAAACTCAATCAAATTCTTTATGGCTAGATAACATTCACTTTCGAAGCATAAAATTGTTCAGCCATAAATCGTTTATTTTATGATATGGTTGTTGAGTAAAAATATTTTGACTTTCGATATGTTCAGTCAGTTTCCCACAATCGAATAGGGTGATTAATCATTCGTACGGTGTCCTGATTTACATAACCAACTATTTAAATTAGATTAGAATGCAGAATACTAGAAATTATGGATATACTATTTCCCTAACTGGAGTTATTCAGAACGTTGTGTTTCATTCACATCCGTCAGAAATCTTATTCATTCAAAATTAAATCTTATAAGTTCACAAGAGTTTCGCAATAGTTACTGGTCAATCGACAACGCACAAAGCGGTTTTAAAATATTGCAAAAAACAAATTAAAACTTTTTAATGCCTCTAAAGAACGCACGGTCTACCATCTAGTGTGTAATTGCCAAACTAAAACGGTAGTGTCAGAAAATCTCACAAGTTTCCTTCTATGTTGCGTTTAGCTTCTAGTTCACAGATGTCACAATACTTGGGTGAAACAATTTGATCCAAAATTTAAACTTGTTCACTATGTTTTTCCACCTGTAACTAATGAATAATAAGAACATAGTGTTTCATTCACATCCGTTAGCGGCAAAATAAAATCTTATAGGTTTAGTAGAGTTTCGCAATGGTTACTTGTCAATTGACAACGCACAAAGCAGTTTCAAAATATTGCAAACAAAACAAATTGAAACTTTTCAATGCCTCTCAAGTACGCACGGTGCACCATCTAGTGTGTAATATCCAAACTAAAACTATTGTCAGAAAATCTCACAAGTTTCCTTCTATGTTGTGTAACTTCAGCTACTAGTCAATAGATGTCACAATACTCCAGTGAAACAAATTGATCTAGAATTTCAACTTTGTTTTTCCATCCGTAACGTGAGTAGATTATAAGAAAAAAATAATCATGAAAAAACTGCCAAACCTCAAAGAAGCAAAACGTTCATGAGATTAGAAAATTGATATGTATGAGCCAGTACTGAGCTTCTATGGGCTTTGTATTCTTTGACAACAGGGGCATTCTACATTATATGCATATTGCCAGTGGCGTAGCTTGAGAGGGTGGTGGAGGCAACGGCTTCAGGCGGCACACGAAAGGGGGCGGTAGGAAGCGTCAATTCATATATTTGGAAAATGTAAAAAATACTTAGATATTCGTAGAGGGCAAGGTCACGATAACGCTGTTACGATGGCTTAATGCCCCACAGGTGTGCAACAGCGGATGAAATATATATACCCCTGTACCGAGTTTGTTCATTGTTCTAACCATCCCTCAAACCTAGTTTGCCTACGTGCAGCTACAGCTGAAGTAAATTCTGTCACTTCCTTTGGCACGCTAGAACGCTAACGTCATCGCACCGGTGGGTGATTCTTCTTGCAAAGAAACATTGAAAATACTAATCGTACCATATAAAAGTTTGAACACACGTACGAATGCAAGTTCATTAGTCGCCATGCAGTCATTTTAATTTTCAAGTTACTTGGGCTCCTGATATCCAGTACTGCGTTAGGTTAATGATACTCAGTAATATTTGCAAACCTAGGCACTGAATATACACCACTTTGCCCAGAAAATAAATGCTTCAGAGACTTTATTACAAGAAAATCTAGAGGATTATTCCAAAAGTTTATGCGAACAACTTGAAATTTCTTTCGAACCCCCAAGACCAATCAGGAGGAAGCATATTTTTGGTGAAATTCATGATCGATTGCAACAGCCGCAAAATCTAGCGCAAAAATATGCCTTTTTAATGCCTGCAGTAAGCTGGGCTCTGAAGAACTTAATCTAAATCAAGCGTCTCTGGACATAAATAAGAGTTTCTACACCAAATTTTAACGTTTAACACCAGAAGGAGAAACTGACAGTCTTTACAATCTCTTTATGATGTTACCTTGGTTTGCCAAAAGCGCGTTGTTTGTTTTTGTTCTGTGATTTGCCTTATTGTGACTGATGAAAAGTATTTGTTTTGTTTTAAATAACCAACTCAAATTCAGTTTTCTTCCTTTTTATTGTTACTTCATTAAATAATAAAACATATATACATGACTAGTAAACAAAATATACAACTCAATAAAATTATAAAATTTAAACTCTCAGTCTATCAACCTAAATAAATACAATGTAAAATATCCCAAATTAACAGGATACTGCTCATCAAGATGAAGTCTGTTTGGGAAGAAATTATATTCATCTTATATTGACCCATTACCTAAATAAAATAATGACATGAAATTGAAAGTATTTTCTGAAATACTATCACTAAATTCATTTGACGTTTGACAGTTTCATTCCCAAACAGCTCATCTCTCATCAGCTGAGGTAGGAAATAAATAGATAGCTACAGCATGTAAGACAATTGAAAACGAATGTAATAAGTGAACTTTTTTGGAAAATTATTACTTCCCTAAATTGAACGTGGGGGATCCACAAAATACAAGTATAAAATTCTCTTCTCCAGGACTGATATTATTGCGATCCTTCCCAGTAATGCTTCAAGTAAACACACAAATATACTTCACATTTTACATCATTCGGTGACATTTGACAAGACAAGGAAACAAAATTACCAAGTTCACCAGAATTATATTTGAGATAAAGTTATTTCTCATATGTTCTAGGGACAACCATAAGAAAAATTAATACAATCAAATGGCTAATATAAAAATCTGATAATAAAAAATTATCGCCAAAGTGAAGAACAATTGTTTCAGCATTTGTTCTCATTATCCTTTGTTCCAAAGTTAAAACCGAGCACCAAGATGAATATAACCTGGGTGTATTCCTTTTTGATTTTGTTTTGTCATAATTAATTAGATAGGAACATCTTCTTACATGAGTTTGTAGATGGCGCAAGAATCGAACTCTGCGCATTTTCTTCCTTTCTTTCCTTTGATCTGATGGGATCGATTACTATGACCTTTGCCCAGTTCCAACGATAATATTACAACATGGCATTTATCGTCTTACTTTTTGTTTGGACATTTCCAATTTGTCACATAAATAGTGTTATATTTTCCCCAGTTTCATTTCTATTTGCTAGTCGGTTTGTGCTTAACCATCTGTGGTATGAATGTAACATTTAATCGATTTATTATGAATCTCTTCATCAAAAAAGCCGGGGTCGAGATTTTTCTTCCAAGAGATTATACCGGATTTTTAATCTGTCTTGGTACTAACGTAACTGGAAATTTTGTTTTTGTTGATTATTATATTGAATAAATTGGCCATTGATTGGAATTGAACGAAGAAATGAATGAATGGGACATGTAAGAATCATTCTTACATGTCCTATTAAAAAAATAGTATTGTTGATGACAAAACCTTCTGGCAACCCGGTAAAATGTCCCTTACATTAATTTTCACTGACAACAGAAAAATCGACTAGTTACGATTACACTAAATCATGTTTCTTCTCGAACCATATTGGAATGAATCGCGGGTTTTTTCATCTCCTACTGCTTTCGGCATATAAGGCAGAAGACAACCTGAGCTGAAAATCTTTGTACAATAGTTTTCCTCCTAGTGGGACTCTGGCCAGGAACATACTGGGCGACATGAGACAGAGCGCTTTTCCGTTCATCTGGAACCTAGAGGAGGGTACTTCGGGAATATTGTGAAGTGACGTCACGTATCGTACCCATTCTCCAACGTCGTCCCTAGTCCACTGACGGGGATCTGGAAAAGAAAAATTGGTTATTGGTAAATGATGAAAATATTTGAAAGGGATTATTTTTTGGAAATTGAGTCTTTGCGGTGAGGTAGTTTTGTTTCTCTTTACGATCTGGATCATCAAGTTGGGTTAGAAAGAAATCGTTACAGGAGCTTTGGCTCCGCTTTTTCTTTCAACATAATTGAAAATTCCACAGTTGAAAACCTAAGTATGTAGTATGTAAAGGAATAAGCAAGTTAACATCACCAAGTGATGGCTAAAACTGGTGTTCTTATGTGTATACTACATGGGCTCAAAAGTATCGGGCTGAACACATAGATGGGGCTAGTCGTATTGCGTTCACCGCTTTTTCAGTTGGTCCTAACCTTAAAAAAATCGCGTTTTCTTTCTTAGATCCGGGACTTTCCAGCCCAGGTGTTAGAAAACATATTTTCAATCATTAGGTAAGAAGAGACTGTAAAAAGAGTATTTTAGGTAGATATTAATATTTGAAATATAATTTTTTTTTAGCTTTCTACTGAAAATTCAGAACGATGAGACAAACCTTAGATAACTTTAGGAGTTTTTTGGAGATAAATTGAAAAAATACAAGAATATGATAGAATAGATTTGATAAACATCAAGTAAATACCAGAAGGAGAACTATTTTCTTAGTGGCATATATCCGCTAGTGAGTGCCGACTGATTATTTTTTTCTCACATCGAACTATTATATTTATTTATTTGCAACTGGAATTTTACGTGGATTAAATTTTCAATTATGGTAACAAATACGAGTTCGAAGGACATAGACAGATAGGCTAGATATGAGGGAAAAACCGCTCATATGGTACCCGGAAAACTAAATTAATTTTTTCACCTGAATTCAGAATCTATAATACCCTTTAATTAGCTGAAATTAACTGAACAACATAGAATATCAACCTTCTGGGCCCAAACCAACTCTGATTTTTACAAAAGAGGATGAGGGTTATCTGAATATTAAATAAATTTTGGCGCAAACTGAACGTTTTATCTTCTTGTTTGTTCTTTTATTTGGTTAGATCGCCTCAGTGAATTTGTTATTGTTGTCGATGGTTCATTAATTAGGGCTTGGGCAGGTATCTGTCCTTCCCATTCTTCCTGCACTTGGGTTACATTAGGTAACATCCTTTGTATTGGTGTTTCTCTAGGTTCATTGTTTCTAGAAATGTGTATTGTTTTGTGGAGTATATTGAATGTTAGGTCTTGTTGTATTTTGATTTGTATTTGTTCCTCGATAACAATACACATTCCTAGAAATAATGAACCTGGAGAAACACCAACACAAAGGATATTACATGATATAACCCAAGTACAGGCAAATTTAAAGAGGCATTTGGATGAAGTGGAAGGACAAATACCTGCCCAAGCCTTAATTAATGAACCATCAACAACAATAACAAATTCACTAAGGCGATCTAACCGTATAAAAGAACAAACAAGAAGATAAAACGTTCAGTTTGAGTAGAGCCATGAAGATGATAGCACAGTCTGATATATATCGAAAGTGCATTGAAAATAAAGGAAACCTAGTTACATAAATCAATTAGGACGAAACTGCAATTATGTTAGGTAGAACTTGTACTACTCACCTTTAGGTAGGATATCTTCTTCATCTTGTAAGTCCCTCATGACGGGAAGTATACCCCATTCCGGGCTGAGTGCAAATCTGATTGGCGATGCGGAAGCTTCTAGAGCCATTTTACGTTCTCTATTGTAGTACCCTATTTTGAAAGACTTTTAGTACCGGCTGCAACAAAAAAAAATGATTCAGAACACAGAATCACACGGAGGATCACCCTTCGGCAGTGAGAGCAAAGCACAAATCAAGGAAAAAGAGTGACTGGAGACCAATAGGAGAGGGAGTGGACTTATTGATCCGTTTACACGGTTTTACTTGGAAGGCAGGGTGGGTTTTAGATCGTTGAACGAGGATTTGTGGAATTTTCCACAGGTCGATATCCCATATCATAATACTGCTTCATAAGTTTAGGGATATAAACTTTTACTTTTATTGATTAGGGTGATCACACTAGATTGTTGTATAAAGCGACTATAAAAACGTTCATAAAAATGTAACAAATATCGTATGGAATAATAACCAAGACTGATATTTTTCATACTCATTCTTTTTGTTTTTGAGTTTGTAACTTTCCACAATTTAAACACAACACATACTCTGCTCAAGTGTGATGAATTGAAACTGAGAATTTGATCCTCACAATTCACTGAAGAATCTACTTAGTATTTATTGCATTCGTCTATTGAACAAGATACACTCGTAGAAAGATATCAGCTTATCTGACGATAGGTTGGAGACGGAAATATAAACTTTAACTGTATGTAAACTTTCACGGCAGAGGATAACTGTGTGAAAACTATTTTTCGGGTTTTTGGCCGTGGTTTTCAGGTTTTCATGGCCGATGTTTCGTCTTTTAGTGCCCGAGTTGGAGTTGGGGTTGTTTACGAAGCAGAAACTACGAAATAATCGATAAAACTCAAAATTACTATCCAGCAATGTATAGAGAGACAATAGAAACTTAAAAACAATGGTATAATTTCAATAAAAAAGAAGAGAAAATGAACATTATTGAAACCTATCTACCTGTTCTCAGTTGTACACAAACGAGGTCGAGTAATCCAATTTAGAGAAAGCAAGCCACACACCAATAATAATAATACAAAATCGTAGTTTCTGTGTTAGGCACAACGGGAACAACAATTTTAACACCACGTGCACCACGTCAGACATAAAAACCTACAGACCACGACAAAGAAACCCGAAAAATAGCTTTCACGGTACTTACACTGTGTTTTCCAACAACTTCAGACTATACGATATGCCATCTAGATATTTCTACTCTATTTACTCTTATCAAACCAAAGTTTGAAACGTCTTTTGAGAAGAATTTTGGTTTGGAATGCTTTTCGAAGCAGCCAGTATAAAGAAAAGCTGAATGAACAAATTATGCTTCCATTAATTCAGCTTATTTCATAAGACAACCTTTGATAATACAAGCTGCTGACAAATTGTAGCTGTCCAAGGTTTATAGTTACATTCCTGATGATCGAGCTAACGAACCGGCACTGGCAGAACCGACAACACAAATCCACATATTCAGTCATTTTGTTGGCGTAGAATTATTTGAACTTTTTTGAAAATTTTCTATTTCCTGTTGAAAAAAATGTCGTCGAAGTCGCCACATCTATAAAATACTGAAATAATATGACCTTGCAAGCGTCTTTTTTCAATTTTCTTTTCGCTTGATTCTGTAAGAATTTTAGCAATACATCAATTCACCATCGTCAAACAAAATATGTGGAAAACTTCAGGAAAAAGAAACAAATCAATCAACTTCAATAAAAATTCTTCAGAAAGACGTGTAGATCACGCACAGAAGAGTATCAGATACATATTGGAATGAAAAATCCAACCGAAACAACTACTTTCAATAAAATAATGTCACCCATTCAAAAAGACATTTCCATTATTATTTTCAATCGCTGTTGCTTTTGTTGTGGGCCCCTGAACTATTTTTGCATGTTACCCTTCAAAAGGCACACTTCAAATGCCTGTTTTCTGAGATCCGAATTAACGGATTTTGTCATGACTGTTACCTGCTTTAGACACAAGAAAATTGGAGAGGCAGATTAAAAGTTGGCATCTGCCCTCTGTTATTATATCGAAGTGCAGCGGTCGGTAATCTTTGAATTATCCTCACTTTTTAGTTGCCAAAAAACCAGAACTAGGAATTCCCTTCCATTTGTATAGCGACCATATATCAATAATATAATGTCCCTATTATTTAAGGGTTTACCAAATACTAAATGTACAGTTGATTATCAACAACATTTTTGATAACTTTTTTTCATAATAAATATCGTAGATTTTGAAAATTTAATTTTTCAGCTTGATGTCGATG
Source organism: Leptinotarsa decemlineata (assembly GCF_025532065.1). Classification (NCBI taxonomy): domain Eukaryota; kingdom Metazoa; phylum Arthropoda; class Insecta; order Coleoptera; family Chrysomelidae; genus Leptinotarsa; species Leptinotarsa decemlineata. The sequence goes on from NW_027412523.1 coordinate 1,498,424, forward strand.
ATTGTGGAAATGTCTTAAACACTGTTGAAATAAATGTTTCAAATGTTCACTTTGAGAAAGTACACAAACTCATATTTTTCTGTTGTGGATTTTGAAATAAGATCAAAAGAATATACTATTTTCGTCAGTAATCGTCTTCAAGTTCATGCATCGACAATTTTATAAGACTACACGAATGAAATTCTGATGGACATAAATGTGGTGAACGCGATGGACATACTTTTCCAAATCTAACGTACAGTGTGAAATTACCATCGCAAATAAACCACACATTCTCTCAGGTAGGTGGAAGAGTTCTTTTCACAATCTATGTGGATTTGCATGCATGGTTTTGTTATGAACTCTGAAAGTAATATTTTAAAATTATTGAGTGTCTATCCAAAAAAATATGTGTACGTAATTTTTCTGTATGATGATTAACGGAGGTAATTTTTTTAATGGAATTATTTTAAATGAAAACGTTACGTTACGTATCCATGAAAGGAATCATGCAGAGAAAATATCTATAAAAATACAACTCGACCTCTCTGTCTATAGGAGCGCCTATATGGATCGAGAAGAAAATGTGAGATATCGATGTTGAATATATTTCGTTGGGACATTCAGTATAATTTCCTTCCAAACGATATAGTAATATTCACAAGTTCATTCATTCATGACAGAAATAATAAACAAAAATATCGTTATATTTGTTTGTGAAATGCAAGGGCACATTTTAACCCGCTTCCCCGATTCTTGTTTTCGTACCAAGCATGTAGCCGTGTGTGTGTTTTGTCAGGAAATACCTCAGGATACATCGTTATAGTCTAGTTCACAAGTGCTTTTTATCAAAAACTTGAATCTTCATCAAAGTGTCATTTGATTCGAAATGGCATCTAAAAACTTAATGAAAATTCCAAATAAGTGCCGGCACAAATTTATAATCAATCAAGTGAAAATAAAAGTTTTTGGTTTTTGCAATTATCTCAAAAACTATATAAGATATTCAGTTGAAAACCCGTTTTAAAAAAATATTCTTGAAAATTGAATTTATTATTCAACATTTTTCACTTAAGTATTTATAACTTTTAGAATATTTCATTCATAAACATTTTAAAATGTATTCCAAATAAAATGACCTCATGGTATCAGTCATGACCATATCAAATAAATATTTTATTTGATGCGTGTTTATTTTTACTATATTGGCTACTCTGTGTATGTGTCATTTGTGTCAGTTGTCATCAGTGTTGCCAACAAGGTGCAAAGTACGCATTTCTGCGCGTCATTTACACCCTGAGACTTCGTCCCAGCAGATGGTTAGTTTCACCTCAAAGTGACTCAGGCCCATTACCATCTCTTCTTCTCTTTCATGCTCTGTTCAAAGTTACAAAGACAGTACATAGATTAAACGGTAAAATCTAACAGAGTATTTCTCATCTAACAGAGTATTTGCAGTTTTTGGATTCATTAGCCGTTGGTCTGCAGGTTTGCGGACCCGTCGTCTGCAACTGTGACAGGCATTATTGAAGACAATGTAGAAATGCAAAACAGCAGATAATCTGTTAAACAGCAGTCACAACAGAAACGTAGACCTGCATATTCCTTATTCCTGCTAGCTCCCTAGTTAGTGACTCAATTATATTCAGTGGGATCAAACGGAATCACCTACCAGCCCGAATTAAAATAAATAACAGTGTTCAACAAATGCGAAAAAGCAGTGGAAATACTACTTGTTATACAGTTCAGGAGCATCATGATGATTCTCTTGAATCGTGACAGATTGTAACTAACCCCCATTTATTAGGTTGGTATTTCTAGTCGAGTATGCGTCTGTGTATTTCTCGTGTTGTTTCGTATGTTTTTTTTATATAGACTTTATATTCCCCTACTTATGTTTATAATACTTTATGTATGAGATGTATTTATCTTCAGATAATAAAGTATATTTGACTTATTGAATAATTGATTAAATCACAGGCCCTGAAATTCTACACTCTATAATGATTTCATATATTTGTTTAATTCAGTGCGGTGGAGAGTCGAATGGACCCACTCACTTCAGACCTAACCTAACCTAACCTATACTTATACATTTTTTGAGTTTTATTTCATATCTGAAGTGATGTCATTTGAAGTGACGTCTCGAACGATTCCCATGACAACTGACAGTGATGACAAATACAGAGTAGCCAACTTAAAAAAAAAATACATGTGCTCCAAATGCTATCCTTACTCGATACGGTCTATTATAAACCGGGATCGAGAATAAATATTCTTGGACTAGACTATTATGGGTACTAACGGTTTTAGCACACTCTAAAACTATTTCGAGTGATCCGCCACCCTTGTCGAAAAACAGGAAGATGGCAGATTGCGTTGCCGCCATAAAATCGGATTTCCAGCTGCGAACGTTCGACAGCTGGCTTGGGGTTTTACCTCTTTTCATTTAATTTTAGTTTATCATTTTCCTCGGGAGATAAAACGGTTTCGGTTCTTCCGAAAATAGAAACTTTTACGGAATATTTATGTTCCCTTCCGGCTGGGGTTTCCAGCACATAAATTTCGTGTTTATTTTGATTTATTGTACTGTTGCTGAATGTGTCAGTCATTGAGGTGACATTTCTGTCGAGTTGAGATGTTAACTTGTGGAACCCAATAACTATTAGTCAATATGAACGACGTTTAAACACTACATAATACTGCGTTTTGGGAAAATTAAAAATGGGATAGATTGTTTTCTGCAACTAATTCCGCATTCATCAAAATGTTACTGTTGCTTACACTGAATTAATTATTAAAATACGAGATGCACGATTGGCGGAGATTATGCAACTTCATAATGGTGAGTTGGACATCAACTAGATTTATCAAAATAATGGCTTTCGCCATTATTTTGATAAATTAAAACAGGAAATTGAAGTCTTACATATTTGGATATCGTTGAATTGAAAATATCCAACATTTGCTAAGAAATTCGAAAAAATAATGCTTACGTTCCACAAGGAACAGTTTTGGGCCTATATTATATAGAGAGATATATAACAAAAATTAAATTAGTCCAAAAATAATTAATGAATGAATACAGGTACATATCAAATGCTACATCACCAAATTCTAAGCGGGCAAAGCCGCGGACAAAAACTAGTTACCTATATTTCAAAAGTAACATTTGAAGTAGTACAATTTTTTAATAACCTCGAAAACCCACAAGGTTCTCCTCCTTTTCTTTGTACAGGAAGTCAGCCTGGGAATATCCATTGAAGGACGACATTATTTGTAGTACAATGCTACCGAAAATCACTTTCGTTATGAGAAAACGGTGGCGAAGACAATTGGTATGGCAAGTGGAGCAAAAATGGCGGTCATGGCATCTGCCTTATTCTTATGTTAATCAGCTATATCCTTAATTTATCTTTGTTGGAAGTAATGAGCGTGATTTGGAAGTATTTACTGTTAATAACGACTTCCGGACAGGTTCAACCAGAGGATGTAGGAAAATTTACATAAGATATAAAACGGAAAATGATAATTTTCCCCATATCCAGAATAGAGCAATACACCTAAAATTACTTTCAAGAATAGCAAAATCCGATCCACACCAGTCTTTGTTTGAATTTGTTTTCAAAAAAAGGAGGTTGTAGTTACCATTGAATAAATGTCAAAATTAACTGAATTGGGACAAACCCGCAACTATGCTACAGGAGAAAAAGTTTCATATGTGTATCAGGAATGGGGAAGTTATGCGATTTCACTCATTTCAAAAAAGCCTTTTCTATAAGTGAGTAAAGTGACATTCAAATCATGCATGAACTACGTGTTTATTGCTTCTCACATTTGTAAATCTCACAAATATTTTCATAGTTTTCAATAATTCTTTATCACAATTTTTCTGCATGGGATTACAGATATATTAAAACTACGTATAGCTCTAAGATCTTTTTCTAATCATCGATTGAAACTTCAATAACTTTGGATTACTTGTGATGCACCTTTCAATAACATTCCTTATTTTGTGAGAGTTTATTAGTTATTCAACATTTTCATGAAAAATGATTTGGTTCAATAATTATATCATAGAAAAACTGTTACTCGGTTGTCCAAGTTTCTGAATTTATTGATTTCATAATCAAAATATTAGAATTATTCATCTTGTAAACATATAATCTTGACGTTAAAAAACAAATTGAACGGAAGCTCAAAATGAAACATACATTATTGAAGTATTTATAGAATGACCAATAAAACTATTTTTTAATGTTCAATTGTTACGAATATCCAATGTTCTATTACTTAACTGGAAGTTATATGTTCAGTATGAATTTGAAAAAATTAGAATTTGAAAAATAGCGAAGTATTTATAGAATGACCTATATACTATTTTTTTAAGTTCAAATGTTACGAATGTACAATATTTTATTACTTAACTGGAAGTTAAATGTTCAGTACAAATTTGAAAAAATACAGAAAAAAGCCGAGTACAATGTGGGGGAACTTCCCAAGGAAGGAAGAAAACTTTTTGTAAAAATATGTAGAAGTGAAGGTTTAAAAACTATTTTCCCAATAATTCATATCTATTCTGTATATTTTTGTCTCTGTTCACCTTGAAAATTTCCCATATAGCGTGATTTCAAGTAATATTATCAACATCGGATGAAAGAAGAGCTACAAAATCGTCATTTCAGATACTGTGAGATAAAAAAATCAAAGTTTTTGGCTTTCTACTACTCCATCTTGATACAAAAAAAAGGATGAGGGAATCTTCCAATGAAAGGAAGGAAGTAATCAATTTGAAAATAAGTAACTCTATACATGGATGTGTAGATCATGCAAAAAAGTAACTTTCAGACACAAACTGAAAGAAAGTCCTCCTGAAACAGCTACTTTCATATAAACATTGAGTTACACGAAATAAAAAATTCTTTCGAATTACATTACATCGTAATGTATACCAGTGAGGATGACAGTGTTCCATGTAAGTGCAATTTGTCACCATTCATTTTTTATTCCACAACGAATGTTTGAAATACAAACTTAATAGAGAAAAGTGTTTTCTGTATAATTCAGTGTTCATATAGAAGTATTTGTTTCGAATGAATTTTTTTCTTTCGTGTAATTCAATGTTTATATGAAAGTAGCTGTTTCAGGAGGACTTTCTTTCAGTTTGTGTCTTAAAGTTACTTCTTTGCATGATCTACACATCCATGTATAGAGTTACCTTTTTTCAAATTGATTACTTCCTTCCTTTCTTTGGAAGATTCCCTCATCTTTTATTGTATCAAGATGGAGTAGTAGAAAGCCAAAAAGTTTCTTTCCCAAAAATTAATCACTCCTAAAAATATAACCCCTTCAATTCAAAAAAATCAACTTTTACGTATGCCAAATTATTGGTGGTACAGAAAAATTGTTACTGTGGATTTTATTTTTATCAGAGTTTCTACTTTGTATAAAACTTTGAGTGATTAAAAAAAATTTCTCATTAATACCTAAAATAGTTTTGAAAAGGAACTTGGATTTGAATTTTTTCTTGGCAAAATTGTTTGATATGGCCATTGGTCTTATTTTTGAAGAAAATTCAGTTTTTGCTTTCAAATCGGGAAAATTATCATTTTATTATTTTTTACGAGTGATATTATTGTTAAGCCTAATGCAGTCCATGTTCCATATCCTGTTCCATGTTCATATAAATATGACACCTAACAAAAGAAGTAGTTCCACCATGTAACCATTTGAAAAACAACCCCATATCTCTTTGGAATCAGCAAGGAACTTCCTCTCAATTATTTTAATTCGTCGAAACCACCGGCCAACATCCGAATTGAATAAATTGGATGCCATAAATAAAATATCACACAACAACAGGATATCTGTGTTTCAGCATGTCGCTTCGGCTCTTTAGATCCGCAACTAAGGGTAGTTAGGGGTAGTTACAGACACAGGAAGGGGTGTTTCCTACTCGGAATGGCGTTTCCGCTAGTTCCAGAAATGCAGCGATAATTTTTATTTTGAAGTTTTGTCATGAATAGTTTTAGCCCGCTAGAGAATTCTAGGCATATGTAGAAATTCTACGAAAGCTGGTCATTTTAATTCACCATTATTCAAAAAATTGTACTCGTAATTATTCTTGAAATTTTTTTGTCATTACCTACTGCGTATTATATAAAAGGCATTGTAGAACAATTTAATGTGCCAGTAACTGATGAAGCTACCATGTGACGAAACAAGTTTTTAATAAAAAGTTAGTGTAAAAACTCTGTAAAAATTCTATCAAGAAGAGTAGGTGTTCTTGAAATATATCTCCTTGGCATTCGCGAATAGTGTCAAATTGACGTTTTAACTGAATTCTTTATCACAGATATAGATACTTTAATGTTCATTTATAGAAATGATTTCATCTGAAACTGAAGACGACTTACTTTATTCGTTCAATATGGATTTATTGGCAGCAATATTTATTGTAAATAAAATGCTAGTTTTACATTTGATCTAATAATGAATATACATAGAGTCGATGGCATATATTGTTTGGAATTCGGAATATTATGTATTTACCGTAAATTTTGTTAAATACCACCCCACAGGATAGTCGAGAGAAAGTGAGACAAGAACTACAAATCAAATTAGAGAAAAATGGACGATGTGAAACATAAAAAGAAGAAAGTGGATAATTTGAAAATATTCAATCAAAACTGGAAAATCCAGAAGTGAAATCGAGAGCGAAGCAAATTCTATTCGATACAATACAATATAATAATATATCAACTATTTGAACTACTAAATATTATCATTATTATAATATACTCTACAATTCATCTCCAGGATTGTTGAAAAAAAATAAGATTGCAAAGACCTTTCATCCATAACTATTATTTTCATTTTCAATGACTTGAGAAAAACGGTGGAATTTATAATTGATTTTTTCATTTATAGAGATTATTTAATCTGAAACTGAAGAGGACTTACTTTATTCGTTAAATAAGGATTTATCGGCAGCAATATTTATTGTTAATAAAATGCTAGTTTTTACAAATCAAGGTTATTACATTTGGTCTAATAATAATATATACTCTACAATTCACCTCCAGGATTGTTACAAAAAAATAATATTGCAAAGACTTTCATCCATTACTATTATTTTCATTTTCAATTACTTGAAAAAAAAAACGGCCTATCAGTGGAATTTATAATTGATTTTTTCATTCAGTTCTTTATTTTACTTATTTATTTTATTCACTCATTTCATACACTATTATACAGGATGATCGCAATTACAGAACAGGGAGTAACAGTGGCATTTACAAATATGTACTTAAATAATGTAATTTGTGAATCTACATAAAAGAAAATAAATAAAACAGAACTGTCAGTTAGCTAAGAAATGTCTTTTGATTTGTATAATCTGGCAGTTGAATATATCTATGACTAACAGAATTAGAGGTTTCGCACATTGTATAAATTGGAGATTTTTGACAGTCTAGGATGACAGTCTAGGAACCCAAAAACAGTTGAGAGCAGGTGATGATATTGTTTTGGGAGATCTTCCTCTTAAGTTGGGCCAAATTTTGACGGAAAACGCAAATATTGGGTTTTTCTTTCTTTCGAACCTCTTTGCTTTCAATATCCCTTGTTTTTCCGAAGATAATCAACACCATAGAAATCAGATGACAAGCAGAACAACAAGCAGAAATCTTCAGACAATATAGAAGTGGGTTCAAGAGCTACTTTTTCTTGAAATAGCTACTGTCAGATTGATTGACAAACCAGGAAACTTCTCCGATATGAACCGATCCTATCGTGTTCATTGTAGCAACGGGAATTGTCGCTATGAAACACAACAAATACCTAAATTTTCGCAACGCAATCGCCTACTCATTTCGCAAAAACTTACACCTGCGGATGCAGTCCGGATGACGAAATAAAAATAAAAGACGTAAACGATATTTTATAGCTGCAACATACAGATAACCCATTCATAATAACTTCCGTTGGGAGCATAAACGGTTATTTGTATTTGACACACGAGAGAGGATTTTTCTGGACCGCTGCCAAGAAGGGCTTGTCTGTCCATCAATTTGGAAATAGCTCAATTTGCGGATGTCGGTATTTCACACACTGAATGCCAGTGGTTTTCATACAAAGCAAGATGCCGAAGTAGTTAACAAAGGGGATATTCATGAGGCGTTTCTAAGGAATTTTGTGTTGAGAAACGCGGGAATTACGATTGCTTATAATTTTCCAGGTTTTTCGTGTTGAAGTATCTCGGAGAAACAGAAAATAATTTCATAATGTCGGTGGTTTCGACTACTTTGTCAACTACTGAAACTGATCGAGAAATAGTTTTTGGTTTTCTATAAACTGATTTTTGAAATCAACGACATCCATTCGACAAAAAATAATTTTGTTGCTTTGTATTTCTGCGTCTATTTTATCAATGCGAATGTATAGGTGACTTTCTAGAACGCTCCATTGGAAAAATTTTTACAGACTGTCCCTATTGGCATGTCGAAGGATTTGTGGTAAAACTTGGGGTTCAAGTCCCAAACAAATCCATTGGATTTATGTGATGATTGTCATACCAGGCTTGTCTGGCCATCAGTGGTGCTATCAGTACCACACCGTCAGCAGCCATGGAGATCGTTCTAGATCTACCTCCTCTCCTCCTCCTCGGACAGTCAAGAGACGTTGGAAGCTCGTGGCTCCTACCGAGCAACGTCTAAATTGGTAGCAAATTGCCAAAAACGACTCACCTCGATAGGAAGACTTGATAGATTGTCTCTGGTCTGGATTCCTGGTCATACTAACCTGGAAGACAATGAGGCTGCTGACTCCCTTGCAAAGGAGGGTGCTGCAAATTGTTTCATCGGACCAGAACCTGTCATTAGCATCGCTTTATTCTTTGTCAAATAAACATTGATCACCTGGATGACAAGAAAATTTATGGACGTCTGGCAGAATCCCGATCAAATAAGATCGGGCGTGAATAGGTGTGAGCCACAATAAACCCTTGCGGGTTGCGGTGGAGGGTAGAATAGACCCACTTACTTTGAACCTAACCTAACCTAAACTAACCTATAGGTGACTTTTAAACAACGGCAAAAAGAGTTGCAGTTCTGTTCACTGGCGAAAAAAATAACGATATTAGAACCGTTTTCCGAAATACCATAAGTCAAACACAATCAATTTCTCATTTTCCATTGATTTTTCAACAATATTAAAAAATATCAGATATTTCTCACCCAAAAACGTTTTGATTTGGCGACCCAAAATGTTCGTTTCAATGTTTCGTATTCTCCAGTCTACCATCAGGTTCTTGTTTCAAATATTTATCTAAATATTTTTTGATTTCTCAACCTGTTTGTAGAAAATAAAAATAATAGTGACCTCATTGAACAATGATCTGCGCAGTTGATTCCATCAAAACGTAAAAACGAAGCAAATTGTGTCCGGGTTTTATCTCCGTAACCAATCATTTGTAAAACTGTTTTCCGGTAATCTAACCATTTGTCAGACTTGAAGTTAACTAACTTTAAACTTAAATTAAAATAATGAAACTAATAATGTAACATACAAAACAAGTTGACAACGCGTTTTAAAATAACGTTGCCACGGAAATTATTTACAGTTTTTTTAAAAGATACCATCCAAAAAGAACATTGCTATGGTTTTTGCTTACTTCCTTATTATCAATACCTCAACATGAAATAAGTTTTGAGTGTATTGCAATAAGTTTTGAGTGTATTTTATCGAATTTCTGTAACCACATGAATTTAATTTATTTTATCTTGATTGTAGCAATGAACTTGAAAGCGATAACATTTTTGAATAGAAAATGAAGAGACCTTTCAATCGATGTATCACAAGCCTATACTTCCCATTTGAAAATTAGTAGTTGTACCTGTCATTCTACGGGGGTTGAAGGTAGGGGTAGCATTTTTCCGTTGAAGTATATTAAATTATAATTAAAATTTGACGTGTTTCGGAATTTTGTTAAAATATGTACCGTAACCAAAATAATGAATTTATTCCATTTGGCTTTCACACACTGTATAAAACCATTTGCAGTCATCCATACTTCAATTCTCAGGAAATGTTTAATGTTTATGACGTCTTATTGTTCATTTTTTTCTCTTGATGTGAGCGAGGAAGTTCTTAATGAATGAATGCATGTTCAGAATGCCTTATTATCTGTGTAACAATAGACAAAGGGATTATTACCCAAATGAATATGTTTTAATAATACATTGGGAATGGGGAGATGTCGACAATGGGATTGTGTGAAACGCGTACGATGTGAAAATCATCGCAATTGGGGGGAAAAATTACAATTACCATGTGTCTGTCTAGTGTTTTGCATTAAATTGAAATACGGTGGAAATCGTTTTTACCTTCAACGAAAACTAGTTGTTTTGTGACTATCGATAATTGAAAACCTTCTTTTGGTTATTTGTCAGTAAAATCAAGGGAAGTTAATATACTCAAGCTGCTCAAAGCCTCGGTATATAATACCATTATATTTTTTTTCAACGTCCCCACAGATATAAAGCAGACCCTGGGTAATACTGTGACTATATCTGTCAAAGCGCGTATCCATTAGAAACAAATTACCCGTAACGTAACCACAAAAATGTTGCGTTACGGTTAGTGAAAACTGAGACAATATCTCGTAACATTGTATAATGGCGCATTGCTAGATGTTTCAACCGTTTCAGGCATTCGAACAAAAAATGCAACAGGTAGTACGGATAGAAAAACCGTAACGTAACATAGTAACGGTACTATCCGTAACGTGTAACGTAACACGGCCGCGGTTACGTTACGAGTCATTCGCAAATGGATATGAGCAAATGGATATGAGCCTCAAAACTATAACTGACAACTTTTGAATTTAGAACTGAGTATTGACCAGTATTCGGGGTTTAACTTCATAACAGTATTTGATACACTCACATCCTGTTGTCGTTTTGGTGTGGCAGTAAAAATATTCAAATATACATAGATTAGATTACTAATGAGTCCAATGTCAAAGTTTGAACTCTTCAAAAAAGCGGTACCCATAAAATGTATAGATAAGTTAATTAGTATTGATTCAAAGAGTAACGAGATGTAAACAATAATATCCTTCTCGAAAGAGGTATTATGGACGTTAATATCGCGAATAGAAGATAAACCTGAACTTTTCAACTGAATAAAAGTGAGGGATATTTTGTGATTGTATGTTTCACATTATTCATTTCATTTGGTGGTTTATTGTAATTGTATTATATTTTAGATTATATGTTATATGTAAAACTGCTACCATTGGAATATTCTATTTGGAATTTTAAGAACCAACATAGGAAAGTTGAGTCAAAGATGTTTCCGTACCAGAATAAACCAAGTTGACGATGTTTTTTAAATAAAGACAATAATTTTTTTTTGTGTTTTATAACATTATTTACAATTGAGTTTCGTAAACAAATTATAATTACAGAAATCTTTTGTTTTTATATTGATTACTTGAAGAACTTTATATTTTTTAAAAAACTTTCCAAGGAGAAATCATATCTTGAATAGAATGTCGAATGTTACATTTGGAAGAATAAAAAAAATGTTTCGATTCATCTAGTATTAGAAAAAAAGATTGTGGTAACATTTTTATTCGATTATGAAAAAACCTTCATTCTTGTAACATCTTAATGACAAAAAATTAATCAGTTTTCATTGAAAAAGGACACGGTTTTGGCATAACCTGTGGACCTTTCGGTATATAATCCTGAAACACTGGTCACTGAAGATGAATGCCGCATTTGCAGTTGAAACGTTTGGATGTTATAACCAAAGACGACCACGACAGAACCCCGAAACCAACCAAAATATTAATGGAAGCCCTTCCGAAATAACTACTTTCATATGAACATTGAATTATAAGAAAATCACTTTGGCCCATTCACTTTGTACTCCAAACATTCGTTATCGAATTGAATCAGATGTCATTCATATAAATTCTACACGATAGAACAGACCATCAGAAAGTTACCAGATTCAGAAAGAAATCTTCTTGTGCCCGTTTTGCATAAAACTAACCTGTACTAAAAAAGTATTTTATATTTGGGATGCAAAGTTATGACCATTCTACCAAATATCAATATTTTGAAATCCAGACTTAAAGCATTACTTATTGAAAAAAACTGTTACAGTATTAACGAATTTATGCCATAATTATATGTGTTTACAACGGTATTCGTAACTTATGACCGTGTTCGTATCTTGGAAATTCTTTCATATATTAATTATGACGTTTTTGTCAGTTCCTGCTCCGGTGTATTTTATATATTTATGCTTTTCAACTGAAAATAAAATTATTATTATCATTATCGAAAGTTCTGACATAACATTTCACTAACATGGAACACTGTCATCCTTAATGGCGAATTTACCAAAAAAATTAACAAAATATCGGCAGAAGCAAAGCAAATTTGTACCTATCAAAAGATAACTCCTTACCGCTGAATGTACTTCCGGCTGTGTCAGCTCTTATCTCCGCAGAGGTGCAGCAAGCAGTACCTTATCTCAACTCGAAAGTACTGATACGAATAACACTACCCAACGCGGGACGTTATTTACACCCATTCGTAATAAAAACATGTATAAAGGACGTCGATACACAGGATATCCGTATCCTTGCCTATATAAAAGCCTTGTTGACCATAGTACAGGAAAAGGAAACATATTATCACCGATTTTCAATTGCCATTATCATTTTTCCGTTTCGTTCATTTAAGTGCAAAATTCCTGTTTTGTCATCGACTGATGATACCTTTTACTGTGGCATCGTTACCGATGAAAAACAATGGATTTCGAATCGCATTGTCCGCGAATTAACTGCTTTTACGTGACTGGGTTAATTTGGGATGCTAAATAGGTCAGTCGCTGCCTCATAAGAAAGTCTCATAAATGTATGCAGTTAATGCGACGTCAGAAAATCGAGAATATTCATGCTGGAGGTATTTGAAAATGTTATGCATATTCAGATCCATTTCCGTGCTTTGTAAGGTATTATTATCTTTTCCATGGGAATTTGGATATTCATACCGACAGCTAAAGCATAAATATGTTTCAAGACTGGGTACATGGTTCGTTAGGTCTCATTTGCAATTTTCAATTCACAAGCCATTCTTTTACCTGCTACTCACATTCAAGAATGATTTTAATAAACGCATACGTTCCGTTGGAAAATACAAATAACTTAAAAGAAATTACCTAACTGCATTTGCACAAAAAGATACAAATTTAGTGAAAATATTCAACTGAACAGATACATTTATTAATGAAGGTTGATGTTTTTGTAGCTCAATATCTTGTACTGGGGAGTCACAAAAACTGCCTAATACAATCTGAACTAGAGCCAGAACTAAGCAGACTTTGAATTTGAATCATATTTGGCTCAAAAGTATCGGGCCTAACACATAGATGCAGCTAGGCTTATTGCTTTCACCGTTTTTTCAGTTAGTACTAACCTTGGAACGAAAGCTGTTGGAATTTCATTATATTCTACTCATAAGTTTGTGTTATAAGGACTCCGCTTCATAAGAAACAACAATTAAACGTTGGTTTGTTGACTTTGAACGTACCTAGTCGTTAAGAAACCGATGATGCAGAACGCAATAGACGTCCAGCTAACACCAGTAACACCAGAAAACATAAAAAAATCCACAAAATCGTTTTGAATGATCGAAAAGTGAAGTTGCGTAAGTTAGCCGACATTGTGAAGATATCAAAGGAAAGTGTTGGCTTCATATTGCATATATATATCAGCATGTAAGTTGCAATATAAGTACAAACCAACACGGTTTTATGAAAAATCGTTCAACGGTCACCAATCTTCTGACTGTAACCCAACATATTGCTGAATCTATTGACAATAGGGCCCAAACTGATGTTATTTACACAGACTTTTCTATGGCCTTCGACAGGCCATAGAAAAGTCAGGTTGTTATTAACTTGTCTTTAAGATTAGTTAGACAAGTTAATAACAACAGGCAACTAGATGCCTATGAGAGTGTGGAAATAAGTAAACATAATAATATTATGAATAACGATAACGGACCAATACCAAATAGCATACTATATAGCTTGTTGAAATAATATTGTTGGGTTTACTGATTACTACAAAAAGACACATTGTAAATATATTTAGATAGGCAATATTGTGAAACTAATTTTATATAGCTGAAAATTGTTCTATATATAGCTGTAACATTGAAACATACATAAGGAGATATTGTAAATAATAGAAAGGCCAATTGTAAAATTAATTTAGGGTGGTACACTTGTATGGGTGGTATTACTGATTACCTACCTGTATGATGTACCTGATTAGTATAAGTAGCTTTAGTTTTGAGTAGTTATTGGTTTTATCTTCCTCTTGAAGATGATCACTTGGTGATCGAAACACGTGTCGGGGGTAAAAATAACGATTTGGTGTTGGGAAAAAACTCCAGTAATATTCATTTAATAGGCATATCGATAATGTTGTGACCTCCTCCTGTCTTTTGTACGGATTAATTGCACGTAACAATAGTGATTTCAAAGAAACTTCGACCTTAAAAACTCTATTCTATGCTTTCATAAGATCAAACTTAGAATACGCATCAGTTGTGCATCAGTATAAGCAATTCAACGACGATTTTCAAAACTGCTAAGCCTAAAAACTGATAGCATTTATCCTCCAATAGAAACAACCCACTCAGAATTGCTACAAAAGCATAACTTTTTCAGTCTCGAAAAAATGCGTGAATATTATAGTGGTGTAGTAATCTATAAAATTTTCAAAAGCATTACTGGAAAAGTTTAATATTTGCATTCCTAGAATCTGTTCCAGGCACCCGAATATTATACTATATAAAAAAATCTCGCACAAATGTTCTGGAGAATTCTCCGATCCTTACCATGTGTAAAGTGACAAACTCTGTTAGGGATAATTTAGATATATTTAGTTGCAAATTGTCAGGTATAAAATCCCACTTTCTAAAATAATTGTTTTGTCACCTATCACCTATAATAATAATAACTTTATTCACAACGTATACAGATTAGAGTACAATTAAAACAAAATATGTGAACAAAGAGGTTTGGCGATAAGAACAGAGTTCATATAAAATGTGTAGTCTTTTATAGTCACTTGTTTGTATTGTTTGTAGTGTTTGTAGACTTTGCAGTCACTTGTTTATGATGTATTTATTATACTCTGTTATATTCTGCTCTGTAATTGGGCTCTGCCTGTAGAGTATTGTATTACAAATAAATAAATTAATGAGCATTTGACTATGAGAAAGCTCTGTTTCAACCCATGTGTTAGCATTGCAGCAAGCCATTCAACAACCGACGGGACTATACTTGGGATAGTAAGACCTCTTTAATCTTCAGCTTGCACAAGTAACTTTGTGAGGGTTGTCGTTCATATACTTAATTGTTTAAATCAATGAACTATCCTTCAGATTCCAACGAAATGATTGATTCTGCAATCTTTTCAATAGAACTCATGACTTACCAGCATCTTCTAAAAACAGCATTTTCTAAAAACAGCATTTCTACAGAGTTCAACAAGAAGGCATTCAAACTAGACTCGATTCGGGAGGATATAGATTGGTTTGTTGTCAAGGCCATAATCTCAGTTTTATTTCAAATGAAACAATGAGATACGAATTGTTGAGGTCTTACACAATTAAATTGTTGGTTATAGTCACCTCACAGGTGAAGTTAATGTATTTGAAAACGCAGTTGGGCTATTGAACCTTTGGGTAGGTGATAAGTTGACTTCAATCTGACTAGTATCGATTTGAGATGTTTTCAGGAATATTTCTGTGACCCAAGGATATTTTTACTTTTAATAAATGCATCAGACCTATTTGAACGGTCACCGTTAGTAAACGATAGTCATTTAGAAACACAAATGCTTTGTGAAAATCTTTTAATGGAAATGAAGTACGGTCAGTATTGTGTATTGACACAAATGAATTGGTTATGAGCATATTTTCGTAGGAGCTCCTTAGCTCATTGTACGTCCAGCATTACCACTAGGTAAAGATAAGGGATAAGATAATCAACCAAATAGATACCTCATTAGTTATTCTCGTAATATCATCAGTCTTGTTTATTCGTATAATCTTTGTTTTACGTTGCTTTATTATACTGAGGAAACCAATCTGTTCAACAGAATTATCGCTTTATTATATATGTTTAGCAGATGTACTTGTGGCAAACCTTGACAGTGATTAAACTGTTCAATTATGAAATCAAAATTGAAGAAACAATTTCATATACCTTCTAAGTGTCCCATATTTGAAATTATCCAAGATTTTTTGAAGAAAACGACTACCATTAGGAACTTTATTTGAATCGTCAAGCGCCTACATAACTTAAATTTTCTTTTTCTATGCAATTTAAACTTTGGACTAGTAGAAGAAATGTTTCCAATAAAAATGTTAAAAAATGTAAGGAGCTGCTTTTTGGTTATATATGTCAGTATTTTACGTTTTTAAGGTTAATGACATAGTTGGTACGACTGATGCTGTCAATATTCCTAAAGTAATTCGAATGTTTTTTGCCTTCATTCTTTAGATTGTAAATTGGTTTTTGGTGGTGTATCTCCGAATTTGAAATAGTAGGCGGCGACAAATACCAACCGCTTTTTTCTTAAATGTCACTAGTAACTAACCTAGAAATAGAAGAATGGCACCAGAAGAAGCATTCGTTTTTAAATTAGAAAGAAAGCTGGAAAGTTGCTCTTTTCTGAACTTTGAAGGGCCGTCACTTTGTAAATAAGGGAGAGCGCTGCTTTTTTCTTTCGGATTCGTACTCTACGCATCAAATACGAGGGTCCACTCAAAATTTTTTTCAAAATCGCTGGGTGCCCTCAAAACGAATAGTTACCGAAATAGGTACTCAAATTTCGATCAAACTGATGAAATATAAAACATTCAAGACAATGATAAAATTAAAATTAATGAAACAATTTCATATACCTACCCATATTTGAAATTATTCAAGTAATTTTGAAGAAACATAACACTACCATTTAAGAACTTCATTTGGATCTCTATAAAAGCAGCCCAAATGAAGTTCTTGAATTGGCGATCTCTATAAAAGCAGCTACATAACTTAAATTTCGATAATGACCCTAAGTAACTTTGTCTTGCAAATTAAACTTAGGATTAGTAAAAAAATACTGAAATTTTGATTAAACTGATGAAATACTAAAGCATTGAAGATAAGGGTTGCTAAAACTAATCCACGAATTGACAGTTACAACAAACCTTCAAAATTTTAGCATCGAGTCAATAATATAATAGTATTTCACATCTTAAATCAGTTAATTTAACAATGAATTCAAATAAAATAACAAAGTTCAAGTTTAAGACTTTCCTCTGTTGTAATACAATAACGAAAAAGTTGAAATCAAACGTCAGAAAAGTTTCGTTATACCTGGTATACGCGATTGACCTTTTTTATTGTGTATATAAAAAGAAATAACTCACCTTATTATGTATAAATTGTCCAACAGAAAATGAACTCGAGCGGAGCGTGTTAATTGTCGAAAAAAAACAATACACCTAATCAATCGTGCGTATACCACTGATTGACAGCACGTGTCCGCTGACAGTCGCTAATAAACAATCGAATCACGTGCGCACGCACACTAAGACTACAACGGTCTAGTCAGAGAACCGACTGATGAATGGCGGTACGTTTGCGGCGTGCCGGCAAATATATAGTGAGGGTAGTTACCCCCGTTATATCACCCCGGAGCAGGGGCGTTCGTTGGTTCGTTGAATGGAAAAATCAATCGTCTGAAAATGTAGCAGATGGTTCGTGGAAAGGAGTTTATTTTGAAAGGACCACTGTTCTCTTATTTTTTTCTTCTGTAAGTGGTGTTTTAAAAAATTGTTGGAAGTTTGTGAGTAAGATATATTTTAATATGATACCATAATGAACGGATTTTTTTACCTACTTGCAAAAAACATGAGAATGAAAAAATTTATCAAAAATATATGCCGTGTAAAATATCTCTTCACTACGATTTTTCAACTGATATGGCAAAGAAATAAAGAACACTGATTATCCCACATTGTTTTTCACTTTCCATAATCTGAAAATAAGAAGAAAGGGCAAACTTCATTTCTACTTCGACGAATCCAATATTTTTTTCACAACTAAAAATGTGCTGTCTAACTGAAATTTACTTCTTTGCATGATCATCACATCTTTGAAAAGAGTTTATTTTTCATATTGTCTGCGTTCTTTCTTTCTTTGGAAGATTCCCACATTTTTTTGTGTTACGATGGAGAAGTACAAAGCTAAATCCTTTCTTTTCCAAAAATTAATTCCTCCCTTTCAATCTAAACAAGATTCCTATGGCTGGGACTAAATCAAATAAGCGAATTAATGTAATCGATGACAGTACTGATATCTGTTCAAATCTGTTTTTCCGTTAACCAGCTGTCTTAGGGAATGGTTGACGTAAAAACAGATTTACAATACAATACTTTATTTTTCCTGAGACTTTTTACAAGCATGGAAATCGTCATATACACAGTAAAGATTGGAGTTGAAAAATATCAAGTGATAAAATATGGAACATACATAAAAAAAGTTAAATTAATAGTAGATGTAGGAGATAATCATATAAAACAATTTAAAAAATACATAGTATAAAGAGTAGAATATTAACAAGCAAACAATCGCGATGTCAAGCAGCCAGATCAGTTTGAAAATATTCATCAAGTGAATAAAAGGCATTTTTGTAGGCATGTTTTAAAGCTATTTTTGAAATTAATTTTGCCTGAGGGTATAACCAGCAGCTATGCGGATAGTATCTTTTTGCTGAAACTCATGGTAATGATTCTTAATGTAAGTGACACAATTTAAAATATACATGGATATCACAGTTAAAATTTGTAGCTGCTCACAAGAATCACCATATTTTTTAAAACACATAGTTCTTAGTATCTTTTTTGAGCAATCAACAGGCCATTCAATTTGCTGCTGTTACCGTAGCAGACTAAGCAATAATTTAGACTTGAGTGAACATAGGCATAGTAGTAGCTTAATAAAATATTTATAGGGATAGAATTTCTGAGATTCCAAATGACGAAACAATGCTTGGATAATTTTATAGAATAAATAATAGTACTGTCGTCATACTGGTTGAAATCTGTGTATTCGTTAACTAGCTGTTGTAGTAAAGGAAACCAGATTTCAATAAATGACAGTACTGTCATCTGGTTGAAATATGGTTTTTTCGTTAACCAGCCCCTACAACAACTGGTTAACGAAAATACAGATTCTAACCAGTATGACTTCAGTACTGTTATTTCTTAAAATCTGTTATTCCTTTAACCAGTCCCTACGACAGCTGGTTAACGAAAAACAACAGCATATTTTAACCAGTATGACTGATTAAAATCAGTTTTTCTGTTAACCAGCAGTCGTAGTGGCTGGTTAATAGAAAACAGATTTCAATAAATATTAGTACCTACTATCATACTGGTTAAAGTCTGCTTTTACGTTAACCACCTGTTGTGGGGGCTGGTTAACGGTTAATAAATAACTATAATGTCATAATGGTAATAATCTATTTTTTCATGAAGCAGCTGTCGTCGAAAGGAAAAGTAAAAGGTTTTTCCATTGATCTTTCTGGCATTTTCTCCACAAAAAATTATATTAGTCACTTTCGACAGTGGACAGTTTTTTATGATTGAATTAATAAATTGATGGATGTAGCCGTTAGTTACTACGTGGTAGATCATCATAGAATGAGAAAACTTTCTGTTTTCGTACCACCTAATGTTTTCAAAGAATTACAATAAACTGAAAATATATTATAATGTTAACCCTTATACCTATATCTAGGTACTGTAGGTAATAATAGAGGGCCATACTGCAAAATTTCTGTATCGAAATTTTTTATTGTAAATTTCCCCCTCTTTCAAAATTGTTTATTTTCATTTCATTAAGTTATTAACGAAAAACTAAATGCCTTCTTTTATATCTTATTGTGTTATTGAAATTGCAATTTTGTATCCTATAAATTTCAACTACCGGACTAGAACTAGACTATATCTATTTTGACCCTTAAAGCGCCGTATTTCAATTTTCCTCGATTTCCACTCGTCAGTCAACTTCTTTCATTTACCTAGTCTACAATAGTAGTAAAATATCAATAATATGGACTATATCGAAGTAGTAAATTCTGAAATATTTTATTCTGATTTTTTTTTCAATGAAAATCAAAAACATTTCCTGGGTTGACTACACAAGTAAATGAGTCGATATGAGTATTGCATTTCTAATGATTGGCAAAAGTGATTGTTTTGGAACAAATCCACAGTTAGACGTTTGACACTGACATTGACAGCAAACTCTTATCCCGCTCAACAAATATAAAAGCGGGCCCTATAGGTAACTGTTTCTCTGTATCAAAAGTAAAAGTCGCATCTAATCTTATGAAATATTGTTCCTCCAAATTCAACCCAACCTATATCTGACCCTTTTCTAAAGGTGCGAGGGAGAAGACCAATATGTTGCATACGAGATTCAAAAAAACAGACTGAACAGTTTCGAATACCATCTGCCTGCAACAGAAATAGGGAAGAGAAGTCAATAAATTGCCATCGACCGGAGATCGACGAGAATTGATACCTTATCTGCCCCGTCACTGTAAGGGCCATTAGGGCATTCTGAATTTTGATAAAGCATATCCGGCTGCGGCTCATGCCACGGCGTTTTGTCCGTTTATTAGAAACGTCGTGAAGGAGCCCATTTTATGATAAATTGCCTATTAACTCGAACAGGATGTTATAAAATATCGGTTAATAAAGTCCTTAATTGTTTCACATAATTAAATTTCGGTTTTCGTCCGTCGCCTCTCGGGGGTCGCGGTCGCAGGGTCGAAAGGAAATTGGTGTTACAACGGCGTCTGTTGTAGTTATGTTTGGTATCGACGGACGTTGACAAGGATCCTTTCATCATGAAAAATTACGACCTTTCACAACGTTCTGTCATAAATGAATTAATTATGTTTTTAGTTCTTAATTTTTCTCCTTTTCGATTTAACTAAATACAACCAGCTATCATTGGAGGCTAAAAAAACACATTACCACAGTATATTAAGTAAAACAGATAATTACAGCAAAACAGTGTAGCAAATCATTAACTCCGAAACAGGTCGAAAAAACAAATTCTTAAATGAACCAGAAAAACTAACAGCTAACCAAATGAATGACTTCATCATCAATAACATGAACACAACTCTACTGCACTATCCCAAATCTGATGTTGACCCTATTGCTTTTATGGATACAAAAATGAACACAAATAAGTCGATGTTCTTTAGGCCTGTAACGACAGATGAGGTGAGAATAATCATAACTTTAAAAAATAATAAAACGGAAGATATAAACGGTGTGAATTTTTAGTCATAAAAAGTGCCATTGAATGTATAACTCAACCCTTAACAGATATTATCAATACCTGTCTAAGTGAAAATTGGTAGAATCCTGCCAATTCATAAAAAAAGTGTTTTTTTTGTACCTTGGGAGCTGTCTGACTTGTCCATTTAATCCAAGTCTCCAGGAAACACTGCAGCCTCTTGGACTTATTGCGTTTGTTCTCCCATCTTCTCATGACACCCATTCCATCAGTCTCGTTCCCTGTACTAGTTTGTACAGGTTCCGTGTTGGATGTTCGTCATATTCTTCTGGACGTAATTTCATACGTCCATATATTGCCTGCCTCCTGTGATTCAGTGCCTCACATTCGCATAAGATGTGTAGAGCTGTTTCTATCCCTTCGTTGCATTGTACAGCCCCATTTTATTCAGGTGTTCTCTGAGCGGACAATGACCGGTTAGTAACCCTGTAATTATTCTGAGCCGATCCCTACTATATTGAAGTAGTTCTTCGGTTCTTTTCTTGGATGGTTCCCCAATGAAGGTTCTACTGTGTTTGTTGCCAGGTACTTTTGTCCAGTACTCTGTGTGCTTCTTATTGGTCCACGTCCTAATCTGGTTTCGTACCAGAGCTGGTTCAGGACTTATATATGAAGTTGATGATCCGCGTCTAGAGCATTCATCAGGTTAAAAAAGTGTTACATTTGAACCAAAAAATTTTCGACAGATAGCAATACTGCCAACTTTTTCAAAGATTTTCGAACAATAATTTACGAACTACTAGTAAAATACTTTGATATAAATAATCTTCTGAGTCTTCATCAATTTGGATTTCGGAAAGGAAAATCGACGTCTGATGCAATAAACTTTCTCACAAATAGTATAAAAAACGCCTTTGATAACCAAGAAAAATATGTGAGCGTTTTTACAGATCTATCTTCAGCATTTGACTTGGTAAATCACTAAATTTTATTGGCCAAATTATTTTATTATTATATTTCTACGGAGTGAGAGGTGTCTGCTTGGACATGATGAAGTCATACCTTAACGGAAGATATCAAATTGTTGACATACAGTCGGGTAGGTCCCTAGGAAGTTTAATATCTCTGTCCTGGGTCTGCGACTGAAAACATCTGCACCAGAACCTAAGGGTGTTTTTAATCCATCTGTAAACCAAAAACTATCTGCTCTCAATATTTCCTTCTCCCGGAGAATCCAGTCCTCTGTACTCGGGAAAAGGTCGTTCCCAGAATGCCTTGACTCACAGTGTCAATCATAGTACTCTGCGTTATATTGATTTGCGCAATTGGCGATGTGCACAACTTTGTATGCAGTCTATCTAGTCTCTCTCTCCAGGAAAATGTGGAGGGGAGGTAGATCTAGAAGGATCTCCATGTGAAGTCTGTGAAGTCTTCGGCCACTAGGCAATTGCTCCATAAGTGATCATTGGTCTGACAATCATCACATAAATCCTATGGATCTGTTTGGGACCTAACCCCCCAAGTTTAACCACGAATCCTTCGACATGTCCATAGAGACAGTCTGGCTTTGTGTGAAACTTTTTCCAAGTGACCGTTTCAGGTGAGTTTTTTTTATCAAGAACAATGCCAAGATATTTCACCTTCGTTCCAAATGGAATGACCATTGAGAGAAAGTGGCGTTAAATCGTCCAATTTTCTCCTCCTGGTGAAGGGGATTATCACAGTTTTGCTGGGGTCGACAGACATCCGCTCCCTCAGGCACCAACTGTGAACAACGTCCATCGTGCTTTGGAGGATATTACAAGCTACCCTTCCCGACTTTAACCTTGCTAAGATAACAAGGTCATCCACCACCATTGAATATAAATAATAAAAACAGTTATAAACTAAGTATTGGTAGCAAGTGCGAATGCTATTGCTGCTGAATCACATTATTTTGCTCTCTGTGAGAAGTTGCAAAAACAATATTCATGTGAACAGTTCGTTACGTTTATAAAGAATAATGAACAAAAGAAATTTCGAGTAACACTTTATAATGAGATTTTCACTGAACAGTTTACAAAACACCAACACTTGTTTCAATATACTAACTTGTGGTTCTTACCCAAAAATTTACATTGGCCGAACAGAAAGAATATTTTCCTGAAGGATGAAAGAACATAAGGGTAGTTTCTTGAATGTGAAGATCAATTCTACCTTTGCAAACTATCTCCTGGCGGAGGGACATACGTTCAGCCAATAACGCAAGTGGATGGTTCAACAGCAACTATTAGATTGTTTAAAAAGATTTGTTCGTTTCAACATCATGTGTTTTTATATCTCAGTAAATACTTTTTCTACCGTATCGCGGTATATAGTGATCGATAGAGAATTTCATTCTCCTCCATATTTTAATGTTTTGCTTCTTTTCAGCTATTACTATATGATGTATTTAAGCTTTTTTCGGCCAATTTTTCTCAACGATTTCAAAGTGAACCAAAGCGCTACCGAAAGAGCCCGAAAAGCTAACCAAGCCCGAAGTAGTCCACCTACAGTAATTCAGGACAGGGATTTGAGGACCTTGGTGGAGACTTATCCATCACAAACGATGCGCGGGATGGTTGAAGAATTGGGCGTCAGCTCCTATGCGGTTTTTGATGGTTTAAAACGTATTGGAAAGGTCAAAAGTGGGTGCCCCAGAATTTGAACGATCGACAGAAATTGTCACGTTTAGAGGTCTGTTCTTCTCAGATTTTGCACAACCAAAAGGATCCTTTTTTGGATAGGATCGTCACGTGTGATAAGAAGTGGATCCTCTTACGTTTAGGACAGTGGTTGTACACCGTTGAGCTACCCTGGAACTTCCCAAAGGCGAAAACTCACCATCAGAAAGACCATGGTTACTTTATGGTGATCAGCTGCTGCTGTGATTCACTGTAACTTTCTGGAACCGGACCAAATCATCACAGCAGAGTCCTATTGGATATTCTCCGACAACTAGCTTCTAGGCTACAGAAGGACATGACCACCATAAGACTATCGGCATCCTGACGAGGGAAAATGGCGACAAAGCCGCCAACCTCCAGGAGAGTGCTGAGATTCTTATGGAAACTCACTTCCCAGGTTCTGTCTTTCCTGGAACGGCGAACTGGACGGATGTACCAATAACACCCTCATAATATGACTGGCAATATGCTAGTACAGTAATTGATGAGGACAAAATAAGATGGGCTATATCGGGCTTTTCCCCCTTCAAGTCACCAGGGCCTGACGGTATAAGACCAGCCCTACTTCAGTGGGGACTGGACACTCTTATGCCACACCTGGTTGGAATATTCAGAGCCTCTCTAGCTCTGAGGTATATTCCCAGTAAGTGGAGAGAAGTAAGAGTAGTATTTATACCCAAACCAGGTAGGATGGACTACACCCTACCAAAAGCATTCCGACCAATTAGTCTCACATCGTTTTTCTTAAAAACCATGGAGAGGCTATGTGAGCGGTATATAAGAGATGGAGTACTTGTTAACAACCCACTTCATCCAAATCAGCATGCATATACCCCGGGAAGATCTACTGATTCGGCCCTTCACCATGTGGTTGGCAGAATCGAGAGATCATTGGACAACAAAGAATCCACA
The DNA here is from genome assembly GCF_025532065.1 of Leptinotarsa decemlineata. Classification (NCBI taxonomy): domain Eukaryota; kingdom Metazoa; phylum Arthropoda; class Insecta; order Coleoptera; family Chrysomelidae; genus Leptinotarsa; species Leptinotarsa decemlineata. The sequence continues at coordinate 1,523,428 of NW_027412523.1, forward strand.
ATAGGTATATTCAAAAATATTGAGGGAGCGTTTGATAAAACAACCTTTCCAACAATTACCCAGCAACTACACTCCAGGAATGTACCCCTGGTAGTAGGAGAATGGATACTCCAGATGCTCTCTAGCAGAGCAATAAGTATTAATGTAGAAGACATCACAGTAAAAGGACTGGTCATGAGGGGATGTCCACAGGGAGGGGTCTTATCACCCCTTCTCTGGAACATAGTTCTGGATACCCTAATTAATCACCTTAATAAAAATGGATTCTACACAATGACATAGTTATCTTGCAGACCGGCAAATTTGTAAACACACTGTGCGATAGAGCGCAGGATGGGCTCAAATTAATAGAAACATGGTGTGAAGAACACTCACTGTCGATCAATCCCAAGAAGACTGAGATGGTCCTTTTCACCAGGAAAAGAAGTTTAACGGGCTTAAAACCTCCCGAAATCTTCAAAAGCCAACTAAACTTCTCTGAAAAGGTGAAATACCTTGGTATTATCCTCGACAAGAAGCTAACATGGAACTCTCATCTACAGAGTAGAGCAAAAAGAGCATACGTGGCTTATAAGCAATGTCGGAGGACAGTGGGACGCGCATGGGGTCTTTCACCCCGTGTAGTCGCTTGGATCTACACTGCAATAATAATACCTATGTTAACGTATTGAGCCATTGCATGGGGACCGGAAGTTCTACAAGCAACAGCCATCCAAAAATTATATCAAATACAGCGACTGGCTTGTTTAAACATCACAGGAGCCATGAGAACAACACTAACCGCGGCAATGGAATTAATCAAGGGTCTGACCCCTCTGGATCTGTACGTTAAGGAGGTTGCGTTAATGGCCATGGTACGATCGCACACGGCTAGTGTAAACCTAGAAGTAGGAATGGGTCGATTAAGGCTGGGCCTATGGCGGGAAGCGCTTACTGCGCAACCTCTGCTGCAAGCAACAAGTGATGCAATTGAACCCAAGTTTGTGTTTAATAAACCCTACAAAATACAAATTAAGCAGAACACAGAGTCAAATGCTACAAATGCAACACGGATTTATACAGATGGCTCAAAAACCAAAGAGGGCTCAGGATGTGGAGTGTACTCCAGATCACTAAGCCTAAGGATTAAGTGGGGAATGGGAAGAAATACCAGCGTGGTCCAAACAGAACTGGCTGGTATCTCAATCGCCACAAAAGAAATAACCAAGAAAAGAATTTCTGGCAAAAACATAACAATCTGCACTGATAGCAGACAAGCACTATTAGCCTTGAACAGACACCGTGTTACTTCAGGGCTAGCACTAGAGTGCCACCAAGATTTAGCCAAAGCCTCGGTAGATAATAACATTATCCTGAGGTGGGCACGACAGGTGTAAAGGTAATCGCATTGCCGACTCTTTAGCCAAGGAAGCGGCTGGACTTAGAATTTTAGGACCAAGTGGCACCCACGGCCTGATGACTTCGACAATTGCGGAACTAGTCAAATGTTACACCCATGCTCAATCTTTAAAGAGATGGGATGAAATCAAAGGATGTAATCTTGCCAGGATCACCTTGGGCGACCCTGGGAAGCTGGCGCCGAAGAAATATCTGGCGATGACCAGGAAAAATCTACGCCTTACAGTAGGATTTCTGACTGGCCACTGTCAGCTAAGGAAACACCTACATAATATGGGGCTAGTGGACACACCTCTATGCAGGATGTGTGAACAGGAAGATGAGACAGTCAAGCATGTCCTGTGCGAGTGCCCGGAGTTATCGTCAATAAGAGAGTGTGTGTTCGGCGAGTCTTGGCCTACAACTGCCGATATAAAGGAAATGTCTCCCAGCGACCTGTCCACCTTCCTGGAAAGGACAGGATGGACGACGACCTAGGAGGACAACTCCTCAGGAGGATGTACAATGGGTCACATGTGGCCTAAGTGCGTGTCTTACTCCCTAGTCTACAGATTCTCCGACAGTCAAGCGGCGTTGGAAGCTCTTGGTTCCTACCGAGCAAAGTCCAAATTGGTAGCAAATTGCCAAAAACGACTCTCCTCAATAGGAAGACTCAACAGATTGTCTCTGGTCTGGATTCCTGGCCATACTGACCTGGAAGGCAATGAGGCTGCTGCAAGTAGCTTCATCGGACCAGAACCTGTCATTGGCATTGCTTTAGGCCTTGCCAAACTGATATTGAACACCTGGATGGCAAGAAGATTTATGGATATCTGGCAGACTCTTCCAGGATTGGCTCACTCCAAGGCGTTTATTCACGCTTCGAAGCTTTATACCAAACAGTTGTTCGACTACAGTAGGGATGAACTACGATGTCTAACAGGCCTTCTTACAGGTCACTGTCATTTGAATCACTGTCGGAAGACAGTGTATGTCGCCTCTGTTTGGAAAATGATGAAACAGCAGAGCACATAATTTGTTCTTGTCCTGCTGGGGATCGAATCAGTTCGACAGAGCTGTACTCTTACCATCTGACTTGTAAGACAACTCACCATACAAACTAATCGGCTTCGTTGAAAATCTGGGTTTATCTAGTCGAGTGTGAGCCACAAAAAACCCTTGCGGGTTGCGTTGGAGGGTCGAATAGACCCACTCACTTTGTATCTAACCTAACCTAACCTAACCTATTGTGGGGACAAAAAAAGGTCCGATTCTGCTCCAATTTTTTTGTTTTTTCTTCTGCAGATTTTTTATGTGTGAGTTTATTTGGTGGTTTGTAAGAAGTTTCACCATCATATCTATTTCCAATTCATCTTATATTTTCAGATAGTCCCGGAATGTATGTTAGTTCTGAAGGGTCGGTGGTGGTTGAGTCAACTACTGTTGAGTTGATGGTTTATCAATGATACTTCTTTATTGAGTTGCAGTTGAATTGCAAATCGTTTTAGCCCTGTTATAAAGACAATTCATTATAATTTTTTCAACACTCGCATGATGAGTTGATGTGTAGTGGAGGACTGTAGTGTTTTTTTTTCAATAAACAGTCATATCAATTTTTTCTGACGACCTCTCCATCATTACATCCAGAAAAGGACGTTGATCATCTTGTTTCAGACTGTGGAAAATATAAATAGGCAAAGAAGGTCAAACGGATTTTACTCCACAAAAATGACATTTATTCAAGATCCGTGAAATTCCTGAAACCAAAGTTTTGCTTATTCCGTATATATGACAAGTAACTTCCTTAGAGACCATTATTGAAATGAAAGCGATGTCATCTTGAGGAAACATCAAAATCTTCGGTGTGGGCCGGTCCCAAAGAAAGGACATCCTTCCTGTGCCAGTTTCTGCATGTTGAAGGAAAATAAACATATATAGCCATGGCGCCTGGATATGTGGCAAAGCGAAGGCTACTTCAGTGTAAGATCACCCACCAAGAAATTTTATATGCATGTCCGACTTCCTGACAGACGTTATACAGGGGCGGGCTAGGCAATGTCAAGATCAACTAGATTTTTTTTGTAATAACCGAAATTCGAACATGTCTTTATTTTCCAGCAGGTGAGTGAACCCAATTCAGGAACATTAAAATATATTCAATCATAGAATAAAACCCAAAGTAGTAATATTATTTGCATTCATATAAAAATACAATTTCTGCCTCGGAATGTTAGTTCCTATGACGGAAATTTCAAAAAAAACAATTTTTGCTTTTTATTTTTGAAGGAATTCAATTTAAATTCAGCAATCAATGATGCACGTTGCATTATTCCGAAATCATCTTTATTTCATCTGTAAAAGAGGTGATTTAATACGGGCGGAACATATTGGTTCTTCAAGTTATTCGAATGAATGTATAATTATTTATACTAGACTCGGTATCCATAGTCATAGTCATGTGTCACAAATAATTACTTTGTGTATCAGTGCCTGTTAATGTAGAGGTTATTTTTATCCGCCACCAATGTTATCTTCTTAAATTTGACTTCGAAGCTGGTAACTCATTCACGGTTAACACGATTATCCGGATTTTGGCAATTAAACAACTGGGCTGTAATATTAGCGCACGTACCATTTTTATTTATAAAGTTTTGCCGTTGAATCATTGAGAGCACATAATTATCCAAAATATTACATTCAAATTATTGTAAAAAGCTGAACGGAGGAAAGCAAAAACTGCGATCTTTTTCAACACGGTTTTTCATTTGTATGTTTGTTTGTAACTGACTCCTTTGGACTCGATTTTGACTAACTTTAAACAGAAAGATGTATTTTAAACTTTGTATACTAATCAAGAATCCGCTAGGACTATACACATCCGTCTTTCAGGCGGAAGTGTATGCTATCTTGCAGTGTGCAAAGCTTATTAAATTGAGACCTCAAATAAATGAGTGGATCAATATTTTAACAGACAGCAAGAGCGCATTAGGGGCTCTAACAAACTCGAAGGTGACATCAAAACTGGTCTGGGAATGCCATGAAGAACTGAATGAACTTGCAAACAGGAACAAATTAACTTTGTACTGGGTGCCAGGGCATTCAGGAATCACAGGTAATGATAAAGCTGATGAATACGCTAGACGCGGATCATCAACTTCATATATAGGTCCTGAACCAGCTCTGGGGGTAACAAAATCATTGGTACGAAACCAGATTAGGATATGGACCAATAAGAAGCAGACAGCTCCCACAAAAAAATCAAGAATCGGTGGCAATACAATAATTTTATAAGTTTATTTCATTATTCTGATCAGGGTCATCAGGATTGAATAATTTTCTCTCACAGTCTCTGTGTGAGAAAAAGTGAGATAACCACACTGTCTACGCATGCCTATATATTTTATATTGAAACAAATGGGATTGAAATAGTTAGTAGGGTGCTGAATATCCATTGTTATAAATACTTGGTAAAGTTAGGTTAGATTAGGTTAGGTTAGGTTAGTTTAGGTTAGGTTAGGTTAGGTTAGGTTGGAGCCATAATAATAATATAATTTAAAGCATTCCACGCTTTTTTAAAACAAAATTGATTTTTTTGTAAATTGAGTTATTTTGATTGAAGACTTATTAATAGTCATTAGTTACACCAATCTATAGGACTTATTATCGATGTTGAACACAGTCTTAATTTTTTTTCCATTTTTTAGTTTGTGTTGCTTTTGAAGCCTGTTTATTTAGTTCTTTAAATTATTTTCAATCAAAGCATCAAATTTCAAGTACCAAATTGTTAATAAACATGTGAATTCAGTTTTTTGAAAATTAAGATAACCACACAATGAAAAGAATTTGTACAAATTTTCTTTATAACATGATCTGCAGCATCAAATTAAAAAAACAGCGTTGAAAAAAGTAACCGATGACTTTTCAATAAAGTTCTGCTTGATGTCTAATCCAATTCAGGATTCCAAGTTTGGAAGAAATAAGTTTGATAATTTGAATTGAAGGGGTTATATTTTTAGGAGTGATTAATTTTTGGGAAAGAAAGTTTTTGGCTATCTACTACTTCATCTTGATAGCAAAAAAAAAGATGAGGGAATCTTCTAATGAAAGGAAGGAAGTAATCAATTTGAAAATAAGTAACTCTATACATGGATGTGTAGATCATGCAAAGAAGTAACTTTCAGACACAAACTGAAACAAAGTCCTCCTGAAACAGCTACTTTCATATAAACATTGAATTAGACGAAAGAAAAAAATTCTTTTGAAATAAATACTTCTATATGAACACTGAATTATACAGAAGTCTTAAAGCGAAACATCGGTGTATACCAGTGAGGGTGACAGTGTTTCATGTAAGTGCAATTTATTACCATTCATTCAAAGTAGAACTCATGTAAATGATATCTGATTTTTATTCCACAGTTTGAAATACAAACTGAGTAGAGAAAAGCATCTTCTATATAATTCAGTGTTCATATAGAAGTATTTGTTTCGAAAGAATTTTTTTCTTTCGTGTAGTTCAATGTTTATATGAAATTAGCTGTTTCAGGAGGACTTTCTTTCAGTTTGTGTCTGAAAGTTACTTCTTTGCATGATCTACACATCCATGTATAGAGTTACTTATTTTCAAATTGATTACTTCCTTCCTTTCTTTGGAAGATTCCCTCATCCCCTTTTTTTTGTATCAAGATAGAGTAGTAGAAAGCCAAAAACTTTCTTTCCCAAAAAGTTTGATAATATTCTCAACAGTTTTCATCTCAAAAGTCGACGGTCTGAGTATTTTTGTTTCACACTTTTTGGCCGAGATATCTTCAAAATCAATCTTAGTGAAAGATTTACTGAACTCATTAGCATTCATTATTTGCCCTATTACGTCCCTGCATTTCCGTCTAGCGTTAGGACAATGAGGCTCAATTTTCATACATAAATATTCAGTGACAGGTCAAATCAAGAAACATATTCAAGGAGGAAGTGTTCATATTCAAGGATATGTTGAGTTGATTGAAGGGCGGCATTTCAAGAGAGGAAGCGTGAAAGTATCAGTAAGGGCATTGTTTGAAGGGCATATGAGTGATGATCGAGAACGCCGAGGACGGCAACTTCAAAAGATGATAAATGTCTCATGATTCATTTCATTAGTTCGAACTGCCATTGTCTAATATGATATAAATTGATTTGAAATACCTGAAAGGATCTGTAAAAAATTAAAAAAGATCAGCTGAAAAATAACAATTATATGAAGCAAAAAACTGAAGTTACAATACGAAAATTAATAACTTATTAATTTTCATCTCGTGTTAATAGTTTTAATTTTTTGATTTTTTAATTGTTGCTTGTATTTTATTTCATTGTAATTTCAGTTTTTTTGCTTGATACAACTGTTATTTTTCAGCTAATCTTTTTTAATTTTTTACAAATTCTTGCAGGTATTTGAAATCAATTTATATCATATTAGAAAATGGAAGTCCGAACTTCCACTCTTACGTCCGCGTTTAGGCCTGAAAAGAATTTACAAGATGAACTAAAAATAATTGAGCAAATTGCAGTAAACAATCAGATACCAATTTTTCAAAATACAAAATATCAAAAGGTTTCATAAGTAATGATAATTACCCGTCCTTACGTACCACCTGAAAACTGTAAACAATCAGATACCAATTTCTCGAAATATAAAATATCAACAGCTTTCATAAGTACCTAATGATAATGGGGAATGTTCCTCAATTTGGGTTATTACAGCAAATGCAAGTTTGAACAAAATAAAGTGGAGTTTAATTCATGAGTTTTTCAAATTCACTTCAAAAAGTATTCAAATTGATGTTTCAAATGTTGGGTTTAAATTTTCAAAGGGATTCGTTTTATAATTCACATATTGGCAACAGCGCCTATATCAACTTGAAATAATTTATACATACGTAGATATTCTACTTTAAAAAAGAAAAATTATCTTTATAAATCAACAATTAAGGCAAAATATAAATTATAGTTCAATACCACCTCCACAAGCCACATAAACAACAGTTGTTTTGTTATTTATTTATATAGAGGAAGATAGGTTAGGTGCACAAAATGTCATATGTCACAAAATGTCTCGGAACTCGGAACATAAGTAAACAGAACAGTACGCCTCTGAAATATGTTATCTTTGTATGTCTCATACAGGTAACAGATTCATTGTCCTTTATTAGCTATAACAGATGTTGCCAAATGGTGAAATAGAAACGAATCCCTTTAAATGTTGAATGCACTATTTCATTTCTCTTTTTAAATAATTTTTTAAAGAAAAAGGTTGAAATGATGAGTTTAAAATGCGTTGTTTTAGAGCTCTTTTATGAAAACTACTTGATTTTCGTCAGGAGGAACATTCCCCATTACCTGTCCTTACATCTTACCTGAAAACTCCCGATATAACCGAGTTTTCAAACTTCACATTTCGGTTTTATACTTGATAATGGGGTTAAATCTGAAACCGGTCGTATAAATAAAATTAATTAGTGGTAATTAGACGAAAGTGTTTTTATTCATTTCATTGAAGTGATCATGAATTACCACAAAATAAACAAGTCATCAATCACACATATTAGAAAATAAACCTAATTATGTATTTTATAATAATAATACTAATAATAATAATAATGAGGATATATTTTATTGTCATTAAAAATAAATCTTGTGGACAAAGCTTGTGAAAAAAAATACAAACGTAAATATAGAAATATTAAATGTGAATATAAAAATACCTACAAAAAAGTAAATATATAATATTACATAAAAAACTCACCCATTGCACCAGACAATCAAACAAAGAAGAATATAAACAAAAACCTTATATAAACAAAAATGTTTAACTCTTATTCTAAACATTTTGTTGATCGAATTTGCATGTCTCATTTCTGATCTTGACCACATTGTAATAAATAGAATTCCTGACCAAATTTGTTAAAGGAATTGGCAATTTCAACGCGGTGGAACGGCTGCTATAAGAATGGCATGAAGCCTCAAATAGGGAAATATTTTTGTAAATGAGGCAACCCGATTCCAAAATGAACAAAGTAAGCACTGTTGAAATCTTTTGCTCCACAAATTTGTGTCTACACGAATCACGAGGTTTAATCTTACACCCTGATACCTCGTTTCTGCACTAATACAAACAGAAGTGCTAATGAATTGCATACTGCCCAAATCGGTATTACATAACGTAGATGGGATTCAACGAGGGCGTAATACACCATTCTGGCACTTTTCATTCCCAAATTTATTGAAGATACTCTCACTGCATAACATCCAGAACAAATTTTACTTTTAAGTTGTTTGATATGTTCAATAAATTTGAGCTTATTATCAATGTGAATACCTAGAAATTTAGATTGGTTCTCGTTCTTGATCACTAAGTTATCACCAAATGACAGGTCAAGAGCACATCTGAATGATAAAATGTTTGTTTTAGTGATATTAAAGGATAGCAAATTAGCATCACACCACTCCTTGGTTTTTTTCATATCAGTAGATATTGCATTGTGTAAATCATTTGAGTTTTTTGTTGTTCCACAATATCGTCGTGTCATCAGCGAAGAGAGTGAAATTTTCAGAAATGCTCAAATTTGCAATGTCATTGATATATAATAAGAATAAGATGAGTCCTAAAACTGATCCTTGTGGAACACCACACAATTTTTTTTTTCCTGAAAGTCGTGTTATTCGAGGTCAAAGGTCAAAAATCTCGAAAAAAATTGGTTTTTCGCGATTTTCAGGAAAAAGGAGAGTTTTATCATAAAATAACCTCGGATAAAAATTATAGATCATAAAATTTTCTACAAAAAATGTATCGATACTTATTTTTCTTAGAGCCACTGTTTCTGAGATACGACGAGTCAAAAAGTTGTAATCGTCATTATATGCACACGTTTCCACGCCACCTATGAGGTATTGTACTTAGCGCGTTTTTTTAACGTGGTTTCCCCAGTAGGCCTATTCCACATGTCTGTTGTGATTCTGTCAAATTGAAAACTTGCATAATAAACCATATTATTATGGGTTGGAAATTATAAAAGCGATTGAAATTTAAAAAATGTAAAAATTTATTCATCTGAGTCATAACCTTCAAATATTTCTTCTTGTCGTTCTTCTTCTTGGTCTTCTTCTTCTTCTTGGTCTTCTTCTTCTTCTTGATTTTCTTCTTCTTCTTGATGTTCATCCTGGGTGTAGGTAAACTGCGTCAAGAGTGATGTATCGCATGTTTCCTCGTTGGTATCAAATGAATCCTCCACTATTGGTGATTCAGCATTAGAACATGACTGGCCTTGACACAAAAGTCCAACTTTTTCACAACCACATTTAGCGCTGCATCCCTTTTTACAATTGCAAAAATTGTGTTCAGCAGTTTTTCCGGCGCAGGTGGGAGTAAAGTCTGAATAGGTTCTAATCCATTGTCGATCAACTTCCAACCCCAGTCTTTTGGGTCTAGCTGATAACCAAGCCACACTTGAACTTGGTAATATACCCGGAAAAGATGTTGATGAGCAGCAACTGAGATTGAAGGAAGACAAGCTAATTGCACCTGTTTCTTTATTTTAGTGTTTTTTACGAAACATGCATATCGATACTTATTTTTTTTCGGAGCTTTGCACATAGAAAAAAGAAGCTGAATCCCATTGGTGATAATTTCTTGTTGAGTCGAATTACTTTTTTTAAAAACTTCAGCACATTGAACTAAATCTTGTTTTTCAAACATTTTAAAGACTGTTGCTTCACCCCTCCTGTAAAATGCAGACGTCGTATCACAGCCAGTTATTGCGTGTAGAAATAGTACATGATTTTGACTCTTTGCAAAAGAAGATTAACTTTTTAACGAATATATTTCGGTTTGACTTTGAGCTTTTCATGGCTTTAGAAAGAAAATAGTTTTTTCAGGTGGAGTTCGAGCAGTAAGAAGTACGAGTAAGTCTACATCTTCACCAACAACAATAGTTGTATTCGTCAAATTAAATTGCTCTATAGCTGTTTCAATAATCAGTACGTCGGCCTTGTTATTATCCTGTTTAACCAATATATTTTCGCCAATAAACTTATCTATCAACATTGAAATGAACCGAGGTTTGTTGTGAGTTTTTGCAAGAAATTTCTGTTGACTGGTAGGAACTGTCATAAGTTCATCAAATAGAATATCGGAAGATGAAGATGTTGCTCTGCAGCTTTAATATTTCTTATGTATACCAATAGAAAAATATGTTTACTTAAATTGCAACTTCAGAGATGTATATACATGGCATACTTATGCATATAATGACGATTACAATTTTTACAACTATTTGACTCGTCGTATCTCAGAAACGGTGGCTCTAAGAAAAAAGTATCGATACATTTTTTGTAGAGAATTTTGTGATCTACAATTTTTATCTGTAGTTATTTTATGATGAAACTTACAGTTTTCCTGAAAATCGCGAAAAACTAATTTTTTTTCGAGATTTTCGACCTTTGACCTCGAATAAATTTTTTTCCTGGCATCGCAATCATTCGGAATTTAAAAATCTTATTTTTAACTATGTTTTGAATAATTACACGCATTTGCAGCTTGTTGTAAATGTATGTACCTTCACTCTTCTTTTTTAGTATGATTTGACCGGACCATAGTGGATCATTTCTCAGAGCTGTAGAGGGCTTTGTGGTATGGTTAAATTGTTAGAAACGCAAGTTTCTAAATGCTCAAAATGGAAGTTACACGTTTTATTGTTCATGTATTCGCTCTACTATCATTGATAACGCACTAGTACAGACCTTTTTATCAAACTGTATTTACATGTATGATCACATTTCATTTTTTAAATAAGAACGGCGTTCCTCGAATGTAATATTCGGCACTTTGCCAGTCATTTATTCCGGTATTGGGACATTCGTGAAATTCTGTTAGGATTTCCGCTACCGAACCGAATCAAAGAAAACGGTAATGCGAGACACCTGGTGCATGTCTACCGACTACCTCAAATAACAGATTACAGCTTCGGATACAGTTAAGAAGGAAGGTAGGCATGAAATTCAAGAGCCTTTTCTTTCTTTTTGCACGCACGCATACACGCGTTATTTATTATGTAACACGAGCTGTCAGAAAAACTCATTGTGCAAAATCATCTCACCTTTCGTGAATCGTAGCAGAACGCCACGCTGGCTAGATGCAGGGTACCAAACAAACCAACCAAAATATTCGTTTTCGTATTCAGTAACATATCTACCTTAATCCTAATGAAGAAACATAAAAGATCACAGTAGTCTAATGATTTGGGATTTAGGTTATCCTCACCTAAACATAATGACGGTATAGTCGAAGTAAAAGATATTGTGCACTCTTAAAGTTGTCGGCACTCTCAAAAACCAAAAAAACCAATACATAGAAATGAACCGGCAGCCAACAAGTTCACGTGGACTGTAGACTAGGCGGTTCGTATTGGATAATAATATCTTTATTTACTCAGATTGATTTGTATAACCACAGGAGCAGAAGTACAAATGAAAAAGAGGAAAACGTCAATGTACAATATTGACAAGGAATAAAACTATACGAAATAGATGATGTCACAAAGTTATAAATTAAAAAATGTGTAATAAATAAATAAAATATATATATATATATATATATATATATATATATATATATATATATATATATATATATATATATATATATATATAACCAAGTTTCATGATTGGCTGGAGAGTTATAAAATTAAATTTGAAGTCATATTACGATGACGAATGGAAATCGGGGAATGTGGGGATGGTTATCGCCGTCGTGTTCAGTTCAGGAACTGATCGCGATTTGAGTGTTGAAATTCGATATTGGTGCAGTTATAATTACTTAAAATTTTTGTTATCTGTTTAAAATATGGCGTCCTTGGACAACTACTGATAGTAACAACGAGTGTGATAATAACGCAGACTTTTTCCAGTGTAGTGATTCCAATAGCGGTGGTGAACAATGCCAAAAAGAGATACCAGTGAATAAGATTCGGATGCATTTGAATATTGAAACGCAAAGAGTATGTTTCAATGTATATAAGAATCTACATCTCAAGTTTGGCTTCGAGGGAAACAAACTATTGCAAGCAACATCAGACTTAACCCAAATTCCTTTGTCAACTCTACGTAAAATAGTCAAAAACAAACCTTATTAACGCAAGACGCGATATGAGACAGGATTACCAAAACCTTTAGGGGTAATCTAAAGAAAAAAACGATATATGACTGTTACAAAAGCAATGAGATTTCTACAACTGAAATCATAAGGAAGAAATTGAATACTTTCGGCCATAACGTGAGCTGCTGTGACAAAACTCTTCAGGATAGGATAAAGAAACTAGGATTTAGATTTAAAATAATAAACAAACGTCAAGCAGCCATGGAAAGCAGAAGAATAGTGGAATTGCGTAACAAATACTTAGAACAAATAACTAAATATAGACAAGAACAACGGCAAATTTTCTATTTGGACGAAACTTGGTATGACACTCACGGCACAGTTACGAAAGGGTGGACTGATGGTTCGAGAATGTGTACGCCAAACATGCCTGCAAAAAAAAGGATCGCGAATAATCATTGTGCATTGCGGAGGAAGTAAAGGATGGGTTCCGAATTATTTGGAATTATGTGGAAAAAACTTGAGGACTGCATATTGATTATCATAAAAACATGGAAGCTAATATTTTCGAGGAATGGTTTGAAAACACATTGATCCCAAATTTGGATACGAATAGTGTAATAGTTTTTGACAACGCTTCCTATCATTCGCGACAGTTCATCAAAGTACCGAATGAAAATTCGAGGAAAGATGAAATACAAAGTTTTAAATGGATAACAATTTGTATTTTGAAGTTAACTATACCAAAAACCAACTGCTTGAAGTTTCACAGAAAAAAAACATTTGAAAAAGTGTATGCCCTTGAGAGTATTGCTGAAAAGTATGAACCCCCCTCTTTTTATGTTTTCAATCCCATCGAGTTGATTTCGGGAAAATTGAAACAAAGCATCAGGCGTAAAAATAATTTTCCAAAATTTGATAAGAAAGTAATAGAGCTAATTAAAGAAGAAGTATCTAATATTACCGAAGAAGACTGGCAGAAAAGGATTAAAAAAGTAGTTTTAGTTGAAAAACTATATGGAGATTGGACACCTCCATATTAATGGTGGTTATGTTGAAAAATAAATACATTTTTTCCAAAATTTTTGTGTTTTCTTTGTTGGGCCGAGTATTCCTGGGCCACCCTCGTATAATAATAATAATAATAATAATAATGAAAAGAGAGAATGGATACAGCAAATACAATTTTTTTGCATAAATGATACCTACTCGATAAGTGAGCAAACACTTGTTTCGAGATACTCGTCCAAAAGCAGTATTTTCCGGACTTGTTACGTAAATTACTATTCTCTTGTAAGTTTTCCCAGATTCTCGATTCACACTGTAAAAGCAGCCTTCTAATCCGTCCTGCCGCGTCAACGAAGACAAAACCCCTGTCATCTCCGAGTCAAACAAGTGTTCGGGGATTTGTCATCGCACAATAGCTCAATACAAACAAGAAAAGAGGATCTTTCTTCTTCTCTTCCTTCGGGATTTGAACGTCCGCGTTTTTACAAAATCCCATCCCGTCTGTTTACTTACCGGCTGTATGTATCCGGTTTGAGTATTACAATTGACTTCCGCTCAATATACGATTCCGATGTCCGAATATCAACAAAACTGGGAGGAAGACCTCCCCATAGGCCGACGCATACAAATGCAAACCGGGATTTCCGGTTTTTAACAGGAATAATGAAATTAAATGGCTTTGCCAGGGGCGGATATCGGTCGTAAACCAAAAGCCGACATGCTACTAATGAAACTTACATTAATGATGATAAAAATAGTTGACGATGATGGCATTACTTAAAAAAGTGTTTGATAGCTTCGTAGTAAAAAATGAGCATCCTTGATGGAAACGATGGGTTCCAGAAAAATTCTTTGATGTTGTTGGAGGAACCACAAGAATTCTTCATTTATTCATTTATTAATTCAACGGCAAAGCCAATTTACAAAAACATATTTAACAAAGTGTGAAATACAAAATATTAATAAAAAGAGAAATGAAAATATCTATGTTTATTACCACTTTTATTTCTAACTAACGTTACTGCAGTTTCGTCCTATACGGACATTCTCAAACTTATACAAAAAACATAAGAATTTTCATTTGTCTTTTCATTATTATCTCCTACCACGTAGTAACGGCTACATCCATCAATTCATTACAAAATAATAATAAATCCTTATGTCTAGTGACTATATTACTAAAAGATAATATAATAAATCGACTTTATTCATCAAATATAAATTAGATGAACAGGCGGATTATCAGCATAAGCTGTTTTTCAAATCAACCTTACAAAAGTATACAATAAAAAACTATAATAATAACAAGTATAGAATAGAAGATAAATTAACCAATACAATAATAAACACAATAATGAAAGCTTGATTAAAATGAATAATAATAAGGGTTATGCAGAAATCGACATACAGAGCACCAATTACCAGGATTTAAGAAGAAGTTTCAAGCGTTTTTTAAATGTCATTATCGTGTAAAGTCTCAAGGCAACTTGGTATACAGTTCAGCGGAAATATAGGAAAAACTACGAGTAAAAAGTGCCGAGTTGTGTTAGGGAATGACCAAGACAGATGAGACAATTCTGGTACTTACAAGAAAAAAGATGTAACAAATCTGGTACTTACAAAGAAAATGGTGAGGTAAAAAAATCTTCCAAAACGCTATAGGCTTTTCAATTGATTTTTAAATACCGGAAGTGATGCATTAAACAGATCTAAGTTATTATGATATTGATTTCCCAGCTTCAAAATACGAGGCATCTAACTGTTCAAAGCATAATTGATATGGAAAAAATTCATATAAGAAATGTCAGGATTTCTCGTATCTTTTTGTTTAATATGAAAAGTTATTAGTTGAAGTAGTTCTGGGCAGTTTATCTCACTATTTATTAATTTGAAGAGGAAATTGAAGTTCATAGAAATTCCACTGTCTTCCAATGATTTTATATTGGACTTGGTTAAGAGTTGACTGTACTCATATTCATTTCGTTGAATACCAAAGTGAAAAACACAATTCTTTAAGAGTTTCTTTTGAACATTCTCAATCAAATCGATATTTACATATCCCATATATGGGTTCCATATAACCAATATTCAAGAATGGATCTTACGAAAGCACAATATAAAATCTTTGTTTCAATTGAAAAATCAGTACAAATTCTCAATACAAAACCCAGCATTTTGAGACTTTTTGCCACAATTTCTGATACTTGAAAATTAATATTAATTTCGCGTACAAATTTAACTCCCAGATCAGGAATAAATTTTTCTCTTTTAAGTCAATGTATATTGAAAGAATATTGGACTTCTAATTTAAGCGAACGTAATGATTTGACACTTATCAATGTTTACCTCTAACAAATTATTTCTACACCACATGGAAAAGGCTTCGAGATCTTTTTGAACTATTTCAGCATCTTCCTGTCAAGTAATTGCTCGATAGTTTGATATCATTAGCAAACATAAGAAATTCTGAATATTAGAAAACAAACTCTGTATCCGATACAAATAACTTGAACAGCAGCTGGCCCATATGGGATCCCTACGGTACCCCAGATGGAACCTGAATGGACGTAGATGTTGTATCTCCGTATTTTACAGACAGAGTTCTACCAGTTAAGAAGCCATTGATTACTTGCAAAACATTCCCAGTTATACCAAGCGCTTGAATTTTAGATATAAGTAGGCCGTGGTTGACTCTATCAAATGCTTTGGAAAAGTCAGTATAGACAGAGTCAACCTGTAGTCTCCTCTCAAGATTTTTAGTTAAGTAGTTTGTGTAAAGAGCAAGGTTGATACAAGTGAATTTAGCTTTTGAGAAACCGTGTTGTTGGAAATTGAGTAAAGACTTACAGTCCCAGGAAAGTTTCTTTGTAAGCATAGAATCAAACATCTTAGCCATCTCTGACTGGTTGCAAACTGCTCTATAATTCCTAATATTTTTCTTATCTCCAAGTTTATGTATTGGTTTCAGGAAGCTATGTTTCCAATAATCTGGAAAGGTGCCGAGAGAAAAAATTTGATTGAAGATGTTTCGTAATGGGATTGCTAAATTGTATAGACATTTGTGAATAAAAAATAAAGGTATCCCATCAGGTCCCATATGAGCTTAGGTGAAACAGAGAGAACGTAATCTATTATATCCGTAGCAGTAATACTGTAATTATATAGACTTCATTTTCAAAATTATATTCAGGAATAAAATTCATACAGTTCATACAGTTGAAAAATAAGAGGCAAACAAATTGACAATTTCAGAAGTATTATTACAGTCTAATTTTCATAAAACATGACTGAAGATAGCTAACAATCCTTCCTTTTACTCTGAATACAACCCCCAGAGGCTTTTGGATTATCAGAAATATTATCTTCAATTTTATTAATGTAATTTTCATAGCACCGATCTCGAATAGCTTTACAACTGTCCCAAACAAGCCAATAGTGTGTAATTGCTAAAAATACAGAATGACTCATTGGAACTAGGAAGTCCATCAACGCCGTTGTTAGCCGAACCACGAAAAAAGTTTCAAACGAAAGTTATTCATTTATTCATTCACAAGTTCAAGACCCAGTTCACTCAATACGATTCAAAAATTAAAAATTGCTACACACAATACCTAATACAAAAGTACAGATGCCTGAAGAAGCCGTCGTACGGCGAAACAAGTGTTGAGGTTTTGTAAACTGTTTAATGAAAATCTCACACAAATCTTGAAGACTGGCAGTAAACAATCTAAAGCAACTGAACTTCAAACGTTCAAGCCAGCCTCTATATACCTACACAGTAGGTTTAATGGACTGACGCTTATCAGAAAACAACTACTCCCCTGGCTAATACCACGAAGGGCGTTGAATTATATCCGACAGGCGTCAGTGCAGGAATCTTCACAGAAACTTTCCTGCATATGCAATTGGCAATACAACTGAAAGAGTCGACCTTCAATTCTGGACACTTGCAGACCGGTTTCGGGCTTATTAGCCACTCATCAGTGCAAGATAGTGACCATCATCGACATAAAGTCAATGATATTCCACAATTGAAAATCGGAATTCTTTCAGAGTATTTCATTCCTCTTCCGAAGTTGGAGCGAGTGACATTTTGTGATGTTTGTGATGTTGTGGTCACTATCTTGCACTAACGAGTGGCTAATAAGCCCGAAACCGGTCTGCAAGTGTGCCCGTTCCATAATTGAAGGTCGACTCTTTCAGTTGTATTGCCAATTGCATATGTAGGAAATTTTCTGTGAAGATTCCTGCACTGACGCCTGTCGGATATAATCCAATGCCCTTCGTGGTATTAGCCAGGGAAGTAGTTGTTTTCTGCGTCAGTCCATTAAACCTACTGTGTAGGTATATAGAGACTGGCTTGAACGTTTGAAGTTCAGTTGCTTTAGATCAAATAACTTTCTCTTCTTTCGTGGATAACCAATGAGAAAATCATGAAAATGAATGTCTCGAGCTTGAAGGAAATTGAAATCAGTTGAATGTTGAAGAAGATCGAAACAGAGGAAGAAATCTGAAAACGAATTCACTCTAATATAATCAATGCAACACCATCAAGCTTAATGAAGTTCTTGAACAACCTCAAGA
This sequence comes from Leptinotarsa decemlineata, assembly GCF_025532065.1. NCBI lineage: Eukaryota > Metazoa > Arthropoda > Insecta > Coleoptera > Chrysomelidae > Leptinotarsa > Leptinotarsa decemlineata. The sequence goes on from NW_027412523.1 coordinate 1,541,522, forward strand.
GTGAAATCTACAAGAGTGGAGCTTTCTGCACCGTAGAATACAATTTTTACTGTGCTTTCTGCATGTGTACATCATCTGGAACTGCAACAATTGTTTAAAAACATCTTCAATTCGTTCCCAATATTGGGAAGTTTGTCGTTGCCGAGACAAATCCAACTTCCTGTTCGAGACCGAGTCGAATCCGTCAGGACAACTAATTCTTTTATGACTCACGACTGTCTAATAAAGGTGTTTTTCTTGCAGTTAGCATTTTACGGTTGACACCTGTCTGAGAGGGCACGTAGATCGTTATTATATTAGGACCAGGGGAAAGTGTTAAAGGCTGAGGTTAAGCCGCTGAGTACCTTTTCCGCCACTGCCACAATTCTTAAGACCTTAAAATGAACGTAAATAGGTTTGTAAATACGAATATCTCACTAATGACGACACATTTTGTGCTGTTGAAATTATCAAAAATACTTCAACAATTGGTTTTCTTCACTAGTTCGCGTTCTTATAATTTCATTCGGTTTCTTGAAAGTTTCAATAATAGTAATGATAAAAATATCTTTATTTCCAATGGAAAATGAAATGCTACATGGTATTCGCCTTATGCTACTCAGAAATGTCTTGGCACAATCATGTAGCTGGAGTTGCAAAGGCTGCTTCTCAAAAGTTTGGAACACTCTTCCAAACCAGAAAACTGTACACACTTCAGCAACTTTTGATGCTTTGTAAAGCTTAGATCAGACCTTCTTTGGAGTATTGTTCTCATGTATGGGTCTAGTTTACGATATAAATGAGGCGAATTCCTTTATAATATAATTATATCAAATAAACATATTGAATTGAATTCGAACCTTTGATGGTTAACCAGTTTAGTTCCGTAAGCTTGTGGGACACATGTTCATACTTCCTTATTCCGTATATACAGTGCTTTTCAGATAAAAGTATCCACCTTTCATAACTTTTGTAATACTGGTATTTAGGAAAAATCCAAAAACACGTCAATTTATGTTGGAAGGGGCAAGCATTATGGTTTATTTAAACTTACTGGAAAAGCCACCCCCTCACCCCTAGCATCATCGTTTTTTTTTAAATTACTTCTCATATTTTTTATGTAAAATTTGGATACTCCTCTTTGAGCTGATTTCAAAAATGTATAATACTTGTAGGTTAAAGTGGTTAGTTTATGAGATAAATAATTTTTCTTTTAATAGCACAAATTTTACTTATTTTTCACTTCCACCTTATTTGCCTGTAATAAAATGGGTTGTACAACAGTTCAAACTCTTTAATCTTTTTAACTGTGCTATTTATTATTAAGTTACAATAAGTGTTCAAAATGAGTACCATTCACTTCCATACAATGGTATAACCTATTTTGAAATGCCTCTCTGACATTGCTTAATACGGCTGGATTTAATTGTCGACATTCATTTTCTATCCTCTCTCGTAAATCATCCAGAGATTCTGGTTGGGTAGCATAAACTTTTGTTTTTAAATATCCCCAGAAAAAGAAGTCTAGGGGTGTTAAATCCGGTGACCTAGGTGGCTACTCCATCATCTGCTCTCTTCTATCTATCCAACGAGCGGGGAATGTTTCGTTTAAAAATTGTCGGACAGGCATATCATAGTGTGGGGGAGCTCCGTCTTGTTGAAATACCAGTAAATCTTCGGAAAGGTTATCATCATTTTCTATTATTGTTGTAATACGTGGGTCAACCCCTTCCCTGAGTAACTTAAGATATGATTCACCATTTAAATTTCCGTTGATGAAGAAAGGTCCGACAATGTGGTCACCTAGGATACCACACCAAACGTTTAACTTTTGGGGATGTTGTGTATGGAATTCACGCATAATATGTGGATCACTTTCAGCCCAATATCTATAATTATGCCTATTTACTAAGCCATTTAAAGAAAATGAGCATTCAACAGAAAAGCAAATATTGTTTAACAATTGTGGATTGTTATTGATAAATTGCGTCATTGATTCGCAAAACTCTAGACGACGATCAAAATCATCTTCATTCAACTCGTGCACCAACTTAACTTTGTATGGGTGGTACTTGAATTTATGTAGAACTCGGAAAACTGTAGAAGATGAAACACCGATCGCTCTACTTATTGTTGACAACGATTGGGGTTGTTGAGCCTCTAAGCTGACTTGCCCTAAAATTGCCACTTGGATTGCTTCGTTATTTACGAGTCCCTCTCGCTTATGCACTTTATTGCAAACATACCCTGTTGTGGTATATTTCTCCATCAGTTGAATTACATACTTATGAGTTGCATGTCTTCCGTCATGTAATTCGTTAAATATTCTAGCAGCAGCTCTTGCACAATTATTATTTTGGTAGTATAAACCTACAATTTCAATTCTTTCTTGCAAAGAGTAAACCATTTCAGCGAAAAAAAATAAATAATGTATCAAAGTACAATAGTGTAGTCAATAGTGACTACAAATTCTAGTTGGCAATGTCAAACTTTAATAAAAATTAGAGTTTTTTGTTGTTTGGATTTTTGAAGTAGAATAAATAGCACAGTTAAACAGATTAAAGAGTTTGAACTGTTGTACAACCCATTTTAGTACAGGCAAATGAGGTGAAAGTAAAAAATAAGTAAAATTTGTGCTATTAAAAGAAAAATTGTTTATCTCATAAACTAACCACTTTAACCTACAAGTATTATACATTTTTGAAATCAGCTCAAAGAGGAGTATCCAAGTTTTACATAAAAAATATGAGAAGTAATTAAAAAAAGGGATGATGCTAGGGGTGAGGGGGTGGCTTTTCCAGTAAGTTTAAATAAGCCATAATGCTTGCCCCTTCCAACATAAATTGACGTGTTTTTGGATTTTTCCTAAATACCAGTATTACAAAAGTTATTAAAGGTGGATACTTTTATCTGAAAAGCACTGTATAACGAATACAAGTGTTTTAAACACTTTGTACTCTTAACCAAGTCTCGTAGTTAAGACCAAGTTAAGACAAGGTCCATAGATCGGAGAACAATAATTGAATTGTGATAAAACTAGGTAATCACATAAAATTTTCTTTAAGGGTAAATTGAGGTACATTTCGTGAGGATATAATAATTTTAGTGCACCGTAGGCTCTTTAAATATTTTGATTGATATGTTCTTTATTCACATTGCTTATTAATTTCTGTTGATAATTTACCACTTCTCATAACTAGTTCTCGAGAAGGTTATTCAAAAGAGATTTAATATGTTTCTTGAAAAACACCAGTTGTTGTCAGAATCACAACACGGCTTCAGAAAGAATATGTCCACCCAAGACCCAATAAAAAAACTAACCCAGCAAATTTATTCATGTTTGGATGAATCAAAACCTTCTATTGCTGTTTTCGTAGACCTTAGGAAAGCTTTCGACACCGTCGACCACTCTATCTTACTGAATCTTCTGAACGATATGAGAATTAGAAATATAGCGAATAATATTTTCAAAAGTTATCTTTACAACAGAGAGCAAAAGGTTGAAGTGGGCAATCATATAAGTGGAGATAAAATTATTACATGTGGTGTACCCCAGGGGACGGTGTTAGGACCAATCCTATTCAATTCCAATACATTCCAAGTTTCGCCGATGATACTGTGCTGTTTTGCGAAGACTAAAACTGGTTTAATTTGAAACAGAAGTTAGAACATGACCTTCATCAAATCAAATTGTGGATCGACCACAGGCTCTTATCTATCAACTTTGAGAAAACCTATTACGTACCATTCAGTAGTTATGACAACTCTCTACCAGAATACGACATCAAAATCTTCAATACGGAAGTAATCAAACCCACAGATGGCATAGTACTACCACGGCTCTTCTATCAATCACCGACGATCTTTTTAAAGCTGTAGATGATGAGAATGTTACCTGTTTAGCACTTCTGAATTATATCTAGGTCTTTGACGCTCTTGGTTTTTCTTGGAGATCAGTGTAACTCTTAGGAATCTATCTGAAGAATCGTACTGGAAGAGTTATTGTGGATGGATTTGTATCGGATGCTCTACCGGTAGAGTGCCACAAGGATATATGCTTGGGCCCTTGATTTTTAGCTCGTATAGTTGAGATTTTTATCTGTTTCTACGACGACACGCAGCTATATTTCTCTTTTCCGCCTCGTGATTCTACACGTACATCTGCTCAGTCATATATTAATAATGATCTTTGAGCTATCTTCGACATTTCTACAGCTCATAAGCTTGAGCTCAATTCTAAAATATCAGCAGTAATGATGTTTGGACCTAAGAAGATTAGAGAACTTACCAACTCCACGTTTCGAGTCTGCATCGAAATACTTCTCTCCGTGACCGACATGAAAAATTTAGAATTGTGGTTTGATTCACTTCACTAAACATGTCAGCTATCTGAACCAAACTTCTCATAACGTTCTCAGACAACTGTTTCCAAATCGTGATTTTCTCAACACAAACTTGAAACTTAGACTAAGCGAGTCACTGATCATGTCAAAAAAATTATTGCGACAGTATTTATGGACCTGCTTTAAGATAATCAGATGCTCTTCTACTACAGCTTATTCAGAATAGCTGTTTACGTTTCTTGTTTGGTATCCGGAAATATGGCTTTTTGTCCTCAGCCATCCAAGAATCAGAATTATTAAGTCATCTCCAAACACAAATCTTCCATCTTCACCCGCTGTTTCTCGTATAATGCACCCCCAAACATTATAATCAACTATCTTATGAGTTTAGATCTTAAACAATTAATAACTTCAAAAAAAAGACTTAAGACCTATTGAACTGTCTAATCTCTCATCCGTCCCCGACCTTGGCAATACAAAAAGAAATTTTCTACACCGGCTGCATAAACTAAATTTTCTGATCTTGTCATCACAGTATCACTGTTAACTCGACTTTTGTTATTGTTGTTTAATTATTTAAACTTACCTGGAAGTTCCATGTTGATAGTATCAAACTGAAGCTCAGTAAACATATATATATATATATATATATATATATATATATATATATATATATATATATATATATATATATATTTACTTCATCGGTTGAAACAAAACTTTTATACCACAGTTTAATTCAGTCAGTAATTTCCTATGTTCTTGAACAGTGGGGCTTATCAGCTAAAGATGATGAAGTTTTTGTTATTCAGAAAAAGGTATTCAGAATTCTGGCTGGTGCATCTCATCTAGAAATGAGCAAATATATGAAGATTTCACCAGAAATAACTCTCAACTACATCAACCTTATAGTAGATTGACAGTATCAAAGAACCACCCCTTGTGCTTTGGGGTTAAGCTATGATAATAAGCTTAGTGAGGACATTAAATCCTCAAGTACGACTCAAGATTCTTCTACTGCAAAAAGCATACTACTCTGTGGATGAGTTTCTCCTTGAATCCTAATTTGATTGTAGCTTATTAACTGTTTTTTTACATATGATTCAAGTTTTATATTGACTTTTTTATGTTTGTTTGACCTGTTGAATCATCCAGTATTTTATGATGATGTTATGTCTTTTTGTCTAATGCGATTGTGAAGGAAAACTGATTCAATAAATGTTTGATTGATTGATTGATTGATTTCTATTGCCAGGTTGGGTTGAAAACAGCCTTGGCTGATAGTCCGTCTATTCACCTTCATACTGAAAGTTGTTTTTTTTCTTCTTTTTTGTACGTTTCAATTGTACTTTTAATGGCGAATAAATATGTATTAGTATTATTATTACTAGAGAAAGAAGGGAGGCATAGAAAGTTAGTATAGGCAGATCAGGAACAGCATAACAAATTTAGATCCTCCAACAATACATTAAGTTGCCGTTTATACTATAGTAGATTCCTTCAACGACTGTGTATCTAGACATATCATCAACCCCAAATAACATAAAAAAAATATGTGATTCAACATAGGAAAATTCCATTGAACGCATGTTCTGGTGACGAGCCAAATCAAAACTAAAAAAACCTCCTCAATCTTTAAGGAAACCGTTATACCACTGGCGCAAAAGGACTCTTCTCTACAGACAGATGCTTCCGGCTCATCACAAAGGAATAGCAAAGGAACTAGTCGAGGACAAAGTCACGTCAATTATTCTGTTGAGGAATAATTTTACATTCAATAAATTGTTACGGTCCATCGGTGACAGTTTAACAATGAGTGTTTGCGTTTGTTGTTTTCCACCAAGCATAATACATTGGGGATTGGTGTCAAAGTTTTCATCATTGAGGTGTTGGGAACACGCAGCGCCTGGTATAGAAGTGACCGCTGCTCATCGAAGCCAAAAGTAATCAAGGGTCCAGAATCTTAACTTTTCTCAAGGATATCTGGAAGAAAAGTACTCATCTCGTTACAGAAATAACTTCGCACAGTTATAATTGAGTCAGTACATACCAGATGAATCCACGAATTTAATTGGGCTGATTTTCTGTATTATATTCAAGTAAACCCACAGCTAAAATAATAAGTCTCACCGACCTTTCAGGCTTGTGAGTTATCATGATAGTATGCAGGCATGTTGTACGTTGGCAAAACTAAACGAGCTATTGAAACTCTTTTGAAAAGACACACGACTCGGAAAAAAATTCAACCACAGCTCAAAAGGTGTTTTCCAAAGAAAAAAAGTATTGTGAGTCTCAATAAGTCATGAGGAAATGTTGTTTAATATAACTGCATGCAGCACTTAGTTTCGAGGCATTTATCTCCTGGTCGGGTGAATGGAAAAAGTTTTTTGTTCTACTTGTTAAGAGAGTTATTTATTATATTATTATTGTATAATTGAACGATTACAATGCTTAAAAAATGCCGAATCTCGATAAAAACTGGCTTTTCGAAAAAGCGCTACGAGATAAAAAAAATGATGTATCAAACTAATGGTTTTCCGATTGATTCGGCCGTTACTTGATGAAATTAATTGAAACACTCTGTATAAGACGGAATGTGAAGAGTCTTAGGCTACTAACGTTTCAACATAATTTGGCGAAATGTGAAAATATGTGAAACAGGAAAAGGAAACGACCGTTTTTAGAAAAATTTCTGTTATTCCTTTTGTTGAAATATCTCTGAGCTATTTGGGAAGTTTGAACTTTTTTCGAGGGTCAGTGAGGGCACACTTCAACTGTCTAATTTCTGTGATCCGAATTTAACGGGTTTTGTTGGATTTTTACCTGCTTCCTGGACAATAGATTGAGTTGGTGGTCTCGATTAAAACATGTCAGTTGGTTTCTGTTACGTTGAGGTACATCTGTCAGAAATTTTCTAATAACTCTCCCATTTTGTGGTGCAAATACAAAGCAGAATAGGATATAACGACCTGATATTCCTTTCATTATTTTATATACAAGGCTATTCAAATTCGTTTCTGTACATGGGGATCTCATAAACGATAAGAGATAGAGTGTCGGTTAAATTGTGGCAAAGTTGCGTATTCCAGAAACCTATTCAATGATGTGGAAAAATCGAATATAGCTCTTCTGGTTCTGAAGATACAGAAAAACCAAAAAATCACAAATTATTTTTTGCCTATATCTTCTTTATGTGCAGATATATTAAAAATCTGTCCACATTTTGCTACTGGCACTTGATGTGGGCTCTCAGAATATATCCATGAATCTTTTATACAGGGTGTCATCTGACTTGGGCCACCCCTATATTTGAATTTTTAAATACGGACGTGTATTTTTTGTAGTAGTTTTTGGATCTTAGACGTTTACTTTAAACTGAGAAATTAAATTTTTTTTTATATTTCGGGATGTTTCGGTTATATTTGATTATACTTGTGTGATTTATTCTCTTTCAAATTACGGCCCTGGAAATTGGTTGACTGAGTTGAATAAAAACACAATAGCAACTTTCACGTCTCTCTATGTACCGTAAAGTTTTTCGAGAGTTTTTTTTTTCATTTTTAGGTACCAATTCATATTTTTTCCATTGCTCTGAGCGTTTTCTAAAATTAACTTTGAATAAGAAAATATTTTATGGTTATCTGAAACATATCTACAACAAAAATATATTATATGTGTTTTTATGAGCAGAAAAAGAAATGATAGCAATAATATCATCCGAAACGAACACTATAATTGTAATGAAAATTGAAATTAATGGCGCAATAAATGTTCGAATTGGAGTCCTTCCATTTCGAGACAAATAATGGGCCAATAAGATGGCCTGCAAGATCACCAGATCTCACTATTTTTTACTATTTTCTATGGGAGACATTGAAAAATAGGATTTACGCTGGCAGAGACATAGAAAATGTGGAAGACCAAATTGAGGATTTTGAATGGTTTCACAACAATGCAGCAAATAATAATATGAAATAATATGAAAAACCGAGTTCAAAAATGTCTCGAAATGGATGGACTCCAATTCGAATATTTGTTGCGCCAGTATCTAAATTACTTCATTTCAATTTTCATTACAATTATAGTGTTCGTTGCAATTATAGTGTTTTGGATGTTATTATTGCTATTATTTCTTTTTCTGCTCATAGAATCACATATAATATATTTTTGATGTAGATATGTTTCAGATAATCATCAAAGTTTTTATTATTCTGAGTTAATTGTAGAAAACGCAATGGAAATATATGAATAGGTACCTAAAAATGAAAAAAATAACTCTCGAAAAACTTTACGGTACATAGGGAGACGTGAAAGTTGCTATTATGTTTTCATTCAACTCAGCCAACCAATTTCCAGGGCCGTAATTCAAAAGGGAATAATTCACATAATTAAGATCATATATTACCGAAACATCCCGAAACATAAAATTTAATTTAATTTCTCAGTATGAAGTGAACGTCGACAATACAAAAAATACAGGCCGTATTTAAAATATCAAAGATGGGGGTGCCCCAAGTCAGATGACACCCTGTATAAAAGATTCATGGACATATTCTGATAGCCCACATCAAGTACCAATGGCAAAATGTGGACAGATTTTTAATATATCTGCGCATAAAGAAGATATAGGCAAAAAAATAATTTGTGATTTTTTGGTTTTTCCTGTATATCTCCAGAACCAGAAGAGCTATATTCGATTTTTTCACATCATTGAATAGGTTTCTGAAATACGCAACGTTGCCATAATTTAACCGACACTCTATCTCTTATCGTTTACGAGATCCCCGTGTACAGAAACGAATTTGAATAGCCCTGTATTATTATATATATATTAATTGAATAGAACTGGCGGATACTTGATGAAAATCCATATTAAAACTCATTAATACACTTTATTATATGATTTTGACAATAAAGGGTTTTACAAAAACTGCGACATACTTTATACTTTATAGTGAAAATCATACAATAAACTGTATCAATGGATTTTCTATATTGTTCTTTTTGTTTGTAAATTATTATTATTATTATTATGTGGTACGTTTTGGAGTTTTGAGGACCACCATTCACTCTAATATTTATCCCGAACTTCAAATTTTGTTTCGTATTTCTGACTGTGTATACAAATAAATTCAATTCCAAGGATCCCAATAGTTTGTTTGTGTGATTTTTGAAATCCTGTTTGTGCTTATTTATGTCTTCTTGTTATACGACTTCCGATGTCCCTTCTAATCCGCAATTTGTGAATCTAGATAAATAAACAAATAGGGATTCTGAACATGCAGGCAGATGTTCAAAAACCGCAGTTTCGTTGGTTCTCAATATGTATAAACCGATTTTGTATGATCCGTTTTACTATAATGTCAAAATCCAGATCGAAGAAAAATTCGAACTTGAACAGGACGTGTTTAGTGATCTGTTTGTGGTTTTTATACAGGTTGCAACAAAAATGTATGTCATAAATTGAACCACATATTCAAGAATAACTGGAATGGATGTAATTCATGAACTGTTTAAAGTTTTGTAATAAAATATATCTACGGTGTGACCCATTTTTAATGTAAACACCCCCCTAAAATTTGAAGTTGTAAATCGATTTTAATATTTTTTTTTAAAGGTCAAGTACTGAAAGGTCTACCTTGGGACAACATTTGAAATGTTTATTAAAATTTCAGGGCATACTACGATATTTTTTCTTAGTCGAAAATCGGGATTTTTTATTACCGATTTTTTATTGAAAAAATCACTACGCCACTGGATTCAGAGTGCCTCTAAATAGGAGTGACCAAAATTTCATGAAAAAATATTCATTATTAACAAAGTTATGACAACTCAAAAATTTTAAAACTCACACAGCTAACAGTCACAATATATGATTTTTTTTATGATTTCAACAATAAAGTGCCGCCAGATGAAAAAAAAACAAATAGAGTAAATATTTTTAATGAAAATAACGGAATTACATTCACACAATTCAACTAACAATGAAGCAAACAATTTTAATAAACGAAACTAATAACTAATTATTGAAATGTTTCGATTCAGTGCAACAATTAATTCTAACTCATATTCTAGTAGCCTCTACTAATCCACCACGTATTTCGATACATGTGTCGTAGCGCTTACGAATGTTTCTGATTACGTTCCTTAGTTCTTGAGGGCTAATATCTGCACATACCTGTCGAATTCTTGCACACAGTTCATTTCTCTTGAGCGATTTTTGTAAAACTTTTGTGTGAGAAGTCCCAAAAGAAAAAGTCCAAAACTGTGAGGTCTGGAGATCTGGGTGGCCACTCTATAAACGGACTACCACGACCTATCCATCGGTTTGGAAAATGTTCGTTAAGCCATCGCCTCACAGCTCTGGCATATTGAACTGAACACCCATCTAACTGGACAATTAAATTTGATCGTTCATTGATTGGCAGCTCGTGAATAGCATCCCAAAAATCTGTGTTTAAAAATTGTAGAAACCTGCGCATTAATGTTTTCCTCAAAAAAGAAAGGACCAATAATTCGTTCGTTCAATATCCCACACCAGACGTTGATTTTTTGGGAATACTGGCTTTTACAGTTTATTACCCAGTTAGGATTATCCGCTGCCCAATAGCGACAATTCTGTGATGACACTACTCCATTTGTAGTGAAAGTGGCTTCGTCGGTATATAAAATATTTTTTAGTAAATTTCTATTGTTTAAATATTCCCCTTGGGCCCATAAACAATATTCCAGGCGTCTTGCTTCGTCGCCTTCTTGAAGTGTGTGTAAAAATTTTGGCTTGAAAGGTTAATATTCTTCGCCTTGAGACATCTCCGAATAGTTTCTCGTGGAATATTCAAATCTAAAGTGGCATTCCTTATACTGGCATTAGGATTATTTTCGAAATAGTCTTAAATGATTTGATCATTTCTGTCATTCCTGTTTCGTCTTTGTACAGGATTACTTTTTAACATCATTTTTGATACTGCACCAGTTTCATTGAATATTTTATTTATTTTATTTGCCGTACCGCAGCTAATACGAGGACAATTGAAATATTAGGTCTTAGTTTTAGTTAATTTGCGTGAAAACTTGAATGTAATTCCGTTATTTTCATTAAAAATATTTACGCTATTTGTTTTTTTTCATCTGGCGGCACTTTATTGTTGAAATCATAAAAAAAATATTGTCATGGCTATATTTGTTGATATAGGGTGTTTTTTTGTAACTGTTAGCTGTGTGAGTTTTCGAATTTTTGAGTTGTCATAACTTTGTTAATAATGAATATTTTTTTATGAAATTTTGGTCACACCTGTTTAGAGGCACTCTGAATCCAGTGGCGTAGTGATTTTTTCAATAAAAAATCGCTAATGAAAAATCCCGATTTTCGACTAAGAAAAAATATCGTAGTATGCCCTGAAACTTTAATAAACATTTCAAATTTTGTCCCAAGGTAGATCTTTCATTACTTGACATTTCAAAAAATAAATTATTGAAATCGGTTTACAACTTCAAATTTTAGGGGGGTGTTTCCATTAAAAATGGGTCACACTGTATGACTTTCTTATCTTAAGAGCATCTTTTTCATATAAAACCACGACATCTGTTCAGCCCACCAAAAATTTTAGGAGGTATTTGAAAGTTTTTGCCGTACCTTGCACATTTTCGAAAAGCTATTTTTTATCGAGATCCGACCTTTTTATCATTTGTGGAGATCAAATCGTGAAGTGTTGTTAATGAAATTACTATGAATCTCCATCATCGGAAAACCATTAGTTTGATACATCATTTTTTTACCTCGTAGCGCTTTTTCGAAAAGCCAGTTTTTATCGAGATTCGGCAAACAGCGGTGTCCAACCACTGTATTGAACATCTCTTGTTATCGTAGAAGATCCATTTTTCATCACAAGTGACCCAAAAGAATATTTTTTTGATTGCGCAACCTCACAATTTTTGTAGATCGTTCAAATTGTGAGGATCGTCAAAATCGTGGGGCACCCACTTTACGAACTTTTCCAATACAACATGCCTGCATAATATCATAATAACTCACAAGTCTGAAAGGTCGGTGAGACTTATTATTTTAGCTGTGGGTTTACTTGAATATAATACAGAAAATCAGCTCAATTATATCTTCTCGTGGGTTCATCTGGTAGGTACTGACTCAATTATAACTGTGTGAAGATAATTCTGTAACGAGATGAGTACTTTTCCTTCAGATATCCTTGAGGAAAGTTAATTTTCTGGATCCTTGATTACTTTTGTCTTCGGTAAGCAACGGTCACTTCTATACCAGGCACTGCGTGTTCCCAATACCTCAATGAAGGAAATCTTGGTTCTGTTCAAGATTTTTGAGTCCAATTTCTGATGGTTCAGCGAAAAAGTAAAACTATCTGCTTCAGGATTTCACTAGAGTCCCAATACTCTCCTAGGTTTTTGAGTAAAAGTGCTAAAATGTTTCTGATTTGGTGATCGAAGATTCACAGGAATTTTGTCAATCACTTCCTGAGAATTACTTATACAATTAAGTATTTCAAATCCAACTCTTTCATGGATTTTTATAACTTCCAGAATCAGTTGAATTGCATCTTCTTCTGTTTCTGCACTATCCAAGTAGTCATCTATATATTGTTTGTCGATTATTGCCCTGGCTGCTTCTGGAAATTTTGAATGGAATTCTTCAGCGTTCCTATTTTTAACGAATTGTGCCATCGAGGGAGAAAAAGTTGTTCCAAATGTCATTGCCTTCATTTCATAAATATCAGGTTTTCTGGACCTATCCATTCCTTGCCAGAAAAAGCGTTGGGCTGAGCAATCCTCATCAAATAAAGATATTGACTCGACACGTTTGATTCCTGGTCCACTTCGACTTTAAACCAAAGGAATTCACAGTAGGACTAACTAGTCCGAACTACAAACCACAGTAGTTTGTGGTCCGAACAGCAATTTTCCAATACGCTTTAAATCATAAGCCCCTGTACTCAGGGGCGACCTACTCGTACCTACTATGAAAAATCGTTGTTTTTACTGCTTATATTGTGATTCTCACGAAATTCCAAGAACAAGAAAGGGTCTTTGAAACATATATTCAACAATTAGGAGTTATTCAATATATGACTGAACAGGTTTAACAAAAATATTTTCAATGTTTATTTTCTTTCTTTGTAGAACTGACCTTCGCTGCTTTTTCTTGTTTGTCCTTATATTTCGAAAACTGTTCCCACGGAGCCGACAAATCGAATTTTCTAAACTCCTGCGCGAATTCCACAGGTTCGCAAACGACTCTTTTCTTCTCGTCGTCGTACCTGAGCTCGACGAAGCCACTCAGTGGGAAATCCTTCCTGAACGGATGACCTTGAAAACCGTAATCTGTCATGATTCTTCTCAGGTCGGGATGGTTCTCAAAAAACACTCCGAACATATCCCAAACTTCTCTTTCCATCCAGTTGGCAGACCTGTATATTCCGGTAACTGAACCGATGGGTGTCAGTTCATCGGTGTAGGTTTTCACTCTGACTCTTGAATTGTATCGGTATGAAAGGAGATTGTAGACAAGTTCAAACCTGCAAATTTATCAAGTACAACACAAATCTAATAGGGAAATGAATGAATCTGATGATATTCTAAAGAATTTGGCAAACGCCGACCATGAAACAACTACTAGTATGTTGATATTGGATTATATTACAGATAATGGATTCCATCCTCAGGCATACTAATATATACTCAGATAAAGGTTGCTCATATAACAGTTGAAAGTTCATAGAATCAATTGAACATTGATAGTCATCCATTGCTAGCTGATCACTAATTCTTGTTTAACACTTCTAGTATTTTATATTATCTATCTTCTAGTATTATTTCTGTTATCAAAGTCTTGCAATTAATGCGAATAGTTTATCTGGAAAACGACCATAAACAGCCAGAAGAAACAGCCAAATTCCCAAATTTAATGTACAGTGCCGTGAAAAATTGACTTATTTGTTAAGTGAAATAAAACTGTTTTCAATTGTCGTATTTAGTGTCATTTATCAGAGAACTCAATAAAAATGTAGAATTACTAGAAGCAGTAACTTCGGTGAAACATCGAGAAAATGTTGAAGGTTATGTAAATGAGTCGAGAAGAAGAAATAAGGCACCGGAAAGAGGAGAATAGACCCAGATAAGAAGTTGAAGTACGAAGCAGACGAAAGGAAAAAACAACAGTTGTTACATATGTTGCACCATAATGAATTATACCAAATGCAGTTCCTAATGAGGAGTCAAGAGGAATCCGAGACTCAACCACAATTTGAAGAGAGATTAGAAAGATGGCAAGAGTGGCCTATCCAAATATTCAAGAAGAGCTCTTCCACCAGTTTGATTCAGGAATTAGCACACCGTAATTTGAAAGAACAAGATTCGGTCAACGACAACCTATGATTTTTCATTTCTACAATAAGATTTATCGAAGACAGATCCTAAGAATAACGTTTTTGGTATTCGAAATATATTTCCAGCATGAAAAAGGAAAACGATGTCCACGTCGATAAGAAGGAGCTTCAGGTAGCAATGGTAAAGCAGCGAGTAGAAACTTGTTGAGGAACAGCTGTAACATGATGGATATAAGCGTCCTGATCTCCTGCTTTTTCAAATTTCTACTACACTCTACTACATAGTGGATATAACCGACTTCCGAAGGTGACACCTCTAACCCGAATAAACAACACATTAGTGTTGAACAAGAAAAACGATGTAATAATAGAAAAAAAAGCTCAGTCGGTGAGGGATACTGATGCCAGCAAGACTCAGGGCAGCATATTACTGTTGAACCCCTTGAGAAAATCGTTTTAGACATGCTGGGGCCATTTCCTACCATACTTTTTGTAACAAACATCTAATGAAAGCAAAACCAACTAGCTGTAAGACAAGCATATTCAAATCATCTGCCTAAGTTTGTTTTTGAAAATCAAATGCCCTGCAACAAATTCTTGCCATTGGCATATTGAAGCTGAATAATTACACTCTATTCTTGCTAGTGACTGGTCAGGGGGTGAAATTTCTTAACAATTCGTTGTTTGGCAGATGGATTAATCAATACAAATGAGATGCTGTCCTAGAAGAATCGCTGTATCGCCAGTTAAACTTGTTTCTCTCAAAATATCAGCATGGTCCGAAAGAAAGATTGAAGACAGTCCAGAAATTTTCGAGATTCCAGTTGTAACTTGCCAATTATAGCAGGTTCCAGTGAAAGTGAGTTTTGAAAAAGACGATTCAGTATGGTTTTAGCAACTCGTACGTTAAAAAGGGGGAACGCACGAAAGAATAAAGAAGAAGTACTTTTCTGCAGTATTCTGGTGTTTCAATATTATAGATAAACCTGTATTAATACTAAGAGTAAAAACTAAAAATTTATAGTGGTTTCATTTTACTTCCTCATTACTACCAAATTTTGATTGTCGAAGTGATGAAACAAAATGTCCCTATGCTGAAGCGTTCGAGACTCATCATTGATAATGAGGATTTCGAGCTGAAAAATTGATTGGAGAATTATTGTTTTCGAACCTGTACGGACGACTTGGCACATCTAAAGCCGTTAGATCAATAAGTGAAGCAAATTGCGAGTTGTGATGGTCTTTTAAAAACTGCAATATGCACCGAATGCCATCTGGCTCCACCATAATTTCAAGTTCATTCGAAGGAGTTATCTGAATTTGTTGTACAAACTTAGGAATAGATTCTGACACATATATTCCAAACTCCTTCAGCTGATCTTTCAGTAATTCGGATTTTGTCTTCTGAGCTGGCGGTTCTTTTTCCTTGTTGACATCCGCACAAATTTTTGAAACTTTTCTTCCGAGGTGTCTCACGTGGTATTTTATTACCGGAAAACCCTTATTTAGGGTTTTAAATAGATGCATGAACTATAAAATATATAAAAATGTTCGATAAATACTAATGATCAGCAGCAGTTACAGAAATTGACAAACTATGACAGTTTCACACTCAATATATGCTATGTAAATTATGTCGCAGAGAACGGAACACAAATTTGAAGAACTGATATAGACGTAGTAAACAAGACAAATAGAAGCATATATCCAGCAAGATAATACAATAGGAATTGAAATACTCACAAGGTGGGCAATTCATATGATTCGACAATCCTATGTTATTGGAAATATTACACAAATGGAAAAAGTAGAACTGTTCGTTCGTTTTTGAAAATTGAAATTCTCCCTTTGACACTGATGTAGGTTTTCCAATAACGTATTAATCTTTTTACAACACAAAAAATCATAATACCCCAAAAACAGTCATAAAACGTATTTTCTCAACAAAGAATAACTTTTAAGCACCGTTTCTGAATATTTAGTTTCTGTAGTTGAATCTTGACATATTTGAATGAAAATGTTACATCCTATCGCTGTCACTAATGATACGTCGATGTGAGTTATTTCACTCGTTCACTGTTGCTCTCTCTCTCTCTCTCTCTCTCTCTCTCTCTCTCTCTCTCTCTCTCTATGTTAATTGGTTTTGCTTCCATTGAGAGGCATTAAGCCAAAGACTCACTGTTAAAATTACAAGCGTAAAATTTCAACATTATCGCCACCTATCGAATATCGAATATCTAAATTTTGGACACGAAACTCCTCGATAGGCTAGCAGGATATACCAAGAGTTCAAATATTTGACAAGTAAGGTTGCGAAACTGGTCGACTCACGATCCAAAGTTCATGGATTCGAAATCAACTACGACTAGATATTTTTCTCAAGCAATTTTCCTACTTGATGTTGGATTCATTCTGCTACCATTATCTGCTACTTTATGTGTCTTACTGCACTCAGTGCATTCTAAGTGGCTCAAGGAGTTATTAACATACCTTTCCGGGATATGTGGCTAAAGATCATGGCAGTCGATGCTGTTGACACTGAAAAAAAAAGAAGAGATTGTACGTTACTGACAGTGACACTGACAGCGCGGAAAACAACAGCTGATTGACGATTGTTGTTCAATAACATATGAGTATTAAAGTATGTGAAGGTTGTACCTTTATTAAAAACAAATAAATACATTTTTATATAATGGAGGTGTCAACAATTGAAGAAGGACTCAAGAAGTACTTCAAATTTGATGAATTCAAATCAGATCTTCAAAGAGAGGCAGTCATTGAAGTTTGCCAAAGTAAAAAAAATCTACAGCATGAATAAAACTATTATTTTAAACAACCTGATTTCAGGAAAACATGATGTTTTCATATCGATGCCAACAGGATCTGGGAAATCTCTGTGTTATCAACTACCAGCTGTACTGCAGGAAGGCAAAATTTCCATTATATTTTCTCCTTTGCTGGCACTCATCAAGGTACGATTTGAACTTAACTATAGGTATATAACTATCAGGACCAGGCAAAAACGGTCTTCGTCGACTTCATCGAATCACGAGTACCCATAATTTATGCTAACGGAATTAATCGACTTGTGTTACATTGGCAAAAGTGCATTGATTCAAATGATGCTCATTTCCATTTATTTGAATTTGCAGTCACTGATTTATTTGCTGAGGTGGATAGACCACAATATTATTTTTTAATCCCTCATTGATGTTTTCAGGATCAAATAGATCATCTTATTGCGTTAAAGATAAGAGCCGCCTCACTCAACTCAAAAATTGGTAAGGCAGAAAGGGAATCTCTCATAGCCGATTTGAAATCTACATCCCCCAATACCAGAATATTGTATGTCACTCCTGAACAGGCAGCCACAGCCACTTTCAAAGTAAGTAAATGATTTTTCAATAATCACTGCATGGAGTTAAGTTCTTTTTTGTTACAGGACTTATATCAAAACCTACATAACTTCCAGAAGATAGCCTATTTAGTTGTTGATGAAGCACATTGTGTCAGTGAGTGGGGACACGATTTCCGCCCTCAGTATCAAAGATTAGGAGAACTCAGAGAAAAAGTTGATGTGCCTTGCATTGCTCTTACAGCTACAGCAAATACAGAGGTGAGTTTCGGAACAGATGAGGTATGAAAGGGATGTGAAATTCATCACCGAAATGAAGTTACATAATCCCCAAATTATTAATAGACATGATCTTATATGGACATTGTTGTACACAATTCTGTGACATATTCCTATCAGGATGTTTCGCAGACTATCAGTCTGTGAATATTCCACTTTCAGAAAGTAATTATCAGAGAATTTTGAGTTCCATCAAACAAATTAATGGCAATAATGGTTACAAGGTAGATATAATTGACTTAATACTTTTCAAAAAACTATAAAAACAAGCCATTTTAAAGGTATGTCTCCTTCATGAAATGATAGCAAGCGTCGTAAGACATTGACATACTTTGGACATGCCAATAATATCGCTCGTTTTTTGAAAAAGAAAGACTTGGACACGGCTTACAGAACAAAAAATAATCCATTGAAAACAGTGAAGACAAAACTTCAGTGTCAGATAGATCAGAAGTATATAATTTTTTGTCCGAAACTTTATATTGGCCAACCGTGGAGAATCTTTTCACAAAGAATAATATAGCATAGTTCTTTTTCACATTGGCAAACCACTTTCTCTGGCAGAAGGGCATGAGTTGAATCACGATTATGATATATTACATTTAGAAGAGAAAGGTTTGAAAGTTGATTTTGAGTAAAAATAGTTTACCTAATGCTTTAATAAACCTAAACTGGTCGTAACAAATAAGAATCATAATAGAAATCAGACAAAAGCTTGTATCTCTATCCTATGTTTCTTGAATACTTTGGATTTTCATCAAATATTGGCCAATTCCATCACATTTATTAAAAACTGCATCAATTTTTAGGTTACCAAAGATATAATTACCAGTTTAAGATTAGGGAAAAATCACAAAACTTTCAAAACCTCAAGTTTCCGAAGCAACTTGTTCTACGATGTATATTTTCCTAATATATTGGAAGACCCTTTCAAACACCTCAGGGATTTCATCAATGACTGCCTCAATTTTGAAGCTGAGAAAGATCTGGCAAAGGAAAAAAAATCTTGTGGCATAATTTATTGCAGGACTAGAGAACAGACGGAACTTCTGATGGAAAGACTGAATAAATTAGGAATAAAGTCTTTGTGTTACCACGCTGGACTGAAAACAGAGGAACGAAAGTCATTTCAGGATAAGTGGCAAAACGGTGATGTACCGGTGATATGTGCCACTATCAGTTTTGGAATGGGAGTTGATAAAGCTTCAGTCAGGTAAATTGATATTACATAGAAGGTAAAACTGAAAACTCTAGTGTAGAATAAATGCAATTCCTTCTTGACGCACATGTCACCAACCAAGTTGGCGTCAAAAAGAGTATTGTAGTTGTGGTGTTTGGGAAAAGTCTTTGGTTTGTATTTAAATTGATATTGTTTATGAAACCTACAATTTTATGATCCTTTCTGTTGTATCAGATTTGTTATACACTGGGGCAGTCCCAAAGATCCGGCTTCCTTCTATCAGGAATCAGGAAGAGCGGGAAGAGATGGAAAACCATCTCGTTGCAGAGTTTATTACAATCGATCTGACAGTAAAGCTATAGAGTTTCATTTGGTGCAGGATTTAGGAAAGGCAGGAAGTAAGGAAAACAAGAGAAAGAGGATGGAAGAAGCTATAAAAGGATTCAAGAAAGTCCTTGAGTTTTGTGAGAATCCCACGTGAGTTATATACCGAATAAGAGGTCTGTTTGAAAAATAAGGTGAATGTTCAACTTTGGCGGGCTGAAGCAATAATGCCTCAACCACCATATTCACCAGATTTGGCCTCTTGCGACTTTTTCCAAGTTTGAAGAGACCCATGAAAGGACGGCGTTTTGCGATGAATGAGGAGATAAGAGAGCTCAATGACATACCAAAAAGTGCATATCAGAAGAGGACAAAATAGAAATTGAAAATCAATAAATATTTTTTGAGAAAAATAAAAATTCATCTTATTTTTTAAACAGATCTTGTATAGTGATTGTCACTATTGGTAGCAAGATTTCAAAAATCACTTCCATGAGTTAGTCTGTATCTAAATTTTTAGGGAATGTCGCCACAGACTTTTTTCCAACCATTTTGGGGAACCACCTCCCAAATGTAAAGACAGATGTGATTTTTGTAAGGACAAGAAAAATGTTCAGGAGATGGTGGAACACTTCCTAACCAAAAGGATACAATTCAATTCTATGCCCACTAGCTATTCCAGTACTGACTTTGATGATTTATATGGATATGGAAGAAAGGGGATATCAGAGTAGGTTTGTTTGGAAAACATGTTTTGAAGACTCCAGTTTTCTCAAATTTTTCATTTTTCATTTGCTTAAGGTTGTGTTTTGTCAAACGAAAGTTTCCATAGACATCACTCCATCCTCTAACTAAATCACACAAGAATTTTTAAAATCAGTTATAATACGAAGTCAAATATTTTTATTAACACACTTTTATTAGCTTCACCTGCATGTATGTATGTATGTTTGTTTGTTTGCTTGTAACTCTCGAGCTCGGGATCTGTATTTGACAGAATTGCTTGATGTATTCGCGGGCAGATGGCGCTGTACGTAATCTCCTTGATATATCGACAGTATTGCTTGATCTATTCGCAGTCAGATGGCGCTGTACATAACCTCCTTGATGTAATTCGAACTCACTTTACATGTATTTCATCATTTGAAAAGAAATTTTTTTTCATTAACACGCGCACTGCTGCCTTATTTGTAACCTTCCTTTGCGCGCCTGCTGCCTTGGGCTTGGTAGCTGATTTTAAGGTTTCCTCTCCAGAATCGGAAAATATCAATGATCATTTTTCTAAACAATATACGGCTGATTGATCCCAAAGTTTAGATAAAATTAATATAGTTTGAAAAGACTAAAAAACACGCTTTTATAAAAAATTGAAAATAAATATAGTTTAAAAAACTAAAAAACACGCTTTCAAAGAACATCGAACTAAAAAGTTAATTTTTTTTTTAATAAGAAATTGTAAGTACTCTCAATAACGAGCTCAGCAACTTATATAAGTGGTTATGTTGAAATAAGTTGATGTTGAATTCCTCAAAAACTAAGTGTTTGTTAGTAGGTTCAATTTGAAACTGTTAGAAATTTTATGGTGCAGACTTGCCTTTGTTCCTGAATTCATAAATAGTTCATCCATCGAGTTTGCAACTGAAATTGAGAATTTGAGCATCATCTTGGGTTATATTTGAAACTATTATTTTGCCATATTATACTTAGAGCAGTTCTATATTGATTTCTTGCAATCAAGAAGATGTACACAAATTACAAATGCAGCAGAGTGAATTAATGCGAATATTATTTGGATGTTGTAGATGCACACCAATTAAAACCATGTTAGCTTCACTAAATTGGCTGAGGGTTGAGAAGAACATTAAAAAGGCAAATTTCCTTTGAATATTCAAAATTGAACATAACCAAACGCCTGAATATCTGAATACATATCAGTTTAAAGTAGCCAAGTGCTAAAAAAAGTTATTCTTTTTTACATTCTATTACATGACACCTTTTCTTATTTTTTAAGTGAACAGGAGGGATACAAAAATGGTAATGATGGTAGTGATGATGAATTTGGTTCATTCGAAAGGGAACAAGCAGCCAAAAAAGCTACCAATGACTTTATTCAGAAACAATTTGCTTTGAGAAGAAATCAGCAGGTAGGAAACAATTCACCAGAAAACGAAAGTCTTTTTTATATACTTAAATTATATATTTTTCACAGGAAGTTTCTAGAGAAACGATTGACAAGTTATTTTCAAAACATGCGAGAGTCAAAGCAGCTGCATCTACTTCCAGCAAGGTCAAGGGGCTCACTTTGGCAACCAGAGAGCAATATTTGACAAAATTAGTTGACGTTTTCTATGAGAACTATAGCAAGTGTCAAGAAGACCCTACTTTGGATAGACAGGATGTTGAAGATTGCTCAGTGGATGCAGAGTATGAAGTTTTTTCAGCTAACACCAATATGACCATGTACAGGAACTCTATTGCAAGAATGGTAAGTTTTTTATTATTTTATGGAGTGCATATTCTATTGTTATACTTCCTTATAGAGTAATGCAAAGAGCCACACAAAAATAAAGAATTCCCTTTCCCCCTAATGCAACTCTATGAGAGCCAATTAATTCAAATTCAATTCAAAGGGAACAGGTTTCTATAAAATTCAGTTGAATATAAATTAAAAAGACAGTTTTAAAGTTTTTGTTCGAAACTTATAGTAACAATTTCATGAAGTATTCTAGGTTGGCTTTACATGCTGCCTGTTTAAAAAATTAAGTGAAATTTCACTTTTCTCAAAAAATATTTATCAATTTCTATTTTTTACGGTTTTCTGTGCTACGCTAGGTGATTCTTCTTGCCACAAGATGACGCTGCGGAACATTAGGAAAAAAGATAATATCAAAGTGACATTTTTTATTAAAATTCATATAATATATTATGTTTGTGATTTTTAAGGAATGTTCTCTCAAAATATCCGTTGAAAGGGTATTGCTGGCGGAAATCATTTGTTATTTGAAAGATATTACTATAGTCGAATGCGAGGCAGGACCAATCGAGATAGTTGTGTCATTGAAATCTTCTCACGAAGTTAGAGTAACTCTGGTATCTCCAAAAAAAGTAAGGGATATTAATTTATTATTAATTTTCAAAGCATTCTGGAAACCTTTGGGAATATTTTGAAACGAAATATCTTCTTTTCTTTTCAGTCTTTGCAACTGAGTACCTTTGATATAATAGATTATTGCAATTGCTAATACTTACACATACAGTTAGAGAATTTTATGTACTTGAAGTAAAATCATCCTAATCGAATTATTCATCACAACACAAAAGTTTGTTGTCCAAAACAAGTAAAATATTGTTCATACGAACGAACGCGGAACTACGTATACGCAGAACTGCGATTGATTCTAGAATAACACCACCACTAATGAAAACGTACAATTATTTTACGTGAATATTGAGAAGACATCAATTACTTTGATTGTAATTGAAAAACTTTAAACTTTACCGCGTTTAATGAAATTATTTAGTATTTTGGTCATATATGATGTTGGTTCATCATTTTTCGAAAAACCTTACCAAATAACTTTCGAATACGGAACTTTCTGGTGAATTTTGGAACATGCCTAAGATGCATCACTTCCGTTATTCGCTATTGGTAACACTGACAATATTATACTCTTTGTGTCACAGAACATTACAATTAATGTATCTATCTGCTTTTTAGTGTCATTTGTCGAATTTTTGTTTTTGGACGTAGAGTTACGTCAATTCATCAATATTTTGCAGATTAATTGCTGCGTTGTTGGAAAATTTAATTTTTCGTGTAAATTTAAACAACAGAATTGTTTATGGTCCAGTAACAATCGATTCATCGTCAAATGGCCAAGTTTTACGAAGCTACACACGATAACCTAGTTATTTTTAGAAGACATCCTCCTGATAGTCCTGACGCATTTTCAATATTTTCAGATATCTAACGTGAAAAAACTGACTGCTGATGAAATAGTGCATGAGAAGTTGTTGCTATTTGAACCGAAACCAGCAAAAAATGAAACATTGAGTGATCTCTTTCGAAATATCACGAAGGAACAACAACTGAAGAAACTGGAAAACCCATTTGGAAAAGGTGAAATTTCTAATGACAAAGTGAACATAGTACCTGAATTCAAAACAGCTAGACAAGAATTAGAAGAAAAGATAAATATATCTAGTAGAAACCAACCATTAATTAGCAATTTCTTCAAGAAGAGTTTCGTTGAAAAGAACGAAATTGAAGAAAAACCGAAAAAAACATCTGAAAACTCTGTAGAAATGAGTGGTCGCAAGGATCTCAAAAGTCTCTTCGGTGACGATGATTCTGAAGAAGAAAACTTCCCTAGTGAAAAAAATTCAAGATTAGATGCCACCGATGTGAGTGATAACTGTGAAAGTGTGAAGAATTCCAGAGATAAACACAAAAGTAAACATAGCAAAAGTGAGAAGCACTCTGATAAGCACAGAGAAAAAAATAAGGATGATAAGGAGAGAAAGCGAAGGAAGAGTACAGAAAGGGAGGATGACAAGAAAAGGAAAAAAGAGGAAGAAATGTTCCATAAGAGGTTCCATTACGACATCGACGATGATGGTGAACTCTCCAGTACAGAAGAAAAATACAATGAATTAGTCAGAAAGGAGACTGTAGACGAAAAACATAACATAATAGACTTAGATGCTAGCAGTAATATGAAAGAGAGCCTGAGTAGAAATGATAAACAGGAATCAAAGTTGGACGAATCCGTCATACTTCCTGAAGTCAAACCTCACAAGCAGAACGGTGAAAGCAGCAAAAAGCAGAGGTTGAAGAAAACAGAAGTTGGAGGATTGGTAGTCAAATTGTTGACTCCTGCATATGCAGATCGAAGATTCGAATCAAGGGATCTTTTCAAAAGTCTTGCCAGGAGTATATCACATGCTTTGGCTGACAAAGGTAAATAGATTGTTCAATTTTTCACTTTTTTTTTCATGCAATCAATCGTTATTGTTTCATACTTATTATGATCAGTGCTCAGAAATTTCAATTTTTTCACGACATTTAGTCAGTTGATAACAAGATATGGCATGGGGCAGTTCTCCACTTGCCATCCTCAAAGATTGTCTCTGATAACGAATCTGAACAAGGTTTGTACGTTGGATCAACTTCTGGAAAGTTTTTTGATGAGTTATTGTCACAAGAGTTGTTGGAAATGCTTTATGTTACCTTTTTCTGTTTCAGATGAGAATGAAATCAAGGACTATGTGCACAAGTTCCTAGAAAAGAATGAAGCGATTACATCACAAACGAAATTGTAGTAGCGGTTAAGTTAACTGTAACTTTATTACATATATGATGGAGAGGCAAGCTTGTTTATTGAGTGTCTTATCGACCGTAATTGTATAATTATTTGACATTATCTGGGGAGAAAATAAGTTCCTCTTTTCTTCTTTTTCATTCATCAAAAAGTTTGATGGTTAAAAGAAATGGTTTCAATATTATGAGTGATGGAGAAAAAGCCATGGGTGTGTGCGTTTTGTACAAAAAGTGATTCTTTATATTCTGTAACAAATAGAAAAGTAAGCAGGTGTTAGAAACGTCCTCAGTATATTTTGTTACTGTTAGGTATTGTTATGCATTTTACAACTTTGAGACCACAGCGTTACTGTTTGAAACTTGTGTATGGGTGAAGCGGGAACCTAGAATAAATTATTTTTCCCACATATGAGAACTGTCAGATTTTATTCTTGATGAACGGTTACTTTTGACTTTGTGAATAAGATTTGAATTTTTTTTCCTGAAGAGAGTGTCGCCATTCTCATCTTCTCGACCTTCTTGTAAACATTTTTCTGACTCGTAGTACAATCACCGTATGCCACTGTCAACATTTCAGGTGTTTGTATAATTATTAACATGGATAAGTTGAAGAACTTAAAATATTAAGCTCAAAACTTGTCTGAAGACTGTACCAAGCAGAGATACATACAGCTACCGGACTGAGAAGCCCCTCAAGATGTATGTTTCATTATATGTATCTACAAGAACCCAAATGGCATTTTAATATTCATTTATTGTTTACCCCTCTTAATCTGTACTAAAATTGCAAACAAAAGTTTCTATTCCTTTATTCCTAATACTTTCTTTGTCATACACCTACCCAAACTTTATGCATATACGATTTCTCCCACTGGTCAGACTCAGTCCAGTAGTGTACCTATAAGAAAATGAGTATATCCAAATAGAATTGAAATGAAATTGAAACATCATCTCTCCCAACTACCTACACAGAAGGTTCTAGTGCTTGGGGCTTTGTTCACGAGATGGAGCTGGGGTATCTTTTTAGTTGTGATTAGTTTTTGGGAGAGAAAAGTGTTTGGCTCTCTGTTTCTCCAACTTTACAAAAATAATATAAGAAACTTCTGAAGGCGATCGATTTCAAAATATACTGTACATAGATGTTTATATCATGCACATAAGATACTTTCAGATACAAACTGGAAGAAAAAGCCCTCATGAAACAACTACTTTCATATTGACAATTAAAATTTAAAAGTAATCTACACTGTATAAGACGTTGCATTGAAATATTCAAACACAGATTTCTTTCGCATTAATTATTTAAATATAGGAGAGCGTTTCCCCTATTACATATTGTGTGCATTTGGAATGCATTTCAGTCTCTTGATGTCCAATTCTGCGAAGCCATTCAAGCATATTAATTCAAATAACTTGGCAATTGATTGGTCGCGCCCATCAAAAGATAGTTCTCTTAACAAACCCTTATTTGTTCGAAGTAGAAATCATCAATTTTATAACCCTGCCATTAATTTGGAGTAAACTATTTCATCATTGGAATAAATAGGTTTTTAAAAATTATCATGACGAATCATGATAGTTATTTATCATAGTTCTGTGTGGGGAAAGATAGTTCTGTAAGTTTTGTAATATATTGTTTTACATTATCTATTATTTGTAAATAAATGAAAAAATTACAAAATTTGGGAGACAGTTTGAAAACTAAGTTCAAATAGAAACTCTGGAAAACGTTTTTCTAAAAGTGTTGTAGCTGAAGGGAATGAAATTTTTCACGGTCTCATGAAAAATTAATATATTTGGTGAAAGTTGAACTTGTTTATTTTTTTTTGTGTTGCAATGCTGCCTCTTGCTCAAATGTTTAATAAGTTTCTCGGAAAGTTATGGACATGAAATACTCTAGAATATAGGCATTGAAATAGTAACACCCTGTACATTGCTTCATAGACCTCAGAAGTTTGAATTCCGTGAAAAGTTGGATTTTTGTTGTGAATAGTTTTATTGAAATGTCTTCATGTAGGTGCATATATGGTTTTTGTAATTGAGCTATAATTTGATTAGGCATCCTTTATTATTTCCATTTATAGGGTTTCTATCTTTTATACATAGAACCTCTTGATTATATTTCCTAAAAAATTATTTATTTTTAATTGATCGTTAAACGAAATGCAAATAAACAAATGTTTTATAGATGTTGAGGGTTTATTTTTAGCGTTCTGGTGATTTATAGGCAACTAGCGACCAGCTCCGCACGAGTGCAATGCTGATACTAAATATACATATAAACGCGTGCGATCGCCGTTAATAATAAGGCGCGGTTCCCACTGGAGCGATACGATATGCGATGCAACAGGCGATAAGCAACCTGATCCTGATTTGACACCGATCACTCATAACCGTGCATACATAATGGAAGCAACTAATCTAGTGCACACTGGAGCGATCGCGATACTACACTGATAATTATCGGAATCGCGTCGAAAAGGGGGGCACGGCTGCCGGGTCGCTTAAGCGAAAGACACGTTTATATCAAGTCAGCAAGAATAGGTGCAATCCTCTATTTCCTTCGTGAAATTGGTGGAGCAGAACCCGTGCTCCTCTTGACACCAATCTCAATAAAACACGGTAACTATTTGAGCTCATTCTATAAAACTCTCTAAATTTCTGTTCGTGATGAGAGAGCTCACGAGAAACCACTGCCGAACTGTGTTTAATATTAAACATAATATAGGTGTACCCAGTATTTTCTAGACTCCCGTTTCCGGTACTTGCGCGGCCTTCGACGCGCTATTTGAAGGCACGCGCCCCTAGCCCCCCGGCCGGTACCGCCGCAACCGCTATGCCCTTGCATTTTGAATCAATAATATCTTCGAAAATATTCATTTAAATTACATGCTGGAAAGGGCCGTATTGATCTAGATTAAATGCGCAATGTATTTAAGGTACTTTTGATTGGAAAAGGTTTGCTTTGATCGCTTCGTAAATAAGCCATTTCTTGAGGATAAAAAAATTATATTGTGGGTTATCCCGAAGAGATAGACATATACCTTCGCGGACGTTTTTGTACACCTTTTGAAGGTGTACAACAAAGACAGGGATAGACAGACAGCGGGAATCGACTTTGTTTTTTACTAAGTAGTGAAGCAACTTAATTTGATTTATTGAAATCTTCATGATATTGGCAATGATGTGTCTTTTTTCCAAACTACAAATTATAAACTTCATGAATGAGTTTGAAAGTGGTTGACTATGTTTCGTGGTGAATTTCATTTGTTTGGACTTCCATTTCTAATCTAAACTTCTACATCGCTCAACCGATCACGATGAAACTTGACATGTATAAGTAATTTTTCATAGAGAAGGTGTTTAGGCTATCAATTTTTCTGTAACTCGCCACTAGATGGCGCGGAAGAATACTTTTTTGAAAGCACTGTTCAATAACGCTGCGAAAACCTAAGTTCGTTGATTCTGATTCTGTTAGAACATTGGAACAGCAGCTATACAGCAACATAGTACTAATTAGTACTACAACTACCAAATTCTAAGCGGGCGAAGCCGCGGGCAACAACTAGTATGATATAAATTGATTTGAAATCCCTGAAAAAATCTATAAAAAAATAAAAAGATTAGCTGAAAAATGACAATTATATGAAGCAAAAAAACTGAAATTACAATGAACAACCATCAAAAAATTGAACTATCAACACGAGGTGAAAATTAAAAATTATTAACAAAAGATGAAAATTAAAAGATTCCATGCCAAGTTACTTCACGCGACGTTTCGATTGTTAGTATCCACAATCGTCTTCGGGTGGATTGTTAGTAGTTAGTGGATTGTTGGACAGACAAAGCTTATATGAGCAGTGCTGCCATTTTCAACCGCTACAATTCTCATACTTGGGCACAACAAAATTCTCCATCTATAGTGGAGCAGAGAAGTCAAGAAAAATTTGGATTTAGTGTGTGTGTGCAGATGTTTTTAGGGATATAATTATGGGCCTGTTAATTTGTAATGACACTCTCACATCTAGGAGGTATTTATACATTTCAAGGTAAAATATTGAACCCCTTGTTGATGAATGGCCACTGATGGAGCTCGGAAAAATATATTTTTTGCAATTGTCACCTATTTTTGGCTGTAAATTTTGGTAATAATTGGCTAGCTAATCTTTAGCCAGCTAGGTCACCGGACCTAACGTCTATGGACGTTTACGTCTGGGGAAGGTTGAAAAATCTTATTTTTGAATTGATGACCAATTCTAGATAGGAATTGCAAGCGGCAGTGATGCAAAGTTTTGTTTCTATCACTACTATTGAAGTAATCAATTCGGCAAAAAACGTTCAGAAAAGGTGTCGTCGCCTGTGTGTAGGAGAAGCTGGTAGATATTTCGAACACCTTCTCTGAAGAAACTATTTCATTGTTCTTTATCATTATTATTATTGTTGAAGTTTCATTCATCAGTAGTAAATATAGTATATAGGTAATGTATTATCAGTTTTATTGAAAGTATGCGTTTTTATCACTGCTGTGAAAAGCTTTCTCAACATTTGATAGCTACTACTGAAAAATTTATTTGTTTTATCGCTGCGTAGTCCAAAGCCTACTTGATCAAAGTGTGCGTTTCAAAGTCTACATGAAAAAACCTAAAAGCTCTGTATTTCAAAGATAAATCTAGCAAAACATCATGTGTGCTACATTTTTGAAAGGGTTTTGAAAAGCTCTATTGAAATATGCAGGAATATACAGGGTGTCTCATAAAAATAGTTTTCCATCAATAGCTATTTATATTTCATTTGAAAAAACAAGTTTTCTATACCATTGAATTAGAAATGATGATAGATATTGATATGCGGTTTCACCATTAATTTTGTCATAAAATTTGACCCTCAGACATAGCTATCAGTTTTCATCCATCTAGTTTCTCTTCAAAAGTGTCCAATTTGTCCCACTCTGTACAATCAAAATGCAAAAATTGATTTTTCCCAGTTTGGAGAAGAAATACAAAAAAATCAATTCCATCTGGAAACCGCAGCTATATGTTCAGTTTTATTTTAAAATTCAATTACGTTTTCAATATTCACTCCCCGTAAGCCATGCTGACGTTACGTCGATGCAGAAGGTACGTATGTTATTCCGCATAGTAGATTTGGAGGACTCAGCCAGGCGCGATCTCGACGTAACAGTCGCTCGCTCATTTGTTCTTTCTCAGTTCTTCGACAGACCGTTACCATAGCCTACTTCGTGTGACCGCTTCAACAGTTTCCAGCAAAACAATGAAATTACAGTTAATACTTTCGTTTGTTTTAACAATAGTTTGTGTGTTGGCCCAACACGAAAACCACAACCATGAGGATCAAAGGGTGAGTTTATTTTTTAATTTTTCACTACCGGAAGCGATTTGAAATTCATCGGGTGAAAGTCTGCGTTTGCATCTAAAATGATCCGAGTCCTAGAAACCCAGATTGGCGGCTAGATCAATATGGCAAATATGCGCAGATTTTGTGCCTACTTTGATTTTCCGGTAGTTTTTTATAATCCGAAGTGGGGCTTGAAACCATCATTGGTTTTCCCTTGTTTCTCAAAGGAGAAACAAGGGAAAACCAATGTACCTTACGCTTAGGTACCGTTCCAAGAAAAATCTTCAAAGTTCGAAAAAAATATAAAAACTCATGCGTCGGAGTTTGTCGGTCTTTAAATTCGACATTTACTCACGACGGTGAAATATAGGTATAGCGCTTTTCTTTAAGTCCCCCCCTCTTTATTTTTTTGAACAGGTCAACTAAAAAAATGAAATTTGGGATAATGAAATTAATGCATGAATACTTTATTTTGAAGTGAAATTGATAGATGAAACTTTCGAAATGGAAAAAAAATCAAATGGAAAGGGGGGTATTTTTCAAGCTCCTGCTTCACAACCCTAGAATATAATGTCAATATCTTCAACTACTACAAAATGGGGAAACTTTCAATTCAGAAGATGCTCGAGATGTTTGCCTTGAACTTTTTGACATATGAACAGCCTATCCGATATTTCACGCCGAACATTTTCGAACACAGTAACGTCAATATCTCTACAAATATTTATTATTGTCTGCCGTATATCCAATATTGAAGCGGCTTCAGTTTCGTACACCTTTTGCTTCAAATAGCCCCATAAAAAGGTCCAAAGCTGTTAAATCTGACGAGCGGGCTGGCCATTCTGTAGGACCTCGATGGTCAATCCAACGACCGTTAAAAGTAGTTTCCAAATAGTTTCTTACTTGTCTGGAGTAATGTGGTGGTGCTCCATCTTGAATATCGAATTCATTAGGATTCGCTTGAACGATTTCAATGATGAGAGGCTCAACAGTAGTTTACAGCATATTTAAATACAGTTTCTCTGATGAATTTTGATCAATTAATAGAGGTTCTACAATAAGGTTTCCCAATATTCCTGCCCAAACGTTAAGTTTTTCTGGATATTGGGTATGTGTTTCCCACAAAACGTGAGGCTTGGTATCACTTCAATAACGGCAATTTTGTCTGTGAACATTGCCGTTTAAAAAATGTACATTCGTCACTAAAACAAATATTGTGGAGATAGGTAGGATGCCTTGCAATGGTTTCCGTCATGATTTTGCAGTATCCTGTTCTTCAATCAGGGTCATCTTCAGTTAATTGGAGTACCATTTTAATTTTGTATAGATTATACCTGTTCCTCTTCAAAAGTCTCCACACAGTAGAACGAGACACCTCACAAACATTCGCGACGGAATAAGTGGACTGTTCAGGATTTACTACCATCTCACCAATTATTTGCACTTGCTGTTCTTCCGGAATGGACGGATGACCTGGGAGCTTTTTGTTATGTACACTACCGGTAGTTGTGAATTTGGATACAAGTTCCCTCAGATATTTTCTTCAGATAGGACGATTCGGAAAACGTTCATTGAAAATCCTTTCGGTCTCGTGAAAGTTACACGTCACACTGTAAATAGAAATCGCTTCAATTTTTTCTTCCAATGGACGAGAATTGACCGTTTTAGAGATTGTTGGCGTGGTACCTTTCTACTAGTAAAACCGAAAACTAATTGAGAATATTCTAACTGTTCATTGCCATACTGACATTTTTGTCGTTTTTATGAACAAAAAATAACTTAACAAACCTTATCGGGTTGTTGGAATTGCCATATGACAGATAAAAAGGAATATTTCTAGAAATATCAATATTAATGTGTTTGTCTTCAGGAAATTATTAAATGTTCCGCCATTTTGTAGTAGGTAAAGATATTGACTTCATGTGCTAGGGTTGTGAAGTATTCGTCAGGAGCTTCAAAATAATGTTTCGCAAGACCCGTTTTCCATTTATTTTTTTCCCCCAGATGGCGCCCAGTCGCCATTTTAAAAGTTTCATCTGTCAATTTCACTTCAAAATAAAGTATTCATGCATTAAATTCATTGTTCCAAATTTTAAGTTTTTGACTTGACCCGTTCAAAAAATAAAAGGGGGGGACTTTAAAGAAATGCACTGTATATCTACACCTATATTGATACGTTCATCGAAATTATTAATAACCGTGATATTTACAATGAATAAATTGATTGATTGATTGATTGATTGATTGATTGATTGATTGATCACAAAATGAAACTGTTTCACCTACGAAGTGGGAAACGGTACTATTTTGCAATAACTTCAAAGAAATTACATTCACTTGCATTGAAGGAAAAATATCATTCATGGAGATGACCTTTAGTGCAAGATGTCACCGTAAAATTTGAACCAGAACTTGTTAAGCTACTAAAATAATATTTTGTTAAAAAATTATATCATACTCTTATTTGTGTGATCAAACCCAAGTCGGCACCACTGCCAACCTTTTCTGAACTCAAATAGTTATTATGAATATTACCCTAAAACCAAAAATAACGGCTTCTCCACATTTCGTCAAGTTATCGTTATCAGGGAGATCATCGATAATATAGTAGCGATTTTCATAAACCTCGCCCTTCAAAAATACCCAGAAATAAAAATTCATTGGTATAATATCCGGAGAACGGAAGGCAGGCAAACTGGTCCTTAACATGAGACCGCAGAGCCGACACTCGAGTCACCTGACTTTCTCGCTGCAGCTAGATGCATCAACTGAATTGATGATTTTTGTGAGGTTATGTGAATCAGTGAAGTGTGGAAATTTGTGTTTTATCTCGATCTCTCGTATCTTTTCATTGTATTGCTTACAATGAACTGCACATTCATTTAAGTTGTCTCAGTAGAGTTATATATGTTCTAGTTAGGTACTGTCATAATATCAAATCAAACCTGTGAATTTTTCAAGAAGTAGGTATTCATGCAAAGTTATAACACACCACTTAAAAAAAGTTTTTCGTAAAACAAATTCGCCACGCCTGACTGCCTGTCTGTCTGACTGCGATAAATTCGAAAACTTCTGAACGAATTTACATACGGGTTTCACAAATGAACGAAACAATTCAAAAG
Organism: Leptinotarsa decemlineata; assembly: GCF_025532065.1. Classification (NCBI taxonomy): domain Eukaryota; kingdom Metazoa; phylum Arthropoda; class Insecta; order Coleoptera; family Chrysomelidae; genus Leptinotarsa; species Leptinotarsa decemlineata. Next base: position 1,575,131 of record NW_027412523.1, read on the forward strand.
GAGGTTTAACCTGTATAATTGTTCATTGTTTTGTGTGAATTGATTGAAATATGATGATGTTATCCATGATTAGTCGGGGTGGTGGTGCCACCCGTATGGGCTTCCACCGAAAACAATTATTACATATTGTTTTTCTTTAATGAAAATTGCTTCCTTCAAACCACTGAAATTATGAAATAATTGAAAGCTAAGCCATCAAAACAGCAATAAAACTGATAACATGATTACATGACCTTGTTTTCTTTACCTCTAAGAACAGGTAGCTAGACTTTATCAATGTTCATTGTCTCTTCTTTTCTATTGTATATACTCTTGGATACACTGTTTATAACCTTTGGTGTTGGGATATAACTTTAGGAGTTATATCCCAACACCAAACTCTGGGACAGTTAGTAATTTTGAATTTTATCGAGTATTACTGTATCTATTGATAAATCTGTTTTTCCGTTAACCAGTTGTCGTCCCCCTACGAACTACAACTCACAATAGTCGAAACTTGGGTGAGCTAAGGACTAACGAGATCTCACCTCGTCGAATGAGATAGTGTAAGTGCCTTTTTTGTTAAGAGCATTTTCGGATACAGCTGATTTGGCGGTTTGTACGAGTCGACAATTTCTCGTGTGTTCAAAGAGACGGGTACCTACACTTCTTTTCGTGGTTCCAATATAGACTGACCCGCAGCTACAAGGAATCAGGTATACTCCGAGTGTTGCTAAAGTATATAAGTATACAGGGTGTAACTAAATGAGTGTAAAACATTTAAGGAGGTGATTTCACATCGAAAAAAAGATAGGATCTTTCATTTTAAAAAATTTCATTGTAGCATCCCTTGTTAAGATACAGCCCCTTAAAGGGGGTACATAAAATTTGTATAACAATTTTTTCACAAGCACTAAAAAAGTTACAATGTTGAAATTAACCTGACGTTTTGTACTACCAAAAAGACACTCAGCCAGTAATTTATTAGATTTACCCCATGGTTGTAAGGGGTGAAAAACGCAACCTCTAAAATTTATTTCCAATGTAACTTTTTATGTCATTATTAGTTCACCATTTAAAAATTTATTTCCGATAGCCTGTTTCATTCTAAACAAAAAATGTCTCCTGGTTTTTTGCCCAAAATAAACCAGTTCGCAGCAAAAAATTATTTTACGAACAACTACAGAGATACTTCGTCATAAATGCGAAAATACGAAACTGATCTATCTAGAAGGTCGCTATCAGCGATAGTGGCAATTAAATTGGTATGACGCTGTCAGTTTGTGAATTTTCGAAATTGAATTAATACTAATTGTGTGTTGTTGTTCTGTTCTTAATTTGTTACTTCAATAATTCACTTGTTATTAAAATGGCATACACAAATGAGGAAATAGCTGATATGCATTACCTTTACGGTCTGTCGCAGGGAAATGAGTTAGAAGCTTCTAGAGATATGCTGAAATGTATCCTCAACGGCAGCATCCTTCACATAGAATATTTGCTCGACTTCATCAACGATTACGAGAATATGGTTCATTCGACAAAAGAAGGCAGGATTGTGGTCGCCATCGAGAAGTAAGAACACCACAACTTGAGGAAGCAGTACTTAATTTGATTGAAGAACAACCTACTACCAGTACTAGAGAGATTGCTTTCCAGCTAAATGTTGATCATATGACGGTATTTCGAATTTTAAAGGAACAACACTTATACCCTTACCATCTGCAACGAGTACAGGCACTGTTACCGCGAGACTTTCCGAACCGTCTTGAATTTTGCAATTGGATACTGGAAATGATTAGAAGAAATTGTGACTTTCTGAAGACGATAGAATTCACAGACGAATGTAGTTTTTCTCGGGACAATATTATTAATTTTCATAATTACCACATATGGGCTGATGAAAACCCTCACGCTATTGTTATAACTAACCATCAAGAACAGTTATCTCTTAACGTGTGGCTCGGAGTTATTGGGGATGATTTAATTGGGCCTGATACTCTACCTCCTCGATTAAATGGTGTGGCATACGTTCAATTTTTAAGAGAAATGCATCCAGTACTGCTGGAGGAATTTCCTTTGGGCGTCAGAGGGGATATGTTTTTTATGCATGATGGGGCTCCCGCCCATTTCAGTCAAGTAGCACGTCAGCATTTAACTGAAACATACGCAAATCAGTGGAGAGAGACTCCAGGAGAGAGACTCCAGGAATATTTGAGCGAATACGTGGCTCAATGCGCCGACGTCTAGACGCGTGCGTAATGTCTGAAGGTAGACATATTGAACATTTACAATGACTTCTACATGTTGTGTGTTTTGTTATTAATAAATTAGTTTTGTTTATTGCCCTTCAATCGTTTATTGCAGGTACTAAATACAAAATAACAATAAATCCAGTTCGCATTTATGACGATGTATCTCTGTAATTGTTCGTAAAATAATTTTTTGCTGCGAACTGGTTTATTTTGGGCAAAAAACCCAAGAGACATTTTTCGTTTAGAATGAAACAGGCTATCGGAAATAAGTTTTCAAATGGTAAACAAATAATAAGACAAAAAGTTACATTGGAAATACATTTTAGTGGTTGCGTTTTCCACCCCTCACAACCATGGGGTAAACCAAATAAATTATTGGCTAAGTGTCTTTTTGGTAGTACAAAACGTCAGGTTAATTTCAATATTGTAACTTTTTCAGTGCTTGTGAAAAAATTGTTATACAAATTTTATGTACTCCCTTCAAGGGGCTGTATCTCAACAAGGGATGCTCCAATGAAATTTCTTTATAGGAAAGATCCTATCTTTTTTTCGATGAGGAATCACCTCCTTGAATGTTTTACACTTATTCAGTTACACCCTGTATAGTCCTTTATGCAATAAAGTAAAACACCCACTGAAAGTTTTTTGGAACACCGAACTTAGCGTATCAGCCTCAATCAATCCAAATCAGCAGTTTTGAACACCAAATTTGGGGTGCCACACGGTTCCATTCTTGGACCTCTCCTATTCAACATCTACATCTCAGATTTCTATAAAAGTATACAATTTTGCACTATTTATCACTACGCTGATGATACTCAAATTTATCTGATTATTTATATAACAGACTTGTTAGCTTTTCCCAGATTAACAATTATTTAAACTCGAAATGGCTTTGTATTGGTCATTCCCAAACACAGCTCGGCACTTTCTGCTAGTAGTTTTTCCTATATTTCCTCTAAACTGTACAATAAATCGCCCAGTGAAACTTGAAACTTTAATTGAAGGGGTTATATTTTTTAGGAGTGATTAATTTCACGGAAAGAAAGTTTTTGGCTTTTTACTACTCCATCTTGATACAAAAAAAGAAGGATGAGGGAGTCTTCCAAAGAAAGGAAGGAAGTAACTCTATACATGGATGTGTAGATCATTCAAAGAAGTAACTTTCAGAAACAAACTGAAAGAAGTCCTCCTGAAACAGCTACTTTCATATAAACATTGAATTATACGAAAGAAAAACTCTTTCGAAACAAATACTTCTATATGAACACTGAATTATACAGAAAATACTTTTCTCTACCCAGTTTGTATTTCAAACATTCGTTGTGGAATAAAAATCAGATATTATTCACATGAGTTCTACTTTAAATGAATGGTAACAAATTGCACTTAAATAAAACACTGCCATCCTCTGGTATATACCGATGTTTCGCCTTAAGACACTTGCCCTAAGGCTCTTCAGTACCAAATTGGATAACATTATAGAAAATACACACACTTCATTCATGAATTACGATTTTTTAATGTCACGGAATAAGCTTGATCTGCTTATGTCATCGATGACATCGTAATGACATTCATTCACCTATTTGATTTAATCCCTTCCTTTCTTTGGAAGACTCCCTCATCCTCATCCTCATCCCTCATTATTTATAAATCAAACTAAATTTCGCCTTATAATTTCAAAAAGTCATTGGAGGATTCGTGTCACACATTTTTTTTCTTCATGCGTGAAGGTAACTTGATGTTTGAGTTAGGGAAAAAGTTTTCTTAATGAGAGTATGAAGTGCGATAAAAAATATTTACATGTTTTATCAGAAGTAATGAGTCGTTTTAATGATATTATAAAAAGTCATCGATAACAGGTAGCCATTTTATCAAAATCACCGGTATGTTTTCAAATACTATCAAGCAACTGGCTAGTGGCACCTATAAATGCTAGGAAAATATTGATGACGACGCACAAATGATTCAATTGAAAATTTAATTGCCAAGTCAATGAAATAATCGACATACTCCCAGTTGTGTGTGAAGGTCAGATGGCTGAAAAAATAATAATATCAGTTACTTGTTTTTCGTGGAACTAATAATAATTGGCAAAATTCAAATAAGATTTCGATTCACGCCGATCATGTTGTTCTTCATAACGATATACTCGTATTTTTCGTATCCATCAATTTTAAATTTTGTTTTCTATAAATGCTATTTTCCAATATTTTGTTCACAAAATGTTTCTTAATTATAAACTTCCATTTCGATACACATATCGATGATTTGTTTATATTGATTTGTTAATTCGGATAAAATATGAAAAAAATCTGCGTAATCTTTAGAAATTTTCCAGGATGCAGTTTCAGTTTGTCAACAGAGTAGTCTAACAATATACAAAGGCAAGCTGATTATCTGGAATCAATTTTTGGTGCTCCATCGCATCCTGTTCATTGTTAAACAATGTCATTAGGCCTGAAATGTAAACATATTATCATGTAAGCAACAACTACTTCGCAATTACAGTACAAGTACGGTTATTAATTAATTCTCGTTACGGGAACATTCATAACTATTAATTCACACATAATATTTTCTTCTAATTTTTTTCTAGGCCAGTTATTTCTCACCTTCGTGTTCTAGCGTCATTTTTTCGACCTTAGAACGAAAATAAAATATATACTGTGAGCTCGTAAATTCTACTCTCTTGTAAACTAATAAAAAATGGAACTGGCGCTTCTGAAAATGAATATTTAGTGATACATTTGAAATATCGGCGTTGAAAAGTAAAAGTTTCGAATGAACTGACCATCCATGGTAATAATTAAATAATATACTAAAATATAAAATATTAACTTTACCCTGTATCTATATTTATAAAGCTCTGATTCATGTGAGATACAACATGGTTCATTTTAATCACGAGTCAGTCACTCATAATTAAGCAACACGAACTAAACACTTGACCATCCCAAAACACAAAACTTCAACATCCAAGGAATCTCTTAAGTATAACGGCATCATACTTTATAATTCATTGCCACAGGAAGTCAAGGACCTACACTTAGTAAGTTTCAAGAACCATACCAAAGAATTATTGACGAACGGGGGTTATTATAGCTTAGATGAGTTCCTGCAAAGGGATGTCTTGATATAACTTGTTCTCACTGCTTTTCGTTCCTATTTTTATGTTGAACCTTTTAATTGTATATAATTATATTATGTTGTTTTATAATAATTAATTTGTCTATGATTTTAAAATTTGCATCAGTATGTCGCTTGTAGTGTTTTGTATAGTGCCTGTTTTATTTGGTAGGTTCACAGTATGCATAAATCAGTATGACCTACACGCCTAAACGAAGCGGCGTTGTCGCTTCTACTATAAAGTAGCGGCTTCTTTGATTTTTCAAATGGTACACCCCGTATATAAAATCATATTATGATTCAACAAATTCATATACTATTTCTCTATACCTATCTATTACCGTTTAGAAGATATAATAAATTTCGATATTTTTTTACCAAACATGAACTTTTATAAATGCTGATAATCTTGAACTCTCTTGCACTAAAATGATCAAATTTGAAACGGAGTGGAGTGATACTATGAGGATCTTCACTCCGAGTCATATTTTCATTTGCCTCGTACAGGGTCTTCAAAAAATGCAGATACTTTGATCTCATGAAAAAATGAGTGGAACTCAATTTTTCAAATGGAACACCCTGTATATTTCAACATGAATTCATCACTCATTTTGGATATTCAACATTTTTTTTTTATACTTAGTAATATTTCTATTTGATCCAGTTTTTTAACTGTCTCAGATCAGTCAATTCGAAATTGGTATGTACCTACCTTAGAAAAAGTTACAATTTGTATACATTGAGGTATTGGTCTCTAACGTACAACAGTACACATTAATATATTTTAATAGTGTGCTTTGGAAAAATAAATAAACCATTTATTTAACGTCAGACTTTCGTTGGTGGTTTTGACTGATTGTAATAGCTACCAATTATAATAGAATAATGTCAAGATTAGGTTACAGTAATGAAGATTTCTTGAATTTATTAATGATTTATGGTGAGTGCAATAGAATTGCAAGTAGAACATGCCGAGTATTTCATGAAAGATATCCACAACTTCCGAAGCCGAATAATAATGTGATAAATCGACTACTAAAAACTGTAGGTTGAATGGAACCTTCCGTCCAAAAATCATTCGTAAGAAGACTAAAGTGGATGATGATGACAATGTTATAACAGTTTTGGGATACTTTCATGCATTTCCAAATGCTTCTCTGCACGAGGCTGAAAGGGCTGTCGAATTCTTAATAAGCATAAATGGCATCCCTATAAGTTCCACTGTGTCCAACATTTGAAAGAGACTGATTTACCTCGTAGAGGTATTCTTTGAATGGTTACTTGTCAAGACTCAAGAGGATGAACATTTCCTTGACAATATCATATGGACAGATGAGGCCAAGTTCACAAAAAATGGAGTTTTCAATAGACACAACAGTCATTATTGGGCGCCAGAAAATCCCCATGTTGTCCGCCAAAGGGGTTTTCAAGAAAGATGGCAATTCAATGTATTTTGTGCCATAAAGAATGAGTCAATTTTTTATATCGAGTTTTATGATGATAATTTGAATGCATCAAAATATGAAGATTTACTGAGGAATGGAGTTCAAATGATTTTAAATAATAGACCAGGAAGATAACGTGTATGGTACCAAATGGATGGTGCTCCACCCCATAATTCTCATTCAGTCAGCAAAGCTTTAACCGAAACCTTCGAAGACAGATGGATTGGTAATAATGAATCTTTTCGTTGGCCTCCTAGAACACCAGATGGCAATCCATTAGATTATTTCGTGTGGGGTTTCATTAAAAATATGGTTAACTCTACTCCAATAACAACAATGGAAGATATGAAATCGAGAGTTACAACTGCTTTCAATAGTTTGACTCCAGACTTGATCAGAAGCACTACACATGACAATCTTTTGAAGAGATTACATGTTTGTTTAAGTAGAGGTGGAGATGTGTTTGAACATATTCTGAAATACACTGACGATTAAATTAACTCATTAATTTATGGGTTTATTATTTTCAGTTCGTGTTTCAACGTTAATCTGTTTAAAAAAAAATCTGTTTAAAATCTGTTTTTCCGTTAACCAGCTGTCGCACCCCTACGAACGACAACCCTCAGAAGTCAAAACTTGTGCGAGCTAAGGATTAGCGAGGTCTTACCTTTTAACGTGTGATTCCTAACACGGGTTGGACGGTAGCAAGTGAAGATCGATCGTTTAGACTAGGGCTTGAACCACCGACCAACACGGCAGTCAATTCGAGTGAGTGAACAAAGCACCCACGCCGAACCGCTTGGCTACCGACTGACCAAACTATTGTTTGAAGAGAAGTTTCATTCGATGGTTAGGAGTATTTTAATAATTATCTTTTCATTGTATCATCTGTGACTAATTGAGAAACATCAAACGAAATCTGTTTTACAAAAATGAGTGATGAACAAGGAAACCATGTCAATTTCCGTTTGAAACAGTTTATCTCGAAAACGGTTCAAAATAGAAATAGTATTATTTGAACAAAGTTATCCTAAAATTGGATGTAGAGCTCAAAAATGTTGAAATATACAGGGTGTTCCATTTGAAAAAATTGAGTTCCACTCAATTTTTCATGAGATCAAAGTATCTGCATTTTTTGAAGACCCGGTATGAGGCAAATGAAAATATGACGCGGAGTGAAGATCCTCATAGTATCAATCCACTCCATTTCAAATTTGATCGTTTTAGTGCAAGAGAGTTCAAGATTATCAGCATTTATAAAAGTGACAAAGTGATAATGAATCATAATATGATATTATGTATGGGGTATTCCATTTGAAAAATCAAAGAAGCCGCTACTTTATAGTAGAAGCGGCAACACCGCTTCGTCTAAAATATTTTAGGCGTGTAGGTCATATTGACTTATGCATACTGTGGAATTTTCAGGTTGATCCGTTGAATAGTTTGCCAGAAACGGCTAATTAACGCTCATCATGAAAAGCCCTGTATGTTTATTTATTTATATTTATATACCTAGTTATTGATTGTTATTTTTATTATTAACATGTCTAATATCATAATGATCTGAAAGACGAATAAATACAACAATAACATTGGAACCTCCTGCTGAAATTAGTGACAACGTATGCTCGTTTTTTCCTGATTCTTCAGAGACTACTCGACCGTAAATGTGTGCTCTCACCTCTCTCTCTCACACCTACAGTAATATACGGAACGTAACTCTCTATCTTTCTATCTTCACTAACTTATACCTCCCTCTCAACTCCCGTTCGCCTCGCCCGATCACACCTTTCGTAACGCTATCGTGACGCATTCACCACCTCGCTCCCCAAGTCCAGCGCGAGTAAAGAAGTTTTGCTTCAAAAAAATAAAATGAAACAGATTTCAAACCTTGTTACTTCAAGTGAAGTAATCTTAGTTATTTTGGTCAGGTGCGGAAAATACTTCAACCGTGTTAATTTTGACTAATAGGCAGATAATTCTGTTGAATCAGTAATTTGCATATCAGTCGTGACACACATACAATAGTCATCGAAAATAAAATCGCGATTTTACATAGTGCTGGCTTGGCGAAATCAGGAATTTTTCAAACTTATTGTAGATCGTCAATTGTCACCTATTTAATCCAGTCATTTAAGCTTAAATTAGGTAAGAATCTCGGAATTCGAGATACCCAGCTGTAAGTCTGTAAATACTTGTATATTGACACCCTAAAAGTTGTCTCAAAACCTACATATGGTAGGGTGTAAGCAACTATTAAATTTCAAGGTCAAAGGTCACAAAAATCGGTTTTTTGCGCTTTTTTTGGAAATATCTTATTTCCTATGGGTTTTTTGCTATTTGTATTTATTATCAATATTGTAGAATACAAAATTCTCTACAAATTTTGTTTAAAAAAAATTTTTTATACGGTGAACCGTTTTCGAGATAGACGGGGAAAGCGCGAGGTCACAGCATCACTTCAGGTCAACCGGTGCCTCCGGTCGAAAACGCGCCCCGTGAAGGGTGGTACTGATGTCCTAGGACTTTTCATACCATCAACATCTCCTTAGTCATGAGCCTGCTTGTCTTTCTGACGAAAATCAGCTGAAAGGGTGAGGGAGCTGGGCTCCAACCTGAATGAACTGAAGACGCTTGGTTGAAAACAGCTTCAAACACTGCTCAGAATCATCAATTCGTTGTTGTTTTTGGTCGATTGTGAGCTTGCGCGGCATTCACTTGGAACAGAGCTTTTGCATACTCAAATATTCATGTACGATATGTCCAACACGTTCCTTTGATATCTTCAGAGCCTCAGCTATCCCGATCAACGCCACTTTGCGATCATCCAAAACATCATCCACATACCTTAGCCATATCCTAGGAAAGTACTTTGACTTTTCTTGGGTTTCCATTTCGAATTTGCAACCGTGTTAGGAATTACACATTAAAAGGTGAGACCTCGTTAGTCCTTAGCTCGCACAAGTTTCTCAACTTCTGAGAGTTGTCGTTCGTTTGAGGGCGACAGCTGATGGAAAAACAGATTTCAAACAGATAAACAGGTTAGCCAGGTAGGGGGAAAAGGGGTTACCCATAGCCGTTCCTTCCTTTTCATCAGTTCGGACTTCCATTGTCTAATATAATATAAAATGATTTGAAATTCCTGAAAAATATGAAAAAGATTAACCAAAAAAATGTTATTTGAACAAGAAAAATGAAATTACAAAGAAATAACTTAAAAACCAAACAACAACCAAAAAATAAAAATTGAAATATTAATAAAAGCTGAAAATTAAAAATTATTATTAACAAAAAATTAAGAATAATAAAAGTGAAAATTAAAAGATTTCAAACCAAGTTATGTCACGTTTGAAATCTTTTAATTTTCACTTTTATTATTTTTCATTTTTTGTTAATGATAATTTTTAATTTTCAGCTTTTATTAATATTTCAATTTTTATTTTTTGGTTATTGTTTGGTTTTTAGGTTATTTCTTTGTGATTTCAGTATTTTTGTTCAAATAAAATTGTTATTTTCTGTTAATCTTTTTGATATTTTTCAGGAATTTCAAATCATTTTATATAACATTAGACAATAGAAGTCCGAACTGATGAAATAAACCATGAAACATTGTCAACCACCTTCAAACAAACGTTCCTTCCTAATGTTCATAAAAGTAACCTTCTCATCTGGAAACATTTTGTTTCATACACAAATTAGTGAGGGGAACGAATTCATCAATTTCGTTATTATTCTAAGTTTTATTCTCTAGTAAATCCCTGAAGAAAATGAATCGCCTCTGATCAATTACTGAGCTCGCCAATCTTAGCTATTCATTTGAATAATTATGATTCAATATTGATTTGTTTCATTTTCATGCTGGAATGCAGATATCCTTGTGACTGGTTGAAAACGGTTATGAAAGTATAAAGAGAATTAAAACATCACAAAACCTAGTTGCTTATGGATGTTTAGCTAATTCGTTATGGAGTGAACAATGAAACCTAGCTGGATTTGTTGGTTCTAATTCGAAAAATTAAATGTTCGTAGTTTTTGAAGAGATCCACGAATGGACGACGTTTTACAACGATTGAAGACAATAAATAGGTATAGTTAAAAAAACTAAAAAAACACGCTTTGAAGAACATCGAACTAAAAAGTTAAAAAGATTTTTTTAAATAAGCTTAAAACAATAACGAACGAAAAATATTAGTATTATTGTGAAAAAAACGACGTTCGCTTGATATACAAAAAATATGGCACAAAGTGCCCACGCTTTTTTCACAATAATACTAGCATTTTTCGTTCGTTATTGTTTTAAGCTCATAAAAAAAAATATTTTTAACTTTTCAGTTCGTTGTTCTTTAAAAGCGCGTTTTTTAGTTATTTAAACTATATTTATTTTTTACTTTTTTGTTTTATATGCTATGAAAGCGTGTTTTTTAGTTTTAGTTCGATGTTCTTTAAAAGTGTGTTTTTTAATTTTTTTAAACTATATTTATTTTTAACTTTTTAGTTCGATGTTCTTTAAAAGCGTGTTTTTCAGTTTCTTTAAACTATATTTATTTTTAACTTTTTAGTTCAATGTATATTTATTTTCAACTTTTTAGTTCGATGTTCTTTAAAAGCGTGTTTTTAGTTTTTTTTAACTATATTTCTTTTTATCTTTTTAGTTTAATGTTCTTTAAAAGCGTGTTTTTTAGTTTTTCAAAGTATATTTATTTTCAACTTTTCAGTTCGATGTTCTTCAAAAGCGTGTTTTTTAGTTTTTTAAAGTATATTTATTTTCAACTTTTTAGTTCGATGCCCTTTAAAAGCGTGTTTTTTAGTTTTTTTAAACTATATTTATTTTAACTTTTTAGTTCAATGTATAGTTATTTTCAACTTTTTAGTTCGATGTTCTTTAAAAGCGTGTTTTTAGTTTTTTTTAACTATATTTCTTTTCATCTTTTTAGTTTAATGTTCTTTAAAAGCGTGTTTTTTAGTTTTTCAAAGTATATTTATTTTCAACTTTTCAGTTCGATGTTTTTTAAAAGCGTGTTTTTTAGTTTTTTAAACTATATTTATTTCTAACTTTTTAGTTCAATGTTCTTCAAAAGCGTGTTTCTTAGTTTTTCAGAGTATATTTATTTTCAACTTTTTAGTTCGATGTTCTTCAAAAGCGTGTTTTTTAGTTTCTTTTTAAACTATATTTATTTTTAACTTTTTAGTTCAATGTTCTTTAAAAGCGTGATTATTAGTTTTTTAAAATATATTTATTTTCAACTTTTCAGTTCGATGTCCTTTAAAAACGTGTTTTTTAGTTTTTTTTTAACTATATTTATTTCCTTATACTAACTTTGACTACAGAATACCTTTACCGTTTCTCCTTCTGGCGAGTACAAATTCAAATAAATGACTAATTTCAGACCAAACCGTTACATATGTCGAGACAATAATTTTGGTGTAGGCGGTACACGTCTATTATTCTATTATCTGAGCAGACAATAAGTACATCTACAGGGTATAACTGGGTTAACTATTCGAATCTGCAGAACGTTATACTGAACATTACATCACATATATTTTTGGCGTATGCGGTTGTCTGTTCTATCGTTTCTATAACTTTCAAAACTTGTCGAAAGTTATGTTACACAACCGATATAATCATGTATGAAGACTTATTTTTCGCCCATTAACATGTTGATGTTTACCTCTTGTGAAAAGTATATAAAACATTGTTTTCATCGCTCAGGATCAACAAGTAGCATCTTTTCCAAAGGTTAAATGACTAAATTTGATGGAAATCTAGAAAACTCATAACAAGATCATCATAACAGTTGTATCAAAATGTTTTTACCATTTCGTTGATTCTTGATACAATTGTCGTTTCAAGTATTTACCATGGATAAACTTTTTGTCTTTTACACTGAGTAACTTGGACGAATTGTTTAAAAGTTACCACGATAAGATTAACTTGACGTAATGCAGCAAGTCATTACGCGTCACGTCTACTGTAGGACGACGAGGGACGATGCGCGGGGGTACAGGGGCGGTCTAAGCAATGAAGCGCCATCGCCGAGAACGCGACATAGGTCATAATTCGATTCTCGAAGCTATTCATTACTTAGTACAGTTGGCATATTTTTTACGTACTTATATTAACGTACAGCCGAAGCTGCTGGACCTAGAGTCTTGAAATATGCAGGTAGGTTCTTTGTATAGCGTATATAAGCATCAAGAATGGGAATCAGGAATTTCCTCTACACAACCATCTACATCAACATTTATATCGTTTTCTATGGCAAGAATGGCTAAATTTGTTGATTTTAAGATGGACATCTTAAGAGCGGTTGTCGCCACTTCGGCTCCATTTGATTCTACCTGTTCGTTGCCTCTCTTTCGCACCATTTCCCTTGGAATGTACGCATTACTCGCGCGATTTCGAATATCTAAGTATTTTTTTACATACTCAAGGTACGCTACTGAATCTGTTGGTAATAACAAGCTCTTGCATGCACGTTATATTGATATAACGCTTTGGAATACCTCAAACATTGTTTACATATCCAAACCAAATAGGCTAGGAAAATTAGACACTCAGTGTGAATTAAATCGCGGTAAGCAGGAAATAGTTTTAATATCTTATTTTGGTCCTAAATACATGTAATCTGAGTTTGCACCATCCCAGGAGGTGAGCCTAACTTTTGAGAGCCCGAAAACCTCGAAATTTTCGTACTTTTTTCAGTTTTCCACAAATAACTCGAAAACCATCTGTTGTACAGAAAATTTTATGCTATTCAAAATTGAAAAGCATTAAATTCTTCGTCGAAGAGTACCACAATCATTAAAATCGATTCAGCGGTTTGGCCGCAATCGATTGTTCAAAATTGGCGATTTTCCCCATTTTAGTGTAAGCTGCCATTTCTTGGCGGTTCAGCATCAACTATCTTCTAATCTGCTTCCCTAATCAATAATACTCATGGAATAAAAGTTGTAGAAAATCTAATTTCCATTTAAATAGACCCATCAAATTTTGAAAATGGTCAATTTCAAGTACTGAAATAAACGACAATGAAAAATATGTCACATCTGGAAGAACCACTAAATTGGACATCCCTCACATTCAACATTCCTGATTCCTTCAGTTCAACATATTGTTGGTATCGAAGAGGTTGAAAATAAGTTTGTATTTATTTTAAAAATTTTTTTCAAATAATTACTTATTTCTTCGAAAATGAATGAAGGGAGAAGGAGATGGAAGAAATAAATACATCAAAGTTATTATAATACTATATTTCAATATTACCAATAATTATATTACACTATTACCATCACTATACTTATATTACTATGATGCAATATCATCAATAATTATTACACCAGATTCACGAGGAGTTGCTGGGTCCCTCCTCAGGCATGGCTGGAGATAAACGGGGTTGTTTTGCTCTTGGTGGACACTCTTCCAGGAAATCTTCTGGCCGATGTATGATCTCCATTTCGGTGTCATCAAACTCTTCAGTGGGTGGTGTATCGTCATCATCATTTGTAAAAGTATTGGTGGACACGCCTTCATCGTCAGCCAATGGAGAATTAGTACAAGAATTTCCCTGGCAGTTGATGTAGATGGTCGAACATTTATTACCGACTTTTCTGCAGGTGCATTTGCCGGCACATCCCTTAGTGCACTTACACGAAACGGCGTTCAGCACATCATGTGGAGCTGGATCCATAGTGGTCGGTATTGGGAGCAGACCGAAGCATGAGCTTTTCCAGCCCCATCTGAGAGCATCTAATGATGTTCCGTTCTATGTCTGTAGTTGGTGGTACACACGGAGTAGGTGTTGGTCTGCTGCTGCATTTGTCGGTGGCAAGGAGGCTAGGTTGAATCCTGGATTGGCAAGGGACCTAGCATATTGGGAATACCTTATTTCATCCAATGAGGTTTGACCGACTTTGGTGGTGTATAATGCTACCAGGAGTAATCTGCCTGCAACAAAGAGTTCTTTGGGATCAGCATCAGGTTGGTAAAATACTTGTACAGCCTCCTGTATCTCCTTGCTGTTGTCGAGAAGTTTTACAAACTTAATTTTTCCCTGGCGGTAGAAAGCCGACGTGGTGTCACAGCCGCTAATAGCATGTAAGAACAACAAGTTATTTTTCACTGTTGGTGAAAACTTAAAGTTGTCGGGTGAGTAGAACGTGTTTGGGGAGGTCCCCTTGCCAGGTTTCATGAGGTAGATTTTTGAACCAGAAGGAGCCTAGGCAGTCAACAACACTAACAAGTCGGTGTCCTCACCTATTATTACCACTGTAGAGAACATCTCGGTCATTTGAATGGTTGTGTTGACAATGAGGGTGTCAGCATCCTCAGTAGCTTGCATAACTCGATACCCAACTTGTTCCAGTTTGTCGACCAGAATGGAGATTAGCCGTTTCTTGTTGCTATCATTTGAGAGGAACTATTCTTTCGGCATGGTAGCGGTCATGGTTTCAGAGAACAGAACCGTTGCTGAAGAGTGTTTCCCTGAACGGCGGAAACGCTCAGCTGACTTTGTATTTAAGAACCTAGGACAACAACCCCTCCACACTTTAAACACAATAGGCAGGCCGAAAGGTTAGGTCCCTCAGGTAGAAGAATCACCCCAGCCCGACGTAATGCTACGTCCCTTCTCAACTCACAAAAATTTCCATTACATTTTTTGTCTCCTATAAAACTATAACTCGTATTTACCCTCACGTCAAGTTGTCTATTCATTAATTAGGTGCGGTTCTGAATATAAATAAATATAAATAGCGTTGACATATAACTTATATATAAATTTTGTTACTCTTCCAGATGTGACATATTTTTCATTGTCGTTTATTTCAGTGTTTAAAATTGACCATTTTCAAAATTTTAGGGGTCTATTTAAATGGAAATTAGATTTTCTACAACTTTTATTCCATGAGTATTATTAATTGGGGAAGCAGATTAGAAGATAGTTGATGCTGAACCGCCAAGAAATGGCAGCTTACACTAAAATGGGAAAAATCGCCAATATTGAACAATCGATTGCGGCCAAACCGCTGAACCGATTTTAATGTTTGTGGTACTCTTCGACGAAGAATTCAATGCTTTTCAATTTTGAAAAGCATAAAATTTTCTGTACAACAGATGGTTTTCGAGTTATTTGTGGAAAACTGAAAAAAGTCCGAAAATTTCGAGGTTTTTTGGCTCTCAAAAGTTAAGCTCACCTCCTGGGATGGTGCAAACTCAGATTACATGTATTTAGGACCAAAATAAGATATTAATACGATTTCCGACTTACCGCGATTTAATTAACACAAACCCCCCTATTTTGAGCTAATTTTCCTGGCCTAAAAAACAATATGCATGTTATATTAGAAAATGACGCCGACTGGGTTCTTGAAACTCATGTAGAATATTACAATGGATGATTATTTTCTATTTATGTATTCGCATTTGGTGTCCCGATATTTCCATATGAAATTCGTCTCGCATACTGTTGTGATTGAAAGTATGAATGAATCGTCGAGAATGTCGATTACTAAATTTCCGGTTGGTTTCTAAAACCACACTTTTGCTTTTAATTACACTTCATTAATAAGTAAAATACACACATATTCGAGAGAAAACTGGAGAAAAAAAAGTAAAAGTATAATGCCGCTATTGACAGTTATTTTAATAACTTTCTTGGAGTAATATTTGGTGTATGACCAATACAGAGAAATGATGCCACTACGAACTAGTCCACGGATGCATTTGAATATTGAAACACAGAGAGTATGTTTCAATGTATATAAGAATCTACATATCAAGTTTGGTTTCGAGAGAAACAAACTCAACGTAAACTGTACGTAAAATAGTCAAAAACAAATCTTATGAACGCAAGATTCGATGTGATACGGGATTACCAAAACCTTTAGATGTTCCTACAACTGAAATCATAAGGAAGAAATTGAATACTTCCGGCCATAACGTGAGCTGCTGTGACAAAACTCTTCAGAATTGGATAAAGAAACTAGGATTTAGATTTAAAATAATAAACAAAAGTCAGGCAGTTATGGAAAACGAAGAATAGTGGAATTGCGTAAGAAATACTTAGAACAAATAACTAAATATAGACAAGAACAACTGCAAATTTTCTATTTGGACGAAACTTGGTATGACACTCACAACACAGTTACGAAAGGGTGAACTGATGGTTCGAGAATATGTACGCCTAACATGCCTGCAAACAAAGGATAGCAAGTAATTATTGTGCATTGCGAAGGAAGTAAAGGATGGGTCCCGAATTCTTTGAAATTATGTGAAAAATCTTGAGGACTGCAATGTTGACTATCATAAGAACATGGAAGCTAATATTTTTAAGGGATGGTTTGAAACACATTGATCCCAAATTTGGATGCGAATAGTGTAATAGTTCTTGACAACGCTTCCTATCATTCGCGACAGGTCATCAAAGTACCGACAAAAACATTTGAAAAATTGTATGCCTTTGAGAGTATTGCTGAAAAGTATGGATACACCATACTGAAACTTCCCCCCTATTTTTGTGTTTTCAATCCCATCGAGTTGATTTGGGGAAAATTGAATACCTCTCCCTATTTCGAAATCCACTCTGACAAAGAACCCTCTGATTTTTGAAAGCAAAAAAATATATAATCACGTACCCTCCGAAATCAGGAAATTTATTACAAATTCAGAAAAATAATTAAAGAAGCTCCACTCAAAAAAGCATTCTATACACTCGAGGAATTTTACAGTGCTATGATTTTATTTTAGATATAATTTTATTTACAGTATGTATTATTTATATTCAATTTGCTTTTTTAGTTAATTCTTATGTGATATTTTTTTATATTCCCACTCATTTTATTTATATTTGACATATGTTTATTTTTTAACTGATTAGTATAGAATCGCTTTACTTTTGTAAATTTTTTTATATATTCAAAAAAGCACTCTTCAACATTTTTTTTCTAACATGCTTTATCAATAAGAACTTGATTTCTTGGACAATAAAGTACCTATATTTTTGTACAACTGTCATTAAAAGTGACTACCTAATGTTAAAAATATTTTTAACACGATTTTTTTCTATCAAATAGCAATAAACAAAACATAATTATTCAATTTTCCAATAGATATAGATACAATTAAATTCTGTTACAAATGTATTATGTACATTAATTGCATTATTATTATTATTTATGAACATTAATATGAAAAGAATTAGAACTATTGCTTATATTGATACCTTGCGATGTTGAAGAGCCTTGTAAGATATTTGAACTAGCTGAGTTGACAATTTCATGGGCATTAACATTTAATTATTGAAGTGAAGAGGATGGTGATGTAACGCTGGAGCTGTTGGGATTAGTCTTTCAGGGATATAAGAAATAGATTGATCGATGTAACTCTCAGCCACTGTTGTAGACTTCCATCCTCCGTGCTTCTAAATATCTGTTATATTTGCTCCTGATTCTGCTAGCAAAGAAGCAGAACACCTTCTGAAGCAGTGACCTATATATTCCTTGTGTTCCGGGAGGTTCAGAAACTCAGCAATGGTGGAGGGCATTTTCGCAAACGTGTTTATACCAACTGTGTTCAATGTTTTGGTTTGTTTCTTGAAAGCCTACATTCCTGAGATTTTTAATATCAGCACAAATTAACTCAACGAAATTAAGTTCGCAGTGATATAGTGGTAGGCTTAAAACAATTTTATTTTGAGCTTTAACTTTATCAATTTGTCAAATTTTTTCTGTGCTCATCAACTAAAAGTTCCACTTTAAGTAAAATCCCTTCACATTTTAGAACGCAGCCATGTTTTCTTGAGGCTGTAGTTGGATTTTTTCCAGTTTCCTAGAATGTTACGAAGCATTGTCCAATAAAACAATACAGTTAATAATGCTACTTTTAATACTGGTATGATGGTTATTGGTATATTCTTTGATAATTTTGTAGACGCTGCCACCACACACTCCTGTTTTATTTGCCCCTTTGTTTACAATTTCATGTTTGAGTAACATTCAAATGTTACTCAACTGTCGGTTGAATACCCTTTCTCTAAAAGAGTTCATTCGTGAATTCGTAATTGTTCATGTGTAAAAACCTCACCCCATTTTAATGTAAATGAGTTTCTAATCTGAACCCCATCTCCTTTTTGTTTTGGAGGGAAAAGGTTACGTGCAAACGACGATAAACATTTACAACACCTGCTATATAACATGTCCCACCCTGGATAAGCCTTTTGATACTGGGACTGTAAGAAAACGTGAAACACACCAACTCTAAAGCAAATTCAAATCCAAGATAGAGTGGATGTAAAAATTGACATGCCCTACGCACGTGATATTGAAAATCCCAAGAATGGGCCTGGGTCGTATTTAGAACCAACATCTTGTTGATCGCAAATGCTATATCATACTTAGGAAAACTTTTTTATAATAACGAGTGAAATGCACAAGTTTTGCAGCTTAACGGGAAAAATGCAGATAATATGTGTAATATAAAAAGATTTTTATTGGATTTTTCACAGCGCACTCAAGCATTATATGAAAAGAGACGTAATTATTTCTTTATTGATAATTTTTATTTTATGTAAAATCAAATGGAATATTAATCAAAATTATTCAACTGGATAAATTTGTCTCTTCATCAGTAGTGTCATCCTCACCAATCTCAATTATCAGTGGCTCGATTTGTGCCTCTATTATGTTATCAAGCTTCCACATCTTTGTCTCGACTTCCGATATCACATGCCGAACACACTTCTCCCATTTCTCCGCTGTGACTCTTTTCAAAGCCTCATCAAAAAGTACTTTGAGATCTGCAAATTTGAACGTAGTGTTATGCTGAGCTATAAAATTCTTCACATCCGCCCATATTAACTCGATGGGATTGAGCTCGCAGTGGTATGGAGGCAGGCGAAGGACAATTTCGTTTTGGCCTGCTGCCATCTCATCGACTATATATTTTTGGTATTCAAGCTTGCGCTCCTTGACAATTTTTAGTAGCTGTACTCTTAGCATCGAGTCTTCAAAGCTAATATTCTTTGATCGCAGCCAATTTTGGATTTCAACCTTCTTTGAAGACGTTGTCGGAATCTTCTCTAACCGTCGCGAATGATAAGGTGCATTGTCCATTACAATCAGAGCATTATCCCCCTGATGGGGTAGAACTTTGGAAAACCACTGTTCGAAAGATTCACCGTTCATTTCTTCGTGATAATCTCCAGTTTTCTTCGACTCGAAACACCACAGCCCTTCAGCAACAAACCCATTCTCATTGCCGATGTGACAAATAATGAGCCGTTTTCCTTTACCTGAAATTATGAAGAGGTATGTAAGTAAATAAAACAAATACGAGGGTTACTTTTTATATATTGAGATTGAGGCAGGTCTCAATATAAATATAAGTTTTCCTGATGGATTTGTTAATCCGGTGGATAGTCCATCTAGAAAGGCCCATACTTTAGGGGTAGTATGACCAGCATTAACCCAGGTTTCATCCATATAATAAATTGTTCTCTGTTGTTCCCTATAATATTTAATTTTGGTCAAATAATCTCTCCTCCATAACACAATTTCCTCTTTATCCAATAATAAACTATTGCGTCCTTGTTTTTTCCATACAAATTCAAATGTTTGGCAATAAAACATCTTCATTTATTTCTGTGAGTACTTTGTCTATCGTGGGTATTTCATTTCTGAAAAAGTACTCATGCACTTTCCTCCTGATTGCATGTTTATCAGCATCATCTATTGATTTTATAATGGTTTGACGATTCTGATTTGTATTCGGTTTGGAAAATGTATAATTTTGTTTATATTCCCGTAAAACATTGTAAATCGAAGCGCAACACACTCCAATTTTATCGGAAACTTTCGATACGACTTCGTCGACAGTCGATGTCTCAATTTCTTCCATCTCTTTCTTGAACACATTTAAAATCACTTCTTTCATCTCAACACTCAAATGTCTTTTTTTGGATCGTTTCCTGGCTGGACTCAGAGGATAGCTCACAGTGTCATCAGCAGTGTCTGTACTGGACATCTTGGAAAACAATTTTGAACAATATACTATAATTCACGCCACACAAACGACTGATTACAACCCTGTGCTGGTACCGAACTCGTACCAAGAAGGCGAATTCGCCAATGAACGCTGCCCTTTCCATCTGACACTGGGCGATTACGTGAACATCACGCTTCGGTTTTGTTTTGTTTTACTCTATCTTGGATTTGGATAGACTTTAGTTGCAAGCAATAAAATACTTTTTGGAGTTCGTGGTTGATCGCGAACTATATAAAGTGAAACTGAACCGGAACATTCACTTAATCAAATGTTCGAACTGATCATCAACTTGCATGAAATGGCATAAACGAGCTTTTGTTTAACCCCGTTATAATCTGAAGAATATCAAGTGGTGATATATTCCCATTAATCATCTACAGTTTTGATTTCAACCATACCCATAGCAAAAAGTCCAATGGAGTCAAATCGGGGGATCTGAGTGGCAGTGCTGTAGAGCCTTCCCTTTCAATCGTTCCATCTGAAATGTTATTATCGAGGAACTGTCGCACAGATCGCACAGGAGGGGTCTGATCTTGTTGAAAATCTATCCCATTTCGCAATACAGGATTTAACTGGATCGCGTTGGTTATGCTTCCAAAAAGGATGTTCCTGTAATATGCTTACCCATAGTTTCAATCCGCTGTAATACTGTAATATCCCACTGAACACTTATCCAATTCATACGTTTTTTCTTTGATTTTGTTGATACACTTTCATTAATGGACTTGTGAACTGATACTGATACTCACTAAAAATGCACTTGAAATTTTTACACGTTTCCAAGTAATTCATAATATTATTGTTTTTCATCAATTTCAGGTTAACGTATCAGTCTACTATGAATCATTATGCCCCGATTCAAGGAAGTTTTTCACCCTTCAACTGTATCCATCACTTCAAGGAAATCTCTCCAGTTTTGTTAACCTTACTTTGGTTCCGTATGGGAAATCTAAGGTGAGTGTCAATTCTAAAAACTAAGTTTAGTTCTATATTATAATGCATATATTATTTACACACATACATACGCAAACATACATCTCTTAACACACACCCTCGTATGTGTTAACATATGACCAACATTATAAACAGAGCATACCTATAGAATGCTTGGCTTCATTATTAGGAACTCATTCGAATTCACAAAAATATCCACATTACTAACACTTTTTAATGCATTTGTCCGTAGTATACTGAAATATGGTGCAATAATATGATCTCCTTATTATTCAGTTCATAAAAATGAAATTGAAAAGGTACAGAAAAAATTCTTAACATTTCTACATTACAAAAAACATGGTGAATATATTTTCAATATTTGTTATCTTACTTCCTTGAATGAATTTAAATTCACAGCTGTAGTATTTAGAAGAAAACTTGCTTTTCTATTATTTTTCTATGAGCTATTGCATAATAAAGTGATAATGCACACTTGTTAAAAATTTATCTGAACTGCTGTACATACTTGAATAATAGAAGGAAATATATATTTGTTTTGCCTAAACCTCGAACCAATCTAGGTTTAAATTCCCCACTATACAAAACGTGTTCTCTTACAAATTGAGGAATATAGGTTTCTCTGTCAAATGTAATGTAAAAACATTTTTAAAAAAGATTGAAATTGAGATGTCATCCTTAGAAATTATTACTGATTGTAACTGAGAGTCAATTTAAATGAAAACTGAATGTTTTGAATTTGATTCTGATTCAGGTGATTTGGAGTAACTTTATTTTCAGTCATTGGTTATTCAATAGTTATTTAATCAGTTTTTGATATTGTAATCGATTATTGGAACTACTTGTTTTGTAGATTACCTAATAAATAAAATAAAAATCCACGTATACGCATATACAAAAATAGAAGTTTAATTTTATAGACATTGATACACACACACCCACCTACAAATATACGACAATGCATATAACTTTTACAACAATCACTACAATCAATTTTGCAGAAATGTTTCATCAATAAGCCTCTTGATCGAAGTTGCATACATGGAATTTAACAAATTGTTCGTGTTAGGAATTACACGTTAAAAGGTAAGACCTCGTTAATCCTCTGGTCGCACAAGCTTCGACTTCTGAGGCTTGTCGTTCGTAGGGGTGCGACAGCTGGTTAACGGAAAAACAGATTTTGAACAGATTTTTTCGTGTTTATTAGTCGTAGTATGCTGGTTGTTATACCTGATTTTTCGTCTGCTACCACGGAACTAGTTCCAACATCAGCGATGGTGAGGAGAGCTCTGAATGGCCTCCGAAGAGATAACACCATCAAAACCCTGCCTGCAGATGAGAGAAACGCTACTGCTGTGATGGATATGGATCTCTACAAACAGAAGATCGAAGATGTTCTCCAGAACGGAGAATACATGAAGAGTGTATGGGACCCTACTGCATCAGTTGAAAGGAAGTTGTACCAGACACCAAGTCTTTTTTTACGGAAAAGAGATCATCGATAATACCGCACTATAGTAACCCCCTCACCTGTGTGGACTACCCAAAATCCACAAGAAGGGTGTTCCACTCAGACCGATCATTAGTTCCAGAGATTTGGCTACTCAAAACTTGTCCAGATTTTTACTCCCCATAATACACTATTACAAGGAAAAACATCGTCTTTTGTGAAGAATTCAAGGCATTTTGTCGAACTACTTCCTGTCCGAAGACAGGAACCTAGAAGCTAGAACGAATTTACCTATAGAAGTAATTATGGAATTACTAGGATGCTGTGTACGAAACTGTTATTTCCAACTGAAGGACGAATTCTTTACACAAGATGAGGGACTGTCAATGGGATCGCCACTTTCACCAGTCATAGCCAACATATAACATGGAGTGTTTTAAAACTCTGGCCATTGAAGAAGCCCACAAGAAACCTCGTGTCTGGTTGAGATACGTTGACGACACCTTCATAATATGGAACCATGGGAATACTGAACTGGACGCCTTCCTAAAACAGATCAACAGCGTAAGACCGTCCATAACGAATTGTCATTCTTAGAAGTAAGAAGACGCACAATAAGTGGGAAACATCTGTATAGCGATATCTGTATAACTCCATTCACATGGGACAGTATCTGAACCACGAATCCAACCACCATCAATCTACCAAAGCGGAGTCATCATAACTCTTGTGAATCATGCTTTTGGAATACGAAGGAAGGTCTCGAGTTACTCCAAAGCTGGCTGGATCTATGCCATGTTAGTAAACAGAACTGCAACTACGACTCTTCAAGGCGAAGCCATTAGGTTCAGGGTCACCAGGGGCTATCCTCAAGGATACTATCTCCCCTTGTGTGGTCGCTCCTGATAAATAGTCTGCTTGATGCCCTCGACAGAAGTAGATCTGCAGGCTTATGCAGATGACCTTGTCATCCTGGCAAGGTCCACATCGGAAAGGGTAGCTTGTAATATCCTCCAAAGCGTGTTGGACGTTGTTCACAGTTGGTGCCTGAGGGAGCAGATGTCTGTCAATCCCAGCAAAACTGTGTTAATAACTTTCACCCAGAGGAGAAAATTGGACGACCTAACGCCACTTTCCCTTACTGGTGAGGTCATTCCATTTGGAACGGAGGTGAAATATCTTGACATCATCCTTGACAAAAAACCTGGAACGCTCACTCGGGAAAAGTTTTACACAAAGTCAGACTGTCTCTATGAAAATGTCGAAGGATTTGTGGTAAAACTTGGGGTTTGGGTCCCAAACAAATCCACTGGATTTATGTGATGATTGTTAGACCAATTATCACTTATGGTGCAATTGACTGGTTGCCGAAAGCTTTACAGAAAACGGCCCAAGCGAAGCTCTCTAGCTTACAGCATGGAGACCTTTCTAGATCTACCTTCTCTCCACATTTTTCTGGAGAGAGAGGCTAGATGGACTGCATACAGACTTATGCACATTGCCAATTGCACAAATCAATTTAATGCCGAGTGCAACATACTGTTGGCTGACACTGGAAGTCACAGCATTCTGGAAATGACTCCTGACTTTATGCCTCCAACTGTCAACTACGAACTACCTTATAAAGTACTATTCCCGAGCAAAAAGGACTGGATCCTTCGGGAGAAGGAAATATTAAGAGCAGATAGTTGTTGGTTCACAGATGGATCAAAAACACCTTCCGGTTCTGGTGTGGGTGTTTTTAGTCGCAGACCCAGGACAGAGATATCTAGCTGCCTAGGAACTTATGCGACTATATTTCAAGCGGAAATTTACGCTATTGAATTGTGTGCGGAGAGATTGGATAAATCCAACCTCACACACAAGTCATTAAAAATATTTTCGGACAGTCAAGCGGCGCTGGAAGCTTGGCTCCTACCTAGCAACGTCTAATTTTGTATCAAATTGCCAATAACGACTCTCCTCGATAGAAATATTCAACAGATTGTCTCTGGTCTGGATTCCTGGCCATACTGGTCTGGAAGGCAACGAAGCTGCTGACTCCCTTGCAAAGGAAGGTGTTGCAAGCAGCTTCATCGGACCAGAACCTGTCATTGGTATCGCTTTAGGCTCCGCCAAACAAACATTGAACACCTGGATGGCAAGAAGATTTATGGACTTCTAGCAGAATCCTCCAGGATTGGCACACTTCAAGGCGTTTATTCACCCTTCGACGATTGATACCAAACAGTAGGGATGAACTACGATGTCTAACAGGCATTCTTACAGGTCACTGTCATTTGAATCATCATATGTAGAGACTTGGACTGTCAGAAGACAGTGTGTGGTGCCTTTGTTTGTCCCCAGCGGGGCAGGCAGTACTCTGTACCGCCTGCCCCGCTGGGGACTGCAGTACAGATTACTGCAGAGCAGTACTCTTACCATCTGACCTGAAAGATTACTCACCATACAAACTTATCGGCTTCGTTAAGAAATTGGGTTTGTTTGGTCAAGTGTGAATAGGTGTGAGTCACAATAAACCCTTCCGGGTTGCGGTGGCGGGTCGAATAGACCCACTCACTTTAGACCTATCCTAACCTAACCTACTCCAAAGCGATGATGGAACAGATTTTGACCAGGAGATAGCCAAACGACGTTTGGTATTGCATCTCAGTTTTAACAGATGCCAATAGATGGCGATGTTAAAGCTAGGATTGCGCGCCGCAACGGTCGTGAAATTTTTCTATGCGATCACGTTTCTTGAGCTGTAGGTAAGGTGGCTATTTAATAGAACAATGGCTTTGAATACGTGACGAGTCGCTCAATTTGCCGCCCCTTGGATATGCCGCCTACGTGCAATGTACGCCGATTACGGCGGGCCTCCGGGTGGAACATTGTTAGGCAATACATTCGTGATATATTTATCCGATTACTGAATTTATTAGAAAATATGTTTCATGTGGTAAACAGATTAGCGAAGACTAATATGTGTACTCCGATTTGGATGAACATTATCGAAAACTCGTTGTCTGTCCAGCCGTTATTAAAGGGGCGATCCTCAGACCGCGAAAGACTTCGTGAATCATGAAGTGCCCAACCTCGGTCGTAATTCATCATCATCATAATTTGATAAGCACGATGACTACGCTGGAATGTCAAAATCTACGTTATATCTTTTTTCATTGTCATAGCAGTATCAATTAAAGTTAAATGACCTCACGCTTTGTCCCGGTTAGTAACCCAAACAATTTTTTTTGTACAAGATGTTTGATAACAACTTCCGAATGTGGTTCGAGCGGTCAGGTAATGTAATGAAAAAATTCGAAAATATTTAACAATTCTTTCATGGTGTAAAATATCGAGGGTGGTCTGAAAAGCTTCCAAACTCAACAAAAATTTCGTTGTTCATCTGTTGACAGTTACTCACCAATGTTTCAGTCATTTTGAACGCGTAGTTGTTTTGTAACAGTCGTTTGAGTGAGTTAAAGTCAGCGATTTTATGAAAATGGAGCTGTTACTAAACATTTGTTTTTAAAAGACAATACGCCTACGCATATAATAATAATAATAAGATGTTTATTAATCCTAATTCACAATTACATGACCAGTGTGAAAATACATATGTATTTTGTGATATACAGATTAATTGGCTTATTGTCAGCTTTCTGATACGAGATCAGGTGCTGTTGAGGCCCAGAGGGAAAATGCATATATTTAAGTAAACGGTAATCGACTAAGATTATTATATTTCGAATATTATGAAAATTGTCAGTTGAGTACTAAATATATTAATGTTGAGATAGCTCCTCTTTTATCATTTTTCCGGAATTTATTCAGAAGATTTGCCGTGCAGTATGTGAAGGAACGATTGAATATCTCTTTCTTATGGGAGGGTATAGTTAAAATTCCTCTTCTACGAATATTGACATTATGAGAATGGCTTTTAAAGATGATTTTTTTATGTAAATAAGGAGGTTTTTCGTATTTTAAAATTCTACATAAGAAACAGGTTGTATGAAGTAGTTTTCGATTATACATATTCATCCAGTTTATTTCCTTGAGTTTATGCGACACTCTCTGTCTTTGCCTCATACCAAATATCAACCTCGAACAAGAGGTTGACCCAGATTTCTAGCGGATGTTCTAAAAGAAATAATATTATTAGCTATTAGTTCAAAGTTGCCTGCAATTTTTCTCTGATTCTATCGTTACAAAAAAGTATAACCATTTTTTGGATTGCTTTTCAATAAATGTTCATTAGATATTTCAAAAAGTTTTTGCAGATCATAGTTGACGGAATATTCTGCTGCTGCAGTATCTGATGGATTAAAGGAAAAGTATAGCTGCGTCATCTGCGTATAGATGATACTTGCAACGAGTTAATGACTTTATGAACTGTGCAGTATACATTGCATAAGATAATGGACCCAAAATACCCTCTTGAGGTACACCTGTGGTGACAGTAATCGCCGTCGATGTCTCATTTTTACACTACTCGCTGTAATCTGTTCGTTAGGAATGATTTTATCAAATCGCAAGCTCGCACAGAAAAGCCAATAGAATTCTTTGATTCAACATATCGAACGCTTTTGTGTAGTCTAGGAGTACCAGGATCGTTGCCTTACTTTCATCCATTCCCCTCAGAACATCATCTGACACATCAGTCAATACAGAGCTACAGCTGTAAGCTGGCCGAAAACCTGATTGTTTCGCTGGTAGATAATTTATCGAGTTGCACTTTTGAAAGAACAGGTAGAATCGAAACTGAACGTAAGTGTGAAAACTCTGATGGCAGATGATTGACGAGAGCTTCCTTCCATAACTGTGGAAAATAGGAGTTTTTTATACTAGAG
Organism: Leptinotarsa decemlineata; assembly: GCF_025532065.1. Taxonomy (NCBI): domain Eukaryota; kingdom Metazoa; phylum Arthropoda; class Insecta; order Coleoptera; family Chrysomelidae; genus Leptinotarsa; species Leptinotarsa decemlineata. The sequence goes on from NW_027412523.1 coordinate 1,603,219, forward strand.
TTTATTATATAGTCAAAGATGAGTTGGATTCTGTGTATGGGGACTCTGCACCATCATTTACCACAGTGAAATTTTCAACAGTTGAATTCAAACGTGGCCGTAAGAGCTTGAGAGATGATGAACGTTCGGGACGTCCAAAAACTGCAACTACCGAAGAAAACATCACCGAAGTTCACCAAATGGTGCTAGACGACCGCCGAATTGAAGTGAGAGAGATAGCAGAGGTTATGAACATGTAAAAAGAACGTGTTTGTCACATATTGAATCAACATTCAGGTATGAGAAAGTTGTCTGCGCGTTTGGTGCCGCGTTTGCTCACGTTAGATCAAGAACGTGTTCGAATGAACATTTCCAACGCTATGTTGGCGCAGTTTAGGCGCAATAAATCCGAGTTTTGGCGCCGATATATTACTGTGGATGTAACTTGGATACACCATTATACGCTCGAAACAAAAATACAGTCCAAACAGTGGACTGCAAAGAGGAACCGGCTCCAGAAAAAGCCAAAACTGTTTTTTTGGCTGGAAAAGTGATGACGACTGTTTTTTGTGCCAAGTCATGGAGCTATTTCAATCGATTATCTTCAGAAAAAAAACATTACAGGACCATACTACTCATAATTAATTGACAAGCTGACAAGTTGAAAGAAGACTATGTTTAAAAATTGAAAAAAAAACTGAAAAAATGCCTTGTAACTTTGTTAGGTAAGAACATTTTCAGATCACCCTCGTCTATAGTGCAGACTCTCACAGGCCAAAAAAACCAATACATAGAAAGCCGAACTAGTCCACGTGGACTGCAGACTTGGCGGTTCGTATTGGATAATTTTTAGTAACCGAGTTTTAGGATTGGCTAGAATCATAAAATTAAATTTGAAGTCAAGTTTACGGTGACGAATAGAAATCGAGGAATGAGGGGATAGTTATCGCCGTCGTGTTCAGTTCAAGAACTGAATAAGATTATGATGGAATGAGGAATGAGGGGATAGTTATCGCCGTCGTGTTCAGTTCAAGAACTGAATAAGATTATGATGCATTTGAATATTGACACACATGTTTCGAGGGAAACAAACTATTACAAGCAACATCAGATTCGACCGAAATTCCTCTCTCAACTGTACGTTAAATAGTCAAAAACGAACCTTATGAACGCAAGACGCGATGTGATACCGAACTACCAAAACCTTTAGATGTCCATCTAATAAAATCATTGAAAAAAAACAATATACGACTGTTACAAAAGCAATGAGATTCCTACAACTGAAATCATAAGAAAGAAAGTGAATACTTCCGGCCATAACGTGAGCTGCTGTGACAAAACTCTTAGGAATTGGATAAAGAAACTAGGAACTAGATAAAAAATAATAAACAAATGTCAAGCAGTTATGGAAAGCAGAAGAATAATGGAATTGTGTAACAGATACTTAAAACAAATGACTAAATATAGACAAATATATATATATATATATATATATATATATATATATATATATATATATATATATATACTTTCCCATATAACTATATTTCAATTATTATATATATTGAATTTCGTAACGCCGCCACCCTATGTCAAATTTTTTCAAATGTATGTTCATTGGATAGAGAAATACATTAGTGATATCTTTTGCAACAGATAAGTGTTAATATCAAGGGACTTCGTTATTAACGTCATAATTATTTGAACTAATGTTTAAATTGTTCCCCTTGAATCCCCTGACAGTAAAACAGAGTGTGTCTTCTAACTCATTTCTGACATTTTGAAAAGTTTCTGTATTAATTCTGTCACAAGTTTCGGAAATTATGTCTCCAAGTTCTCATATTGCCCCAGGGTGAGCAACATTGACTTTCAATTTGATATAGCCCCAAAGGAAAAAATCGAGAGGATTCAAATCTAGTGAACGAGCAGGTCAATCCAGCAAACAACGCTTACCAATCCACATGTCTGTGTATGTCTAATCCAAGCAATCCCTTACAGGACTGAAAAAATTGAGTGGCGCTCCATCTTGTTGGAAAACAATTGGATTTTCGAATTCATCTTGATTGCTGGCCAAATTTCTTCGAATCCGTGGGTAAATTGAAGAATTTCCAAATATAAATCACCAATCAGATTTTTCTTCAGATATATGGGAGTTTGGGTGTAACCTTCTCGAAAAATATGTGGATTTTCTGGCTGACCAATGTCGCACATTTTGGCGGTGAACTTTCGCGTTAAGGAAAAAGTTCATTCATCACTGAAACAAATACTTTTCAAAGGTATATCAAAATCAAAAAAATCTATGTCTAACAGTTATAATTACTGATTCACCCAGTGCAAAGAAGGAATCAATCAGTTGTACTTGAAAAACCAACTGTTAGAACACATAAAATAGGAGCTATCCAAATTGTACCAGGCGAATACACATCTTGAGATTGTATTTATTCCTTTTCACATCGGAACCAGTGGCAATGAAATGGCAGATCAAGGAATACAACAAGTCCTTGAAAATCCAGAAGCCATAAAAGTCCCCTCAATCCTATATCAAGATTTCAAATGGGCTATAAATAGAAGGTTTGACAACAGTGGTTCACAAGATGGGAGAACGTAGCAGAAGGAATGAGTAGAAGACATCATACAAGTAAATTACTCCAGATTACGACTCAGAGAGACCAAATTGACCCACCAGCATATCTTCCAGAAAGAAGAACCTGTTATTTGCGAATCCTGTAAAGCATGTTAGAAATATATATACTGTCAATATATAGATAGATGACATAGAACGGAGTTCCAATATATATGTTCTATGACTCTTTGTACTTTGTTTTTTATGTATAATAAACAATGGTTGTGTTAATTACAAAATGTATTTAATGTGGATAAATGCAATACAGAAATGCATTAATCTTATCAAAGCACACCTCACAGTTAAAACACAACACCACAAAGAGAATGCTGTGGACTATAAAATGACCTTCGAGAAAATCTACAGAAAAGTTGAATTAGTAATATTATGTAATTTCTTCGATCAGTGAACATAACACAAAATCTAAAACGCCATTAATTTCATTAGTTTTGAGTATGAATATTCATACCACCTCCAATAACTCTCGTGGTTGACCTTGTAATTTTTCAAATAAAAAAAAACTGTTTATGCAGTTTTGATTTCCAATCAAACGTTCAGAGATTTAATCACACAACTGTATTTTTTGGCAGGATCACCTTCATTTAATTAATGTAATATATTCTTGGCAGGTATATTTTGCCTATTTAACGGGTTTACCCAAAATAGAATGTTTTTGAACGTATCCAAATGCCATAATTCTTTGCTTTCATCGAACACATCACTCAATCACTTTCTAATATAGTTTGAATAATCTGACCTTACATTCTGCTTTTGAAACCAAGGATCTATAGTCCGTCCAGAAATGAATTAAACTACAGCAGTATATGTATATTAGTTCCATAGGCGTACTGCATTAAAATCATTTACTCTCAACAAATTGAATAAATGAATATACAAAATACAAAACAAATCGGTCGGCCGCCTCTTTTGATGTTCTTTGTCCCAACTCACTATTTCAATGGGTCGTTAGCGACGTCCTCAAGGGGCATAGCGGGTAGAAATATCTCGGTGACTTTGTGGATAACTTACAAGTCTCTTTATTTTTGATCCACATAAAGCGAAACTTGAGGCTGTACAGCCTAATTTCCTGAGATATATTGCCTTCAAGATGCATGTAAACTATGACTCTGTTGCATTAGAACGCATATTGAAATACTATTTCTCTCCTTTGTTAGGGTCATCTTCATTTAATTCATGTAATATCCTAATACTGTAAGGAAATGTTATATGTCATCTGAGGTATTTCTTGACAGTGGTTGTTGAGACCTCATTCTCATAAGGAACTGTTGTTGTAGACTACAGGGGGCTATTATACTATCTAGCTATCCGTTCAAAATAAGGAGGCCGATGTTCTAGCCCGATGCATTTCCGAGATCATTTCAAAAAAATTAAAGGTGTGAGACACACTGTATTAGAGAAAATCTGTTTCGATCCCATGAAAAAAAATGTTGGAGAAGCATTTTCCATATGTTATTGCCACAGAAATATAGCTTGGGTTGTGCTTCAAAATCACCACATTTATTTATTGGAAACATTTTAAGGTTGATGTTCATTTATTTATTATTATTTTTTCAGGCCACATTTGATATCAACGAATGGCGTTTCGAGTGTCATCATGGAGAACAGGAATGTCAAGGAAACAAAATTCAAGCTTGCGCCCTGAAGCACATTGACAATGGGCTAAACACCCCCGGTTACGGATTCAATAAAATCAGCCTTGCATTCATCAACTGTCTCATGGACAAGGCCGACAAAAACGCCAAAGTAGTCTTCCCAACCAAAGAGTGCGCCACCTATAACCCCGTCAATAATCTTGGTGAAATTGAAAATTGCGCCAATCATACATCTGGTAAGAATATCTCTGACATAATAACATATAACAAACACTATTGGAATCAATTCATTTCAAAATTACTAGAAATTCGTTCCCCTACCTATTTAATGAAAATCAATAACGCTATCCATGAAAATAATTAGCCAATTTTCACAAATACAATTTTTATTCTGGAAGCCGTAGCTACATCGCTAGTAATTGTACACACTGGTGGGATGTTTTTAAAAAAATAAAGTCAAGTTCGAATAAATATTAAAGTGAAAGTCATTTTGAGTGAACTAGCGGTCCCCTACGCCAGTAACCAGGCCGTATGAGAAAACTTAGGGTGGCAGCATTGCTTCGAGCAAGAAAGCTGCACCCCCGGACGAAGCTTCTGTTCACTATGGACAGAAGGGTTTGGCTAAATGCGCTCGCCATATAAATTGAAGAAGAAGAAGAAGCTAACTTCAGGGTGTCGGTTTTTCGTGACGGTGTGCTCGCGCATCGTAAAAATTTACTCTCATCATTTTTCCCTAACGCGTCAAAAGAAGTATAACTTCAAAAACCATTACAATTTCAATTCTTAGACAGCAGGTGAATTTTGAATATGAATAAGTCTTGACATTATGAAAAAAGGTTTAACAATGATGGGTGGTTCAATAGGAAATTTGAATATTTACCCTCATTGATTTTCAGAGACTCTGGCAGGTTCTTTCTATTTTCGAACGTAAAAGAAGTTTTGAACTGTAAAGGACCAACTCCACATATGCGTGGCACCTTTTGAAGAATGATCATTTCAACACTATGTACGACACACTCCTTGTAGAAACTGAGGGACAGAAGTTGAACCTGCTGGAGTCTCTGAAAATAAATAAGGGTTAACGTTCGGGTTTCCTGTTGAACGACCAACCGGAGTTTAACATCTTACCATTGTCGAACCTCTTTGAAGAATGAGATTGGAATGGGTTTTCAAATTCCACTTGTTTTCTCATATACCAATAATTAATACTACCAAGGGATACCTTTGTCAAAACTTCTGCCTGCTTCCAACCAAAAGTATGCCAGTTATTGTTCAGATTTCTCTTGAATAGGTACATAATAATTGAAAGAGTTTCTAGTCTTCTCTAAGCAATCGAAAGCAAGCTGTGAAACTTAATCAGTCCTACTCAGATACCTTACACATACCTCAAGGAGTTCCGCAAGGCTCGATCCTGGGACCATTTCTCTATGTAGTTTATACAAAATACCACATAAGATATCTCAACATGACTAACAACTCAAATATACATATGGTGTGTTATGCCAATGATACTAATAATGTATTAGTAGCCCAGACCGATCTGAATGCATTGAAAATTGTAGCCGGAAATACTCTGGAACTCTGAAGTGGTCGAAAAACAATAATCTGAATTTAAATACATCAAAAGCTAATGCTATGTTAATTACTCTGCGTGGGCACAATCTAAACTGTAGACTTTTTGATGGTTCCCCCAGTGAAATAGAAACGTCAACATCGGTTAAAATGCTGGGTATAACTTTTGACGCAAACTCAATCTGGACCCCACATATTGACAATTTATGCACAAAACTGAGAAAATTGTGCTACTTTTTGAGGTTTATGACAAATCATTGTAGTGAAGAGATGCTGCTGATCCTGTATCATGCTAATTTCCACTCCCACCTAAAATATGACATTTATAAACTTGGGAAATTGCTCCTCTTTAAATAGAGTGTTTACTCTATACCAGGGGTCTCCAAACTACGGCCCGCGGGCCAAATCCGGCCGCCAGTGTTATCAATCCGGCCCGCGACAGCCAATGATTTACTGTCATCAATCTGGCCCGCAACAGCCAATGATTACCTAATTGTTGTTACTATTGCTGTGATAAGTTGAAGAAGAAAACATAGAATGATAATTACTCAGTTTTATTTACTTGCAAGGTAAAACTTAACGACAGAAATTATGACAAAGAAAACTTAACTTAAGTATCTAAGTTTAAGCATATTAATAATTAACAAATAATTGAAATGAATCACTAATGAGATTTATGTAATTGTGATTTTCCACCGACAATACTTTGTAGTTGTGGATCAATTTTACTTGTACCAATTATCAAAAGAGATTTAAGATGCTCATCGGTTAATTGAGATCTGTAAACATTCTTTATGTACTTCATCTTGGAAAACGTTTTCTCACACAAGTAAGTAGAACCAAAAACAGAAAACAACCCACGAGCAAATTTATGCAAATTATCAAATTGTTTCAGTGGAAGACTCTTATAAAATTCCAACAAAGATGAATTTTGATATTTGTTCTTAAGCATATCACTGCACCGTAAATCAATAATTTCCATTTGGACTTCCGGAGCCAGAGTTTCAATGTCAGAATCAAAAGGATTTTGAAAAAGCTTAATTTCATTCGCAATGACATCAAAATCTGAAAAACGAGTATCAAAATTTATCTTCGAATCACTCAAAGTTTCGATTGCAAAATTGACGGAAAATTCAGTCTCTGTAGTGTGGCTGAATATTTCACATGTTTCAAAATGTGTTAAACATTTTTTACGTAATTGCGATTGAAATAGTATTATTTTCTGCCTGAAGGATTTGATATTGGTGTATAAATCAGGAAGAAGCTGATTTTCTCCTTGCAATCTCAAATTTAGTTCGTTCATATGATTTGTCAAATCGACATAGAAGGCTAACTTCCGCATCCACTCACTATTTTCTAAATCGGCAAAAGGGCGCTGCTTCTCATTTAAAAAAATTTCGATCTCTGCTCGAAGTTCAAAAAAGCGCTTAGGGACTTTTCCGCAACTAAGCCAGCGTACGGCAGTATGAATAAACTCGCGGAATTGTCGGAGATTTAGCCTAGTGGATCTGATGAAGTTAACAACTGGTATGACTGGTTTTAGAACTTCAGACATATCTGAACATTTTCCGCACAAGGACTGTTGATGAATGATACAATGTGAGACTAATGGTTTTGAACCACCATCATTTTCTACAGCCTTTGACACGAGTGCAACCACTCCTTTATTTTTACCATACATATTTTCGCGTCCATCAGTTGTTATAGATTTCAAATTTCTCCATCGTAGGTTTTTTTTATTAATGGCATTTTCAACTCCCTCAAAAATATCTGCCACAGTTGTCGTGCCGTAAATACTATCAATATCAAGAAGTTCTTCATACACTTCATAGCTTTTATCTACTCCGCGAATAAAAATCAACACCTGAGTAGTATCTGACACATCCGTTGACTCATCCAATGCTAGAGAAAACCACTCATGATGTCCATTTTTGTCTGACAGTTGAGATGATATATTTTCTGCGATGTCTTGCACCCTCCGAGCCACGGTGTTTGCTGACAAACTGACACTTTTAAATAAATTTACCTTTTCGGGGCATATTTCTTCGGCTACTGCAATCAAGCATTCTTTTATCATTTCTCCATCGGTGAATGGTTTGCCACGTTTTCCGATTTCAAGAGCCACACGAAAGCTGGCGCGAGTTGCAGACTCTTGTTCAGTATTCGCTTTGTTAAACAAAGATTGCTGCGATTTGAGTCCGCGTTTCAAAGCTTCAAATGTTTCTTTACGCAAACTTCCTGTATACTTGGAGTAACTTCAAAGATGTTTCGATTCATAGTGTCGTTTAATGTTATATTCTTTGAGAACAGCTATGCTTTCATTACAAATTAAACATAGCGCCTTATTACTGGACTCAATCACAAAATACTGAAAGTTCCATTTTTCTTGGAACGTTCTGCATTCACTGTCGATTCTTCGCTTCTTTTCCATACTAACAAATCACACATAAAAACACTAAGTCAAATCAAACTACTTTTATTGACGGGTGTTACTTTATTTCACAATAGACAGTTTCGCTTTCTTCGCCTTTCCTACGCAGACTAACTCGCAGTTGCGCCGCTAGCCTTTTTATATGCAATTATTACTGCCATCTCGAGGTGATCGGAATACACTAGCTAGAACCAGAACTTTCTCGAACCAACGCAGTAATTCCAAATATTTAATTACGCCTAATGCCACCTAGTGGGTAGCTGAAAAAGATAGTACATAGTATCACTAATCGGCACTAGATGTCGTTAAGTGTCACAATACACAATAATAATTGAAATGCAAAAAAAGCGTAAGTCTGCTTAGGTCACGCACTTTGCGACTATCCTAGTCTAGAAATATAGTAAAGGGTAGAAATTGGCCCTTGGAACAAACTGAAAAAATCATTATGGCCCGAAGGCTTCAAAGTTTGGAGACCCCTGATCTAGGGTGATGGTTCAATCTTTAGGACTCAAACTTCTCATTGAACCTTATGGTAAAATAGTTTAGTGATATGAATAGTGATACTATTCATTTGTAACGTGAACGTGCATAATTCTTTTTTTTTCTGTTTCAGCTTCAAATTATCTAGCCATGTTCGGAAAGCTCACGGATCAAGTTCAAAATCCGTTGAAATCAGTACCGACTATAGTTTTCAACAACCAGTACAAACAAGCAGATTCCGACTTAGCCCAAACCAACTTTGTCAAAGCTCTATGCCAATATATCAAGGGGGAAAAGCCCGCCGAGTGTACAAGAAATGGCGGCGAAAGTCTGAAAATTTGTATAGGCTTTTTGTCCATATTGGCAGTATTATGGAATATCCACTAGATGTTAGAAATCAGTTTGATTCGCTGGTTTCTCTAGATATTTTGGAAGAAATGTTTGACTATTCAGGGGATAGTATGTAAAATAAATATTAAGATAGATGTATTTTTGATTGGGAAAACAATGTACTTAGATTATGGTTTCAACCGTACCACCTTTATCTACTCCCCTGAATGAAAACAATCCTTTGATAAATACATATTTAAGCGTAATCCATTTTGTGATTCACCTTGTACCTTCATATTGAGCATATGCCTTGAATGTATTGTCATTAATATATCGTAAAGCCTTACACTGATACTTTATACTTATATTTACTTAAAAAGTCTACACTGTATTTTGGTCAAGTCCGCAAATTGTGATGTTCATAGTATCCCACATCATATATGATTTAAATATTTATTGTTTTTAGGGAGTTTCATTGATATCGTTTTATATAGAAATATTTTCATTCCAAAACTTGTATTTTACAATAAAAATCATTTCAGAAAATAGTTGTTTATGAAGTCAAATAAAAAACTGTTTTCAACTATGCAGTTTCAAAACTGTTTGACTGATGAACAATATTGAAAATGTTTGTTTGATTTGAATATGAAGACTAGAAGACCAAATAAAATTAAAATGGATAGCTGAAAGTATCAATTATATTGGGCAACAAAAACGAGAAATAAAATCACAATGAATAAGCAAAATAATTAAAAATCGAACAATTACAAATAAAATTGAAGGCGTTAAAAAAAGTTAACTGCTGTTCCCAACTGAAAGGCGAATTCTTTACGCAAGAAGAGGGACTGCCAATGGAATCGCTACTTGCACCAGTTATAGTCAACATATATATGAAGTGGTTTGAAACTCTAGCTATTGAAAAAGCCCCGAGTCTAGTTGAGATACGTGCAATTTTGAGCATCGAGAATATAACATCAAAATTAAAAGTGTAGATTATTATGTTCCTGCACCCTACTGGGCTAACGCAATCATTATGGCGTTTAGGATTTGAATGTTACCGCCAAGTCGTACTGTTCCAATCTCAAAGGCAAGAATTCAGAAGCCAATCAGAATGATTTTGGCCTAGGCGGTAAATTCGAATCGCAGATTTTAGCGGTTATAACTGTTAAAAACGGTAAAAATACCTTGCATTTTGCCGATCGAATTATACAGTCTCACCGATAAAGTCCGCATCAAATGAGAAACTTTTTTATTTATCGTTTTTTGTGAAATTTGATTTTGGCAGTAGATTTTGCTTAAGAAATGATGTCAAATGGCGTCTACAAAATAGGTCACGTGATTTCCTTAACCTGTCAAAATTGACATTTAAAAAAAGAAACATCGAAAAATGACATTATTCTTCAAAATATCCAAAAATATCAATGGATAAAAACATTTTCTTTTGTAATTTTATACCCACACACCAAGTTTCAAACCCATAATAAGTATTTTATATTTTCACTATTTTTCCGCACTCCTGCTTTTTCTACTTATCAAAATTCAAGCACACCTGTACTAAATCATTTATTTTAACTAAACTCGTCACCGAATTTCTTTTTTTGTAATATAATAATATTTTAAGAGCCTCTTTGATGTTAAAAACAAATTTTGAAAAATAAAAGTTGTCAAACTTGATGCAAAGTTCATCTAGTTTCAACGGGGCTTTCCAAACTATACAGTACTTGAGTTTTTTAATGAGCAAATGGCCTCACAATATGAATTAGAACAAAACGGAACATTAGGAAACAATATCTTAGAGTGTTTATTGTTTTTTTAACAAAAAATACAGTGGAATTTAATCTTAATTAAAAGGAACTGAAAATAAACATGTACCTATACCTAATAGCAAAAAAACACGAAAAAAAGACTCACGACATTAAATACACTACATTTCTGTATGTCTTCCATCGCGTTCTACGCAGATAATTGTCCTTCTTGATACATCTTTTATTGAGTTGCTGATACTCACAGGATTTATGTTTAAAATAGAGTTTCTAATAACAGTTTCTAGGTGATTCACGTCACGAAAAGGTCTTTGTTTATAAACGATTTGTTTTAAGTAACCCCACAAGAAAAAATCTAGTGGGATTAAATCTGGCGACCTAGGCGGCCATATTTGCTCCATATTTCGCCCAATAACTTTGCCCCTAAACATTTCTAATAGTTTCTCTTTGACTTGTCTTGAACTATGAATAGGAGCCCCGTCACATTGATACCACAGACTGTGTCTTATTTCAACCGGCATATTGTCCACTATATCACTGAAATCAGTATTTAGAAATTGCAAAGTTAAATTGTGTCTAAAAAAGAATGGTCCCATTACCTGATTATTTAAAACACCGCACCACACATTTGTTTTAAATGAATATTGGTCCCGACATTCTATCACAAAATGAGGATTTTCCTGAGCCCACCACCTAAAATTCTGGGAACTGACTACGCCGTTCGATGTGAAGGTAGCTTCGTCGGTCCATAGGATTTTGTAAGGAAATTTTCTGTTTAATTCTACTTCTCCTTGGTACCAGAAAGAGAAATCTAGTCGAACATCGAAATCTCTTTCCTTTAAGGTATTTATAAATTTGGGTTTGTAGGGTTTGAATTTATTTTTATGTAAAATTGCTCTTACGCTTTCTCTTTTAACGCCAGTTCTATCTACAATATTGGTAATACTTGATTTTCCCTGTTCGATAACATCCAGGCAGACAGCCAACTGAACCTCATCATTATTGCGTGATGGATTATGACGTTTTTTAAAAGTGTTTTCAACTGAACCAGTCAGTTTAAATTTTTTTAAAATCCTACTTACAGTGGATTGCTGTACATGTCTACCAGGATGTCTTGCGTTAAAAATATCAGCCACTTGTCGATGCAATGTGTTTTCACCTCAAATTAGCACAATTTCAATTTTTTCTTGTAAAGATAACATATTATTTTAATTTTCATACATTACATTGAACTAACGGGCATTAATTTATTCAGTGACAGTGACGTTTTCTAAAACACAATATGTAGTTTCATATTTTTTCACAGCCTACCCAGTTTTTTTAAATTAGTGTTGTTAGCGGAGTAGGTAAATGTAAATACTATGAGTTTTTTTCTTTTATTGAATGGGCTTCAAGAATCACGAAATGATGTTTCCTGATGTTCCGTTTTGTTCTAATTCATATTGTGAGGCCATTTGCTCATTAAAAAACTCAAGTACTGTATAGTTTTGAAAGCCCCGTTGAAACTAGATGAACTTTGCATCAAGTTTGACAACTTTTATTTTTAAAAATTTGTTTTTAACATCAAAGAGGCTCTTAAAATATTATTATATTACAAAAAACAATTCGGTGACGAGTTTAATTAAAATAAATGATTTTGTACAGGTGTGCTTAAATTTTGATAAGTAGAAAAAGCAGGAGTGCGGAAAAATAGTGAAAATATAAAATACTTATTATGGGTTTGAAACTTGGTGTGTGGGTATAAAATTACAAAAGAAATGTTTTTTTTCTTTGATATTTTTGGATATTTTGAAGAATAATGTCATTTTTCGATGTTTCTTTTTTTAAATGTCAATTTTGACAGGTTAAGGAAATCACGTGACCTATTTTGTAGACGCCATTTGACATCATTTCTTAAGCAAAATCTACTGTCAAAATCAAATTTCACATAAAACGATAAATAAAAAAGTTTCCCATTTGATGCGGACTTTATCGGTGACACTGTATCTAGAATTATACACATATACAAGATCAGTTTCTCAATTTATTTTGTATATGCTCCCAGGTGACGTCTAAATGACGTCCACTGATGACATTTATCTATACTTTTATGTCAGAATGAGGTGCACAAATAACGTTATGATGACGTAATTTATTGGTGATGTCAAAATCACGTCATTTTTGGTACCATGACGTATCTGACTTAAATATCACTAAAAACTAACCTCATTATGACGTATACTGGCTAGCTGGGAGGATCAGTTGCCAATTGCTCCAGAGTCCAATCAGCAAAAACACAACGACGTGTGTTGTTTCACAAAAAAAAATAATGTTACTTCACGACGTTTTGATTGTTGGTATCCACAATCGTCTTCGGGTGATAACTGATGATCATTTTTATATCATATTAGACAATGGAAGTCCGAACTAATGAAATTCACCATAAAACATATCATCAACCACCTTCAAACAAATATCGTATGTAATTTTGAGTTATTTGAGGCAAATGTCTCAAATTGTCAAATCCTCTACCTTGTGTAGCATGTATGTTGAAAAGTACCATTTTAGTGAAGAAAAATGTAAACATAGCAACTTTCCCAAATGTTATAACATTTCTTAAAATGAAAAATATTGGTAATACAATATGAAAAAATCAGAAGTGTTCAATTGCAACGTTCAAAAGTCCCTGTTGGAACTTTAGATCTAATTAACTTAACCTAACCTAACCCTGTTGGAAAACCCAATAGTTATCGGATTTATTTTTGTTTCATTCTATCATTTCATATTTTCATTTGAATCAATCATATTATAGTATCAGTAAATCATACAACTGAATGAGTGCTTATAATAACATTGATTGGCTACTTTCTCGCATTAATTTTTCCCATTGAATTCGTCATTTCGAATCCGAAAATTCCAACTTATGTTGACTCATTCGCGACGTATTTTTTCTTGGAAATGAACAATCTAATTTTTACTTCGAACCAAATTCATGATGAAATTAACGATTGAATTAATTTTTCACGTATAGTCAGTGGGCATACTTGAAGACTGGCTATAAATCAAATCATCTAAAAGAACAATTCGTTCAGGCCAGTCTCAACACCCTACACAGTAGGTTAATGGACTGACACCTATCAGAAAACAACTACTCCCCTGGCTAATACCACGAAGGGCGTTGGATTATATCCGACAGGTGTCAGTGCAGGATTCTTCACTGAAGTGTCACTGAAGGTGTCAGTCCATTAACCTACTGTGTAGGGTGTTGAGACTGGCCTGAACGAATTGTTCTTTTAGATGATTTGATTGAATTAATTACTTCCTCACGTATTACAATTAGTTATGAGTACTCATAAAAAAAATCGAAGTAACTATTTCTTTTACTATTGATGTATTTCAATGAACAGTTTGAATATTCTCTTGGTCAATTCGTATAACTTTTACTTTTAACAAACATGGACGAATCATAGAATTTAATGTTTTGGTTGGTTTCTGAGTTTTGCCGTGGTCTTCTCTGATTGTAATCTCCAAACGTTTCAACTGCAACTGCGGAAGTCATCTTCAGTGCCGTGGTCAAAGTACTGTTCTTGTCAAATGAAACTCCAAAAAAAAAAAACGTCTGCCGAACTTGGCTGCTTTCATTTTCTCCTACCGATTACGTCAAGATGACGCTCAGCTCTCCCGAAACTTCGAACGCCGTGTCTTTTCGAGAATTGTTCCACTAGCTATCAGAAAGTTCTGTTGGGTTATATAAGCATTACCGCGACGTAGAACAGTCAGCTTAGTTCGGAAAGTGTAGTGCGAAGTAAGCTAATAGACATTTGAGAATTATTCTAAAGTTGAGTTACAGTTGTGCTGACTTGATAATGTAGTAGTAAAATAACGTTTTGTTTTATTGTACATTGTGGTTAATTATTGTCAAACCTACGGAAAAAACCTAACAATGTGTTAGTCATCATAAATCGTTGAGTCAAATGAAATTATCTATGATTGACCTGATGAATAATATTTAATTCATGCCCTATTGGGGGTCTGACCCCTCTGGACCTGTACGTTAAGGAGGTTGCGTTAATGGCAATGTTACGATTGCGCACGGCTGGTGTAAACCTCGAAGTAGGAATGGGTCAATTGAGACTGAGTCTATGATGACAAGCGCTCACTGCGCAACCTCTGCTGCAGGCAACTCAGGTTTATGTTCAATAAACCCTACAAAATACAAATAAAACAGAGCACAGAGTCAGATGCTACAAATGCAATATGCATATATACAGACGGCTCAAAAACCAAAGAAGGCTCAGGATGTGGAATGTACTCCAGATCAGTAAGCCTAAGGATTAAGTGGGGAAAGGGAAAAAATACCAGCGAGGTCCAAACAGAACTGGCTGGTATCTCAATCGCCACAAAAGGAATAACCAGGAAAGGTATTTCTGGCAAAAACATAACAATCTGCACTGACAACAGACAAGCCCTAGTAGCCTTGAACCGACAATGTGTTACCTCAGGGCTAGTACTAGAGTGCCACCAAGATTTATCCAAAGACTCGGTAGACAATAACATTATCCTGAGGTGGGTTAAAGGGCACGACAGGAGTAAAGGTAATCGCATTGCCGACTCATTAGCCAAGGAAGCGGCTGGACTAAGAATTTTAGGACCCAGTGGCACCTACGGCTTGATGACTTAGACAATTGTGGAACTAGCCAATTATTACACCCATGCTCAATCCCTAAAGAGATGGCATGGAATTAAAGGATGCAATCTTGCCAGGATCACCCTGGGCGATCCTGGGAAGCTGGCGCCTAAGATATATCTGGCGATGACCAGGAAAAATCTATGCTTGACAGTAGGATTTCTGACTGGCCACTGTCAACTAAGGAAACACCTCCATAATATGGGGCTAGTGGACACACCTCCATGCAGGATGTGTGAACAGGAAGATGAGACTGTCAGGCATGTCCTATGCGAGTACCCGGAGTTATCGTCAATAAGAGAGTCTTGGCCTACACCTGCCGATATAAAGGAGATGTCTCCCAGTGACCACTCCACCTTCCTGGAAAGGACAGAATGGACGATGACCTAGGAGGACAACTCTTCGGGAGGATGTACAATGGGTCACACGTAGCCTAAGTGCTGAGGGCCTACACACACCCCCCCCTCTACGCTTTAGATGCCCCTTGGGACTAGAAAGTATTGGAATGTTGGGATATGATTGATATTTCAGAAAAATCACACAAAACATTGGCTATACAGTCTTGATGAGGGATGATTGACTCGAAATACGTGCATACGTGAGCTTTGCTCATTTGAGTGCTTTGACCAGAAGCTCTCACTCAACTGAGATAGATGTCACTGAACGTTTTGGAAAAACTTTTGGATGACATTATAAAAACAAATTGCAATGCATGTTACCATTTCAATCTCATACGAAGATGCCATCTATGAGATAGACGGAAGACTTAACCCACGAGTTTCAAGGATAAATGATCATCCCACTGCCTTGCAGTAAAAGCTGCAGAGGCAGACAGAAGACGAATCTCGTTCGACGGCCGATGTCGAAGCTGAGCTTTGCAACAAACCGCCTTGGGAAGCCTTCTTCGTCCTAAATATTCATGTCAATTCTGTAAATGGCGTCTTTGTAGGTGAATATGTTACTGCCTTTACTATGATCAAAGTCACACCCAGTTTCTAATGGATTCTGCAACTTGTTAGAACTTGACTATATATAATAATAGTATATTATGCAACGATCATGTAATGATGGTTATTAAGACACGAGCATTAACCGGGATACGAAACGAGCCGGAGGCGAGTTTTGTATGGTATATGCGAGTATATTAATAACCATTACATGAGAGTTGCATACGCTATTTTTTCTAAACCCGATAAATAATGAAAAACTATAAATATTATATTTGTATTGAACACATTTACAGTAATTAACTCATATTTTAAAAAAACACAAACTTAATGGTATTATCATGGATATATGAAAACAACTGTAATTAATCTGATCTTTTAAAAATATTGGAGTCGATGGTATTCCTTCTATATCGCTGTTTTCAGACATTTTGATAATATAGGTAGGTAATATGAAAACTGATTTTGACAAATAAAGCAATTAGTTACTTAGGTTAGAATCTAGGACAAACAAAGGAACAGGATTCTTGATTGAAAAATTATGGGTTTCTATTGGTTGATAATCTATATCGTTATGAAAAATCTGTATCATAATGGATATCATTATTTAATGGATTATGGTCATATAAGTGTATTGTTAGAGTACGGGTGTAGAAAAAACTTTATTGATCCGGCAATTATCAGTTGTAACAATCAAGATTTCAGTAACTTTTTTCTGAGTTTCGTCGAAAATATTCAGTACCATCCAACCATCTCATCTTTTATACTGTTTACTTGAATGGCAAATTTACTAGCTTACTTCCTATTGAGTATGGAGTTCCCCAGGGGTCGATATTGGGACCGATCCTTTTCTTGATTTACTTAAATGATATAAGATTTAGTGACACAAGTGCTAACTTCGTGTTGTTTGCTGATGATACAACTGTATCAATTTCTGGAAATAATATTGATACTTTGCGTACCACATTCGAGGATACTCTGACAAATGTCAGTGAGTGGTTTGCCGTAAATAATCTTAAACTTGATGAAAATAAGAGCCAAACAGTCATTTTTTCGTTGCGCGAAGTACCAGATATCAGTAACCCTGAATATGTTAGGTTTCTAGGCGTATACATTGACCCCAAATTGACTTGGAATGTAAATATTGATAGACTTATAGTCAAAATATCCAAAAATACTTATCTCCTGAGGAACTTACAAAAAGCGGTATCAAAACCAGTTCTGAAAACAGCTTTCCATGGGATTATTCAATCTCACATATCGTATTCAGTACTTGTCTGGGGCCATGTGCCCAATGCATCAGATTTATTTGGCATCCAGAGAAGAGCAATTAGGATTCTTGATAACCTTTTTTACAGGCAAGACTGTAGAAGTAGCTTCATAAATAATAAAATACTTACACTTCCATCATTATATATATATTGCAATGCCTGCTACATGTTAAGAGGTTATACTACACATGATGCAATCCACAGTTATAACACTCGAAATAATTCAAATCTGTATCTCCAGAACCATAGAGTCAACAGAACCAGAACTGGCGTAAATTATTATGCTCCAAAAATGTATAATTCGCTTCCCCAAAATATCAAAAATCTACCTTTGAAGGAGTTCAAATACAGAATCAAAAATTTTTTAATTAAAAAAGCTTTTTATTCCTTAGATGAATATTTTAGTGATGGTTTTCGAGGCATGTAATACCACTTAATCATATATATTTTAACTTGTTTTATATTTCTATTTCATAGTTAGTTTGTTTTATTTGCACAAATGTATGTATATCTATAGTAAGTGTCCATTTAACCATTCAAGTTATCTGAATATTTTATATTTTGTATTTATAGACCTGTGTAAACTTTGTATTAGCACCAAATATATACTACTACTACTACTACTATACGAGTAATAGAGGAGTGATGGTTTGGTGATTATTATTATCAAGAATAGTACGTACTTGGAGTGATGCTCATATTTGAAGACGAATGTAGAAAATATCATTTGTTGGAGAATGACGTTATTGGCAGTTAGGAAGTCGACTAGATAATGAAAGGAAATGACAAACTATTTCCATTCGTACCGAGCAAACCGAATGGTCTACTATTGCCTTATCTTCTGCATATAATTTTATCAGCATATTAATATCATTGCGGTTTTTAAGTCAATGGTAATTCCAACTAAACGTGCGTCCGTTGACGCTTTCATTTATTTTCCAGCTACAAAAGAGATCTTCGTCATTTTCTGCGACCAGTCGAGTTGGGATTGTCCAGTTGAATTAATTATACGTTTATAACAAAATGATTGGGTTTTACGTGTTTGTAACTGTGGTTCAAGTTCTGACACTTTCAGGAGTCACAAATGCGCAAAGTGAAAGGGTGAGTACTAATAGCATTCAGTACGGTTTTAATAATAATGATAATAATAACATAATACAAACATAAGAATACTACAAATATTTTAGCTATCTAATCTTTCAAATGATAGAGTAAGAAGTGTGTGACGCTCTCATTATAAAAAACTTTATCATCCTCGAGTTCCAAACATGGATTTGAGCGAAGCTCGATAATCTGTAGCTCCCAAAATGGGAATCATAATTGTGGCCAGCCACGAAATTACTGAATGATATAAAAGTTTCAAATCAATACTAAAAATTTGAAAAAATTGATGAAATCTTTATTGGAATCTATAGAACGATCGATATAATTTAATGTTTGAAGATGATTTCATGCAGATGTTGTCCGCGGCTCCGCTTCAGATGGCCCATTCGCAAGGTTCAATTTTGGCAACTCTCTCTATCATATCGACCGGTATTTCACGTATAAATGCTTCAATATTGGCTTCTAGAGCGTCAGTCGTTGCTGGTTTATTTTTGTAGACACGAGCCTTAACATGACCCCACAAGAAATAATCCAAAGGCGTTAAATCACACGATCTAGGCGGCCAATTGACGGGCCCGTAACATGAGATAAACTGTTCACCGAATGCGCCTCTTATAGCAGGGGAGCCGACGAAGCAAAATGGGGATTTACTCGAGCGTCATTGAGAAATATTAGGTTGCAAAGCTTAGATGATAAGAAGAAAAAAATGTTGTATAATATATACCTTTTCATCGGTGGGGGAAGCAGCTATAGATTTTTAAATATCTAAAAAAATACTGTTGCATGGACATACTCGAGCGCGTCAGATATTGATAGTATCAATGTCCTACGTATTTTCAATAATGTAGGTATGTTAATTTGATCGTTTGCATGATGTGGGTGGTTGTACGTAAGGGTTGAAAGTGAAAAGAAAAAAAAAATTCAATCGAGCGCGTCAGATTTTCTAAGGGGGTGTTAAGTGCAACAAAAAAAGTTCTCATTCAATAATCTAACGATTTCGATCTGACGCAAACTCGCGGTCATTATTATAATGTGCAAAAAAACTTCGCCATTTTGAAATACTCAAGCGCATCAGATTAAGATATATATGGTTCATCTTTATGTTTCAGACGTGCTGTCTCATAATCTGACGATTATCTAGAGGGATTCGCTTAATCTGACAAAAACAATTTTTTTTTCAATTCATTGTACTTGATTAATTGGAAAGCTCAAGAAATAGCAAGCAAATAAATAAGTGTATATTTTTTTAAAGTAGAATACTCGTATTTGTAAGAAAATAATTTTTTAAAATGCTCAAAAAAATTAAATTTTTTATAATCAATTGAATAATTAATGGAGAAAAGAGAAATTCAACTTTCAATGTTTTTACCACTTTTATTTGTATCTAGCGTTACTGCAGTTTCGTCCTATAAGGACATTTTCAAACTATAAATATGTATAAATTTGAAAATGTCCTTATAGGATGAAACTGCAGTAACGTTAGTTACAAAAAAAAGTGGTAAAAACATAGAAAGTTCAATTTCTCTTTTCTTCATTATGATTTCCTACCACGTACTACGGCTACATCCATCAATTAATTGATTAATTAATCATCATCTCCATCACGAACGAGTCTCTGTGATGGCAAAGAATTCAGAGTGAGGACGGAGTGAGAGAGTAATAGATAGATAAAAAGTGAATAGAGAATAGAGGAATAGAAACTCGGAGAGGAAAATATAGATACCACACAGCTGCACTCATTAAACTTTATCGACAAGTTTTTGTTATTTCGACTTGCGGAAATCGTCAGATTATATATTTTTCGTTATCCTTGAATTATTTCCTTCAAAATGAAAAAAAATAGCTATGCTCGAGAATGTCGAAATGACGTTATTTTTTTACAACTATGCTGCCCCTCCCCTTTCTCCACGTCACTCTCAAATTGTCAGATTACTGGAATATACACTTTTTAGCAGGTAATTAACTCACCCTACCTTAATCTGCCGCGCTCGAGAATTTCTGATGATCAATTTTTTTTTACTAATCTGATCCTTCATCCCTCACAGGCGGCCTTATATATGGGACTCATATTTGGTGGAGGTACTTAACCGGGTACAAGGTATTCCCCTGTATATCAATCTACCGCGCTTTAGTTAATCTCGAAATCCCCGCTTGGGTTCCCCTATTATTAATTGGGCTATTGTTTCGCGTGCCGTGTGGCATGTGGCACCGTCTTGTTGAAACCACATGTCAGGAATATCCAATTCTTCCATTTTGGGCAACAAGAAGTCGTCAATCATCACACAGTGGCGCTTGCCATTCACAGTAACGTTCCCGCCATTGTCCTCTTTGAAGAAGTACGGCTCGATGACGCCACCGACCCATAATTCACACCAAACAGTGACTTTTTCGGGATGCATCGGTTGTGCTTGTGCTTGTGGCTGGTCTTCACTCCAGATGCAGCAATTTTGCTTGTTAACGTATCCATTCAACCGGAATTGAGCCTCGTCGCTGAACACAATGTTTCGATAAAAATGTGGATCTTCCTCCAACTTTGCCAGCGCCCATTCACCAAATGTTAGACGTTGTGGTAGGTCGTGTGGCTTCAAGGTCATCCATATAAAACAAATAGATAACTTTATGCCTCGGCTTCCGAGTTTGCTACAGGTATACCCTCGAGAATTTTTGGGCACAACGGAAAATGGTAATAGTGAGATACAGAAAAAAAGGGGACTGAGCAGGAAATTGCCTTGGAATACACTCTTTCTGAAAGAGACCCACTCTGTTTGGACTCTAGCCTGACCAGATGTTACGGTGAAGCGAAAAAGTCATCTCACTATTTGGCTACCGCGAAGCAAGATGCGATGCGATGTTGTATCAAATGACTTATGGTAATCGATCCAGGTAATAGAGTGGTTACGCTTTACACATCAATCGATGAGCAGGTTCCCTTCACATCCAGCGACTCTTCTCTTCAACCCTTTCTGTTCTTATATCTGTTTAAATACTCAGTCGAATGTGGTGAGTATCCGTGTGTATAAGATCCTCGTAAACAACTTATAACCCGAATTCAAGTGTGTCTTTGGTCTGTAATTGTCAGAAGTCGACAAATCTCCGTTTCTGGGGTTGAAGACGGTTCGCTTCTAGACAAACCAATCCAGAATCGTCTGTTCTCCTCCAGCCAGATGGCGCAGCATATTTCTTGGAACCCGTAAGGGTTCTTGAACGTCATTCGTGGTTATCGAGTTGTGCAGTTCATTGAGCTCAGGCTGTCCAAGCTCTGTGCTGAAAGATTGAAGCTGTACTAAGGCTGGAGTGACTGAGTTGAGTGGCTGCGTGTTTATAAATGTCCCTCCAGAAGGATTTCACCAGATCAGCGGTCAGGTTATCATTATCATTATTATTTGACAAATCAGAAAGTTTTAATTTTCTGAATTCGGGTGCATTCACCGTGTACTACAAAATTGCTCTAATTCATTCAAACTTTTTACTTTTAGCTCAACGTCACAGTATACTACGAGACCCTTTGTCCGTTCGCCAAAAAGTTTATTGTGGAACAGTTGCATCCTCTTCTTCATAGCGATTTATCACCTTACATCGAGCTCGAACTGATTCCGTATGGGAAAGCAAAGGTAAGACCTGATTCTTCATTTTTTTA
The DNA here is from genome assembly GCF_025532065.1 of Leptinotarsa decemlineata. Taxonomy (NCBI): domain Eukaryota; kingdom Metazoa; phylum Arthropoda; class Insecta; order Coleoptera; family Chrysomelidae; genus Leptinotarsa; species Leptinotarsa decemlineata. The sequence continues at coordinate 1,625,635 of NW_027412523.1, forward strand.
GAAGCTTATGGGAACTTAATATTCAGGGAACTGTTGTTAAGACCTGAAACATGTTTTCTACCACAAATCTGCGAAAACAACTATTCTGAAATGATTGAAACTAGCCGATACTTGATGAAAATCTACAATCAAAACTTACTTATAGTTTCATTTGAGATTTCCACTAAGAAGATTTACAAAACGCCGACCCGTGTTTCGCCATACAGCAACTTCCCGAATGATTCTCCAACCGCGTTAGCATATTCAGCATTATCACTTCTTCAAAATGATTTCGAGTCAGAGACGGCAAATCAGTTCATGAATATAGTTGCCCCCCATTTAGTTGCCCATTTAGTTGTAGCTACGGTACACACCATTTTAGTTACTGCTGTATTTACAGAAGTGAGGCAATACCATGTTTTTCACTAGTGTCCTATTGCTTATTCAAAGTAGGTACACCACAGTTCAAATCCACCATTCAAAAACACGCGTTCATGAATTACCGTGACAATATCAACATCCGGGAAACATGAAGTCTCAATGTCAATCTTTCAGTTAATGATTCGATGAGTGAGCTTTGTAACATCAAACTTTTCATGAAGTATGTTCAAAATAAGGAGATTTAGGAAACATATTATTTAATGCCAAACCTAAATTAGACAAAAGAAAGAGATCTGGTAAATATCAACTAAAATGTGGTGAATGCTCCGCCATATATACAGGCCAAACATGTAGAAATTTTGACATAAGGTACCATGAACATGTCATTTCGGATAAAAAAATCAATAATGTTTGAACATCTTTAAAATACGAAACATAAAGATAATTTAAAAATCCTCCACACGTGCAAAAAAAGGAAAATGAAGGATTTGTTGGAATCTGTGGAAATAAACAAGACCATGAAAAATCCCAATTCTATTACTTTCAATGAACTTGATCCAAACAATAGACCTCTCCTGAACCTATAACCCAGTTCCCAAAACCTACATTTTATCAAAATTTGTTGTTATGTTCATCGATATACTGCTACTAATTGAGGTTATCCCAGGTATAGACAATGTAGGTACCAAATTATTTATAATAGGTTAGGCAATGTAGGTATAAATTACTCAGATTTGAATGTAATCTAGTTAGTTTTGAAAACGGTGTAATGACCAAAACTAGTCAACAAATATAAAACTATCCTGGAAAATACACAAAAGTGTGTTTTTATAGTGTTTTCTCAGTAATTTACTCTTGTACTTCTTTTGACATATTAGTTATTCAATGCTATGGCATAGTTTCAAGTTATAATCATTCCATATTCCTGCAAAAATCTTCTATTTTGGTATCAGAGCAAAAGCTCTCGAGCTCATGAAATCATATTGAGTGGAGAAAATGAAAGGAATTATCCATTAAGATGAATTGCACATTGCACATTGCCAATTGCACAAATCAATTTAATGCAGAGTGCAACAGACTATTGGTTGACACTGGAAATCACAGCATTCTGGAAATGACCGCTGACTTTATGCCTCCAACTGTCAACTACGAACTGCCTTATAAAGTAGGTACTGTTCCCGAGTAGAGAGGACTGAATCCTCCAAGAGATTGAAATATTAAGAGCAAATAGTTGTTGGTTCACAGATGGATCACAAAAACACCTTGCGGTTCTGGTGCAGGTGTTTTCATTCGCAGACCCAGGATAGAGATATCAACCTGCGTAAGAACCTATGCGACTGTATTTCAAGCGGAAATTTACGCTATTGAATTGTGTGCGGAGGAATTGGAAGAATCCAATCTCATATACAAGTCAATAAAAATATTCCCTTTGCTCCTACCGAAAAACGTCTAAATTGGTAACAAATTGCCAAAAACGACTCTCCTCAACAGGAAGACCTAATAGATTGTCTCTGGTCTGGATTCCTGGCCATACTGCCCATTTGGTCGAGTGTGAATCAGTGTGAGCCACAATAAACCCTTGCGAGTTACGGTGGAGGTCGAATAAACCTATTCACTTTGGACCTAACCTAACTCAACCTCAAGGAAGTATGCTGGGTCCCTTACAATAGGTATTTTTTAAAATGACTTGTCAGAAATATCCAAAGAATCGAGCACCTTTGTTACTGTATGTATACTGATGTATACCTGATATTATGTATGTAGTAATGATACACGATGATTTAAAAACATACCAATGAAAAAAATAGCCCAAAGTAGTTGTAGATATCTGGTCCTAAATACTTCCTCTATCTTGAGCAATCCAGCTGGTGCATGTTTCAAAGATTTCAATATCCATTTACACTTGACTATACTATTCTACTAAATTGTGTAGCATTTCAGCTCAAAAACTTCCTTTAAAGATGGTTTATTACCAGTACTCATATTATGGTTAACTGTTGTGGTTGATACTAACAAATCTCTCCCTGAAATCAAATTATTGTTGAGGCTTACCCCATATGATTTTCCAGTTGTTTCCACCTGATAAAGTGGCAATAAGCCAGATGTAGGTATTTTTTCTTATTTCTTCTAGAGTGATAATGGTGACCTCACTTGCAACAACTTTATTTTCAGACCGAAAAGAAAAACGACACTCACTTCGAATTTACCTGTCACCATAAAGCTGCAGAGTGCTACGGTAACAAAATTCAAGCCTGCGCGCTCGTTCTGATCGACTTAGGAGCCAAGACTGAAAATTTGGGTTTCAATAGAGAAACTGTAGATTTCATAGCATGCCTCATGAAAGATTTAACACAGAATTCTACTATAGACGAGATTAAAATAGCAACAGAGAAATGTTCCCCATCAAAAAAAGACACAATACTTAGTTGTGCCGATGACAAATTAGGTAAGTTGGAACCTCCATTTTCAGTGTTGTTTGTATTTGAGGATGAATTTATATTAGGAGGATGAGATTATATTAGGTTTTACATTATGATCCATAAATTAAAGATCTGAACAAAATACGCGCTACAGATTTCGATGCTGACACCATCTATCAACAAGTGTACAAAGTTGGGTTGATCTCTTTTCTCAGTGCTATAGAGCAAAGCAACCCCATGCCCCCTCCCGTGTTGAGTGCCATGAGTTGAAAACTCGTCCAATCACTCCCGACCCTCCGGAGCAGTCCTCAATCCTACTGGGGACACATCCTACTGACCTCTTTCAGTCTAAAGTCAGCCTTTAGGTGCTTTTACTTTCTAATCTAATGATTACTATATCGTGGCTTTCCTAACTGAATTTTCGCATGGGGTCCCCAAAAACTAACCGGAGACGAGTGTCTTTATGTCGCGAGCAAGTGTTGTTTCCCAGTGAATCTGAAAATGAAGTGAATTTGAAATCTGGTTAAGAAGTTTTTATACTTACCGGAACTGCTTGATAGTGACTTTGGGAGGTGGACTCTGGTTCTGCTTCGTTGGCCTCCTGTGTTTGTCCCTCTCTCGGAATCTGGGGTCATCCCTGTTTAGTGCGTTATGTAGGTCACTTAGCGCTGGGTTGTCGTGCGCTCGAATTCTGTCGAACGTGTCGGTCCACGAAATCTCTTTTCCGTTGAAGGCGACGTTTCCTTCGGGGTGTACCAACCTCCCTGACTCTTGTCAGGGTTTATGCTGATCTTTCAAAGGTTGGCCCAATCCTCTAATCTGTCAGCGCCGCTGTACCACCGAATCCGCTATGTCTCTGCTCTTAAATCTGTAATATATTGGAAAATACTCATTCAAATCACATTACATGCTGTGAAGGGCCATATTGATCTATATCAAATGCAAAATGTACTCAAGGATAGGGATAAGGATTGATGCTGTATTGCTCAAAATCACTTCGTAAGTGAGCCATTATTTCTCGAGGATATAAAATTGTTATTGTGGGTTACCCCTAAGAGATAGACATATACCATCGCAGACTTTTTGTAGACCTTTTGAAGGTGTACAATACTTTGGTACATTTTTTGATCTATCTCGTAGGGTTCAGATAGCATTGGCAATCTAAGCAAAAAAATTGTGAAGCATTGTTTGGAACCTTTGGTATAGTAATGGATATCACTTGAATTTAATCCCAAAACCAAAACGTTATTTCAACTCCTCGACACGTGTTTCGATCACCAACTGATCATCTTCAAGAGGAAGATTAAACTAAATCTACATACAATATTGTCCTTATTTATACCATAGATAACTCTGTTGGGTATCTGAGTCTTAATTGTCTCAAATTGATTTTACAATGTTCCCTTTTATCTACTAGTCCTAAATAAATTTAACAAATGTTGCCTAATCTAACAGTCTGCTAAATCTGATGAACAAAATATTTAAATAAGCTATATAGTATACTATCAGGTATTGGCCCACCATTGTTAGTCTATATGTTTACTTATTTCTAGTCTCTCATAGGTATCTTGTTGTTAACTTGTCTAACTAATCTTAATGAACTAAAGTAGGTATATGGAATGGTTTTGTTACAAAATATGATGGGCGACTACTGATTTTTCTGATCTTCCATATTTTAGTAGGCACTAAGTGTTCCTTATATCCTCTTGAAGATGATCACTTGGTGATCGAAACACGTGTCGAGGTGTTGAAAAAGTGTTTATTCATGACATCACATTGGAAACCTCTAAAATTATCAGTTTTTGCTGAATATATTATGAATGTTACATGCATATAAACCAGTGACGGCTCGTGCATTGGAGAACAGGGGAGGCTAAAGTCATAAAGACTATATACACACAGAAAACCCCACCAGAGGCGCGAAAATTTTTATGTTGTTGCACGCTTTGCTCAATACTAAAGTTAGGGCATGGCCATGACAATACGTAAAAAGTGCATGAGAAGCTATGAACTTTATTTTAGTTTGTAACCCTTTAAATGGCCGGCCATGACCGCAGCCCCATCATAGGTTTGCGCAATTAACTTTTGCCTAAAATTATTGGTGTCACACGTACAAATTAAAAAATTAAACCAATCATCAGCTGTGCGCCCAGATGAAACATCATGAAAACCTATAAAACGTTCTACCACAATACCATCTTTGACATATCTAAAAAAGATTGAAAGTTGTGATGTACAGTTATTATAGGTAGTTTCATCAATTTCCCATGCAAAAAAAGAAATACTTTCAATCTCCTTGCTTATATTTTCCTTAATAATATATGCCACACTGTCTATAAGCTCATTTTGGATGGTTTTTGAGGTGCCCGAAAAAACGCTACCGTTTAACAAAGTGCCAAATTGTGAATCATATTTGCCTCATAACATTAAAAGTTCCTTGTAATTGCCGCGATTGATCGAATCTTCGATTTCATCGTTTCCACGAAAAGCTAATTCTTGGGAACCTGAATAAATCATAATATCGATAAGTCTTTAAATTCGACCGATTTTCCCTAACCTGATTATTAAAAGTATATCCTCTTTTTGAGCTGTATCTAAAGCTGTTGCTTAGATTTAAAATGTCTTTCTGTAGAACGAGGTAAATTTTTTAAATCGAAGCATCCTATTTTATACCACGTTTGGTATTCGGTTTGTACGGAAAAAAAACACAGGGCCAACAAAAAAGTTTTTCTCGTTTAATGGAGCCGGTTAACTAATCGCATTTATCGTACCAACTAATATTAAATCCTTGATTTTGTCGATTATCTGAGGTTTTAATTGAAATTAAATTCGATTCAGGCCTTCTCAGAGTTTTAATAATGTAAAATTTATTATCATATGGTATATACTTGAAATTATTTGTCAGCAACCAATCGCCTATACCGTCAGATTTTTTTATTTCGTCCAACTTATCCATAATAAATAAAAAAAAAAACTTACCGAAAAGTGAAAACCTGAAAACACCTTGAAATTGAAAGAAAACACTTTGAAAACACATCAAAAATATTACCAAAAAGCACTGCTATAATACAATACTGCCTGTTTTATACACAAATAACAAATATTATCAAGAAACACTAAAACGATTTGCCGAAATATTTTTCAGTCCCGGTCCGTCACGGCATCCCGTCCGAATAATTGAATAAAAATCAAACGAAGTCGTGCACTAACGGAGACCAACTGGAGGCTAGCCTCCACTAACGCTATAATTTCGGCAAATGAAACTACAAATCGGGACGTATGTCTCTGATAGTATAGTTCTCGTGGAGCCTGTGTTTTTTAAAGCGGTCGGAGGCTTGGCTCCCTTGCAACGTATGGCATTTATTATTTCGGGTTGATGGTTTATTCGTTATTCGTTCATGGGCGGTGTGTTTGAGGTTTGTTGATGCAGGATACAGTGTAGTACGTACTACGTAGTGAGTGATAGTGATTCGGGCATATTATATGTTTATATTAAAAATTAATGGTGAAGTAATGATAACCAAGCATTTTTAGGAGAAAATAATCCTAATTATTTGTCAATATCTTTTAATTTATTGCGAAGAATAACCTCAAATTCAATGGGGAGGCTAAGCCCCCCTTGCCTCCTCTGACGAGCAGCCGCTGATAGAAAATTTCCTCTTGAATCACTCTATCTATTGAAAAAACCCGTATCAAAATCCGTTGTGTAGTTTTGAAAATCTAAGTATACATAGGGACAGACAGTGGAAAGCGACTTTGTTTTAACTAGTAGTGATAGTTAATTATAGTTTTCAATTCCCTCCACTGATATGAGGCAAACAAAGCAAAAGGAAAAATATTTTTTATTAAAATAAACTATTTACATGTCTACCTTTCATGAGTACCTCTACCTTAAGGGTAGAGTAGCAAAGTGACTTCTAATTCAGACAGGCGCGCCTTCGCGTCTCGGGGGAACGCCCCCATTACACCATTACATGGTTTTGATATTCAGGTCGTTCAAATGAAAACATAGTTGTCATAGCTAACATAGCTAACAAGCTAACCAACACGGTTAGCTTGTTAGCTAGATACTCCTGGGAAAAATTCATGAAAAAAAAACCAGGACAGAATGTATATGAGGCAAGAAGTATACTCTGGATTGTAGGTATCTTCATTAAAAAAAAAAGTTTAAAGACGTCAGGTGACAGAACTAGCTGTGGAACTACATTGGCCAGTCCAGTTACCCTGATAGGCTAACTACTGTTATAGGTAATTTAAAATAAGCGATAGTGTCCCTGGTGTCAAAAGTTATGAACTAGGGACAAATAGGTACATTGTTTTATTAATACTCATTAATGGGTGTTTATTTTTGTCGCTATTATGTCGATTATTCTAGTGAATTGGTGAAGAATTTGTCGATTATCATTTTTTCTCAAGTTGAAACTATTTAGACTATACGTTTCGCAATGTGAATTGTGATCAAAAATATATCAATGTTGTGACATCAATTTTTACTATTTTTCGCGAAATAGTCAACTCAGAGTTGTAGTGGAAACTAGTTAATGATTGAAAGTGTATATAGCTGAACGAAAGTCCTAGATGGATATAGTTGAAATTAGTGAAAATTAATTTCTCTAAGCAACAAAATCACTTTTGTTGAAAACTGCTAACCATTTAATGGAAAAAATTTGTCAGGAAACATCTGACACTAATTCGAATATATAATATTTCTGAATTTGCCTTTCATTGTTTTTTTTCAAGTATACCTTTTGTTTTTTTCCTAGGATCGCAGTACTTAGATCACCTTGGCAAACTTACTGACCATTTCCAAAATCCTCTTAGAAATGTTCCAACGATAGTTTTGGATGGAGTCTTTAGAAAAAAAGAAAGCGACCTGTCGGAAAAGGACTTCAGGACAGTTTTCTGTTCGAAACCCAAAACGAAAGTACTAACCGAATGTCATAAAGTTCTGGGTAAGTTTCCAAATATACATATATATATATATATATATATATATATATATATATATATATATATATATATATATATATATATATATATATATATATATATATATATATATATATATATATATATATAATGATTAATTATTAAGATTCCAGAGAGGTGCATTGTGGCATGCTCAGGGTTGCCCCCTTTCCTCTAATGCAGACCTACGACTCTACAACAAATTTTCCTTCATTTTCAGTATTTTAATATTAATATAAGTCACAAAAAGGATTTGAAGCTTTATAACTTCTATTTTAATTATATGCGAGCGTTTTCGACAGCTGGTCGTGCTGTCATCATCTAGGCTCTCCTCAAACTCAAAGTTTGAGCTACTTTCCTGTTGTACAACTGTTATTTCATGCATTTCCGTTGATCTAACCATTTGTCAGACTTCAAGTTAACGTATTTTAAACTTAAATTAAAATAATGACAACTAATGTTGTAATATACAAAACAAGTTGACAAGGCGTTTTAAACTAACGTTGCCACGGAAATTATTTCAAGTTTTTTAAAGGATACCATCTAAAAAGAACATTTCTATGGTTTTTGCTCACGTTTTTATTATCAATACCTCAACATGAAATAAGTTTTGAGTATATTTGCAATAAGTTTTCAATGTATTTTATGGAATTTCGGAAACGAGATGATTTTAATTTATTTCATTTTAATTGTTGCAATAAACTTAAAAGCAATATCATTTTCGAATAGAGAATAGAGAAACCTTCCAAACGATATATCACAAGTCAATACTTCCCATTTAAAAAATTGGGGTTTGTACCTGTAATTCGACGGAGGTTGAAGGTAGGGGTACCATTTTTTCGTTGAAGTATGTGAAATTATAATTTAAATTTGACCTGATTCGGGATTTTGTAAAAATCCACAGGAACATGGTATACTGTACTGTTTTTTCAATCGTAAATTCGGGTTAGGTTTGTGTAATATTCTCTATCGAGTTGCCTTTGTTCATTTCACAGATTGTGGAAGATTAAACACTCAAAAAACTGTAAGAAAAGGTGGCTTCCCCACAAAAAATGTCTTCCGATAACATAATAATGAAATTGAATACTTTTACACAGTTGCATTTTGGATACTATTATTTTTAATACTTATATTGGTCGAACTCAAACAATTTTTTTTTCAGAAACAGTAGAGAACACTACAGATTCAGCTATCCAGCCAATCCCAAATCTCTCTTTAGGATTAGCGACATTATTATCAATTGGACTTCGCTTTCTTTACCGACATTAAGTGAAAATAAAAATATAATGTCCAAGCGTTCACTCATTTTTCCTTTTTTGTCAGGAACTTCTTCCTAGGTGTTGATTCGACAATTGTTTTATATTTTACAGACATTAAGTGAAAATAAAAATATAATGTCCAAGCGTTCACTCATTTTTCCTTTTTTGTCAGGAACTTCTTCCTAGGTGTTGATTCGACAATTGTTTTATATTTTACAGACATTAAGTGAAAATAAAAATATAATGTCCAAGCGTTCACTCATTTTTCCTTTTTTGTCAGGAACTTCTTCCTAGGTGTTGATTCGACAATTGTTTTATATTGTTATGTTTTTCCCTGTGAGTTGGCCAATAATTGACTACACTTAATAATCAAACTTTACTTTATTTCACTTTAAATACAACAAACACTTCAACAAAACTCAACTATTATTTCAATGTCTATCGCCTTACTAGATCACTTCGCTTACCGCACTGTAGCTTCCACTTGACTGTGTCGATATGCCCATGGCTAGCCTTTATATATGGTAATCGAATGCGCTAGAAAATTTCGCCGAAATTCCGTCGAAATCGGTAACATTATTCTCGCTGCTTCTAAAGCGGCAGGGAACATTGTGCATTCACGCTCTCTTAGCTACGTCACGTTTGGTTTATGGTTACCAGTGGCGGCCGGCGTTATTTTCTTTAGGGCAGGATTTACAACAATAGAATATGAACTACAATCTATTAGGATGTTTTAAACGTTGTGTTTTTGTAGCTCCATATCTCCATAGCTATTTATTCTGCTGCCTCTTTCCAGCTCATTACTGTGTGATGTCATTAGGTGATTTTGCAGCCAATTTTTCTGTACGAATTCAAACAGCCCGAAAAATTAACCAGGCGAAAGGCAATGATAGTGTTGAACGAAAGGTCAAAAAGCTCGAAAAGTGGATGCCTTACGATTTGAACGATCGACAGATATCGAGGAGTTATTAACAGTGCCTACCCAGAATGCGAGGCTAATGACCAAAACAGTTGATGTCGTTGACACCCAAGAAAAAAATAACAAAAAACTAATAACCACCTGATTTGATATAAGAATACTTTTTTCTTCACATTAGGCATTTTGGTGGATTTGTTTACCGTCATACTTTTATTGGTCCACAAGGTCAGTACTAACATAAACACTGAACGAATAGTGTCATACAGGGTGGCGCTTCGAAAAGAGTCCATCAAGGTTTACCGCCCGTATTCTTTCGTTTTCAGAGGTTCAACATAGTTTCAACTGCTAAGCAGGGGTGGCATTCACCTTTATCATTTCAAAAGGGTGGGGGTACGTTGTAATATGCCCTTTGAAAGAGCACTGATTTTACTTTAAAATTGCGATTCATAAATATTCTGAGGATTCGACCTGGAATTAAAAAATTTGAGATTTCTTATGTTCCCACAAAAAAATAAAAAAATCTTTCGGAACATTCAATAGATCGACGGATCTGGCTATTTATACCCCTACCAAAGAGTAGCTTCACCCACACGAAAAAAGTACTATAAAATGTTCCAGAACATTCCGAAGCATTCGAGACTATTCTATTCTGTTTATATCACAATGATGATGTTTCGAGATGTTTCAGACTATTTCCTAACCTACCACATTCCAGAATGTTCCAAATATTCCAGGATGTTCTAGAATGTTGTGGAATGCTCTATCTCTATTTCTCTCTCTCTCTCTCTCAGTAACGTGTTAGGAATCACACGTTAAAAGGTAAGACATTGTTGATCCTTATCTCGCACAAGTTTCTACTTCAGAGGGTTGTCGTTCGTAGGAGTGCGACAGCTGGTTAACGGAAAACATATTTTAATTAGATTTTTTTAGACAGATATTTAGACAACTGATATACAGAATTATCGCCCAATAAGTATTATCAGTGCTATACCCAAAAATTCAGTTAATCAAGTTCTTATAGACGAACAACATGACTTTACCAGAGGCAGATCAACAACTTCCAACCTACTGTTATTCTTACAGTATGTGTTGAATACTTTGGAGGAGAACCATCATGTATATGTCATTTATACTGACTTCTCCAAAAAATATGACACAGTGAACCATTCACTTTTATGTGACAAATTGAAAGCAATTGGATTTTGTGGAAAACTATTGGAATGGCTGATAAGCTATATTAGTAACAGATCTCAATATGTAAAAGTCAAGGAATACATATCTCACGAAATTAATGTTTTATCAGGTGTACCACAAGGAAGCCATCTAGGGCCGTTTCTCTTCAACATTTTTATTAATGATATCAGAGTTAACTTAAAATATACTGATATCTTACTTTTTACAGATGATTTTAAAATGTTTAAGACAATTCAAACACCAGATGATTGCTCAGTATTACAGACAGATTTAAACAGATTAGTGAATGGTGTTCACAAAATGATATGAATCTCAACGTGAATAAATGTAAATGTATGACGTACTGTCGAGTACTTACACCTGTAAACTATGATTACTACATATTGGGGGAACTTTTAACACGTGTCGAATTTGTAACTGATTTAGGAGTAGTAATGGATAAAAAACTGGACTTTCACCTACATTATAATTATATTATAAACAAAGCAACAAAAATGCTAGGCTTCACTTGTTCTACTTCCAAGGATTTCTCTAATATTGAATGTATAAAAATGCTGTATTTCACCCTGGTAAGATCAGTTTTAGATTATTGCAGTTCCATATGGTCACCTACCTATGAAATTCCTGCACTTAACATTAAACGGGTACAAAACAAATTTCATAAATTTTTGGCGTTCAAGTTAGAAATGCCCTTGAAGGACCATTCATTAGATGATATTCGTAGGGTTGCAGATATAATGAAGCTAAGTAGTCGTAGAGTGGAAACTGACTCAAAACTCTTATTCCAATTATTAAATTCTCTTATTAACTGCCCTGCATTGCTAGCACAAATTGGCTTACATGTTCCTTCTAGAAGTACAAGGAATACAGAAACATTTGCAATAGATTTTCATCGTTGTAACTACGGTACACATTCTCCCCTGTCTAGAGTTGCTATTGGTAGTAATAAAGTCAATCTGGACTTCTTTTCATTGAACGAAACAAAATTTAAGTTTGCATTACGGTCGCTCAGAAATGAATTATAAATGGTAGTAAATATAAACACACACATCCTCAATTATTGAATTTTCCTTATCTTAATCATTCATTTATTTAATTAATATTTCAATTCAGGAAATTTATTTTCTCACTGTTATTTTTTTTTATTAATAAATCAGTTTTACTTTTAGCAAGTAAGTTAGATGTAATTATTTGTTGTATTCATATAATTTATTGTGAAATCTCTTAAACTTAATTGGGTGTTACCCGTTAATGAATAAATAAATAAATAAATATTAGTTTGAATACGAACAAATTCACGAACCTGTTTATAAATACAAGATCCACTGAATTACAATGATGGAATCAGTGTAAAAAGGTCCCCAAAAAAACAAAGGTATACTAGTCCAGTGCTTTTTTTTTTTTTTTTCAACTACGAAGTCCTGAACCTTGTTGGCCTGTTTTCAGTGGGCCACTCTGTATATTTGTTACATTGTATACATTGAAATGATTTTGAAAAACGTAATGGGGTATCTTGAGAACAAAAATGAGAAACTATCGTGTTTCTGCAAATATCCGGGGGTCAGGGAAAATACGTTACTTGTAGAGTCCTTCAGAATTACCTACGTCATCACGGTTGCGCAACGGGATGAGCGATTTCACGCATCTGATACCCGTATTGATTTGATTTTGTATCTTGTAGGAGTTGGATTGCATTCACGTCATTTCGGATTTCAGATTTGTGAAAAGTGCCGGAAAGTGGGAACAACGGTAAGCAGTCTGAAACATTTTATCAACATTTTGAATGGTTTATGTTCTGAATACATTAGACGTGTTTCCTCAATCAACTGTATATTATAGAATTCGGTTCTCTTTTCTCGTGAGACTGGGAAGAGCTTTAAAAGCGCGCCGAGATATTTAATTTTTTGTCCCCATAGTCAAAAATACACGGTGTCCCAGAATAGATTGCCAAACTGAAGATATGTTTCAAAATCCAATTATTCCTGGGTTCTTTTTTTAAATATACCACTTCAAATTTGAACAAGATTCCTATGGCTGGGATTAAATAAAATAAGCGAATGTATGTCATTACGTACTCTCATCTATGACATAAGTACTCATTCGTGACATAAACTCATAATTTTATGAATGAATTTAGTGCTTCATCTTGTCATGCTATCAAGATTAGTGCTGAAGAGGGAATAAGCCAAGTGTCTCATTCTGAAACATAGGATGTCCGCCATTGTGTATGTCAGTGTTCTATGTGAGTAAAATTTCACCTTATATTCACTACGAAAAAGCTACTGTGATAGCGAAACCTGTTATGATATTTTCAGAAAGAAAGTTTGTGAATATCAAACGTGTAAAATCATCTGAAGGAACAATTCGTTCAGGTCAGTCTCAACTCCCTAGACGGTAGGTTAGTAGACTGACATTTATCAGAAAACAACTACTTCCCTGGCTAATATTACGTATCGCCAACAGCATATGCAGGAATAACTTCAGTGAAGAATCCTGCACTGACACCTGTCGGATATAATCCAACGCCTTTCGTGGTATTAGCCACGATTACTATGAATCTTCATCGAGTAACGGCCGAGTCAATCAGAAAATTTTACCACAAGAACAAGGTATCTTCTGTGTTGATAGGTTATGTTTATGTGAGTTTGCACAGACTGATATCAGAGAACACATTATACTACATTGAATCTTTCAGAAGTCAATCAAGAACATTCGCATATTTAATATTCCAAAACTCCTTTGACATCTGTCGAGTATGTTTAGAAATGTAGCCAATCAGCAAAGTGAAAACTATGAACATCCTTAGATTTTTTCAATCCCGAAGACAGAATCAGATTTTGGCCTCCGGAACATTAAGATGAGTACGGAGAAGTCCTCTAGTGGCGGACACCTAAAGTTATTTGGAACAATTGAAAAAACTTTATCAAGGAATTTATAAAAATTAATTAATACAGTTTATTGTATGATTTAAGGGTTTTACAAAAACAGCGACACGTGTTTCGCTATGCAATAGCTTCCTCAAGCGTAAACTAAAAGTTACTTCTGATTTACAACCATTTTATATTCTAACTTATTACCTACTCGCATGCCTACTTCAATGAATCTACCTGAATAGGTCAGGTATGAATTCATTAACTGTATGAATAAATTAAATTCTCGAAAGTACCGTAAATATACTTAACTATTTTTACCTGGAAATGAACAGATTCAATAAAGGCGAATTATTCAATTCAGTTTGATCGTTCATGAGTGATTGAGAGTTTTTGAATTTGTTTATTTCAATACTCTCCAACAGGTTGAGTTTCAAACCTTTCTTCTGGAAATGGGGGGGGCTTGTATTCATGGTTGTACTCATGTCCCTCTGTGACTAAATGAGTGGCAAATGTGGAAATTATTTTTCCAGTCCGGAAACTATTTTTGTGTTCCTTTATGCGGGCTTTGATCGTTCTTCCAGTTTGACCTATATAAAACATCGGACATGACCCACATAATAATTTATACACTCCCGATTTTTCTGAAACTGAACTTTTATCTTCGTTATTATTAATGTGCATGCCCAAGTTGTTTTTGGTTTTGAAAGTAATATTTTCACCTTTGTTGTGCAGAAAATCAGAAATATTTGTAGTGGGTTGGCCTAAGTAGGTTGAGGTTCTATAACTTTTATCCTCTTTTCTTCGAATTGGGTAAACTTCATTCAAAGCTTGGCTGTATAACTTTTTTGATAATAAAAAATGTATTAGACTGCTATCGTTATCATTGTTGACGGCTATTTGTTTTATTATGTTCAGTTCTTTATTGAAATTCGCCTCTGACAAGAGCACATTTATCAGTCTGTGAATCATACTGTTAAACGCTGCTACTTTGTGCGGATACGGGTGGGTGGACGAATTATGAATGATAGTATCTGTATGTGCCGGCTTACGATAAATTGAAAAGTCATGTTTGTTGTTAACTTTTGTTATTGTCAAGTGCAAAAAATTTTATTGTCGTTCTTTACTACAGTCAATCTGTCGAAAAAAAAATTATAATGGCTGAAAAATTACCCGAGGAAAACTGGCCAAAAATCGCTTAACGTCGTCATATTATAAGTAGTATAAAGCGGTAGAATGAATATTTACAATTTATAGTCCGTTCATAATTTGTCGATAGCACAAAATGAGGGCCCAAGTCATAAAACGGTCGTAAAACTCGTAAAATCATAGGCGGAGGTTCCTGAGGTGTTTATTCATTAAATATAAAGCTGCAGTTTATATTCGAAACTTGCCTTGAAAGGGTGAAGTTGTTACGAACGAAAATAATTTTTGGTTTAGTACATTTTTTAATCGCATTTAATTTACGGCTCGTTGGTATTTCGGCGTCTACGGCAGTAATTAACGTCTCTAATATTTATTTTGCGAATTTTGTGCAGTGCGTGAGTAACTTTTTTTCATATTCCTAAAAACATATACGTACCTTTCGTTCCTGCTTGTTTTGTTTGATTGCTTGCGATGGCTTCGTCATCATCATCAACATCAAGTTTTACACCGGTACTGTTGCGTACAGTCAGTAAGTCTGTCTATTCACCAAGAGAGAAGACTATTGTTTTGAACGTTCACGATGCTCTGGTTTCTCAGAATCCCACAAACACTGTTCAGAACATAATCAAGAGTTGTGCCAACATGACGGGCGTAGGGGAGTCAACAATATATAGGTTCCTATCAGAAAGAAAAAAAAAGGTATAGCTAACCCAAATACAAACGAATACTTAAAGAGGGGGAGAAAACCTATTGAAATTGATGAATTTGCCAAAAATGGTATTCGAAGGAAAATTCACAAATTTTTTTCCAAAAAAGAAATACCCAACTTAAACAAAATTTTACAAGAAGTTAGAGACGACCCGGATTTGCCTCATGTCGGACGAACCAAACTGTGGCAAGTTTTAAAAGAATTAAATTTCCGGTGGGAGAAATCAGACCGAAAATCACTTTTGATTGACCGGGAAGAGATAATATGTTGGAGAAGAAAGTATCTAAGATCTATACGAAAATTTCGGGCTGAAGGAAGGCCAATTTACTATCAGGACGAAACGTGGGTAAACGCAGGTCATACTCTCACAAAAATTTGGACAGATAAAAATATATCAAGCTCCAGGCAAGCCTTTATGGAAGGTTGGTCTACTGGTATTTCCCCACCCTCTGGTAAAGACAGTAGATTAATAGTTTCTCACATTGGCAGTGAAAAAGGATTTGCTAAGCATGGTTTGTTGGAATTTGAATCCAAAAGCACAAAAGACTATCACAAGGAGATGACAGCTGATGTTTTCGAAGAGTATTTTGAGCAGATGATTGAACATATACCACCAAACTCAATTATAGTATTAGATAATGCACCTTATCATTCACGACTAGTTGAAAGACTTCCAACGACTGCGTGGAAGAAACAGGATATCATTGACTGGCTGCGAAATAAGTCCCTGCCTCACGAAGATGGAATGGTTAAAGCAGAACTTTTAAAAATTGCCCGGCAACACAAATCTAAGTTCAAGAAATACGTAGTTGACAAAATGGCGGAAAGACGAAACATCACAGTCCTTAGACTTCCACCCTACCACTGCGAATTAAATCCAATTGAACTCATTTGGGCACAAATGAAAAGCTATGTGGCTAGAAAAAATACGTCATATAAAATACAAGCTGTACGTGAATTGTTATATGAGTCTTTACAACATATTACAGAACAAAATTGGCGAGATGCAGTAAGACATGCAATAGAAGAAGAACAAAAAATGTGGGATCTTGACAATATAATTGATGCGACTGTAGAGACACAACCGCTAATTATTAACCAGCAAGACGACTCGGATTCCGAAGATGATCCTGTTTATTTTGAATTTGAATAGTTTTGTAAGTAATCGTAGTTTATATCATTTAAAAATAGGTATTAATTAAATAAATGTATCTTTTACAAATTGCAAGTAACTTATTATTTTTGAATAAAATAAAAAAATTGTTTTAAAATAAAAATACAGTTTACAGTACCTACAGTTTAAGAATATTAATATATTTATTTATTTAAAGTAACTAATGTTTTAATCATATACTCTACGACACTGGTCACTCATTTCCACTCAAAATACCTACATAATCGGATTAAAAGTTTTATAGCTGTATTGTATTCCTTCAGATACAAGGTGGGTTAGTCGAAAACATCTTAAACTGCCAGTTTTAGTTTGGTTTTTGTTATTATATCATATTAGCTGTCCTCTCTGTATTTCAGTTCTCTAATGAGGGTCAAACTTGCAGTGAGCTATCAACAAATTATGAACGGACTATAGATATGGAGCTACAAAAACACATGCATTAAAACGTATAATCTACGTACATAGTATTTGTGGTAAACCAGTTTCCATGGTTGAATATATATTTCCTTTGTGCAAAAACAACGCTGAAGTTATTTTTTATTTTAATGACTTCCCGTAGAACGTAAACATTTTACTCATATCAGAAAATTATCAAAGATTCGTACGTCAAGGATTCGACAGACTTTGTGAGAAAAATTAAAAATATAACCTTGACGAGTGATATTCTGGTCAGTTTCGAAGTTGTGTCCTTGTTCACCTACGTCCCGCTGGAAGATTCTTTGAGAGAAATAGCCAACCTGTTTCACTGTCGGCCTCTTCGAGACCTGCCTCACGGGAAGTTACTTCCAATGGAGAGATTTCTTTGAACAATTATAGTCTATTTCAAAAGAGTGTAGAGTAATAAATCATGAAGTGTCATAAAATTTGCCTGAATTTCGTTGTCGTCCATGGGCGTAGGCAAATCTTAGGATTATTAAACTTAATAATTAAAGTAAATTAAAAATTACAGACATAGATAATAATAAAAGGCCATTTTTGGGAAGTAATTTGGTCTAAAACTAAGTACCTACATGTATTTAGGTAAGTAAAATTTCTTAAAAAAAGTTTAAGATTAATTTTAGTGGTTCTTGTAAACTTATTTAATATGCAATTTGGGTTCATATACTTGAGCATGATTTCTCAAAAAAGGGTTAACACTTAGTTCCGAGGTGCCATGTCATTATAATAATCCCTTTTTGACCCTGCCCACCAATCATGCAATACCTATTAAACCCAGGTAATTAAGAAAAAGGGTTTAAATATATTGTAATGGTGTCTTAAACATTCGAGTTATAATAGTAATTGTTACTACACCAATTAAACGTACAGTGATATTGTGATATAGAAATAGTGAAAAAGTTATAAAATGGGGACATTTACTCCAAAGAAAAGAAGTGTAAAAAATTCTCCGCTATCTGTTTGCGAAAAAGTTATAATTTTAAATGTATATGATTGCATAAAACACGATCACCCTAGTTTGTCTGTGCAAGAAAGTGTTGAGCGATGTGCCCGAATGACTGGAATTGGACAGTCCACGATTTTTAAATTATTGCGAGAAAGAAAGATATCAGGCCAGGTAAGTCCATGCAAGAGAAAATCAGGAAGACCAATAAAAATCTTAGATGAAGACACCAAATGTGACATTCGAAGAAAAGTTCATTCGTTTTATTTTAAAAAGGAAATACCCACTCTTGAAAAAATATTTATCGAGATAAGCCAAGATAACGATATTCCTTTGATATCCAGAAAACTTTTATGAATTTTGCCTGGGAAAAGCACAATCGAAAGGCACTATTACTGGAAAGTGATGAAATTGTTTGCTGGAGACGAAAATATTTGACAACTATAAAGCAGTACCGCAGAGAGCAAAAGAAAATTTTTTATCTTGATGAGACGTGGATAAACGAAGGTTATATAGTCAAAAAAATGTGGCAAGATAAAAATATAACAAGTTCTCGCCAAGCTTTCATAGAAGGCCTTTCGACGGGTATTAAAGTGCCTTCGGGAAAAGGGAAGAGGCTTATAATTGCTCACATTGGAAGCGAAGACGAATTTTTAAAAGAAGGTTTGTTAAGCTTTGAGTCGTGCCGGACGGGAGATTATCATGAGGACATGAATTCGGATGTCTTCGAAGACTACTTCGGGGAAATGTTAAAATTTCTTTCAGCTGATTCGGTCGTGGTTATGGATAATGCAAGCTACCATTCAAGGCGCTTAGAGAAGCTACCAACTTCAGCTTGGAGAAAGCAAGAAATTATTAACTGGCTGTCAAATAAAGGTATTCAGTTTGAGACGAATTCAGTAAAGAAGGAACTACTAGCCATAGTAAAACAACATAAATCTCGCTTCATGAAATATGCCGTAGAAGATGTAGCAGAAAAGTATAAAGTAACTGTGCTGCGCCTACCGCCATATCATTGCGAATTAAATCCTATAGAACTTATATGGGCACAAGTTAAAGGATATGTTGCAAGGCACAATACCACATTTAAAATGAAAGATGTCAAGGTATTGTTTGATCAAGCCATTATGGAAATCACATCAGAAAACTGGCAAAAAGCAATCCAGCATGTTTTAAAAGAGGAAGATAAAATGTGGGAACTGGACAACTTGGTCGATCAGGTGGTTGACCCTATAATTATAACACCAGGGGATGATGACAGTTCTTCGGATGAAGACTATACTGATGTAGAATAATTTAACTGAATTGTAAATATACTGTAGCGGGATAAGCAATCTGGACAGAGACCAGTGTATCAGTGACAGTGACACTTTTGCTTAGGTTAGGGTTTAGAATTAAGGGTAGTCTGAATAATTATTTTCTCGGAAGGTTCTCGAAAATTGTACCTAGTAATCTCTAGAACATTCAATTAGGGTATAAATAGAGTGTTGTTAAACGTTAAGGGAAGTTCACAGTTTTAGTATTGTTCAAGTGTCAAATTGTAATAACGTATCCAGTAAAGTTCTTGTCGTTTTTGTGAATAAATTGATTTAAAGTCTCCACAAGTGTTTCAATACGTAAAGTTCGTTCGTGTGTGTTTGTGAGTATTTCCCGATTTCGGTTCGTATATATTTTATTGTTACATTTTATATTTTTTTAATAACACTGTTCTGCTGTATTAAATTTTTATTTCCTTTAATATAATTTTTATGAATGCATATTCTTTTGGCAATTATCCCACTAGCGCGCCTCTGGCTCAGTATTTATCCGTCGATAACAATGGACAAATCCCTTAAAACAGGGTGATACCTACCTGCTCTTTATGAAACGACATAATTTTGCAATGCGGACTAGGGAAGTGACAGAATTTATTGACGGATCACCCTGTAGCGCTTTTGAATACTTAATGAGATTTTATTACTCTACACTCTTTTGAAATAGACTATAGACGGCGTAACGCGAGGAAGTCCACTCAGCCCGGTGAATGCCAACTTCTTCATGGAGCAATTTGAGAAGAAGGCAATCGACGCTTTCGATTTCAAACCAACCATTTGGCTACGATACGTGGATGACAGGTTTGCATCTGGAGACGTACATCTGAACACGAACAACGGATAGCTTTTCTACATGTACTCGTCTAAAGACGTGGCACACGACTGATACATAAAGTATACCGAAAACCGGCACATACGGATAGATATCTGCATGCAATTTCGAACCACCATCCAAGGTCATGCAAGAAGGTACTTTTAGATAGAAACTGAAAGAAAAGAGCCAACTTTTTTTGAGAGTTTCCCACAGAAGACTATAGAGAAGAGGAAGCTGAAAGGCTTTTTTCCATGAAATGACTTTATTGAAGCAAAGTGGTATATCGCTTATTTGAAAAAGGAAGATTTTGCCTTTCTATGATGTTTCTGGATGCGATTCCTAAATGTTCTGGCAGTTTGACCAATCCATACCTTAGAACAAGTTTCTTAGAAACCGATGAAGTATTATTATTGATTTATAATTATTATAATACGCTCTAGCTTAGAGTTGTCAAACTCAATTTTGCAGAGGGCCATATATTGAGTTTGGATTGTGTAGGTGGGCCAGATTCAAATAACAAAATATACTGAATTGTTTAAACATTGTATTTATTTATATACAGCCCCTGTCACCATTTGAAATTTAGAAATGGAGAATGATACCTACTAGATAACTATTTTAAATGATGCCTGCAGAAGTAATCACCGTCCAAAGGTTTGGCTTAACTCCTTATCAAATAGGCACTGTTTTAGAATAGAAAACTTTTTCACTTAAGTCCTTTCAGGCCTTTGTCGGAATATGTCATTGATACCTCTTATATGAGCTTATTTTAGGTGAGATATGAATATACTCTACGTTCCCTTTTTTCCCCTGTTTCTCCTACCAGTATAATTACCGGCAATAATACACCGTATTCAAAGCTAATAAGTATAATAAAAAAAATATAAGAATTGCAAAAGTTACAAATATGATGAAAACGACAAAATAAACCAAAAAACGCAACCATCAAAAGGAACACATTAACCTAGTCAGACCATGAGAGAACGCTCAACCGGCATGCGATTGAATATTCATAAACATGCCTTTTATTCGGCAACTCTATATGTTACAAGCTATTTAAATGAATTTTCACCCACAGTATTTCAATAAAAGTATATGGTCAGCCACCAGACGAAAAAACCCTAAAACTTTCTTACCAATAGCTCTCCTCCTCCGTTTAACTGTAGGTAGCGGCTAATCCTTTTATGTTTTACTGAATTTAACACAAGACACCAAAACTGAATTTCACTCAGTTAAACTGGCAATCAAAAAGGAAAAGAAAGAAAAACCGAGTTTTTCCCCAACCTCCCAAAAGTACCTCGAATACCACACTATTCGAATAACTCGCGATTGAACTCTCGTTTGCCCCTTTCTTTCGAATAATTTATTAGTTTTCCAACTTTATTTCCCCCCAAAAAATTCAGCGTAACCCTAGTTGCACACACACACACCGATTTTGGACGGCCTACTTTGTACCGGTCGTCCAAATTCCAATAGTGAACCACATGTAGGAACGGTACCTGGCACACACGCCGACCGTTGATCGTCGCCGGTAAAATACCGGTGAGCAGCCGTCCACTGCCACTGTATCACCGGCAGTACCGGTAAGTAGTGGCGTACATGACTAAATACACTCTTGCATACTCACCGGTTTTTTACCGACCATTTCAGTCTCGAATGCTCGGTGAAATTGTAGTTACTACGCATTAACTTCGTTTTGGTAGTGTGTGCTAATTTCGACAACAAAGAAACTGATTGTTTGACCGATAAAAATCCGGTGAGTGTGCAAGCACCCGCTACCAATAAAATATCGGCCGATTTTATACTGGCCGTCCAAAATCGGTGTGTGTGCAACTAGCGTAACGCTAGTTGCACTAGCGTTATATACGCTAGTGGAACATAAGTGGAACCACACCAATAGGTGGTTCCACTTATGTTTCGCTTGCGTTTACGCAGTTATTTTTATCAAGTACTTTCTTAGTTTTTTCTCATTTTGTCTTCAATCGAGGACCACCTGCCCGGTACTAACGATGCCCAATAGGCTGAAACAGCTGTATACCGGTGGCTCTTAAATTGAAATCAATATGGGAGTGATCAAAGAGTACTTACCTATATATTTTATATATATATATATATATATATATATATATATATATATATATATATATATATATATATATATATATATATATATATTCGCCCCCCCCCGAGAAAAGCTTCTGGATCCGTCCATGTTCTCATTTCTGTGACACATTCGTATGGTATGAATCTAAAAACGTATTGCAACAATTTGAATTGTATTTCATAGAAATGTATTGATAATACATAAACCTAACATAAGGTAGCGTGAGGAGGCCTTTGGTGTTTATATATTTATATTTATAACAACGTTATCGCTATAAACTAAGAAGGAATCATTTCAAGACGCAGTATTTTATCTTACTTCTTTGTATTTGCGTGTTTGATTTTCTTTTGAACTTACATGATTTCAAAACATAAATTTCGATTCAAACAATCTCTAATTAATACCATTATTTTCTAATACACTTGGGGTGAGTTCATTTTTCGAAATATATTCTCAATGTGAAATATTTGAACCCTTCTGATATTTTTATATTCATAATATTTGTTACAGAAGAGAAGTTCATGGAATTTCAATTTCTCAACTCTTTCTCAGATTTTTTATGCTCGACTTCATAAGCGATAGAATATTTGAATTGTTACAAAATAAGTAGAAACAAATGTTGAACGGTTTTATTGAAATATGCAATGAAAACTAAAAAATAATTCGGAAGGTTCTTGATAGCAGTCATCACACCACTCTCCTCAGCAATATATGGTAATGATCAGATAAAATAATTAAAAAATCGTTGGGCGTAGCGTAACCTAAATATGTGAATACTACGCCCAACGATTTTATTATTATTTTTATCTGATCAATACCGTAGATTGCTGAGGTGGTGAGGTGACAGCTACCTAGGATCTTCCGAATTATTTTTTAGTTTTTAGCACATTTTTTAATGAAACCGTTCAACAAAAATAACTTTTTTACTTATTTTATCTTCAAGTTTTCAGTTTCTAATTCTCATCCAGCCTAATGCCATACAGTTCCCGGCACGTTTTAACATTTTACCTCAACTTGGTTGACACTGGAAGTCACAGCATTCTGGAAATGACCTTTGACTTTATGCCTCCAACTGTCAAATACGAACTGCCTTATAAAGTACTGTTCCCTTGTAGAGATGACTGGATACTCCGGAAGAAGGAAATATCAAGAGCAGATAGTTGTTGGTTCACAGATGGATCTGGTGCAGTTGTTTTCAGTCGCAGGCCCAGGACAGAGATATCAACCTATCTAGGAACCTATGCGATTGTATTTCAAGCGAAAATTTACACTATTGAATAGTGTTCGAAGAGATTGGAAGAATCCAACCTCATACACAAGCCAATAAAAATATTCTCGGACAGTCAAGCGGCGTTGGAAGCTCTTGGCTCCTACCAGGCAACGTCTAAATTGGTAGCAAATTGTCAAAAACGACTCTCCTCGATAGGAATCATCAACAGAATGCCTCTGGTCTGGATCCTTGGCCATACTGGCCTGGAAGGCAATGAAGCTGCTGTCTCCCTTGCAAAGGAGGGTGCTGCAAGCAGCTTCTTCGGGCCAGAACCTGTCATTTGCATCTACTCGATAGGAATACTTAACAAATTGCCTCTGGTCTGGATTCCTGGCCATACTGGCCTGGAAGGCAATGAGGTTGCTGACTCCCTTGCCAAGGAGGGTGCTGCAAGCAGCTTCATCGGACCAGACCTATCATTGGCATCACTTTAGGCTTTGCCAAACAAAGATTGAACACTTGGATGGCAAAAAGATTTATGGACTTCTGGCAGAATCTTCCAGGATTGGCTCACTCCGCGTTTATTCATACTTTGAAGCTTGATACCAAACAGTTGACTACAGTAGGGATGAACTATGATGTCTAACAGGCCTTCTTACAGGTCACTGTAAGAGGCCTGTGTCGCCTCTGTTTGGAAAATGATGAAACAGCAGAACACGTACTTTATATGTGCTCTGTCCCGCTGGGGACCGAAATAGGTTTTTAGAGTTCAGCTTCGTTAAGAAACTGGGTTTATTTGGTCGAGTGTCAATAGGTGCGAGCCACAATAAACCCTTATGGGTTACGTTGGAGGGTCGAATAGACCCACTCACTTTGGATACAACCTAACCTAACTACTACAGTACTAGTCAAGCCCTATCATTTGATACTCATATTGAGGTAGTTGTGAAACACTATGTAATCTGCCATTTTGTAGCTGCGGTCATCTTGGATTAACAATGATACAGAATGTATTAAATTGGATTGTCTTCAAAACTAAATATGTGTACTAAATATCCGATCAATCTGTCACCAAGAGGGGGTCAAACTTCACTTACTAACTTTGAAGCAAACAAACAGAGCAAGCTAAATAAAACCGTTTGTAAAACTATTTCAATCATCATGTGCCTTGTGAATAATATGAATCAATTTTTGTTTCAGGTTACATTCAAGAATTCTATGAAACACAAGGGATATCAGGAAATATCGTAAAACATTAAATTTAGACACTTTATCTTGAAATTAGTGTACTAAATTTGTCAGTTTCAGATGCATAGTGCTTCGAAAACTTCATAAGATGGCAGTAACTTAGAAAACAACCACAATTCAGAATGTATTCCATTTCGTAATTTAACTTTCGACATGAAGCTACAAGATGATCTTCAAACGTTGTTTTTTATGACCATATCCTAAGACGTGTCATTTTACCATTAAATTTGTTTTATTTTGCAGGTCACTCTATTGAAACCAACACCAGGAACAATTAACAATGATTTGAATGTACTTACTTTAATTTTTCAAGTTTCAGATCAACCACCTACACCGGGAGTCCTCAAATATCCAAAAACAACTACCTCTTTTTGTATATAATATGTATATATGTTTTCTAAACAATATGTTTTTCAGGATTCATGCATATCTATTCATTTTTATCGAATATATAAATGACCATCACCTACTTTTTAATTACTATTGTTGCAAAGTATTGAAACTCATATCACATATTTTTCTGTTCGATTTTTTTTCAATATTACAATTTCATAAACTGATTATCAAACTGTTACAGGATCCCTATACTTAGCCAAGCTAGGTAACCAAACGAAAAATTTCCAAAACCCTCTAGGTAACTCCCCCACCATAGTCTTCAGCGAGGAATACAAGAAAGAAGAGAGTGACCTCGCTGAAAACGACTTCATCAAAGCCCTCTGCGCCAAAATCCAAGGAGAGAAACCCGCCGAATGTTACAAAAACGGTACTGAAACATTTTTTATTAACCTAGGACTCTTACTGATAACCACGTTTACCAGTTACCTCTACTCTAAGCTTCGTTAGATGAAAGTTATCGTTGTGTTTCATTTTCATCGTAGTCCAAACAGGGTATCAATTAAAAATTCTCGAATCTAGCTTTGATGTTTCAAGAAACATGGTTTATTTACAGTGTCGCACATAGAGGGCGCAAAATATGGAAGTTTAATTTGTTTAAAGGTCCATTCAGAAGTAGATTCCACAGTAAATAGTTGCTTGAAGAATGAGTAGAAAACGGCCCCTTTTCTTTTGTCATTTGCTACTCTAAACCTGTCAAATTTGACAGGTCAGTTTCGAAAATGTCAATGAAATGAGTTGCTGTTTTCAATTCCATAATTTCGCTCCAAATTTTAACTTGCTCTTGTCCCTTTGACTTTTTTCTATTTTTTTAATTCGTTGGATCTTTCGCTCTACCGATTTGAACCAACCATGCATTGGCTTATCCTTGTGTTTCCGTAGAAGTGAGGTGATCTCTACGGCTTTTATATGAGGTATTTGATGAACCGGTTCCAACTCGGTGACAGAGTTGTGGTCACCTCGTTCAGTGTCGGAAACTAAACCGAGTTCATCAGCTGCTCGGGTAACTGCCCTAAAGAGAAATGGTCCAATTCCTGATCTCTCATGGTCACGGACCATGCAGAGAAGAGGATCCGATCTTCTGACAGGCTATATCCAGTACCATTCTGTCATGTAGACACTCCAAACTCAAAAGTCCACGGCCTTCCTGTTGTCGGGGGAAGTTCAACCGTAGAACGAACGATTTAGGATGCAAACTCCTCTAGAGATGCATCATTTTTCGGGTTTTATTATTATTATGTTTGTTATTATTATTTTTGTGCAAGTATTCTTAGTAAAACTGCAAAAAAATGTTTGGGAGAAAAAACGTTAAAGTTTCTGGCCCGTCACAGTTTGGATATTTTTTTATCATTATTGTGAGGGCCCCTCTCCCGTGGAAGCCCCGGAGCACTAGCCCTGCCTGCCCTCCCCTAAATACGGCCCTGATTTTGATGAATACGAGGCTTCGATATCATATCTTGCCCAGAATATACCCACATTGGCTTACTATCAGAAAAAAATAATTGCACGCCCAGAAATTCGTCTTCGTTTTCGCAAAGTTTATGTAGTTTTT
Source organism: Leptinotarsa decemlineata (assembly GCF_025532065.1). NCBI lineage: Eukaryota > Metazoa > Arthropoda > Insecta > Coleoptera > Chrysomelidae > Leptinotarsa > Leptinotarsa decemlineata. The sequence continues at coordinate 1,652,669 of NW_027412523.1, forward strand.
CTATTTCATTGTGAAACTAATGAAAAAAATCCAGTGTATGGGCGCTAATACGTCAATAATCGACTAAACGAATTTTAATTCATTCTTATTACGCTCGTATTCATTTTTTTAACAACCCATTGGATATTGTTTTCACCAAGAATTTAGTTGCAGATGAATTGAAAATATTTAGATGCATTTTTCGAGCAAATGATATTTTTCGCAACTTTTGTTGAATTAAGCTCATGAATCTTACAGTCTTCATTTTCAACATTATATATGTAAAAACATTGAACCAAATTCCCAACAAAAATAAAAAGACATGTAGTTCATGATTCAATGTGTTGTCCTTACCATCCTATTCTAATTATAGTCCTTGCAATTACAGACTTTGTGGCATTTTTATTAACTAAAGGATTTATGTTAGCTCAACACTCCCGAATGGTGAACTATAAATGTTTTTTGTTCGCAAATGAACTGTGCTTGCACTCCTCTTGTTTCAGATAACCTCATAGATAAAAGTCCATTGGAGATAAGTCCGGTGATCTTGGTGGGCAACTGTTTTTGTACAAAATTCTTCTCAAAATTTCTTTGTCAACCCCTATATTTTCACTGATACTCCCAATACTGGTTTTTCCGTTTTCAACAACGCTCAAACAAACATTGAGTTGTTCCTCTTTCTTATACTTTATTGGATTATGTGGTTTCTTAAAACGATTGTCCACAAAGCCAGTTTCTTTGAATGTTTCCATTTTTTCTCACGGTAATATAGTGAATATTCCTCCAGGATGACAGTGATTAAAAATACAAGGGAAATTTCGATATGGCACATTCTCATCACAATAAAGAACAATTTCTACTTTGTCTTGTGTGGATAATATTGTACATAAAACTTATTTGTGAATTGTCCATGATAATAAATGAACAAATTTTCGAAACATTTTTTATTTCGAGACGGTTTTTGCTAAGGCCGTAGCTTCCTCGGTAGAAGTTACGTCTAGAAAAAAAGAATGTTTGTGAAAATTGTTAAATTACTGTCATAGATAGTAATTTAATAATTCAACGAGTAACGGGTCAGTCCATTCATTATTTGAGAATCATAAATGTACGAAAATCCGTGGAGAAAATAACTTAAATTATTGAACGCAATAATTTGACATTGACCAAAACTAAAAATTTGTTTCAAAAGCCAACCAAGGGAAAAGTTCATTTCGATTGGATCAATGGTACTATTTTCTTCCCGGAATGGTGCATTAGTTTTGTATTGTTTGAAATCACGAACTGAATTATTGACGTATCAACTTCACCTTCAAAATCCGAATCAATTTCACAAAGAAATGAATAACAAGATGAACACTACATAAGAGACGTTTTTCTGGTGGTGCATTTTCTTTTTTACTGATAACAGACCAATGAACGATTGGCAACCTTTTCCTTTGGCATGTATCGAAACCTACAAGAGAACGTTGATTTTTCAAGGATTTTATAAGATAAAATCAAATTTGACTGGTTTCCAAAGCACAAGTTTGCTGCGTAATGAAATTTTGAATAGAATTTTCAATGAAAAAAACTTCCATATGTAGCTGACTTTGTATGTGACACTGTAGATTCAAAATTCATTAAAATATTGTTAAGTCGAATCCATCAAATCATTTTCTAGGTAATCATTCAGAATACTTGACGCGAAGGTCATAATGAATCCAACAACATAAGTTCAAGGGCGGCTGGTGAGCACACAAAAAACTCAGACATATTTTTTTTACTTCGGGTTTTAATATTTCTCAGTGAACGAATTCAAGGTCAGTAAAAAAAATAGTGAATTGCAACAGTACGTTATACAGCTGCAAAACATCCATTCATTTTTACTGAAAAACAAAAAAATTCAGAAGCATTCTATCATTTATTAAATTCAGGTTGAACTCTGTATGTTCAAAATGTTTATTCATTATTATATTCTTCGTGATTCCACTCAATAGGTATCAATAAAATCACTGTAAATTATGAAATTTCGTGTTTGGTTTTTCTGATGTTTTGGGTGGAAAATAAATATCTGTATGAAGCCTATTTGCCTGGTTTTCTGGCCGTGGTGTACAGGTTTTTATGCTTGACGTTTCGTCTACTGCTGCGGTAGACATTTTCAAAGGCGAAAAAACCTGCAGATCACGGCCAGAAAACCCGGAAGATAGCCTTCATATACAGTTTTCCCCGGCATTCTCCAGAAAATAAATATATGGAAATTCTAAGGATGCTCTACCTCCTCTTTCTCCTTGAGCCGCCTTTGTACATACCTAAATTCTAATACAATTTCCCACATGATCTGATATACACTAACAGGTGTAATAAGTGCATTAGTACGAATTTCTGAAAATTCAGTTCAGTTCAGGATCATTTCTGGTATGCAACCTCCTCGAAATGTAATTCCAAACATGCTCTATCGGATTCATGTCTGGTGAGTTCGGTGGCCAATCCATCCTTGTAACTCTTCTTCCTCCAGAACGTTTTGCACAGCATGTGTTTGATGTGGTGGGGCATTATCATCCATAATCACAAAATCATTACCTATGATGCCTCGGCGAACAGTCAAACCACATCCAAAATGACATTTTGAAGGTGAAATTGCCCCGTCATTGTCCTAGGTACCTACAATTATCAGTGGTGTTCGTGTTCCATAGATGATAGCACCCCATAGCCATAATAGCTTTCACGTCAATTTGGATTGATATTCAATGCCAAATTCAGTCGGTGCTGACGTCCTGTTGGTCTCCAAACACGAATGCGATACTATTCATTCATAAGCCCAAAACGGCTCTCATCAGAAAACATGATACTTCGCCACTGATATTGGTGCCATTGTGAATGGGTTCTTGCCCAGTTCAAACGTCTTCGTCTGTGTGCGGCATTTATCTCGGTGCCCACAAAACGCGCCAACGTAATGAACCACCACTAAGAAGACGCCTACGAACTGTGCGGCTTGATAAATTGATACCATACGTTCTTTGGAAATCTCTGCCATATAGCCTTGTGCTTTTTCAATGGGTTTCCTGTGTGCATACTGCAACAGGTATCGATCCTGACATTAAGTTTTCCGTCTTCTCCGACCCCTTTGGTGCATTTCGTGTACATGACCACGTGCTGTGAACCTCGAGATTACCCTAGAAACTATGCTCTGGATAAAACCTAGATCTCTCGTTATATGCCATTGGGTCCACCCTTGTTCGTGCAAAGCTACAATAATCATATGATCTTCTTCAGATAAACGTGCACCAGGATAACTTTCACTATATTATTAGACATGAGTCGAAAATTCACTGATTTCAAGTTCTTCATTTGAAAATTTTGAAACAACCGTGGACATAGTTTTTTGAGATCTAACCTTTTTGCTGTTTATTTGTAATAATCGATCCTATGAGAGATTAATATGTAGGTTCTCAATTCCTTAAAATCTGATTCTTCATAAAATTTGGGTCTAATGCATTACTTATGCCGGTGAGTGTATTCGAGATATGCAGTTCTTGATTCATCATCGTAATAAAGAAACTGGTCTACTGCGCCGAAGGGAAGCAAAGACCATAAAAAAGAGAAGAAGAAGAAGTGATAATGCAACTTGAAACAACAGAGACAAAGTATGAGAAGTTTTAACAGAAATGCTCTGTCAATTTTGTGATCATATTTGTATATATTACTGTAATTAAAAAAATCTTGATGTTTCATTGGCAATCCGAAATTCCGATGTATCCGTACTGTTTAGCCGTAATAATCGAAATGGTTCAAAATTGGCTATGTGTTTTCGAAATTTTATAACCTTGTGGTTGTTGAAGACCTTCAATATTATATTCAAAAGACCGTTATTGTAACCCAAGCCTGCCACCCGAAAAGCAAAATAAATTAGTAACAGGAATTTATATATGGGGTTCTGAACATAAAGTCACTATAAATAACGTGTTGAAACATGGAAAACATGTTCGAAGTTCTTTAATGTAGTTTCAGCTACCTTGTAGGTAACCTTACCAAAATGTCAGAGGTTGTAAAACGTAAGTATTTTGTAGTTTTTTCATGTTGATACAATGTTCTCAGAGTTCAAAATGAAAAATATTTAAACACGATATTTGTAATGATTTTATCTGGTGAACATTATAAGTTGAATCCTGCTATGAATTATGTCGAAAGTCTCGCCCACTTCTTGGATAATTTGATTAGATAAAAATGTCATTCTCTGTGCCAAAATTGACAAAAGTAATACATAAAAAGCCAAATACCGCTGTTGAAAACACGAGTTCAATAAAAAAAACTGATAATTTACCCTCCCGAAATGTTTTTCAAGTTTCCATGCATGCTGTAGACAGAACATTGAACCTACTACCTGTATAATCCACTTCATATATTATTTCAATAACTTGTTAAAACAATGTATAGATGTTATAAGCAAAGTGGTTTTACGAAGATAGAAATGAATTTATTATTTTTTATATGTAGCAGGTTCTTAAATGGAATTTTTCTTGAAGCCACATTGTTAAAACAGATATGTTAATGTGAAATCTGTTGCTCTGTAAATGCCAAACAGATATGTTGGGATAATTTTCATACCCTATACAGAGATCGATATATTTGACATTAACCGTAAGTCGTTACTTTTTTCCAGTGGATATAAGTTAGCACTAAGTATCAGTACAAGAAGGTTATAAAACAGTTAAATGGTGAATATAAATTTAGCCTATTTCCCAATTAATTTTGCGAATTAATTCATAGTTCATCCGAATGGACTAAAAGACAAAACTTCAGAAAAAGAGCTACATATTCAACTATTATTTTTCTAGTTTCATGGCTATAGATATTAACAATAAATATACAGGGTGCAATCAAAAAGTAATTTGCAGAAAGGGACCAGATTGATCTTGTTTTGTATGTTGAGCTAAACTCGTTTTGAGTATCCTAAACAACTTTTCGCTCTAGATCAACGCTGAAATCAGAACCAGAAAATCGCCGAAATTATTTTAAGAATTCTCTTACCACCTCTGTATAGGGTTGAAAATTAATTAACGTAACACCTCAAATGATAAACTGTATATATCTACAAACTCGTAAGTGTTCAAAATGTGTCGGAAATAATTTTTATTAAATGAAAAGTCTCAAAACATCGATTAATTTCAATGGTTTTCTTTCCCGAAACAAGTGAAATTTTCAAATGAAATCATGACGTCCAATAAATTTACATATTAGGTGTTTCGTAGGCGCATTTTTTCCTGTGGTTTGTCAATTTCCGAATGAAAGTATCCGAAACTAGGATGAATCGAATAGCAAAAGTGTTTTTCATTAACAGCAGTTTTAAAATTTGATACTAGAGAATAATAGAGAATCGCAATCCTAGTTTCAGGTACAGATTTTAAGATTTGTGGAAATTGAACTGTTTTCTTTCATGCAATTGGGAGTTGTGATACTTCTTGTAAAAATAAGATAAGGTATAAATATGTGATCATACAGTTGTGAATAATATTAGTGTTGAAAATGATTAAATTTTAAGACAAAACTTCTGATCATTTTAGCCTAACCGGTTATTCTGTTCCATTATCCATAAATCGATAATTTGTGTTCTTTAGATAGAAAATATCAGTGTCGAAGATATACTTCTGCTTTTTATGTAATTTTTAAACATATAAAAATGACCCTATAAGAAAATATTAAAAACTAGATTAGATTAGAAAAGTTTCATTCTTAATAACCATAACATGTGGTGCATGGTACCAGATAGATGTTGATTAGGAACAAAGATTAAGACTTGACAATTTTTATATGTATGTAAATAAAATCAAAATTATGTTTGAGTATAAATGCTTGAAATTGTACAAGAAAGGTGACCCGTTTGTCAATTTGAGTTGTATTTGTTCCTCCCTTGAATAAATTTAATTATTGTTTAATGGCATTTCATTTGTCACATAACCCGATTTCATTGTTATTTTTATATAAATTCCATTATCTATTATTGTGAATAAAATTCCAGAAGTTATTAAGTGTTTTATTGTTTCAAAATTTATAACCATTGTGGATTTTCTATAACATAGGAAGGCTAAATGATTACAGATAAATAATCCATAATTTACTGACTTCCAGTAAAAACAGGTGAATACAATTAATGATATTACTAGTGATTTATTCTAGGTGTAATTTCCTGGTGAGACAATACTAAGCAGCAGGGGCAAATTATTGAAATAAATTTGGTCGTTCATGAGATATTGTGTATTTTTGAGTTTATTGAATACCGTACTTTCCAGAAGATTAAGTGTGAAACCTCTCTTCAGTATGATCCAAGTTCCTTGGAGGTTTTTTCTTTTGGGTTCACTGTTTTGATTGTTTTGTGTTTTGTCTCAGGTGTTGAGTGATGTAGGTAGGGGAGACCGGGGCTGGTTGGTACGCTTTTCAAATTGAAGCCCCTCTAATTTTTTTATTGATAGACAGTGAGAAAATACATTTGATTTCCAGATTAGTGTTGTTTTATTTATATAAATTTTAAATTACATAATGTTTGGGCCTATCCTAAATCCAGAATTTAATTTTTTCCTTAAGTATGCAAGTGTACCAAAAGCAACCCCGTATTTGGGGATGGTTGGTACATAACTTGGGGTTGGTTGGTCAAGGCAGAAACTAAGAAAATGATGATTGTTTTTATTTTTTTATGTAAGAATCAGCCTGCAAAAAAATTGTAATACAAAAAAAACCGGTACCTATTCGTTAAAAAAGTGAATAATCTAGTCAGAACCATCCAAATCACAATTATGACAAACGTAGGACAAGCCCGCATCTGCGCATTTTTCATTTTTCAGTGCACCCAATTTTCATTGGGTGCATTTCTCGTTAGGCAAACTATTTGACCAGGGTTCAACGCAAAGCAGGCAGAATATTTCTTCATGACTGCTTGAATCGTCTTTAATTTTTGAATTTTTCGCATTTGCTTGTTTTTTTGTGTTCTTTTTGGTTTTGTCAAAGACCTTTTTTTTATCGATCTCGTTTTATTTTCTTTTTTTCTTCTTCTAATGCATCTTTAATAGGCGTATCTGTCAAGATTTCAGATTTTCTTTTTGTGCGACCCCGTTTCATTTCTGCGGCTTTTGGAAACGGTTTCAAATTTTCGAGATCTGTAAAACTACATGTTGCTACCTTGTTAGATGACTGGAGACACTGAGAATTCTGGGGCGTGGACGTCTTACTTTCTGCAATTCTGCTTGGTCCAACTTGTTGCACGTCTTCGTTGAGATTAGTCTCTTGGTCTGGCAAGGGGTTGTCGACACGTTTTAAAGCCTCTTCGATGGGTGTAATTTGACCAAGTTCAGGTAGATTTGCTTTAACTCCCAATACTTCACCAGGATTTACGTTTTGCTCAATATCTTGCAAATCTTGTTCAGGATCTGGTCTATCTGTAACATAAGCAGTCATAAATTCACTGTCCGGAAAAATATCCCTATTAAATGGATAAATTCCTGAAACCTGGAATCCAGCTGTAATGTTGTTTGGAGTTGCCGCTAATGGTAGTTCAGTACGAACAATACTGGGTATGTCATAAATGGTCATCGTTGCACCCGGACGATTAGTCATCCAAGAATCACAAGCACTATTGACAAACTTCTTTAACGGTCCATACACACTGCGATCCAGAGTTTGGAGCTTATGGCTACAGTGAGGCGGAAAGGATAACACTGTAATGCCGTGATCTACGCAGATTTTTAGTGCTTCGGGAGATAAATGAGAATCATGGTTGTCTATCAAAAGCAGGAGAGGTTTTCTTTAGACGCCTTGGAGTATTGAATAAAATGCTGGACATATTGTATAAAATGAACTTCTTTCATCCAGCCTGATAGATTGGCACTTCGATCGCTTCCAGGCGAAAATGGGGCTTAAAAGGAACACGACGAAATATGAAGAAAGGTGGCACAGTATTTCCAGCGGCAAAAACTGCACACCCCAAAGTAACTCTTCCCACTTGTTTGACACCACGTCTACCCACAATTCGGTCAGATCTCTGTTTCGTCCATATTCCAGATATCCACAGGACTAAAGTTATACCTTCTAAGAACAATTTTTAGATTGCTGAAAAATCTGTCTACATTTGTTTTATTGAAGCTCGTGGCTCTAAACAAACTGGTGGCCTCAGGTGTCCTTATAGCCAATCCAGCATTTCGCTTTAAAAATTATGTAAACCAGTCGTGGCCTGCCATCTCATTTTTCTTCCAGCTATTTGGAACCGTCAGGTGCAAAGAAGTTGCATATAAATAAGCTAATCTTTTCACTTCTTTGGGCGTAAGATCATATTATACTAAATATCGGCAGCTTTTTTTATGTAATCTGTGAGATTGGGCTCTTGAAGCTCGGTGAAAATCTAAAACCAAAAATTTTCCTAGAAACTAGATCATCAAGTATATTTTTTAAAAAACCTACCTGTCTATTTTTAAAGTATCCAACAACTGTTGAAGGCATTTCTCTTTCTGATTGTAGTTCCTCTAGTGTAAACTTGAAGCAATATCTTCTTAATGTGTTGAATGGAATTTCGAAGTCACTGGCAGCAGATCTTAGAGATTGTCCTTCCGCCCTTAGCATAATATCCGGGGGTATTTTGCCTCTTTCCGATTTTCTTTCAGACGTACGCATTTAAATGAAGGTTTTCTAAAAAAGCCAGCTATTAGCAAAACAAAAAAAAACGTAAAGCTAGCCCCCGGGATTGCTTGGTACACTGTACCAACCAGCCCCTTACAGTTTGTACCAACTATCCCCAAAGCATTTTTTTTACGTTAGAAATGTCAAAACTAAATGTTATAACATTATAAATCAAAGTTTTATATTAGGTAAGTATTGACAAAAGTGCAAATTTTCTTAATATATACACTCTGTTGTTATCGAAAAAGCAATAAAACTGATATTACAAATAAAAACTGATAGGTATTACAAATATTTCAAACTCATAAATATTTACTTACGGGTGACAAAACCACGTGCACCAAGTAAAAGTAAAAAAAACGGCCACACATCAACGATAACTGTCTTCAACTGGCGCGTATTCAAACATCTTTCGATAGATGCGAGCAACGCTGGTGTTTACCGAACGGATTCCAAAATTTTATGAATGTACCAACCAACCGCGGTCTCCCCTATTCTATACATATTAGCTTATTACTACATGATGTCGTTAAGCGATTTTCGGACAATTTTCCTCTACGAATTCAAATTGAATCAAAGCACTGCCGAAACAAACCGGAAAATCAATCAGGCATTTGCCAATGTAATTTAGGACGAGTATTTGAGAATCCTGGTGGAGACTGATTTATCACAAAGGTTGGGTGGGATATAGGCTTTCACGGTTGGCATCAATGTTCTGGTTGGTTTCCGGGTTTTGTCGTGGTCTCCTTTGGTTACAATATCCAAACGTTTCAACCACGGTAGTCATCTTCAGTAGGGTGATCGAAGAGTACCACGGCAAAACCCGGAAACCAACCGAAAAGCTGGGTGGGATATTGGAAGAACTAGGCGTGAGCTCCAATGTGGTTTTTAATGACTTTAAACGTATTGGAGAAGTCAAAAAGCTCAAAAAGTGTGTTTCCCACAATATTAATTATCACGTTTCGAGGTCTTGTTCTTCTTTGCTCTTGCGCAACCAAAACGATCCTTTCATCCCACCAAGAAAACCATGGTTACTGTATGGTGGACAGCGGCTGATGTGATTCATTATTGGTAGAAAAATCCAAAGTATTCAATTGTTATAAAATCTTTATTGTAAATATTTTGAATCTATAACTTAAACCAGTTGGTGTCCGATGGCTCTCTTTTATGGAGAAAGAAACATAAACGACTATACATACTGGTATTGCTCATAAATAAAACAGTTGAATACATAAAACATATCACAACTTTCATATGAGAAACACTTTTGAATCCTCTACCTACATTAAAACATTTATATTGTTTACATTTATACATGTCATACAGTCAATTCAAAATTTTGTAAATATATTTTCTCTTCAAAACGCTTTGGAATGTAGCAATAAAATGATCTTGGTATATTTTAAAAACACACTAACATGGGACCATTAAAAAAACAATGAATCATTAAATAAAATGCCTATCTGTAACTATTATACTTCTTCAGTAGTTCCTCCACCTCGGCATCAACTTTATCGTCCTGTAAAGAGAGAATTATGAATCATATTCTTGAAAACTTGAAGAGAAAGAAAAATACTCACCGCAGCAACACCCTCTCGGCAGTTACTTGCTTTCTGTAGCCAATCAACACCTTCCTTGTAGTCGCCACAAGCTATTTTACATTTTGCAATCATCAACTTATTTTCTTTCCAATCAAAATTTGAAAGTCTTTCAGCTTCCATGAAATGTTCCAAAGCCTCAGGAATTGTAGAATTTGGAGGTTCACCAAATAGAGCTGCTGCTACTTTTCTTTCATACCTAAAACAAAATTGCCTAATTATTGTACAAGTGACAGTTTAATGTGAGAAAATGGATAGTTTACAAAACCGTATCACGTACTTGGCTATACAATAGTTTACGAAGTCAATCCGAACAGCTAAATAAACGACTAATGTACCGGGTCTGATAAATTCACTAGTTAATACCATATAAAACCTCCCACATAAAAATAATGATTAGGCCTCGTATATATAACATGCCGCCCATGCCATATAAAGAAACTGCCGACGTTCGGTAACTACTTAGTTTTTATGCCATTCAAATCAAATCAAATCGGTTTATTTCCAGAGACTCTACAGCATGGAAAAAGTCAATTAAAATTGACTTTGTATATACTATACAAGCCAGTATGAATTCTCTTAATTTAATGTTCGTAACTTGTACCTGTTTGGGCAATAAATGTTTTTTTTTAATTATGAATCACTCTTTTAGATGTAATTAGATGAAATAATTCTAGTTGTGTTACCGAGGGTGACCGGTTGATTGGTAATCACTCATGATACAATTTTGTAATACTTTTGAAACTGATAATTCAATTAGTAGAAGCTTCGACGTAATTAAAAGCTGAAACTTGCCATTTCAACGAAGCTACCTCGAAATCAAACCTCCCAAGCATATGGTGTAGAGAAGGATCTGTAGGACACAATGCTAAAGCTGCATCTACATGTTTCTTGAATATATGTCCATCACTAATTTTTTCCTGCAGTGATACAAAGTCACTTCTAGATCCAATTAAAATTGCATACCATTTGTGAATGTTAGCAGAATCATCTTTCAGTTTGAGAGCTTGTGAGCACGCTTGTATTCCTAAAAATGTTTGCATGAAAACAAAACCTTTTTTGAAAATATTAGTTTTTAGATAGTAGTGGAGCTGACGACCTAGAAAATATTTTTTGAAAATCACTTTTTCCACAACCCAGATTTTAAAAATAAATTTTTCATCTCAATGTTGAACATTTCTGAGAATTCCAGATAACAAAGTTGTAATTTGCTGATAAAAGATAAACAGATAAAAGATAAAAACATAGACTAAAACATTGCCTTCGGGGCATAGATGGTCTTCATTTGCTTGAGTAATCTCTTCATACGTATTCGAGAAGTTTGTTCAAGTGCAAATGAACAAATAACCAGTTCATAATTACTGCAGCCTATTGAATTTCATAACAATTCTCTGTTTAAAAATCTGTTTTTCCCGTTAACCAGCTGTCGCACCCCTACGAACGACAACCCTCAGAAGACGAAACTTATGCGAGATAAGGTTTAACAAGATCTTACCTTTTAACGTGTGATTCCTAACACGTTACAGAAAGTTTACTTTTCAATTGAGCCTTATACATCTTAAAATTTACTTCCACGACATTGAGGCTTAATGAGACTAGAAAAGTGAAAAAAAAAATTTGCAGGAAGTTGGGAATTTTGAAATAAATACATCCTTGAAGTCAGGGCTTCAATCTTTTCTTGTTGTCCAAGTAACTATGCAAACTGCATGACATTGACAGTGGCAGTAGGAAAAATAGGTAGGGGTAAAATGAAAACTGAAATTTTCTTGCTGAACAATTCACAATTCCCATCTCTTACTAAACTTACTTGATATCATGTATAACTATAGCACAGTTAACATTGATATATAAAAAATTACCATGTTACTTCAGTTGGCACCACAAGCAGATTTGGTATGTGGAAAAAATATTTTCAGCGGACATCAAATATTGTGTTAATGGATTTGAAAAAATACCTTTTGAAATGTGTTCTTCGATGATACTAGGAACATTACTTTTTTCAGATATTTTTTGATGAGCTTTTCCAAGTCTCCATAATAATTCTGGATTTCCAGGATATTCAATACCCAAATCACCAAGTTCAATAAGGGAATCCTGTAGGTCATGTAATGATCCGCTATCTAGTTTTACATCAATGATATTCAAGGCCTGCAAAATGATAGAGTGTGATACCAGTCAAACCCAAAATAATTCTGCAAATCATACTTGTTCCAAATCCATCAAACCCAAGTCTGGTTCATCATCACTGACATCAAAGTATTCCATATCAGAACTTTCCACATTACTATCATCTATTGTGGTACCTGATGCAACAGAATTTGCTCTATTTGAACTATTTCTTCCTTTGGTTTTACGTGTCCTAAAAAAACAAAACCTCAAAAATAATGCAATTTACAAACCTATTACTATCCTTGCTTTTTACTCAGTAATTGATTTAATTCTCTTCGCACTTGACTCAACTCTTGATCTAATCGTGCTAAATCTTGTGCCATTGCATGACGAACCCTGTTTTGTCTATACTGTTCAACGAGAAACATGCCTGCTGCTCCTATAACTCCCAGTACTGCAGCACCCAAAAATGCATTTAAATTGTTCACAGCTGGCATTTTTGTTTTTTGGTTATATTTCAAGCTCTCGCCTCATCAAACAAACCCACAATGGAGAAGTACTTCAGTTTTTTTTCTCAACATTTTTATTTCTATAAAATGATAAATAATAATTAGTTTGATTCAAGGACATTTTTTGTACATTTTGGACTTTTGCTTCGGACCATGGACTTCCTTCAGGTATATCTACATCACCTAATTTTTAAAATGTTGAATCTACAACTTTACAATAATTACACAGCCAAATTAACTTATTCAACATGAATATGACAGGTTAAGATTAAAGAGGAAAAGCAAAAAATGAAACTAGTTCGTGTGGTAACGTCACACCTTGGTTATTGTGAGTTTTGATCTGAGTGATTACTACCAGAGTACAGTGTACTCTTTGATTATTACATTAATTATTAATCGTACACAATTTGACATTAGGTGTTATCCTTTAAAATAAATTTGAGCGCAAGATTACGTCGCTTCACTGCTAGCGTTCGATAATCCAGCTCTGTCGCCTCAGTTGCACCTGGTCTGTGTTGGGCGTTGGGTATTTACGAGAAAAAATGTGATCGGTTAGCTCAGAGCATAGAACTCTATCCGTACATGTAGTATACATTTCACTGGCTCCGAGACATCTAAGATCAATGTTAGGACACATTATACTTATATACTTAAGAATGTCGACTGTCTCGAGTATTATAAATTATATGGAACAAATTACAGTGGAAATGGAAGATAGTTCATCTGATTGTAGCTCGAGCTACCGAAGTTAAAATTGACGAGAACGAGACATGTTCAAAAAAATACAAGATGCCCCGAAAACAAATTTTTTCTCAACATTGGTTTCTGATTCCAACTTGAAAGGATAGATTAGACCTGTCGCGTCAAAATCATTATTTCAAGCTAGGAAATATTTGGTCGAGATGACAGCTTACAAAAATTAACTGCTGTAAATTTAGAAAATTAGGTACCAAATTCTGAGTTGGTCTTACACAAACTTACAAACTACAGTAAGTTCTGTGGTATTTAGTTCTGGATAGGGCGCAAGCGAGAACTGATTGCGTCAGATAAAGTGTTTTTTTCTGGCATTTAATAGTATTCAATCGGGTATTAAAAAACGATTCGTTGTGACGTCATTAATGATAATATTCGCAAAAATGGAATGATTCAATTTGTGTCACATGTCAAATTCAATAATAAAAACAAACTTTTCAATGTTCTCTAACCTCCATTAGAATCGGAGTTGTGTAACTAATAATTTTCAAGTTTAATTTTGTATATCCTTAGAATATATTTGCTCACAAATTGTCAGCACTTTATAATAAACTATAACGATCAAAATAAAGCAGAGACTAACAACTGACGTAACATAACGTCAAATTCCGTTTCAAAACCAACCTCACGTTACTTTTGAATCATTATGAATACGTTTCAGAATAAATGTATTTGAATCATAGACAAACACGTTTTGAATACATGAGCGCCTGAAAACGCCTGTATACAATACAAGCGTAGCAGAATATGAAGCAGTGTAGGGGAATTTTGGTTTATGTATAGTGACTTTATAGTTCATCCAGTTGGCAATACTGCTCGTACCTGTCAGTCACAAAAATACTGTGCTGTCAGTTGTCAGTTGCCAGTTCATTATCATTAGTGACTTTGTATTAGTTTCATGTTGTACTAGTATTGAATACTTTTGAATTTCAATTTGTGTTTTTTATTACTTTACTGTATGTATTTATGTATTGTATTCACTTATTCAATACTGTATAAAAACTATCAACTCGGTTTAAGTGAACAGTTGATTGTGCTGAGAAAAACATGTCAGATTCCGAAGGTAGTAACTTTTCGGACCAGGAGAACGCTTCAGAAGCTGGATCTGTACGATCCAGAAGCTCTAGAGGTAGTGCACGAAGTAGATCTCGAACACCGTCTAGGTCTCGGTCTAGATCGCCTTCTAAGAGTAGGTCCAGGTCTCCATCGAAAGGATCTCAAGTATCAAGATCTCGTTCACCCTCTCGATCTAGGTCCAGGTCACGATCGAGATCTCGGTCGCGGTCTAAAAGTCGTTCTGTTAGATCGGGGTAAGAAATAGTGTATAATGGCCATCAGTGAGTAGACAATATGGCCCGACAATTTTTTATCAGTTATCACAGAACTGATCTATACCTTTTTAGAATTTTTTTTATATTTACATTTATACATTTTTTTTTGAACTTTTATACATTGAATATTTATACTTTTTTAGTACTTTTTCTACATCAACATTGTATTTCTTGGACTTTGTCAATAAGATGCAAATCTTCCGACAATAAAATATATTTTGATTTGATCTTTACCAATCACTAGAATTGCCAACATTTATCTCGCAGAAAAAATCACCAGTACAAGAAACGGCTTCAAATGTGAAAATGTATTTTATAAACTTGAAAATTTAAATATTGATTTTGAAATATTCACCGCAATTCTAATTTTCTATAAAAATTATATCAAATTTTACTGAGGAAAAAATATCCATACCTGTTTTCCAGAAATAGTTGTCAATATTCGAATAATATGCATATTAACACCAGACAATGTAACGAACTAGCTATTCCCAGCCATAACTCAACATATTATGAGAAAGGAGCTTACTATCAGGCAATAAAAGCATATAGTTCTCTACCGAAGGAACTTAAAAATATCACAGTCTTCAAGAAGTTTAGAAGTTCAGTCATTTCTTACTTGAGACATAAATACTACTATTCGTTTAACTGCTGACTAATCTGAAATTTGTTACGAAAATCATTAATAAAAATAGCTATGTAAATATTGTTTAATATGAATATTTTTGAAAAACTCTTTAATTTATATAATTTTCAACTGTAATTTGTCGATGATGATACATTAATATCTGTTAATTTTAAAATTGGTAATTCCAGGGTAAATGAGAATTAACTTCCCCCGAAAGTTTGACCTTTGCTGTGTCCACTTGTAAATCATATTGCAATAAAATTATTATTATTATTATTAAAATGACTCACTTGTTTTGGTTTAAATTGAGTTTCTGTTTATCTGTTATAGACAATCTGAAGCAAGAGAAGCATCAGGACCTGAAGATGTAGTTGAGGAAGAAGAGCCTGAAGATGGCGAAAGTCTGGATGAGTATGATAGCGAGGAAGATGACAGCGATGAAGGGAGCAGAGCTAAAAAACGAAAGAAGAATAAAGACCGCTACGGAGGCTTTATTATAGATGAAGCTGAAGTAGACGATGAAGTGGAAGATGAGGATGAATGGGAAGAAGGGGCTCAAGAAATTGGTATTGTTCCAAACGAGGTTGATGAATTTGGTCCTACTGCAAGAGAAATTGAAGGTAGAAGGAGAGGAACAAATCTTTGGGAGTGAGTTTTTTCAAAAAAATAATATAACCCTTTATTTATTTCTATTATATCCACAGTGCCCAGAAAGAATCCGAAATTGAGGAGTATCTAAAGAGGAAGTATGCTGATGACAGTGCAGCCATTAAGCACTTCGGTGATGGGGGAGAAGAAATGTCTGACGAGATTACTCAGCAGACTCTTCTGCCAGGAGTCAAGTATGTATAATCTATGAAAATATGACTTTTTTTGTAATGTTGTTTTTAATCAATTAGAGATCCAAATTTATGGATAGTGAAATGTCGAATGGGTGAAGAGAAGGCAACCTGTCTTTTACTGATGAGGAAATTTTTGGCATACGAAAATCTTAATGAGCCTCTACAAATAAAATCGGTGGTGGCACCTGAAGGGGTTAGAGGTTACATTTACATCGAAGCTTACAAACAACCCCATGTTAAAGCTGCCATTGAGGGTGTTAGTAACCTGAGGGGGGGAATATGGAAACAAGAAATGGTTCCCATCAAAGAAATGACTGATGTTTTGAGAGTTGTTAAGAAACAAACTGGTATGTTTTGAGTTATTGAAGTTTTCCAATAAATTACTGTGATTTATTATTATAGGCTTGAAATCGAAACAGTGGGTGCGACTTAAGAGAGGCCTTTACAAAGACGACATTGCTCAGGTTGATTATTTTGACATGGCACAAAACCAGGTCCATTTGAAATTATTGCCTAGAATCGATTATAGTCGTTTGAGGGGAGCGCTCCGGACTGCTCAATCGGTAAGATAGATGCTGCACTTGGTAGCTGAAATTTCTTCTAATGAGGGCAACCACGAAAGTTTCCGCCACAAGATGGCGCTGAGGGACGTGAAGTCAGTTCTCGTGGTACTTTCGTTATTTATATTGGAATAAACAGAATTTATTCAAATTATGTGACGAGGGGTTGAGAAATATTCCGTAGAAGGTAGGTTTGACACAGCAATACTAGGGCTGAAGGTATGAAGCAGTAAATTGACAATTACTGGATCCTAGTTAGAGCTGATTTCTTATGTGTCTTCAACAGAAATGGTTGTAAATGTTATAGGTGTTACCATTTTTGAAATCTATGAGAACTTAAAATGAAAAATATGTAAATGAAAGATTGAAAAAATACCACGACCTAAATGTTCTGATGAGCTATAATTCCATTCTCAATGTTCATTTTTTGTCCTAACACCTAATTCATATTCAAAAACCTTACAAATCGAACCTGAAATTCCTCAAACATGCCAAATACAAACAACCATCTCTCAAGCACTTGAATAGCTTTTCAAATGTAAAACTGTCCTCTCGCCCTCCAGCGCCATCTATCAGCCTTGCCCTCATTAAGTAGACCCCTAAATTATTGGTTTATATTGAAATTATCATGCGATTATCAGATTTTTCCAACCATGAGTATTTATAGGATTCAGAAGCAGAAAAACGTAAGAGGAAACGTCGTCCAGCCAGCAAACCCTTTGATCCTGAAGCTATAAGATCAATAGGTGGGGAGGTTACTTCGGATGGTGACTTTCTGATTTTTGAGGGAAATCGTTACTCGAGAAAAGGATTCCTCTACAAGAATTTCACGTTGAGTGCTGTCATAATTGAGGGTGTCAAACCGACTCTGGCTGAATTGGAAAGATTTGAAGAACAACCTGAAGGAATCGATTTGGAGTTGCCAGCTGAAAAAGAGGAAAATACGGTTTTACATTCGTTTAGTGCTGGTGATAACGTAGAAGTTTGTGAAGGTGAATTGATAAATTTGCAGGTAAGCTATTTTTTTTTCGTGCAAATAATCTGAAGTTTAATTATTTGAGCGTCGTTTTTTAATCAGTGAAGCAACCTTGGTATTGATTCACAAGTCAACTCTTTCACAATGTTGTGAATCCTCCTACAATCTTGAATAAGTTTAATATTGATTTCAAATATGGTAATTTATACAGTGCTTTTCAGATAAAAGTATCCACCTTTAATAACTTTTGTAATACTGGTATTTAGGAAAAATCCAAAAACACGTCAATTTATGTTGGAAGGGGCAAGCATTATGGCTTATTTAAACTTACTGGAAAAGCCACCCCCTCACCCCTAGCATCATCCCTTTTTTTTTTAATTACTTCTCATATACTTTATGTAAAATTTGGATACTCCTCTTTGAGCTGATTTCAAAAATGTATAATACTTGTAGGTTAAAGTGGTTAGTTTATGAGATAAACAATTTTTCTTTTAATAGCACAAATTTTACTTATTTTTTACTTTCACCTTATTTGCCTGTAATAAAATGGGTTGTACAACAGTTCAAACTCTTTAATATCTTTTTAACTGTGCTATTTATTATGAAGTTACAATAAGTGTTCAAAATGAGTACCATTCACTTCCATACAATGGTATAATCTATTTTGAAATGCCTCTCTGACATTGCTTAATACGGCTGGATTTAATTGTCGACATTCATTTTCTATCCTCTCTCGTAAATCATCCAGAGATTCTGGTTGGGTAGCATAAACTTTTGTTTTTAAATACTCCCAGAAAAAGAAGTCTAGGGGTGTTAAATCCGGTGACCTAGGTGGCCACTCCATCATCTGCCCTCTTCTACCTATCCAACGAGCGGGGAATGTTTCGTTTAAAAATTGTCGGACAGGCATAGCATAGTGTGGGGGAGCTCCATCTTGTTGAAATACCAGTAAATCTTCGGAAAGGTTATCATCATTTTCTATTATTGTTGTAATACGTGTGATTCACCATTTAAATTTCCGTTGATGAAGAAAGGTCCGACAATGTGGTCACATAGGATACCACACCAAACGTTTAACTTTTGGGGATGTTGTGTATGGAATTCACGCATAATATGTGGATCACTTTCAGCCCAATATCTACAATTATGCCTATTTACTAATCAATTTAATGAAAATGAGCATTCATCAGAAAAGCAAATATTGTTTAACAATTGTGGATTGTTATTGATAAATTGCGTCATTGATTCGCAAAACTCTAGACGACGATCAAAATCATCTTAATTCAACTCGTGCACCAACTTAACTTTGTATGGGTGGTACTTGAATTTATGTAGAACTCGGAAAACTGTAGAAGATGAAACACCGATCGCTCTACTTATTGTTGACAACGATTGGGGTTGTTGAGCCTCTAAGCTGACTTGCCCTAAAATTGCCACTTGGATTGCTTCGTTATTTACGAGTCCCTCTCGCTTATGCACTTTATTGCAAACATACCCTGTTGTGGTAAATTTCTCCATCAGTTGAATTACATACTTATGAGTTGCATGTCTTCCGTCATGTAATTCCTTAAATATTCTAGCAGCAGCTCTTGCACAATTATTATTTTGGTAGTATAAACCTACAATTTCAATTCTTTCTTGCAAAGAGTCAACCATTTCAGCGAAACAAAATAAATAATGTATCAAAGTACACTATCAATAGTGACTACAAATTCTAGTTGACAATGTCAAACTTTAATAAAAAGTAGAGTTTTTTGTTGTTTGGATTTTTGAAGTAGAATAAATAGCACAGTTAAACAGATTAAAGAGTTTGAACTGTTGTACAACCCATTTTAGTACAGGCAAATAAGGTGAAAGTAAAAAATAAGTAAAATTTGTGCTATTAAAAGAAAAATTGTTTATCTCATAAACTAACCACTTTAACCTACAAGTATTATACATTTTTGAAATCAACTCAAAGAGGAGTATCCAAATTTTACATAAAAAATATGAGAAGTAATTTAAAAAAAAGGGATGATGCTAGGGGTGAGGGGGTGGCTTTTCCAGTAAGTTTAAATAAGCCATAATGCTTGCCCCTTTCAACATAAATTGACGTGTTTTTGGATTTTTCCTAAATACCAGTAATACAAAAGTTATTAAAGGTGGATACTTTTATCTGGAAAGCACTGTATATGCCTCCAATTATAGTATGATTTCAAAATTATCTTAGCATCAGAAAGCAGTATACATATATAAAGGAAAAAAAGAGTTCATTGAAAAACCATCAAGTGTAGAGTTCCACAAGGTTCTGTTTTAAGCTCGACCCTATTTCAAATTTATATCATTTCTATTGGAGAACTAAGATTATGTGGTCCTTGAAAAACCAATCTTATTGCAAAATTTTGGAAGGTTTAAAATTGATATATCTCTGGTTGAGATCTCATGACTAACATTTGATTTTCGGTAAATCTTGCTATATATCCAGTACAAATTCAATTTACAAAATGTTTCTCTTTTCAATTTCAATAATAATTTGATAGAAATTGAGGAATAAGTAAACATTTTAGGCTTATATCTGGATTAGAAGTTGTCACTTACCAGTCGACCCAGAATAAAATTTGTACCTGTATTTGTATTTTATGAAATAAAAAATACCCACAATTGAAACGTCGATTGTGGGTATTTTATTTGTTGTATTATTTCCAGTATGTTCTTTTTTTCATTGTTACTTTGTCCCCATAAACTTGTATTGTTTCTTGGGATTAATAAATTTATTATTATTATGTTTTGTGAGGTTTTTGGAGATTTGATTTTAGATTTATTTATCTTTCTTTGTTCGGTTTATGTTTCGGAAAGTAATAGTTAACCTTTTGTAGGGTAAAATCATCAGTATAGATGGCGTTATGATAACTGTGATGCCAAAACATGAAGACCTCAAAGACCCGTTAGTGTTTCAAGCAAACGAATTGAAAAAGTACTTCAAAATGGGAGACCACGTCAAAGTTTTGGCAGGTAATATTTACGATACCCCTTATGAGAGTGTATTTAAATATTGATTGAAATTCCAGGACGATATGAGGGAGATACAGGTTTAGTTGTTAGAGTGGAAAACAACAGGGTTGTTCTCATTTCCGATATGACAATGCATGAAATGGAAGTTTTACCAAAAGATTTACAACTATGCACGGATATGGCCAGTGGAGTGGACTCGTTAGGAAAATTTGAATGGGGTGATCTGGTTAATTTGGATGCAGAGACTGTGGGGGTGATTGTTCGATTGGAAAGAGAAAATTTCCATGTTTTAAATATGCACGGTAAATACAATTTCAGTATTTTTTCATTCATGATGTAATTGTCTAATTATTATTTCTTTGATATTTTGCCCTGGCTAATTTAGATATGAGTCAGGAAGACATTTATATCCATTTTGGAGATTATTTATCTAGTTGAGAGAAATAATATATCAGATTTAATAACTTTCTAGGAGATATTTCCTAAATTGACAATCTGTCTCTGAGAACTCATTTTTCCATTTTCCGATTCACCTCAGGATCTAATTAGGGTGAGCTCCAAATGAGAATGAAGTCTTAATGAGTGTTTTAAATCGAGAAACATTTCTGTTTTGGAGAAATCGTGTTAAAAAACAGAAAGTTTATTTCATCTATTTTTTAGGTAAAGTAGTAGAGTGTAGACCAGGTTCCTTACAAAAGAGGAGACTAAACAAATTCACAGCTGCTTTAGATTCGTATCGTAATACTCTTCATCGTAGAGATATGGTGAAAGTAATCGACGGACCACATTCAGGGTTTTCTGGAGAAATAAAACATCTCTATAGGTAATAGAAAAGAGACGTTATCTTTTTGTTGGTGTGTAAAACATGTTTTTTTCTTACAGGAATTTCGCTTTCTTACACTCTGTAGAGTTTTTACAGAACGGGGGTATATTCGTTTGCAAAACCAAACATTTGCAGTTAGCCGGGGGCAATAAGAGTGTACCCACTGGTGATATGTCCGTTGGGATGGAATTCATGTCCCCGAGAAGAAGTTCGCCGATGCATCCATCCAGTGGAGCAGGTAAGATATGTTTATTTATAACATTTCATAAAATATACAAATAGGAAACGCAACATATCTCAGACCACGCTTATACCAAATATTACCAACAGTTCTTACATGTTTGAAAACGAAGTAAGAAAAACATATACAAGTATAAAACTCCAATATACAGTTTTATACTTGATAGTGGGGTCAAACCTGAAACCGGTCGTATAAATAAAATCAACTAGTGTTAATTAGATAAAAGTGTTTTTATTCATTTCATTAAAGCGATCATGAATTACCATAAAATAAACAAGTCATCAATCACACATATTTGTGTATCAGATTTTTTTGTCTAAATTTATTGTTTTTCTAAAAATATCGTGTGTGTACTGGGTAGCATATTTGAATAAGCAATTATTATTATAAATAGGAGTATTATCTTTTGAAACTCGCAAATAATTTCTACACCATATTAAATGTGATGAATAATTTAATGAGTAGTTATACGTTTGTGTGTCACTTTATTTAAAGATTAATTCATTTACAATGGATGCAAAATATTCAATCATTTACCTGATGATATTAAAGACATTATTCCTCTTAAGCAGTTCAGAAAAGGTGTAAAAAATATTTTGGTTGTTAGACCGTATTACCACCTTGAGGAATATTTCAGTGACACACTATCATAGTTGTACTATTCATACTCCATAATTCTTAGTAATAATTCATTTTTAAATATTCGTAAAGCGATATTGTGGTTTAGGTATATGATTCATAATTTCACACATTGTTATCCAGATTGATATACATATATATATATATATATATATATATATATATATATATATATATATATATATATATATATATATATATATATATATATATATATATATATTCTCTCTCTTTTAAAAATTGACTCAGGCTTAGAACTTTATTGTGTGTCTAATGTATGTTACTATGCATGTGTGTGTCTGTTGGTGTGTGTGTACACACACCTTGTACTGATTTTAATATTTTATATGTATTATTTTGTACTATTTTTGAGCTTTGTAACCATGATTTATCATGTATACAATAAAGCATATTCTCTCTCTCTCTCTCTCTCTCTCATTAGAAATTAATGAATAATTTTGTAATAAGAAAGCATTCGATTTGAGTTGGATAATTATTATATTTTTTATTTTTCAGCTGTCGGAGGATTTGGAGGTGGTCGTGGAGGAGGTGGAGGAGGAGGCGGTAGAGGAAGGGTATCGAGGGATAGAGACATAATTGGTAACACCATTAAAATTACTCGGGGTCCTTACAAGGGTAACATCGGTATCGTCAAAGACGCAACTCAGGCTACAGCTAGGATTGAACTCCACACTTCATGTCAAACGATTTCTGTCGATCGGAATCACATTACAGACGTGGGTAAGCATTCGAAACAACCGTGGTTCACAATACCTGTACTAATATTTAATTCTTTCATAGGAACACCTGCCAAAGATGGCAGCGCATCCAGCTATGGTAGAACTCCAGCTTATCTTGGCAACCAGACGCCTTTATACAGGGATACTGGCAATAAGACCCCCATGTGTGAATCTGGCTCTCGTACCCCTCTCCATTATGGTTCAATGACGCCCGTTCACGACGGGTCTAGGACTCCCAATGCCAGCTCTGAATGGGATCCAGCTGTGTCAAATACTTATCCTTCACCTGGTTATAACCCAAGTGAGTATTCCAAGTCATGTAAAGGGGAAGAGCTTCAAGGCTATGGTTCCGTTGCTTCTGTGAGGTGGTATAATTGAATGTTTTAGCCACTACTGTGGCAATATAATCGTTCCTGCAAGCAGTTCAGCCCGCTCAGGACTGGACTGATTTCAAGCTTTCACACAACCAACACGCTTGCTGTAATTGTTTGTTTTTATCTTGAATAACTAATGAATAAAGGGTCCCAGCGAAAAATCAAGGTGATGAAATCTTATATTTATTTTGAACATAAATTCAATTACACAGATCCCAAAATTGGGGATAGAAATTTAACTTAATACTTAAAACTAACCTTGTGTTCTCTTTTACTTTTCGTTAAACACCCATTAAGCAACCAGTTTTATTCTTATCATCACTGTTCCTCTCTAGAGGTTCTACATTGTAGATGTGCGATAAGAAAGGATTTTCAAATATTCCAAAGGCACGTTTATAAAGTTATCTTCAATATATCCTTCATCTTCTTTGTCCATAATGTGATCAATATGGTCCCTCACAGCATGTAATTAGAATGAATATTTTCAAAGTTATTACAGATTTAAAATGCAGGGACGGTTGCGGCGGTACCGGGCCAACTATATGTCGCTCTTTCAAGAATAAGCTCTAAAGAAAACATGTTTGTTTTGTCTACTGACAAAAAGCTGCGAACGTTGTACATAAAGACATTCTATAGTATATTTAGTATCAGCATTGCACTGGTGCGGAGCCGGGGCGGGTCGCTAGTTTGTATGATTGTAGGTTGTTTTCCAAATGTATTTAAAACGGCTCTCATATTTCCTCTATATAAAAAAGGCGACAAAACTGAGGTAGACAACTACAGACAGATATCTTTACTTTGTTCCCTCTCTAAACTGTTTGAGAAAGTTGTTAGTAACAGAATTCTGAATTACATGGATCAAAATAATCTTTTTAGTAATAACCAATATGGCTTCAGGAAGAACAAATCAATTGAATCAGCTTCATACCATTTATTAAATTTCATTTATACACAGGTTGACTCGAATAAACTAGTTGTAACACTTTTTTTCAATTTGTCAAAAGCATTTGATACCATTTCTTCCGAATTTCTTATAATTAAACTTGCAGGCCTAGGTTTCCCAAATAATCTATTGAACTGGGTGAAATCGTATATGGAAAACCGTAGTCTAATAGTTAGCTGCAATGGAATTTTATCAAGTCCCAAAGATGTAAAACTAGGAGTGCCTCAAGGTTCTGTCCTGGGACCATTGTTGTTCCTCAATTTCATAAATGACCTGTCTGAATTCTTTTCTGAGTGTCACATAACCATGTTTGCGGATGACACTGCAATTACTGTGGCCGACAAAAACGAAGTTGAGTTGTCAGACAAAATAAATAAAATAATAGATAAATTCAGTGCTTGGTGTCAACGCAACAAACTTATTCTGAATAAATCTAAATCTGTTTCAATGAAATCATTTATTAGGAAAAATTTCAGCAGTGACTCTTCCACAATAAATGGTATTCGATCTTCCAGCGAAGTCTTGTTTTTAGGAACGTCTTTAGACGAAAATTTGACCTGGAGCGGTCATATTCAGAAGGTCTGCAATAAACTCAATTCCGCATATTACTCAATCAAACAATTGAAAAACACTCTAGATAATTTTGGATTGATGAATGTCTACTTTTCTATGGCTTATTCTCACATCAGCTTTAATATCATTTCTTGGGGATGTGCAAGGGAATTTCCACGAGTTTTTGTTGCTTAGAAAAGATTGCTGAGACTAATTTTTAATATAGATTTTCAAGATAGTTGTAGACCAATTTTCTTAAAAGAGGGCCTATTGACGGCACCTTCTTTATTTATCTTGAAGTGTGTCACTTTTGCCCGTAACAATATAACTGAATTTGTCACAAACGCGGATATACATGGTAGAGACACCCGTCATGGGAAACTGTTAAGAACCCCCTCACACAAAACGGCTCACTTTAGATGCTCCCCACTATTTAATACAACAAACTGTTACAATAACTTGCCGGCATCTATTAGGAAAATCGAGTCAGATAAACTTTTTAAAATTGAGGTGAAGAAACTTCTCTTACAGAAGTGTTACTACAGTCTTGAGGAATTCTTGCACGACACTTTTTCATGACATTTTGAGAGTATTTTCTAGAGCTTCTCCGATTTTTTATATAATACTTCTATGTTGTGAAAGTTTGTAGACGTGAACCATATTTATTGTTTTTGTATTGTTCAACTTCTGTAGTTTTATTTTGTTTTTTAATTATGACTTAGTACATGTACTCAATGTACCAAAGTGTCAAATAAATAAATAAATAAATATGTTATCACTTGCACGATGAAGGTCGCATTTTTTGAGCAGGAAAATTATCCGTTGGTTCTAACATACATAAGAAAAATCATTTTTAGTTTCATTCAGAAGAAATTTTCCAGCCATGTACATTATACACGGCCCAATAATGATGTGTTAGTGAAAAAAAACTCAAAAACAATGAATACGCGAGCCTCCTTTGATGCAGATTTAAACGTCTCATTTCAAACATTTTTTGCGAGTCTGTCTGTCTTCAATTCTGAAAGTGTCGACTCTGGCCCTATGAGTGCAAGAATAATTTCAGTTAGATCGTTGGAACTAAATAAATCCTGATTTCTATCACTGGTACAGCTACTAATAACAGTAGACACCTATAGATATTTTTATCCAGTCGATGGACTTGTCTTATGCCTTTGATCGAGACTACTATATCATAGCTGTAGATGAACCTTCTGCAGTGGTAGGTAAAACGTGCAATTATATCGTCTCTGCGTCGACCAGACCATGATCAGATGCTACTTCTGCTCTACACACTCAAACAACTCAAGATCTCCTTCAGATAGAATTGAAAAACACTTGAATTTAATTTCGTTTATTATCTTTTAAGGTACTCCTGGATACCAAATGAATGGTCCTTACACACCCCAAACCCCAGGAACGATGTACGACAGCAACTACAGTCCTTATCAGGCTAGCCCTGGTTACCAGAGCGTTGTCTCTACTCCGAGTCCTGCTACTGGGTACGGTCAGTCTCCGTCTAGTAATAATCCGTACAGCACTCCTAGTTCAGGATACAGTCCCAACATGCCATACAATCCCCAAACGCCAGGTGCTGGTTTGGACGTTATGCCAATGACCGATTGGCATACTGTTGATATTGAGGTAATGTATATACACATAATGGCCATATTCATAAATAATCCCCTCTCTTACCTTTCGTACGGGGCAAGATATCAAAGTCAGGTGAAATTGAAATGAAAAGTAATCATTCTTATTACTTTTTGATGAAAAAGTTGAAGTGATATCGCAGAATATTCAGTAAGACAGTTGATATTTGTAGTTATTAGCGTTGGTGTTGAAGAAATTTCTATGAAATCTTCCATCTTTTTATATTATTGGAAAAACAGTTTCCTGAAACTTATTTATAAAAGTAGATCACATAATGACATTAAAAATTATCGACCAGTTTCCAATCAATCTGAATTATTCAAATTGTTATATCATCTAATAACATGAGATTGTAGATATATAATTATAAAACAGCAACATGGATTCAGTGGTGGTAGATCTACCAGTACAAATCTGCTCATTTATCAACACTTTATAATAAATGCCTTTGAAAATAGACACCAGGTTGATTCCATTTACACAGATTTTTGGACTAAGTAAATCACGATTTGTTGTTGCATGAACTAAATGCTTCGGGTATTCACGAAAACATTATCTTGCCTGCAGAGTCTTGTATGTAAAATATGGTAACTCTATATTATCCTCAATCTTCACTTTTGCAAACTTGTCTGCTTTTTCAAAATATATTTACTAGATAATTCTCAGTTTTGAAATTCATACCATCATTGATATATCCACTATTTCCTCATTCATTGCGTAGAATTTCAATTTTTTTTCTGTTTTGACTGTTCAATTTATCATTTTTAATTTTCTTGAAAACTATGGAACGCCGTTTTACTTTTTATTGTCACAAATATTCATTCCTCAATTTATTCAACTAACAATTTATTTGTTTGAATTTAATTGATTCATGTATTTGGTCGACACATTAAAAACGATTGTTCGCAAAATTTGTTCTATTTTAAATGACACTTGATTTAAAATGTTACATGAATTAATTTGTTTGATGAAAAGTTGCGAACAGTTATAATATAGATTCATTGTTTGAAATTTTTGGAAGTAAATGTTTGTCATATATACTTTTTTTGTAACTATCGAATAATTTGCTACAATTTCTGTGAAACATGAATAAAATTGTTTGTTGATAATTATAGTTGCATGAATTAAAACGATTGTTGATAATTTTAATTCGGCGCTAGCGTCGAGCGGTTTCTTGCAGAAGCTGAATTTTTAAACCTGGCAACATGATAGTCTACTGATAGTAACACAATATTCCGTGCGACCGCAGCGCCGAATAAAAATTATCAACAATCAATTTAATTCATGTATGCATGTAAATGCAACAATCAAAACAATTCATTTTCACAAAATAGTAAGTAAAAAGTAAGTAAAGTAAAACGGCGTGCCACGCCGTTTTACTTTTTATTAATATTCCTTCGATGAGAATTGAGTTATTTTGTTTGTTACATTTCACTGATACATGAATTAAATTGATTGTTGATAATTTTTATTCGGCGCCACGGTTAAACGGCGGTTTGTCGTACTATAAAGGAACTAGCATGTTGCCATATGTACACTTGAAATTCTTGATAAATCCGCTCGATACCAGCGCCGAATTAAAAGTATCAACAATCATTTTAAATGTATCTTTCAAATGTAACAAAATGTTTAAATCATCAAAAAATTTAATTCTTTATCAGAAATTAGCTTTTTAAAAAGATTGATGAAATAAAATGATACTTGCTTGAGAATGTTTTGCACAAAAGTTGTAACCAAATTTTAAATTGAATGCAATAAAGTGAATGTTGGAAATATTCAACACTTTCAATAAAATTGAAATATAACAATCTTCATTATTCATAGAAAAATATTTAGTATGGAAAGTTAATTTGCTATATTTTCAGTCAAACAAAAGTATTTTTATTACCAACAATGTTACATAGGAAAACTTTGACAGTCATTCAATTATATTAATTGAAATTTTATTCCCAAACTCACTTTTAGAAAGTGAATTTAAAGTTTCATTATAATTCAACTAACATTTTATTCAAAGGTCAAAATTATGTGCGGAATTGAAACGTTTGTTGAATTTACTCGAATAATACATTCCATTGACTGTTGAATAAAAATGTTTGTTCATTGCTGAGTTGAACTATATGTTGAACTATATTATTTTTCAGCATAATATATAGTAAATTGGCGTTCCATTTTCCAATACTCGGAAACTATATTTTTCATCGTAAACAATAAAAGCTTCAAGTTATTTCATTAGTCTGACTTTTAAAATAGAAAAAATTTTGCGAACAATCGTTTCAATGTGTCCAACAAATGCATGAATCAATTAAATTCAAACAAATACATTGTTAGTTTAATAAATTGAGGAATGAATATTTGTGACAATAAAAAGTAAAACAGCGTTTCATAGAAAACTATTACTACAGATCTTATTAATATTTGTGTATTATGTACAACAAATGTGTGATAGCTTCTGTAGATAATGTAAATGATTGTTTTGTCTTACCATTAAAGGTTCGAATTCGTGACAGCCATGACGATCCGGGTCTTGTTGGTCAGACTGGAGTCATAAGGAGTATATCAGGGGCAATGTGTACAGTTTTCCTTCCAGCCGAGGATCGTGTGGTGAATATTATGTCTGATCATTTGGACCCTGTGAGACCTCAAAGGGGAGACCAGTTTAAGGTATGTAACAAAATTATATATAATCAATTTATCCGTCGAACAAGGGAGTTTCTCAGACCATTTTCAATTTAAGTATTTATAAACGGAGGCTTTTCTGCCAAAAAGTTAATATTTATTATTGTTGAAATTTTTTATTTTATCTTGTTTTAGGTTATAATTGGTGAGGAACGCGAACAAACTGGGGAACTACTTTCAATCGACATACACGAGGGAGTAGTGAAAATTAAAAATGAGATAGTTATGTTGCCTCTACAAAATTTATGTAAAATGAGACAGCCCGATCATTGAAGTCACTCCAAGTGATAATGTAACTAATTTTATGGACAAAGATGTAGTAATATTGATATGAATATATTGATAATATATGTACAGTTTTAATTTTTATGTTCCTGTTCCTGTAGCATTAGTCTGTCAACTGGATTTTGGCAATAACAATTTTGTTACAATTCCCTGTAACGACTTATTACGATTCACATGTTTCAGATCTACCTCTATACAAGTAATTACATTCTCGAAGACTCGGGAATAAAACAACAGACCCATCTACGATGTCTCTTAAAAAATAATGTGAATTTTCATTTTTCTCTAAAATTTCATCTATTTTGTACCCTTGAAAGTGTAGTCTCTTTCAGATATAATACACTTGGGCTTTTTTCCAATCCTCAAAGCGATTCCTTTTTTATCTCAATCGTCACAAAACGCCGTCCTTTCGTGAGTCTCTTCAATCTTGGGAACACGAAAAAGTAGCAGGGAGCAAATCTGGTGAATACGGCGGCTGAGGCATGATTAGGGCACTGACGCTTGTCCGATATAATCCAACGCCCTTCGTGGTATTAGCTAAGAGAGTAGTTGTTTTCTGATAGTCGTCAGTCCATTCAACCTACTTTGTAGGTATATCCGAGACTGAAGTTTTTCTTCCTTATTCAGAGGAATCGGGCAAATTTTAGATATGCAGTTGGTTAGTACCTCGTTCACGAGATGGCGTGACATTTTGTTGTTCGCTCCAACTTAGGAAGAGGAATGAAATAATCTGAAAGAATTCCGATTTTCAATTATGGAATATCATTGACTTTAGGTTGATGATGGCCACTATCTTGCACTGATGAGTGGCTAATGAGCCCGAAACCAGTCTGCAAGTGTGCCCGGTCCAAAATTGAGGGTCGACTTTTCAAGTTGTATTGCCAATTGCATAAGCAGGAAATTTTCTGTGAAGATTCCTGCACTGACGCCTGTCATATATAATCCAACGCCCTTCGTGGTATTAGTCAGGGGAGTAGTTGTATATTCGAGTATATTCGAGACTGGCTTGAAGGTTTAAAGTTCATTTCTTTAGAATATTCAACATGTTGGTTTCTTGTTATAACTCTCTTGTTGAAAAGAGTCTATTTTTTTTTAAAGATAATTTTAATTGGAATATTTTGAGCAGTTTATAACAGGCTGATAGCATTTTTGAATGTTGCACCCCAAGCAGGAATACAATATATATTTTATTATAGATTCGACAAGAGAGGTATAGAGTAATATAAGATTTTTTTTATAGTATCTCAGGTAGTTCATAAAACAGGGATAATTTCCATAGAAAGGAAGAGATAATGAACATTAATAAAATCTGACTACCTGTCCTCAATTGTATACAAACAAGATCAGGTAAACCCGGAAAATAGCTTTACAGGAGTAAATAAGTGCAGAGTTTGAATGTATGTAAAAGTTTTCTGGGTTATACATTTTTTGTTGGTCATTTTGTTGGAATTTAACATATCAATTTGGATATCCTGAATGCAACGACTACTATATATTGATATGTTGTGTTACAATTCATGGTCTTTTTTGTCATGGACTGTATAGTTATAGTGATTGGGGTCCAAACGACATTTTGAAAAAATTAAAGAGGACAAAATTTTCAACAATATCTATTTTCCGTTCTGTTTGAAACATACACAATCTCTTTCAATAAAAAAAACAAAATAACAATATCGGATGCTTTCAGCTATAAGCTTCCGCCAGCTTTCTGATAATTTCTAATCACTAAATAATTTGTCATTAACATTCACAAACGTTTCGTCACTCTCCTACATTACAAAATAAATTATATAAAAAAGCATATCCCATTTAAAGTAGCTATGATTAAAGGACTAGTATATTTGGTAAAATGTAAAATATAATGTTGAAAAAGCTGGAATAAAATCCTTGTAGAAGAATATAGTAGTTTTTCTTTATATTGAGTAGAAAATAAACTCTTGAAACCTATATTTATTGTGGATACGTAGACACCTAGAAACTGGTTCAGAACTAGAAGCTGCAATAAATATAAATATATTTTTATATATCTCAGCTTTTTGTAATTGTTCCTGGTCAAGTGGGGCTTTGTTTCCAACGAAGCGTCGTGTCTATATAACTATAGCCTATAAATCAAGTTGAGCACTTGAGGTTTTAAGGTTTTTTCTATTATGCACTGTTATATTCGGCAAAACTACTATATTTTCACAGGAAAAATGCATACTAATAGCAGTGCAGATTGCACCTCTATTAATTCTTCATTAGAAACCATCTTCAGGCTTAGAAAAACTGGAATGGAGCGATTTTTTTTCATTTTTAATGGAAAGAAATCTACATTAAAATACATTTAAGTCATAAATTAAGTTTGAGAAACAAAGCATTTTCAACAACATGACAAATATTAGAATAATCAAAAAGTGATGCTCTCCTTTTATTCTTCACAATAAAGGATACTTTAACAAAACTTACTGTGACCAAAAACTTCTAGACAGCACTGTATAAGTTTCAACCTAATTTGAATATCAGTTTGTTGTTTAACTACTTATGAGGGTGGTCCCAGAAGTACTCCGCCTGGCCTAAAGATGGCGCGAGTTGTTTTTCCAAAATATTTGTGTTTTCTTTGTTGGATCGGATACTTCTGAGACCACCCTTTATATCTAAAAACCTCGTTCTTTTAAGAAGCATGTCTGATTTCTATTCAATTCCCATGGAATTGAATCAATCAAAGGTAGATGTAGGGAAGTAATTTAACAAACTATTCGGGCCGCTTTTTCATTAAGAATGTTACACAGACAATTTTTACTGTGTTTTGTAAGATATCACATTATATTTCAGTTTCGAATAGTCAATACATGTGGAACACTTGGTGATTAATAACGAATTGTGAAATGCGAAATTATATCAAACTAACGACTTGTGCGTCAACTGTAGATATTCGGGAAGCATCAAATGGAAGCACTACCGCATATAATTTCAATATATTATTTTTCCAACAAAGTTAACGAAGTATGATGAAATGCCAGCAAAAAAAAGTGAGATATTTTTTACAAACCCAATTAGGAAAATTATTATTTTTAAGGAACAGCGTTGGAGGGAATGTGTTCAGAGAACATTACATATACTTAAAATAATAATAATATCGAGGGAATTTTATTATTCTTAAGAATAACTGGATATTCACAATTTAATAACATTGTGACAATTTTGGGTGTGAAATTGTCTCTCAATCCAATAAATAGTTAAATAAATAGATGATAAATAAATAGATTTCATGGAGAACTCCTTACATTATTATACCTATCGACAAAGTTGGTTCGAGTTCTTCAAATTCGATACCTAACTGCAAGTAACTTCATCAAAATATCTTACTCTGTTCCCCCTAACACACTCTTAATTAATTACGACTCAATAATTTCGCTTTCTTTCCGATTTTTGGTCACAGCAGATACATTTTTGGTAGAAGAGGATAGCAAAACTTCAACTAACTAGTTCTGGATTATACAAATGGCAGCATCCTTGCTAAATGAACCAGGAGTTGTAGTGCGCTTCTCCACAGATTTCTTAGAGGAGCATTCCTCAGAGTCAAAAAATGCCACATACACAATACTGATATCACCTGCAATATTCTGTACACCCAGTAGAGTCTTGAAATTTGTTGTCGGGCTTTCGGTAAAGAGGCGTTATCTTCTTTGAATATAAATCTGAAAACGAAATACGTGAGATCAGAATGGGCCCCAATTTATGAAGGAAATAATCAACAAATCATTCGAATCTGGTATCTCCCCTAGTAGTAACTGTAAAATTGCATGTGTTTCTTTTCAAATCCGGTAACAAAAGTGAATGAACATAAGAAAATAAATATTTCGAAATGGAATCTCGAAATCTTCAAATATTTGGGACTCATAATAGATGATAAGTTGAACTGGTCAGATCACATACAACATATATGATGGAATCGGCCGATACTTGATTAATATCCATAACTAACGTATTCTAAAAACACTTTATTGTGTGATTTTCACTAGACAGTTTTACAAAAACGCAACACGTGTTTCACGTGACACGTGTCTTAATTAAGACACGCCCGAGGAAGCCATTGCATGGCGAAACACGTGTTGTGTTTTTGTAAAACTGTCTAGTGAAAATCACACAATAAAGTGTTTTTAGAATACATCAAATACAACATATTAATGATAAAATTATACCAATGTTAGAAGCTCTATATATAGGTGTTTCAGTTACTTAAGTTTTAGTTACAGATACTTGGTTTACAATGCATATATATTGGCGAATCTTAGGTATCTGTTAATCAAATGGGGTAATTGTGGCATTTCTAATTAAAAAAACGATAAAACCTTAAATAAATACTTTGATGAGCAGATGCCATATAATAATTGTCAATATATTGGTGGATTTCAATACTTTTCTGCAAGTTTGGCTATAATTTAAGTCGTTGATACCTCTTATTATTCTTTTTTGAACTATGAAATTTTTTCGATATTTCGATTGCTTTGGTGTTGTGGAACAGTTCAAAAGAAGAGTTTTGAAGGTCCACCCTAACTGGATAATCAATGTTGTCTTGGTTAGTTCTAAACAAAACAATATGTGTCTTCGATTCATTTAGTACAAGTTTATTTTTATTGAACCAGTCCTTAGTTTTGTTGAATACATATGAACTATTTACCATAATCTCTGAGAAGGTTTTACCACCTGATAACAGACTTGTATCATCTGCAAAGATAGTTTTGAACAGACGTTGGTTTGGGTTTAGATCACATTAGTCGTTCAAATAAATGACGAACAAAAGAGGGCCGGCAATGCTCCCCTGCGGAATTCCCACATCTGTGGAAAGGGTTCCGGATTCATAAACTCTTCCATTTCGTTTTATTTCTACAGACCTGATAGGTAGGATTCAACCCACTTTAGCGCTGAACCTCCTATTCCATATCTTTCTAATTTTATCAACATTAGTTGATGATTCAGGCAGACCAAAACACCCCGACAGCTATCAATTTTTCTTCCATCATGTTCGTTATATTTTGTGTGAATTGATTTATGGCCGTTTGTGTTGACCTACCCTGTAAGTAGGTATCCATGTTGAAGCCTACTAAATAAGTTACATTGATTCATAAACTCTGTGATTTTCACTGACATTGCTAGTTCGAATAATTTTGAAAAACTGGGAGGGATGCATATTGGTCGGTAATTTTCCAGTCTCTCTGGATCACCTTCTTTAAAGATTAGCTTCACAATGGAGGTTTTTAATCCTGTTGGGAATATGCCAGTGAATTATTGATGATATAGGCTATATGGCAATCAAGCTTTTTTTCGTAACACTAGTAGGAATTTCATCTTCTCCACTGGAATGTTTATTTTTTAGTTTTCTAGATAGTTCTATGATTTCGTCTACGGTTATGGGTCTCACGAACATTGATTGCATATTTACAGAGATATCACATTGAAATGGAATATTTGAGGAATTTGCTAGTAATTGAGGTACCATGTCTACCAAATATTTATTGTAATCATTAACTATTTTGTTTGGGTCACCCTTTATGCAACAGACTATTCATTTCGAATAAGCTGAAAAGACGCAAAATTAAATTATGTATAAAGTATAACATTCTCTATCAATTAGTGTAGAAAACGACACAGTAGAATAAATATTTACTGATATATGCAGCTACTGAAACACATGATCCTAAATCGGACAAAACCTTTGAAACAACCTAATATGAATACCATAATTTCAAGAAAAAATTATTCAAAATCCACTGCAGTTAATTCCAATAAATATCCAAATTATTCATCGCGTCCTCCCTGACAATTTTCCTTTTTTCCTTCTGAGTTATGAAATGTTCTTGGGGTAAGCACCTCTTTTACTATTCATGAGTTCCGGTACCAGGTTTCAGCAAGATGAGGTACCTATTCATTACGACGAACTGGTTTGAAAGTGGCTAGAATACAATTATCCATTCCCTTAGAATGGCCAGCTGAATTACCTGATATGACACCCTTAGATATTTGTGCGGAAATCTTAAGTTAACGTTACACAACCTCAGTCTACTCCAGAGCTCATGGTTAGAATAAGAGGTTACCCTAACGAAACTACCCCAGAAACAATCCATAGTGAATTTGTTCACAAACTTCATTATCGACAGGAATTTGAATAGTGACCAATTTAAAAATTCACTGAAAAAAACAGAAGTGAGTTTAAAATGAAATTTTTCTTGAAATTATGATGTTTTTGGTTTGTTTGTGATACCTTAAAACTAATATAGAACTGCTAACTACTGAGGAACGGCTGGACCGATTTTCAAAAGTAAATTAATGTTGGATAGAGAATTGAATTACCTATCAAACGAGTCATCACAAGCGCCCCCTTTCTACTTGAAAAAAAAAGTTAGTGTCGCCTTGTCAGCAGGAGAGGGCGACACGTGTTTCGCTATACAAAATCCCACAGTTTTGATGTTGTAGGTTTACAGATAAATTTCAGAATAACATATACACATACCTCCTAATTCCTAGAATGTAGTTCTCTATATAATTATCCCAGTTTATTTTGGCAACGTCAAAGCAGAACATTTTCTTGTCACTTTCATCCAGAGTCGTAACTAAGTTTCGTACATTTTCATCATCGAATTGCCATTCCTGCATCGTGAAGTACTCTAGACACCCTGACGCTTTCGTCAACTTGTCTTGCACCCTCAACATCCTTAAAAATATGTAAAAAATTCAATATTCTCGAGGGCTCCATTCTTGAATAATCAAATAAATAAGTAGCAAGACTTACATTGGTTTTCCTCCAGAAATCCATACGAAGGAGTCAATGATATAGGCAGGCAACCAATGTAATAAATATCTATTAATCAAATTGATGGTTTTGCTAGCGGTTACTGTGCCATCTGGATACCAAGATACTTCTGAAATCGGATGTTTCCTCATATATTTGAAACAACTATTTACAAAATTTTTCCATGTTATGGGTTTCCTTAGACCTGAAAATAATTTCATTAATTTAAAATATCTCATTCTCTCATTCCAGTTAGATGATATTCTCGTATACAAGACAAATATTTTTCCTCCATAGTTTTGAAGCTGAGAGCAAACCTCACGAAACAATTCAAACGCTGATGCTTGAATGAATCAGAGAGACACTGTTGCGATTGGGCGAGTACGGCTCTTTCCGTGAGTGAAAAAGTCCTGTGTATGATTGTTTATTCATGAAAATTCTAGATTATACTGAACATGCATTGAATATTGTGGTGGTGTCATTTATGGATAGATAGATAGACGTATACTTTATTGTCGAAGAAAATACAATATTATTGACAAATCTTGTTAAAAAATCTGGGATATATGTAGCACTTCAAAGAATGAAAGAAAAGAAATATTTCAAAAACACAAATACCCAGAAACACAATTTGAGCAAAACTAACTTCACCTATATAATGGACAAAATATAACAATAGAAAATAAAATGCAACAAAGTTTGTAGACAAAATAGTATGTACAGTCCCTTTCAAAAGATGTAAATAACAAATATACATAATTTGAACATAAGTTCACATGTCATGGCAATAAAATAAGATATATCCCAGTATAAAATATAATTCAAAATACAGGTGTTAAAAACAAAAAAAAAACACCTATATTAAATCACAGCAAAGTTCCATTGTAATATTCATCTAGATTGTAGTATGCTTTACTTGCAAGGGCATCTTTAACAAGATTTCTGAACTTTTTATAGCTTTTAGGTATGTGATTACACAGCTTTTTACTTTCATAAATTAAATAATACTTTGTCTGGCTTGTTTTTGGCACAGGAAGATGTATTTTATTTTCAGTTACTTGCCGGGTTATGTAATTTGTATGTTCCGGAGTTCCAACCATATTGTTTTTTGTAAATCAGGCAAACAGTTTCAACTATGAAAATACAAGTATCAGTGAGCATTTTTTTCTCTCAAAAATAATAGTCTGCATGACTCACGCACTCCCACCTTGTATAAGTATCTAACCGCTCGCTTTTGCAAAACAAACACTGAATGAAAAAATGTTGACTGCAAAATTTCCAGAAGGCAACACCATATCTCAGGTGGGACTCGATCAGGAAATGATATACCATTTTTGTTGTGGATGAACTCAGTTCATTTGAAACTATTCGAAGTGCATAACATCCTGATGCAAATTTTTTATTCAAAGCTGAAATATGTTGATCGAAGTTTAATTTGTTATCCATGAAAATTCCCAGGAATTTGGATTGGTTTTTATTCTCAAGAATTTGTCCATTCAAGTATAAAAGCTGAAGGTGAGTAGGTTTTTTTTTAATATTAAAGCACAAGTAGTTCTTTTCACAACTTCTAAATCACTAGAGATAGTTTCTTTCATATTAGAAGTATTTTTTCCATACCAAAGGAGCGTGGTGTCATCCGCAAAGATCGTTAAAATTCCTTGAATTAAGAGAGTAACAAGGCCAGTTACATAAATAAGGAAAAGAATCGGGCCCAGTACTGATCCTTGTGGAACGCCCAGCAAGATATCCTTAGTGTGTGATAGTTTTTCGTTTGATCTTACTAACTGTAAGTAAGACCTGAACCAGTCATTACACACTCCTCTAAAGCCATAGTAGTTCAACTTTTGCAAAATAAGTTAATGATTTACACAATCAAAAGCTTGGGAGAAATCGCAGAATACTGCAGCTACGACCTCACCATTGTTGAGATGTGTATAGACATGTTCAAGAAAGGAAATGATTGCATCATTTGTGCCTTTTGCCTTCTGAAAGCCAAATTGACAGTTGATTAATATATTGTATTCATAAAGAAAAGCTTATACCCTTTTTTTCACCATTCATCATCAATTATCATCATCAATTATCAATCAAACACAAGTAAAAATTGAATAAAAAATAATCGGCGAAAATGCATGCCTTTATTTCACCCAAACAAGCTAATAATAAAGTTCATTTACCCGAATATACATAATAAATAAGTACAATCTATTTGACCGATAAATAAACAAATACAACTTTACGAGGTTAACAAGTTGTACCTAGTGAGGATAATTAAATTTTTAAACTGATGATCATCTATTTTTCTTCCATCTTCTTCGATCATCTAGTCGTTTCATGAAAACATTGAAATTCAAAAGTTTCAATTGCTTCATCCAAACACTCTGGTTAATTCCATGCTGGACCCGAGAATACCTACCATTCTCGGGCTGGACATTGAATTATAACCGGTTTGTTGAGTTTTTTTGTTATGCAGATAATGTGGAAATGAACACTTCTAGGCTATTGGTAAAATGTGTTATATTGTAGTGGATAGATTAAGAAGAAGAAAAAGAAGAAGAGACAGTTAAGTTTTTATTAAAAAAACAGCAGCATTTTTGTGTGTCTGTTATGAAAACTGATGTTTGTGTTATCTTGGTTTCATTCAACACCAATAAAACGTTCAACAAAAACCCAAACTCATTTTAATCCACGGAAGCCATCCCATAGATAATAACATATTTTTCAATTATTATTCAGTCTACTGGCTTTATTTCTATATTGAGACATATGTTTGAGAATAAAATTTATTTGATAGTTTTAATATTGTCTTTACCTGTACTGCAATTGTAGATAATTAAATCTTTGGGTTTGGTCGTCCCCACCCGCCATGCAGATACAATCATCAAGTTGATAACCATATCAACCGGTACTATGTCTGCTTTCTTGTTCGAATCGCACAGCATACTCCTGAATAAACCTTTTCCTGCAGCTGCTATTATACCTGAAAATTGAATCGTTTATCACACAGATAAAATCAGAGCCCAAAAGAATCACATTTAGATCTGTCATAAATCTCGGTGAATCACGAATTCATCGTTAGGACCAAGTTCTCTTTAAAAGAGTAAAATCCTTAATCAGAACTTTCCCATGATATTAGATTATATGAAAAGTTTTCTCAGTTTTTATGAGTCTGTTTCAAGCTGTAATATCGCAGTGAATATTCATTCAATTTAAGCGAAATTCGCGCCATTTGAATCAGTGCATTGTTGCCAACGTAACTCAAGTTGAATAATTCCGTCAGCACAAAAATTGGACGCTTGGTACTCCATGGAGTCGCCGAAGCCGTTTTCGCCTGGTCCTAAGAAAGTTTTCGGAGTGCTTGAAAAGATGGTAGTTGGTTGCAGAAAATTATATTGAATTACACTAGCCGCTGACCATCATAGAGCAACCATGGTCACACACAGGGTCCTCAAATCATCGAGTGATCACTGTAGGTCGACCACTTCGGGGCTCATCTTCGTGGCTAAAATCTTGGGAGCGAACAAAGTGCGTTCATTAAATATTAGTTAATTTAATATTAGTACTAGTAATTGAATGTTGGGTTAGGTTGGGTTATATTTTGATTATGCTAATAAACATTCTTATTTATATTTTAGATTCATTGTCTGAATCGGCAAGTAGTTTTGGGTGGGGTCCGGATACTGTGGGAAAATTTTAACTAGGTCCAGAAAAAACAACGGATAATAATCAGGTGCTACATATGTGTTATTTTGGTTTCAAATCAAATTCTAAATCATAAAACACAAGACCTAAAATTTTTGAGTCAGTTTTTTGTAGTTTGGTTCTCGATAGGAACAGCAAATTCAAGTGTGTTTTTTAGGTGGGTGTCTGTTAATCTCGAACGATATATGTTTTTCAAAAAATTCAATTTTGAGAAAGATATTTCACATGCGTATGTTGAGCCAAACATAATACCCAAATTTATAGCTAGTTTCTTGCAATTTTCATGTTTGACCCAAAATTCTTCAGTGAATACCGCTATATACATTTGCAGAGACACAAATCAATTATCTCTATTTGAAGTGATGACTTTGACAGAATCAACAACTTGGCAGCCACATCTGTTCATTCTGTCGCAACATCAACTAATTCGCACAAACACCCACACAGGCTAGATAGAAAACGAATCAAACCATATTAGTTGTAGGTACTTGTAAAACAGGCCAACTAGGCTACTTATTGAAGTAAAATAAGTACTAAATTGATTTATAAGTCACTCAAAAATACTATTTTAATTATTAGAGGAATGGTATACCTTATCTACGTAATAATTTACATTACAATATTTGGCGGTCCGAGGTTCAACCTATCGCGGTCCGTTTGCGGACCGCGGTCCGCCTGTTGCCTAGGCAATACCCAGTAATAAGTGGAAAAGAGGCAAAAAATTTAAATTTGGAAAAAAATTAACGGCATCAATGTATAGAAAACAAAATTCTCTACCGATCATAAACAAATTACCTACAAAGGGCGTCAGTTGCTGAACTGGAAGCAATTTCATGCAGATTTTTATTAGTTGCATGTGGTCTTATATTATTTTTCCACTTAGAACACTTGAAAACAAGGAAGATACATCAAATTTATCCATTTCTCAACATTATATTTGATTGACCTTATCATAAAAAATATTCAAATACACCGTTGAACGTTATTCTGTGCTTCGCTTCGAAAACA
The DNA here is from genome assembly GCF_025532065.1 of Leptinotarsa decemlineata. Taxonomy (NCBI): domain Eukaryota; kingdom Metazoa; phylum Arthropoda; class Insecta; order Coleoptera; family Chrysomelidae; genus Leptinotarsa; species Leptinotarsa decemlineata. Next base: position 1,693,984 of record NW_027412523.1, read on the forward strand.
GGACAATTGCGTCACTGTTCTTTAATTTTTCAAGTGTCGTTATTGTTCAATATACTTCAAAGCAATATTCTTTGGTTTCGTGTATTGGTAATACAGTCCACTTGCAATTAGTAGCATTTTGTATCGAAGAAAATAGAAATACACCCCAACAATATCAATAATTTCTCTATGAATTCATTCGAATCAACACCCTTAAACACGATAGATATTTAGTATGTAGGGGAACTTTGGCGGGGACAACTGGTTACACCAAATTGCCAGACTTGTGAATGTTCGGTATACTGTATATTTTAGGCACTGTAGGATTCAAAACCTGTAGAAAGTAAACTTCAGAACTGCTTGCTCACTTCAACAATTATTAGGTAGCGCTAGAGACATAAATGGAAAGTAGGGGATATACAGTGCCTTTCTTTAATGTCCCCCCTTTTATTTTTTCAACGGGTCAACTCAAAATATTGAAATTTGAGATAATGAAATTAATGCATGAATACTTTATTTAGAAGTGAAATTGACAGATGAAACTTTGAAGATGAATGAATGAATGAATGAATGAATGAATGAATGAAAGTTTATTGACTACCTTACATTACATATGTTTGTAGTAAGTCCAAATAATATCCAAAAAGAGTACAACACATAGTGAAACAAAATAAGATGAAATAAAATTTTAAAATATAGTACACTACTACTAGCTATTGTAAAATGTCGCAGTGGCGAGTGCATTCCATAGAAATACACTAGCGATGTCGAAAATGCTCCATGAAATCACTGACAGAATAAAAACAATTAGTTAGTAAACATTCTTTTAAGCGCTTCTTGAATTTATTGTTTGATAGGATTTTGTATTCCTGCGGTAACAGGTTGTAAAGATTATAATTTAGAGAGTTTTTCTGTGATTTGGTTAAGCGAAAACGATCAGTACGAATATTGCCTGCAGCTCTGGTATAATGATTGTGAATATCGGATTGTTTGCGCAGACACATTCGATTTTTGTGGATCTCGAGCTGAACCGAGAAAATGAATAATGAAGGCAAAGGCAATATGCGTAATTGTGCAAAAAGGGGCTGGCAGTGATCACGAAAACTCACATTGGCAAGTATCCTGATTGCTTTTTTTTGAAGTCGGAAAATATCTACAGCACTAGAGGCGTTCCCCTAGAGTACAATCCCATAAGTAATGACAGAGTGAAATAATGAAAAATATACATTTTTGAGTGTTGGAAAACTTGTAATTGGCCTCAGTTGACGGAGCAAAAAAATTGAGCTGGCCAATTTACCTCGTAGGTCATCCGTATGATTTTGCCAAGATAATTTACTATCTATGTTTATGCCTAACAATTTCACACTGTTATCACTCGACATAGTGCTAGACAAACAAAAGGTGAGATTCTTTGTTTTTTCATTATTCAGTTTTAGTTTATTTAATGAAAACTACGTTTCAAAACTTGAGAGTGAAATTTTTACAGACTGTTGCATATCTGGCAAGGTGGCACCTGAAAAGATGAGCGTAGTATCGTCAGCAAATAAAACTGACTTATAGGGATGTAAAAAATTAGGTAGATCATTGATGTAAATGATGAACAATAGAGGGCCGAGGACTGAGCCCTGAGGCACTCCATGTTTGATAGGTTTATAATTAGATGTACAGCTGTTATATGTGACAGCTTGTAAACGATTTGTTAAATATGAGGCAATGAGCGATAAAGCTACACCTCTTATTCCATAGAACTGCAGCTTATCCAGAAGAATAGAGTGAGAGATGTAATCAAACGCCTTAGATAGGTCGCAGAGTGTGATGGCGGTTATCTTGCCCTCCTCAAGGCCCTCGATCACATCACTCACCACCTTGAGAACAGCTTGCGACGTTGATCTCTCTCTTCTAAATCCGAATTGTGAGTGGGTAAAAAACCTGTTTTGTTCAAAATAGTTGTATAAACGCTGTTTCAGGAGAGTCTAGATTATTTTACTGAAGATAGAAATGATAGTTATTGGTCGATAATTATTCGTATCCGAAAGGTTCCCTTTTTTATAAAGAGGTAAGACTTTTGATATTTTGAAAGCATCCGGGTAGATACCGGACAAGAAAATCAGATTTATGAGGGAGGTGATATGCTTTCCAATTATATCAGCTACTTCCTTGATGACGAAGCTGTTTAGTTCGTAAGAATCCAAGCAACCTGAGTTGTTTAGACTATTTATGGTAGTTAGGACTTCATGTTCTGTGACCGAAGATAGAAAGAATGAACTGTTTGGGGTAGGGAAATTACGATAGTTTAAGAGTTCCGTGTCCGACGTTGCAGGAATTGACTTTATTATATTTAGCTCACTAATCTGGAAACTGCTGTCAACAGCAGTTTCCAACATATTGAAATACAGTTCCCCTGTTAAATTTTCATCAACAGAGATCCTACAATATGATTTCCCAATATTCCTGCCCAAACGTTAATTTTTTCTGGATATTGGGTATGTGTTTCCCGGAAAACGTGAGGGTTGGTGTCACTCCAATAACGGCAATTTTGTCTGTGAACATTTCCGTTTGAAAAAATGTACATTCGTCATCAAAACAAATATTGTGGAGATTGGTAGGATGCCTTGCAATGGTTTCCTTCATGATTTCGCATAATTTTGTTCTTCGATCAGGGTCATCTTCAGTTAATTGGTGTACCATTTAAATTTTGTATGAATGATACCTATTTCTCTTCAAAACTCAGTAGAAGGAGACACCTCACAAACATTCGCGACGGAATAAGTAGACTGTTCAGGATTTACTACCATCTAACCTATTATTTGCACTTGCTGTTCTTCCGGAATGGACGGATGACCTGGGGGCTTTTTGTTATGTACACTACCGGTAGTTGTGAATTTGGATACAAGTTCCCTCAAATATTTTCTACAGATAGGACGATTCGGAAAACGTTCATTGAAAATCCTTTCGGTCTCGTGAACGTTACGCGTCGCACCGTAAATAAAACTCGCTTCAATTTTCTATTCCAATAGACGAGAATTGACTATTTTAGAGATTGTTGAAAGGTACCTTTCTACTAGTAAAACCGAAAACTAAATGAGAATATTCTAACTGAACAATGATGTTCATTGTCGTACTGACATTTTTTGTCGTTTTTATAAACAAAAAATAACATAACAAACCTTATCGGGTTGTAGATAAGGTTTGTTAAGTAGATGGTTAAGAAGATGGTAGATAAAAAAGAATATTTCTAGAAATATCGATATTAATGTGTTTGTCTTCAGGAAATTATTAAATGTTCCGCCATTTTGTAATAGGTAGGTGAAGATGTTGACTTCATATTCTGGGGTTGTGAAGTATTCGTCAGGAGCTTCAAAATGATGTGTCACAATACCCCCGTTTCCATTTAATTTTTTTTTCAAGATGGCGCCCAGTCGCCATCTTGAAAGTATCATCTGTCAATTTCACTACAAAATAAAGTATTCATGCATTAATTTCATTATCCCAAATTTCAATTTTTTGAGTTGACCCGTTCAAAAAATAAAAGGGAGGGACATTAAGAAATGCACTGTATGAGATAAGCTGTAAGGACATAAAGTATATTGGTCAAACTAAACGAACTATTGAACTAGTTTCAAAGAATACGCAGCACTTATCCAATTTCGAAAACCAGAAAAGTCTAGTGTCGTCGCCCAAGCCATGGAGAATGTCCATAAAATGAGTGAACAGTGCCTGACATTATTAATATCGGTACATGACACTAGAAGACTCTTGGATACTTTCGAAAGTTTGGTTGGCGATGCCAACTTAGTGAGTAACGCGCGTCGGGAATAATGATACAGTTCTGGTATTTGGAAGCAGTGCTTGTTTTGATTTTATTGATTCCTATTCAAATAATTTCATGAATATCAGCAATTTTGGTCTGCTGTTCTCATATCATATCAAAACAATTCCATCCGCTTTACCTACCAGTTGGACCGTTCCAATTATCGACCCATCCTTGTAGAGGTTCAAAGATGCTGCTCAAAACAATGCTGGGCCTAACTATGACGAGGGGTAGATTCTCCCTGTTCTCTTTCAGCCAACATTCCGCCAAAGCTTTCGTGAATGTATAAGTATTAGGTCTGTTTCCTATCAACTTCGTCGTCAGAGAATCCACCAGATCTTCGTTCAGCGTCTCAACCAGAGAAGTCACCTGATCCGGACCTATGGATGGAGGGTATACAGTTTCTTTAACTTCGTACCTGTCGCAGTTGGCGTATGCCGTCGATACGTGCACCTGAAAATTAAGTTCGCTTATTTTTTTATCGGTATGATGTAAAAATGAATCACCAAAAAAGGAAACTTACACCTAGATCGAAACGTTTAGGAACGAAACGTTAAAAACATAGTTAACGGATCTTTCGAATGCCTCAATATAGTTTATGAAATAAATTAGTCCTGACTCATTAGCGCCCCTTAAAATTCGTGACCATAATTTCTTGAATGTACAGTAAAGGCAAGGTTATGGTATCAGCATTTTGGGATGCGCATGGTATAATATTCATCGACTATCTTAAAAAGGAAAAAACCATCAACAGCGCTTATAACATAGCCTTATTGGAGCGTTTGAAGAAGGAAATCGTGGAAAAACGGTTCCATCCGAAGAAAAAGAATGTGCTGTTTCATCAAGACAATGCATCGTGTCACAAATCAATGAAAACCATGGCAACATTGCATGAATTGGGATTCGAATTGCTCCTGCATCCACCGTATTCACCGGATCTGGCCCCCAGCGACTTTTTCCTGTTCCAGACATCAGTAACCAGATCTGTCGGAGTTTGTGCTGACACTACACCTCTTGTGAGTGGCGTTGTTCCATCCTAAGGAAAGTATAGGGTGTTTTTTTATAGAGATATAGAACTCTGAAATGGAATAAAACAAAGATGTATTTTCAAACTGACATGAAATGTACTTTATTCGAATGATAATTTTCCGGCATTATAATTTAATATAACTTCCGGTATATGATCACCACGGCTGGGTCGGACGTAGTCCAATCTAGAGAACCAATTTTCGATGACTTTTTCCAACATTTCTGGTCGTATATCGGCAATAACGCGGCGAATGTTGTCCTCCAAGTGGTCAATCGTTTCGGGCTTATTGGCGTAGACTTCAGATATCACCACAGAAAATAGTCTAGCGACTTTAAATCGCACGATCTTGGAGGCCATTTCACGGGTCCGAAACGTGAAACAATGCGGTTTCCTTCAATAAATCAATTGAGGCATGAGCTGTGTGACATGTTGCACCATTTTGTTGAAATCATAGCTCCTGCACATCATGGTTGTTCAATTGATGAACGAAAAAGTCATTAATCATGGGTCTATGTCGGTCACCATTGACTGCACGATGGCGGTTAGACTAATACGGTCTTCCTCTACGCTACGCTTTACAGCAGCAATGACTTCTGTAAGCACTGTACGACGTCTCTGTGGATGCGTATTATCATTTAGAGCAGGGGTCTCCAAACTTTGAAGCCTTCGGGCCAAAATGATTTTTTCAGTTTGTTCCAAGGGCCAATTTCTGCCCTTAACTATATTTCTAGACTAGAATAGTCGCAAAGTGCCTGACCTAAGCAAACTTACGCTTTTTTGCATTTTAGTTATTATTGTGTATTGTGACACTCAACGACATCTAGTGGCGAGTAGTGGTACTATGTACTATCTTTTTCAGCTACCCGCTAGGTGGCATTAGGCGTAATTAAATATTTGGAATTACCGCGTTGGTTCGAAAAAGTTCTGGTTCTAGCTAGTGTATTCCGATCACCTCGAGATGGCAGTAATAATTGCATATAAAAAGGCTAGCGGCGCAACTGCGAGTTAGTCTGCGTAGGAAAGGCAAAGGAAGCGAAACTGTCTATTGTGGAATAAAGTAACACTCGTCAATAAAAGTATTTTGATTTGACTTATTGTTTTTATGTGTGATTTGTTAGTATGAGAAAGAAGCGAAAAATCGACAGTGAATGCAGAACGTTCGAAGAAAAATGGAACTTTCAGTATTTTGTGATTGAGTCCAGTAATAAGGCGCTATGTTTAATTTGTAATGAAACCATGAAACCGTTGCACATTTGTCTAAACTGAATTTCATACCAATAGCATGCGTGCACTGTTCTACCACCCTTAAGAATGGCGAATGTTCCTCATTTTGGTACAGCAAATGCAAGTTTGAACAAAATAAAGTTGAGTTTAGTTCATGAGTTTTTCAAATTCACTTCGAAAAGTATTCAAATTGATGTTTCAAATGTTGGGTTTTAATTTTTAAAGGGATGTTTCTAATTCACATACTGGCAACAGCGCCTATATCAAGTTGAAATAATTTATACGTACCTATATATTCTACTTTAAAAAAGGAAAATTATCTTTATAAATCAACAATCAAGGCAAAATATAAATTATAGTTCAATACCACCTCCACAAGCCACATAAACAACAGTTGGTTTGTTATTTATTTATATAGAGGAAGATAGGTTGGGTGCACAAAATGTCATATGTCACAGAATGTCTTGAAACTCGGAACATAAGTAAACAGAGCCGTACGCCTCTGAAATATGTCATCTTTGTTTGTCTCATACAGATAACAGGTTCATTGTCCTTTATTAGCTGTAACCGATGTTGCCAAATGGTGGAATAGAAACGAATCCCTTTAAATGTTGAATGCATTATTTCATTCCTCTTTATTAAGTATTTAAATAATTTTTTAAAGAAAAAGGTTGAAATGATAAGTTTAAAATGCGTTGTTTCAGAGCTCTTTTATGAAAACTACTTGATTTTCGTCAGGGGGAACATTCCCCATTGATGGAGATTATCCATCATTATCAGCCACTTTTACGTGACACTGTATAAAAAGGTTTTCTCGAAAAAAACTCTGCAACTATATAGTACCAATTGACACATCGGAATTTTTTTTAACACGACCCTATTAATTTATTATCGACTTCACAACATTTGACTGTATGTTACGTCATCTTACCAGTGCCTCTAGTTGATCCATCCTCTTGCATAGCTCCACCAATCTCTGTGTTCCGAGCATATTGATGGTGACTGATAATTTGAGCTTCTCATCGAACTTGACTGTGGCTGCGCTGTGGAAAACTATGTTCACGGAACGGATGAGAAGGGCCTGATCGGAGGCGCTTATCGCTAGCTCCGGCTGCGTGATATCGCCACCAATGGGCAGCACTTTGTGGAGGTCGGTAGGTCTTTCTTTTCGAAGCTTGTCGAATAACTGAAAAAATAATCTTTAATCAAAGTCACATAATCTAAATTTTATTCACCCAAAAAAGCTCTGATGCGTTTTGTTCAAAGTTAGGCAAGTTAGATACAAAACTGCTGGAAATAATCCTTTACCACAGTTTAGTGGCATCACTCCTAAATTAGGTGGAGGCATCAAAATCACTTGAGAGTTTAAGAAACATTTTAAAAACGAAATAAGAAAGAGACATAACTTGATTTCTTCCATTCATGAACGAATCAATCCGACAAAACTGTTACAAATAGTTAGAACCAAAAGTATTCCACAATTTACGTGAAAATGTAAGAACACATTCAATGAAAGATCAGAACAAAACAGAATATCTACTGCAAAAACCGTAGATCTTGCAACACTGTAGAGGGTGCTTCTCTCATGCGATTTCTTCACCTGCAGTGGATTGATTCGCAATATTCCGCAGTCTGGATATTGCTGAATTTACCTATTTTATTATAATTATACCATAAAAAGTATATTTAAAACAGAGAGAAAGAAGAAAAAAAACAACTATCACTATAAAAGTGAATAGGCGGAGTATCAGCCATGGTTGTTTTTCACCTCAACCTGGGTACAGCAATAACTGAATAACAATAACAAAAAAAGTCGAGTTAACAGTGATACTGTGAAACAGAAAACTAGTCAATGCAACCGCTGCGCTGTAGAAAATTCCATTTTGTATTGTCAAGATCGGAGACGGACAAGAGACTAGACAGTTAAGTTGGTCATTAGTTTTTATTGAAGTTTTTAATTTTCTGAGATCTGAACTCACAGGGTAGTTGATTATAATGTTTGGATGCATTATAGATAGATAGATAGATAGATCTTTATTTAAATAGGATATCCTAATAATATACAAATCAACTAGAATGGTAGAAATGAAAAAAACAAGGTATGTGTTACATAAGAAATGACTTAAATGTATGACAAACATAAGTTCAATAAAATATTTTTTAAGACATTACTACAAAAACAACAACATTATACGTTCGAAAAATTTCAATGCAACATGTAGAAAGATAAATTGCATAATTATTTGAAATATATAAGGAACATTAGATGAATAGTATTATACAAATTACAGGTACAGGTAACAAAGACATAATACATATCATATTTGTACATTTAAAACAAATTTCTTCAGTTCATTTTTGAACATGTTCAGAGATGGGCTATTTTTAATTGCATTAGGTAATTTGTTGAACCGATCAAAACCCTTGAAAAACAATGAGATCATAGTATTTTTGTTTTTTGTTCTGTTAATATATAAGTTATTATTATTTCGAGTGAAGTGGTGGTGAATATCGTGATGAAAGACAATATACTGATTAAAATAAAATGGTCCTAAATTGTTCAATATTTTGTATACGAAGATCATTGTGAAGTATAGCAGTCTTTGGGAAATGGATTGCCAATTTAAAACATTGAGCATAATAGTGATAGGAGTATCTCTACGGCACTTCAAAATGATTCTCATACCACGATTCTGAAGTTTTTGGAGTTGAGACAATTTATTCTGATTGAATAGATATAGGATAGAGGAACAATAGTCGAAGTGTGGCTGAACAATTGACTTGTAAACTGTGATACTTGACTCCGTTGAAAGATTATTGGCAATTCTAGAAAAAAAAAATAATTTCTTCGAATTTTTTTTATGAATATACTCAAAATGTTCATCAAACGATAGAGTGTTATCTATCTGGAATCCCAGATATTTAGTTGAGAAGCAGCGGGTGAAGATGGAAGATGTGTGTTTGGAGATGATTAAAACTGAACTGCTCCGTGTGATGGAACTTTTAATTGTTGAGAATGTTCTAAGCTTCTTCAGTAAGTAATCTGGTTGACGAGATATCAAAACTTCATGTGTGTTGGTGAATAGATGCAGTGTTCTGAGTTTCTCAACTTTTAACCGAATACCAAACAAGAAACGTAGACAGCTATTCTGAATAATCTGTAGTCGAAGATCATCCCATTGTCTCAAAGCAGGTCCGTAAATACCGTCGCAATGAGAAATTTTTGTCATGATCAGTGACTCGCATAGTCTAAGTTTTAAGTTTGTGTTGAGAAAATCACGATTTGGAAACAGCTGCCTGAGAACGTTATAAGAAGTTTGGTTCAGATATTATGACAAAAAAATTTCTATGCGCGCCCAATCACGACTGTCATAACTTCAATTGTCATAACCTAACAAATCAAACGTCGTAAATTTGTTCTCTTTTTTCTCAATTTTTTCATAGTTATTCTGCTATTACAGGCGAACAAAAATCCTACAAATCAAAAATTATAAAAAAATCCTTGCGATTTCGGGCGGAGACAAACTCAAAATGTTATCCCGAAAAAATTTAATCAGCTACTCCAGGCTTCAACTAATCAACTAATTCAGCTAATCAAAAATCATAAAAGTGACTGATCTGTTATTCCGTGTGAAGACGAATTCAACGAAACAAAAATCATGAAAATCGGTCAAAACGTTCTTAAATGGTGCAACTAACATTGTTTTATATATTGGATATACTTTACATGTGAATTAAAATATATAAAATTGACTTTTTTATTAACATTTCAAGTACCTGATTTTTATCTGAGTTTGTAATGACTTAAATTACCTGAGCTTATTTTCCAGTTTCCACATTTGAAAAAATATTTAGTAAAGGGGAGTTATTCAATTCTAATTGATCATTCAGTTAAATTACCCGAATTCCTGAATCTATTGATTTCTAAACATTCTAGAAGATTGGGGTTTTAAACTCTTCTCTTCTAAATGAAACACGTCATATTCATGATTAAACTCATGTTCTTCTGCTAAAAGGTAGTTTACAAATGTGGAATCGATCTTTCCATTTACAAAACTACTTCTACGTTCCTTAATTATTTGGGAAGATGTTCTCCCTGGTTGCCCAATATACATTTTTGGGCAAGAGCCACAAGTCAGATTATATACTCCTAATCTATGCGACACCGAAGTTTTGTCTTTATTCATGTCTTTCGCATAACGATAATGCACCTGCTCACTTCTCAGTGCTTGTTCGTAAGTTTTTGCCCAAAAACACCAGCGTTATCATACCTCGGTCACAGTATTCACCAGATTTGGCCCCATGCGACTTTTCCCTGCTCCCAAGATTGAAGAGACCCCTCAAAGAACGGCATTTTGCGACGATTGAGGACATAAAAACCAAATCACTGAGAGATCTCGAGGACATACCAAAAAGCAGCATATCAGAACTGCTTTAAGGATTGGGAAAAAAATGAAAATTAACCTAATTTTTTGAACAGACGGTGCATATGAAACATTTTGAAAAATCTTTCGTTGAAATTTGCCAGAACGAGATATATTGACGATGTCTCCGCTATTTGGAATGAAAGTCATAATGATCTGATTTTTTTTTAAATTATCTTGACGAACAACTTTTTTCGCAGGATGTTGAAAAACAAGTTTTCGTGAAGCTTGAACTAGGTTATTCGAGAGAAGTGTTCTTTGCATATGATAAAATATATTTCGAGTTTGAACTCATTTTTTATTGACATATTATACGGGTATTTATATATTTACGAGTATATTACGTCATCAATATCGTGAATGTGCGTACATTTATATTTATTTATAAAATGTTCATTTATTTCAGGTGAACTATATAAATAGTTGGAATGGGTAATTGGAAGTAATAAATTTAAATATATTTGACTTCATTGCGTTCACGTAGGTAGGAAAACGTTTCGCCCGAAATAGAATTTTTGTCTTCCCACCAGGTCTTATAAAAAGGAAGAACTCGTTAAAAACAAGTTGTGAAAGTCTTCAACCGATCTGCTCAAATGAAACCACGTTTGTTCTTAGTGCTCTGCATGATCCAAAAAGTTACTGGAATCGAACTGACACAACTTGAACAAATATACAAGATGTTTACAATGCTGTTGCCAGTCTTCATTGAGAGTGCCAACAAACAATTCTCACGCATAAATTCTCTACAAAAAGTTCAATTCATGATTACTAAAAAATCGAAAATAATAAACTTCCCCAATTGTACCTACTCGTTTATGACTGTGTGAAGGGACATTAAGAGGTTCAGTTAGCTGATGAGATTTGTTGTTCAGAATGTATGCGACTCCTTCAAACTTTCTTTCGAACCAGTGTTTCTCTCTATGGATGACAACTTGCCGGTTCAAGCCACCTTTCCAATTTAGGACATTCAATGACCTCTCCGGTTTCTCCGTCGATATTAATTATTCACATTCTGAATAAAATAGTCGATAGATGCATTTCTTGGAGTCACTTTTCACATTTTTTGTTTGGTCTTCATAAGGTTTAAGGCAGATGAGAAAATGTGGATTTCAAATAGGTTTTGATATGGTCTTATGTTTCTCCGATATTACTTTTTCATAAGTAAAAAAACAGCACTGGTTGTACCAGCAACTTTTTTGAATATCTTCTTTCTAGATCTCTCTAGATCAAGCAGCATTCTGATGATGGTTTTCTTTGTGGATGAGCGTTGATTTATAAAATTTGCCACTTGATGGTTCTTCTTGTTAGTTTGAAGCCTAGGAAGATATTTTCTATTTAGGACTGATTGGATGGCCTCACGTTGCTAGGACATTTTGTTATAATTCTGGCAGGGACCTTGCAGTGGAGATTTACCATACACGCAGGCATATATCGCAATAAAATTCAGAGTGTATTCCAACCCGTTCCAATAAAACATTCAATTGTAGTCTCGAGTACTATAAATATGCTATATCTCAACTAGACAGGGGATACGTGGCCCTCGACAGTAAAGGTTCAATAACCAGTCCATCAACTTGTGTGAAAAAATCTCTACATTCGTTGGGTTTCAATAAAGCTATTGGAAAATGAGAATTGGAAATTCCAACATTAGCACCAAGAGGCAGCTATGCACAGAAAAAAAAGAGATATTATTTTCAGCGTTTTTCTGCATGAACATGAATATTTTGATACTGAAATTCAACTTCCTACAGATATAATTCAAAACAACGATCTAAAATGTGTCTTAATCGGCGAAGAAATATTTTTTCAATCGGAAAAGTAGCCAAATTTTTGTTTTAAGCTGCAAGTGTACTAGTTTGTTTGACAAAAAGTTAATTGATGACTTTACAACTTCTCAGAAGTTATTTGGTTGGTAGAAAACAAATGGTTAAAATAAATAATACTGTCAGCTCACAAAAGGAAATTATCTATGGTATACCACAGGGAACTGTGATTGGATCCACGCTCTTCTCAATATATAATTAACAGCCTACTAACTATGAAAATAGATGGTTCAATTTACAGTTTTGTTGATGACACGGCCATACTTTACAACGACGAAATTTGGAGTAGTTTGAAAACCAAAGTTGAAAATCAAATCGGAACATTGAAAGATTGGTTCGATCACAAGTCACTCACGATTAACTTTGAAAAAACCAAGTTTCTGCCGTTCGCAAGCTACGAAAGTCATTTGCCAAACTATGAAAATTTCACGAGCAGACCGAATTAAGTACCTGGGAGTTACAATAGATCCTCATCTTAGGTGGAATGAACATATTACCCAGATCTCAAAATCGCTAAGATGCATACTACATAAATTTAAATACTTGAGATCTATCCTCGATATCAATCACCTTAAAATGATATACTACGCCTTAGTACAATCTCGACTCCAGTATGCTACACAAACCACCTACTATAGTAGTTTGTGGTATGCTATACTGAGCTGGGGTGGTATTTTAGATAACCACCTTATGGAAGTTGAAGTACTTACTACAGATAAATATACTTGAAATTATGTACATGTACGTGCACGTGTACTTGTACATGTATGGACATGTACAAGACCTACATTTATACAATAAATAATAGCAACACAAGACAATAGTTATCCAAAGTTCAAAATCTGTTATACTTTCTTTTTAAACTGTTGCACATGCAACTTCTCACTCAAATGTATCTATCAAAGTACTTCAATTTAATATTCTATTTATGTTCATAATTATTTATTATATACTTCCAACTATTTTATATACAGTGTCATCCCCAAAGTATGCACCATATGGGAAACTTATTTATTAAGGGTTTTTCGACAAAAAGTTATTCTCGATAAAAGTTTGTGCATCCCCTGAAACTAAACATGCAACAACAAAATACAGGACAACACACGTAATATACCAGAAGTCTTCGAATATTGGATTTTGTGACAAGAGTAAAGTACTCTTATTTTGAAAAATCTCGGGAAATGTTATTTAAAAAAGTTGTTCAGCATTGAAAAATGCATCTAGATTTGAAGTCATGGCTATCTAAGTGAAGTTTTATTTTTTCACCCATTTTTTCAAAATGGCGACTACGAAAAAACAATTTTGCTAAAACGATAAATAGACAGCATACGACAGTATATGACGGTTCATTTTGAAAGCCTGTAATATTACAAATTACCCAACTATGGTGTTAACCACGATCAGTTTTTTTGAAAAGTAAATTAAAGTTATTTTTATTTTTTGTTGACACCGAAAATTACTTAAAATTATACAGTATTGTAATAAGACCGCCCAACCTCAATATCAAATACTTACCTCACAAATAATTGAACTATATTGCTGAAAACAAAATAAATGTGCCACCAATCTCGTGACACACTTCAATTGCTTTAAGAAATACTGAACCCATCACTTCAAATACCAGTTTTATTATCAATAAACGACCGCATAACACCTGTTCAATAATGCACTTGATATGTACGTCAGAAAGGTTATGGCAGTAAGGTCAAGGTACTTAAACCGTTCAGGCTTACTTGACTCACCCACTTTAAAGTGTTCCTACATCGTGTCATCAACCTTTGTGGATTTAGGTTTATAAATTGGATGAAATAAAAATTGTGAAAGTGATAAAAGATTCGCCGAAGCAATATTATTGAACAAATATTTATTCATTTCTTTATAGCATCAGCAGATGATTCCTTATTTGTTGTACGTATTCATGGCCGTATTTATCTGAATGTTTGACTGCATGATGTGTATGAGTTAGAAGTAACTTTCACTCGGCTAAATTCATTACTGTAAAAACGTTGTCACAAGTCTACTGACATGTTCAGAAGTTTGAAGTAACTAATAATATATCGTTTATAGGTACACTTGCCATAGGTACACTTGCAAACACCATTGAGTTTCTGCAAAACAATTATCCCAGCGCCGAAATTTCCATATTCGGTGACTTCAATGTCCGCAATATCGAATGGCTCAAATTTTCATATATCAAGAAAGGACAAGGTCGTGCAGCTAAGGCTTTTGTAATAACCAGCGGACTTACTCAGTTTATAGATGAGCCAATCAGGATTCCTGACCGTGATAGAGAATATGCTAGACTTCTGCATCTAAACCTAACAACCAATACAGATATTTACACAGTCACCGTTAGGTCTCCATAGGAATCTTCTGACCACAAACTCATTACAGTGTTGAGTGGATTACCGATAAATGTTGGGAATAATCTATGCCACGCAGAGTTTGACATTACAGATCTGCTCAGTGGGAGGATCTTCAGGACCCATTTCCAAAAATATCCCTGATGTTTTGTTTCAGCTCTAATGATCCATCAACTTGTGCTTCTGAAGTAATAGAAGTTATTCTATCATCCATGGATGCATATATTCCTTTTTTCAATGAAACGAACTTCTAACGGCAAACCTTAGTTCAACAAAAATTGCGAGCAAGGTGTAGCCTATAAAAATCTCGCCTACAGGCAGTGGCACCAAAATCCCAGTGCCAAAAATCGAACTAGGTTCGTTAATACTCGCAACAGCAGCAAACTTAGGATAAATGAAGGCAAAGAACTTCACAATCAGAGAATTAGGGATAAATTGCTTGCCACAATCCCAACGGGTCCTAGATCGTTCTGGTCGGTAGCTGAAGCTGTTAATCAAAACTTTACAAAATCCACAATTCCACCACTAACACAAGCCGATGGTTCATATGTAACAACAGCCACAGAAAAAGTAACTCTACTAGCTGAACAATTTGCGACCCACTGTTTCCACACTAGAATCCACAATGCCGGAAATTACTTCTCGACAACGTCTAGTCAGGCAAATTTTAAAACAGCTCAATATCAACAAGGCGTCTAATCCTGAGGAAGTGCCCGTCATCGTACTTGAAAAGTGCGCAATTGAATTCGCACCAGTATTCAGAGGATGCCGTGTGCGATTTCATGGGTCATGTCTATAAAGGTATTGACTCAGGACAATATGTATCCGGTATCTTCTTCGATCTTTCATGCGCCTTCGATAGTCTACAATTAGATTTTCTTTTACAAAAACTCTGCACAAAATGAATTAGAGGAAATATGCTTGAACTTATGCAGATGCAGTCATACCAAGTTAATAGAGAATCCTATGTTAAAGTTGAAAACTGTTGTTCTGAGCATATGACGAATGATATTGGGGTTTCTCAGGGGTCCGTCCTGGGGCCACTAATGTTGATCATATTTATGAACGATATGCCTGAGTTCTTAGCATTTGAAAATTGGTGTAATAGAAATAATCTCATCTTGAACTTGAATAAAACCGTATGTATCAATTTCAAATGCCAGGAAATTCACAATAACATAACTATTGATATTGTATCAACTAGTACCAATACAAAATTTCTAGGGACCTATCTAGATCAGTGCAGTGACCAACTGCAGCATGTTTGCAAGAAATTAAGCTCAGGATTTTATGCAATTTTAAAACTGATGTCTACTGTGAATCAGATGGCTTTTATTGATACTTAGTATGCATTGATTTACTCCCATTTGGCATATAATGTTATTTTATGGGGGGATTGTGTAAATTCTGGAAGAGCGTTCATATGTCAAAAGCGAATTATTCGTCTCATTTTTAATATAAAAAATAGAAACAGATGTAAAGCCGCTTTTTCAAAGTACAATATTCTAACATTTCCCTGTATTTATCTATATAAATTATCAATATTTGTAAAGCAACATATTAATAAATTTACAAAAAACTCGGATTATCATTCATATCCTACAAGAAACGCCGATGAATTTTCAGTTACAAAGCATTATTTGAAGATATTTGAAAGATCTCCAGACTATGCAGGTATAAGGATATTCAATAAACTTCCACAACATCTCAAAAAACTGGACCATAAAAAATTCAAAAAAGAATTAAAAACATTTTTGTGTGCAAAAGCCTATTACTCCATCATTGAATTCCTGAATGATGATTTTTGATTTACTTGTTGTTTGAGAGTTACACATGTTTGTCTGTTCTTTAGTACTATTAGTGTTTGTGACATTTTATTATATTGTGTTCAATGTAACAGTATTTGACGTGTACATATATCCTAAGGATGGCTACTATGTAGCGGGTGCAAATAAATTATTTTGATTTTGATTCTGCAGAATTTTCAACCTGTCTTACAAAGAAGGGGTTTACCGTCTTGTTGGAAGATTACTCGCGTTCAGCCTATTCCCAAAAAGGGCAAGAGAAATCTCTCAAATAATTATAGACGAGTCGCTTTGCTATCAGTGTTATCAATAATCATGAAGAAAGCCATAAACCACCACAACCTTAAATATTTGGAAGGCTTCAACATTCTGAGCGACCATCGATATGGCTTTCGGAAACAAAGATCAACAGACGACCTTCTGTCGTATGTCACCCATATTTGGAATAACTCAGTCAAGGAATATGGAGAATCAAGAGCTGTTGTGCTTGATATTTCTAAGGCCTTTGACCGTGTGTGGCATAAGGATTTGCTAGCCAAACTTTGATGCTATGGCTTCTCAGATCATTTTTGTGTATGGCTCTCCAGCTTCCTGGAAGAACGTCCCCTGCAAGTAACAGTCGATAGAATACTTTTACCATCAATTCTGGTGCTCCCCAGGGATACTGTCTAAACACTTTTTTTATTGTATATCAACGACGTATTAGAAAAAACGAAGAATCGAATACACCAGCAGCAGGAGGTTGAAATCTAGAAGTGATTTCGAATTGGGGTAAAACTAACCAGGTTCAAATCAATGCCACAATAATAAAGGCATTGGTTTTCTCCAAAAAGATAAATGTCTCCAAACCGGATATAATAATGTCAGGACAGACAATTCCGCTTTCTGCTTTAGTAAGTTTGTTGGGGGTTGAAATGGACACCAATATGTCTTGGCACAATCATGTTGATGGAATTGCAAAGGCTGCTTCTCAAAAGTTTGGAACACTGTTCCGAACCAGAAAACTGTACACACCACAGCAACTTTTGATGCTTTATAAAGCTCAGATTAGACCTTCTTTGGAGTATTGTTCTCTGGATGGAATATCCAGAAAAAAAGCCATCCGCCTAATTGGAGACGCGAATATCACGTGCAACCTTGATAGCCTGGAACATCGAAGAAAGGTTGGAGATTTGTCTCTCTTCTATAGATACTTTCACTGGAGGTGTTCAAGTTACTTGGCACATTTAATTCCTCCAAGAGCGATACATATCAGAAATACGCGAAGGACTGTGGCTGCCCATCGTTTTAAATGAACATTGAATTTCCTATTCAGTTTGTACCCCAAACATTCGTTATGCAATCTAATCAATCCACTTGTGTATCTTGATTCATACGAAAGACATATTAATTTAAATAAGTGTCTTTTTGAAAAGTCAAAGAATTACGATGATTCTCCCTGAATTTTCCTTTCATATTTAACTTATCTACTATATCCTGATTACATTTTTTTCAACATCGTATCTTTACTCAAGAGACTCGTCATATTACTAAATATTATATTTCCTGGCGAATTCACCAATATTACAAATTCTCATTTCCTGCTCTAATTTACTAGCGGTGCCTGACGTGACTCATTTCGAAAACCATCTGGTTTCACTATTCATTTTTTCCGTGAAATTCGGATATATCTAGTTTGACAGTGTATTCACGGAAAGTCTGACGTAGCATTTCCTGTCAGAAGATAAAAACAATGTATGAAAATATCCATATTCAACAACGAGAGAACTAGCCATTATGTGGCAGCTAGATATGAACATATTTAGCTCTATGAGTTGCCTATTCATCTGATTGGAGATCAGAGAAGTATTAGTATTCTCTGATCTGTTTGGAGATCGGAGAAGTATTAGTATTCCCTGATCTGTTTGGATATCAGAGAAGTATTAGTATTCTCGAATCTGTTTGGAGATCAGAGAAGTATTAGTATTGTCTGATCTGTTTGAAAATCAGAGAAGTATTAGTATTCTCTGATTTGTTTGGAGATAAGAGAAGTATAAGTAGTATCTAATATGTTTGTATCAGAGAAGTGTTACTATTCTCTGATCTGTTTGGAGATCAGAGAAGTATTAGTATTTTCTGATCTGTTTGGATATCAGAGAAGTATTAGTATTCTTGGATCTGTTTGGAGATCAGAGAAGTAATAGTATTCTCTGATCTGTTTGAAAATCAGAGAAGTATTAGTATTCTCTGATTTGTTTGGAGATCAGAGAAGTATTAGTATTCTCTGATCTGTTTGGAGATTAGAGAAGTATTAGTATTCTCTGATCTGTTTGAAGATCAAAGAAGTATTAGTATCATCTGATCTGTGTGGAGATCAGAGAAGTATTAGTATTGTCTGATCTGTTTGGAGATCGGAGAAGTATTAGTATTCTCTGATCTGTTTGGAGATAAGAGAAGTATAAGTAGTATCTAATATGTTTGTAGATCAGAGAAGTATTAGTAATTTCTGATCTGTTTGGATATCAGAGAAGTATTAGTATTCTCGGATCTGTTTGGAGATCAGAAAAGTAATAGTATTCTCTGATCTGTTTAAAAATCAGAGAAGTATTAGTATCATCTGATCTGTTTGGAGATCAGAGAAGTAGTAGTATTCTCTGATCTGTTTGGAGATCAGAGAAGTATTAGTATTCGTTGATCTGTTTGGAGATCAGAGAAGTATTAGAACGAAATACGATTGGAAAGAAAATGAGAGACGAACAAAAGTAGGAACTCTTATTTTCAATAGACCTCGTATTAAAGAAGGAACATTTACGATTTAACATCCTGTAAATAGCAATTTATCGCAATCATCATGAGATTTAGCACATTGTATTAGCGGAATTTTGCGGAACGGTGACCTGGAATCGATTATAAAAAAACAAAACAACTGCGTGTGACCAATTTCGCGGTGAAAGTAAAAAGTTACTTTGTCGAGAACGGACCGAGTCCAAGTTCAAGCTCACTGAAATATCGTTCAAACGAATGTGCTTTCACACTCTATTGACACACCACTGATATATTGTGACATAAATAATGGAAATGTACTTTCGAAACTGGTACACTGAGTTGAGAATGGTTTGTAAACTATTAAGTATTCTTGTAATTGAAACTATATTCTCTTTGCGAGGATTTCAATATTGATATTGCTGTTATTGAAATATTTTTGGTGGATTTCAACTGTTTATCAACAAAGTACAATTTACGAAAGCGAAACATAAAACTTATGTAACTATTTATTTAATTGGTAGCAAATTGCCAAAAACGACTCTCCTCGATAGGAAGACTTAACAGATTGTCTCTGGTCTGGATCCCTGGCCATCCGTCACACTGGAACCCGCTTTGAAAAAAATCTACTTTTTTTAGTCTACTTTACCTACAAACGATATTAATTAATGTTCATTTTTTTAGAGTCTTATCGGTTACTGAGAAAGCACTGATTACTAATATTATTCTAACTACGAAGGACGAGTAATAATGTGCCAAAAAGTTCTTAAATGGGTTCTAAATTGATTGTAGTTTATTGTAATAACAACACAATATCAATTTATTTTATATTCTTTTGAAGTATAGCAAAAAAACGACGATAACAAGACTGAATGATAAAATAACAATTGTCCTCAAACTACAAATGATGGACTTGATTGTAGCTGAAATTAGATTTTTGTAGTTACCATTGAACACATCAAAAATGAATTAAATAAAATCGAGTATTTTTCAACTAAACTAACCTAACATAACCTAACCAACATATGTAGGTAACCTGAAATCTGAAGTGGAAACTAATGTATTTTAGAATACTTTATTTGGTAAAAGCATCTTTCCTCAACATCTAATCTGACTTCCGAATTCAAAAACGAACTCATTTCAGTATGTTGGAAATAATTCTTTATCCTAAACATCTAACATGAGTTCGTTTTTGAATTTGGAAGTCAGATTAGATGTTGAGGGTAGATGTTTTTTCCAAATAAAGCGTTCTAAAATACGTTAGTTTTCACATATTACTCGTTCTCGTCTGCTGCTGATAGGTACTAAACGTAAAAGGGCTGAATTAGTGAACAAAATAGATTGTTAATGAATGTAAAAATCTTGGTCTGTGGTTAGACTCAGACCTTAGATTCAATAAACATGTTAGTAGTCTATGTCAAAGCTCCTACTCCATATTACGGCATCTGTATCGCAACCGGGATGTTACGACTCCTAAACTAAAACTGAAACTTTGTGAAACTCTTATTCTATCTAAAGTCTCCTACTGTGACCATATTTCACTGAAATTCGAAGAATCAGGTTGGCTTAAACTCGATAAACTCGATAAAAAAATGTATGCTACGCATAAATTCCTATCCGAGAGAAAACCATCGTATATTTTCAAAAGGTACAGCACATTTGGGTGCCGTCAATCAAGAACGAGAAATCGGGATACATTCATCATCCCTAAACACATTTCAGCCTGTTTCACTCAAAGTTTCATTTACAATTCCATCATTCTTTATAATGCTCTACCTTGTGAATTTAAGCATTACTCTCTGTATAATTTTAAGAAAAAAATCAAATCTTATCTTCACTGATTCAGATTGATCTAATGTGAAACTCATACCTCTGTGCATCTTCGTGATGATTCTTTTGTTTATACATATGTGTGTATGTATATGTATATTTGTGTGTACGTATGTATATGAGGACTTATTGTGTATCTATATATGTATATATGTATATATATATATGTATGTATGTATTGTATGTGTATATATGTATATATGTGAGTTAGATATGTGTTTATGGTGTATGTTTGTTGGATTTGCTTATTATTTGATGATTAGTTGTTAATATTATTTGCTATTTCATAGGTTTTTTTTTTTTTAATTTCATAAATACCTAGGTTAAGTTGAAAAACAGCATAAGCTGAACTTCGCCTTTCATCAATTGTTTCACTGTGTTTAATTTGTAATTATTCGATGAATAAAGCCGATTATTATTATTATTATTATTATTATTATTATTATTATTATATCTGCAGGTGTAGGCCAAGACTCGCCGAACACACACTCTCTTATTGACGATAACTCCGGGCACTCGCATAGGACATGCCTAACAGTCTCATCATCCTGTTCACACATCCAGCATAAAAGTGTGTCCACTAGCCCCATATTATGGAGGTGTTTCCTTAGTTGTCAGTAGCCAGTCAGAAATCCTACTGTTAAGCGTAGGTTTTTCCTGGTCATCGCCAGATATTTCTTCGGCGCCAGCTTCTCAGGGTCGCCCAAGGATGCAAGATTGCATCTTTTGATTCCATCCCATCTCTTTAGGGATTGAGCATGTGTGTAACGTTTGGCTAGTTCCGCAATTGTCGAAGTCATCAGGGCGTAGATGTCACTGGGTCCTAAAAGTCTTAGTCCACAGCCGCTTCCTTGGCTAAAGAGTCGGCACTGCAATTACCCCCACTCATATAGTGACCTTTAACCCACCTCAGGATAATGTTATTATCTACCGAGGCTTTGGCTAAATCTTGGTGGCACTCTAGTACTTGCCCAACTCATGGGGACTAATTTGGTCTACCTCAACATCAAAACTTGGAAAAATTGGATTCGCTGAACGCCTCGAGACCAATCAGTCTCGTTCAATTCCTATCAAAACTCCAGAAGAACCACTTGACTGGCATATTAGGGACACAGAACTGGTTAACAGAGCATTACATCGAGACCAATTGTGTACAGGTCAGGTATATCAACAGCAACGGCTTTATGTCGAGTCACAGGAAAAGCAGAAAATGCTTACAAGAACAAAGAAGTGTTTTGGCTACTTTCTTGGATACTGGGGGCTTATTCGATAATACATCTCTAGAATTTTCTAAGAATATGCTCATCTGATTTCGCTGGCCAGAAAACCTTAGTCAATTTTTGAAAATCGGTCGTAAAATAAATCAACATTGCTTAAGATATATTTATATTATGACTTTTGGAACTCTCTCGGGAAATTTCCCACTAATTTGTAGTTAGGAAATCATTGATTTGTGACGAAAGTGGGGCACATTTTGTTATATTTATAAGTAAGTTAGTGAGTATAATTATTCAATTCAGTTGTAACACAGATACATATTCGTCTATGACAGAAGAAGAATACTAGAACCAATGAAAGTTTCGGCTACCTAAACAAGTTGTATTGTAGCTAGCAAACAAAATAGTAATTCTAATCCTAACCAGGTATCCTAATTTTTTCAAGCACTTCTGGAAAATTCTTAAAGCGCTCTTAGAGCTGTGCCTGTGCGAAAGTAGATAGCGATTCACATTGACTTTTAATCGTTCTCAGGAAGTTCATTCCACATAAATGCAGTTCTCCAGATGAAAGAGTTCTTAAACAGTGAAGTTCGAAGTGTAGTGAGTTGAACCTCAAAACGATGAGCAGACACAGTCCGTCACGCATTCCTGATATGTACAGCTCTTGGTGGAATCAAATGTACCAGGTCACTTGAACACCACCTGTGGAAGTATCTATAAGAGCGAGACAAATCTCCAACTTTTCTTCAATAATCCAGGCTATCAAGGTTGCATATCATGTTCCTGTCTCAAATCAAGCGGATGGCTCTTTTGTGGATGGAATCCAGCAGCTTTAGGGTATGCTTAGGGGCGGAGCTCCATACATGTGAACAATACTCCAAAGAAGGTCTGATCTAAGCTTTATAAAGCATCAAAAGTTGCTGTGGTGTGTACAGTTTTCTGGTTCGGAACAGTGTTCCAAGCTGTTGAGGAACAGCCTTTGCAATTCCAGCGACATGATTGTGCCAAGACATATTGGTGTCCATTTGAACCTCCAACAAACTTATCGAAGCAGAAAGCGGAATTGTCTGTCCTGACATTATTATATCCGGTTCGGAAACATTCATCTTCTTGGAGAAAACCGATGCCTGGGTTTTTGTGGCATTGATTTGAACCTGGTTAGTTTCACCCCAATTCAAAATCCCTTCCAGATCCTCATTAAGGTATGCAACCTCCTGCCATCGGTGAAGATGTGCATCCGCAGGGTGGAGAAAGAAATATATAGGAAGAAGAAGAGACAGGACGAGAGTAATATGTGTAATTGAGGACTTGTTTACTTTATGGTGATTTATGATCACTCAAATGAATTGAATAAAAACCCGAAACCGGTAGTATAAATAAAATCTACCAGTGGTATTAAGATAAAAGTGTTTTTATTCATTTCATTTAACAGGACGTGATGCGCTCTGGAATTCACTTTTTCAACTGTCTTTTGAATTTAAGCCTTTTTTCTAATACCTAACAATGTTCCACATAGACAGTTGTGAAGTTTAGGTCCAACGTACGTCATACTTTTTTGATTAATAATAATATATTAATAATAATCATTATTTCAGAATATGTCAACAATACAATAAACATATAATGACAACATATAATGAAATGGCGTCACTGAGGGTTAAAAGACACAATAACCTTGCGTAAATAGAAATATAAGACGCATAAATAAAGACAATTTTAAAAATTATGATTAAAATACTCCGCAATATTATAAGGTTCCAGATGTATGAGTATCTTTTTTATTTCTCTTTTGAATTTATTGATGCTGACCAATGCTTTTATTCTATCTGGTAATTTATTGAACAACCTAATGCACATATATTGTGCATTAGGTTGTTTCTTTCTTTCTTTCTTTCTGTTTTTCATATTTATGCTTGATGGACGCTATCTTGGACGAAACAGGATCGTATTAGTTTTTGATTCATTAAGAATCAATTTATTACTTTCAAACCAATGTTTGGTATAGCCAAATAGATTACTTGCATTTTGCATAAGATCTGGAAAATTATCACCCCCGCATGAAAGGTTTGTGTCATCAGCATAATTTGTAATAAACTTCTTCAATATTGGTTGCACATAGATCATTCATGAAAATTATGAAAAATATTGGACCGATAATACTACCCTGTGGTATTCCGATATTTGATGATGATATTTCAGATTTATACATTTTTCCTTGATTCTTAATGCACACTCTTTGAGTTCGTTCAGTGAGATAAGATTTAGCCCATTTCAGAGCATTCCCTCTAACACCATATCTCTCTAGTTTAACCATCAACAGGTTTTTATCCAAACAATCATATGCGTGAGTATGCATCGTGGAACATTCATGATCTCAACTGAACTGTTGGGAGTATCGAAAGTATGCTGTACAAATTTAATACAAATATAGGAAGTAGTATAGTTGATCTTTTGATGACTCCAACTTGGTTGGTGAAACGGTGCAGTCCTCTCTAGAGAACCAACAAGTAGACCAGATTCCTCAATTGGAGTTTTTATTTCAGATTCAGTCTGCAAAGCACAGCGAAACAAATGATCAACACAATTGCAGAATAATGTTCAAAAATATAATAAACAATTACTAATATCGTTTGGAGATATAACGGCATTCCTGTCTTGGAATCGTGAAATCAATTTCAACTTGAAATGTGTTTAAGGTACAACTTACCGGTGAGCACAGCAGTTGCTGCAGTCTTTCTTGTGCTTCTTGTCCACGTTTCGGTCTGATGAGCAGGTATATCTTAGATACTCCTGGACAGGCTCTGAGTAACTTTTCCAGTAACACTTTTCCCATGAAACCCGTGCCTCCAGTGATGAAAACCGTCTTTCCACTGTAAAAGTCACTAACACTACTCAAATTGGTCATCTCGTTATTTTTCAAAGCCGACATTCTTCGTATTCCGTTCACCATGTATGATGCTATATTGATTTTTTTGGCGCAATTACTGGACTTCTAGAGGGTTATCAGCGTTGAAAAGCGTATCGACATCTGCGTCTTCTTTCATAAATGTTTATCTTCTGCTAGGAAATTGTGCTTCAGTGGAAGGATGACGCGAATGGAAGCTGTTTTAGATCATTATGGTTTTCTACCTGCAATTGAAGAATATGTCATCAGCTTAATGTCAGAAAGACTTTTCATATAGGCTGCGTTCAAGGTTTTCAGCACATATCTGCGGTTGACAGAAAACTATCAATATTATGAGTTGAATAATGTCAGAAATGGTTTGTTAGCACAAAAAGCATACGTTTTTATACTGGACTGAATATCTGTGGAAGAAGCAAAAAAAATTACTTCGGAATTTACAGTTGGGTTAGGTTAGGTCAAAAGAAAGTGGGTCTATTCGATCCTCCACAGCAACCCGCAAGGGTTTATTGTGGCTCTCGCCTATTCACACTCGACCAAATAACCCCAGCTTCTTAACGAAGCCGATTGTTTGTTTGAAGGTGGTTGACAATGTTTTGTGGTGTATTTCATCAGTTCGGACTGAGATAGTTGTCTAATATAATATACATTGATTTGACAACACCGAAAAAATTTTAAAATATTAACCGAAAATAACAATTTTATTAAACAAAAAACTGAAATTACAAAGAAATAACATACAAGCAACAACCAAACGAATCAAAATTGAAATATTAATAAAAGCTGAAAATTGAAAAATCAAAAATATTATTAGCAAAAAATTAAAAAATAAAAATTAAAAGATTTCAAACCAAGTTATGTCACGACATTTTGATTATTAGTATCCACAATCGTCTTCGGGTGATAACTGGACTTATTCAGCGTTGTTCTAGGGAGTTTGTTTTTGGTACTGAATTTATCCATCAAAAAGTACTGAATTTGTAGTAAACAGTACTGAATCGATCAATTTCTCCCACCTTAGAAAAAATTTTCTGAATATAGGGCATATATATGAGTGTTTAACAGGTTGTGAATTATGAAAAATTCAAAGACAAATTGGCCTTTATGTATCAAATATGATTCATCAATGGACCATAGGTAAAAAACAGTTTTGACAATTATCATTGACAATGTTGACTATAATGACAATGGCCATGATTTCTTAGATGATTATGAAACTGACCCACCACGTTTAACGTATATTTGTAATTATCAACAATTGACGTTATTCGATAAGGATAAAGTGATGGCCCGTTTCCATAATTCCTTATTGGGAACCATGATTTCTGAATCAACTGTCAATGTCTTTTCATATTATCACAATATTTAACCCACATTATTCATTGGCAACTGCCAAAGAACAAAAATAAACACTAAGTAATAACAATTCAGAAGTATTTTATTCAAAATGGAGTCAAATATAGCTTAAATTATTGTGACAGTTATGACAACCATGAATTATGTCATAACTGCCACTGTCATTTCACGCTGTCACAATAATTTGGCTATATATGACTCCATTTTGAATAAAATACTTTTGAAATGTTATTGCGTAGTGTTTATTTAATTTCATCATGAAATTAATCTGAAAATTCTTCATTTTCTTAAAAAGCAGATTCCAAGGTATCATCTTGATAATTGATATTTTCGGAAATCAAATTTATAGAAGGTTTATGATTGAAAGAGTTACTACCTTTCAACATTTCTTTGGTATGGAGGAGGGAATCACAAGTCGAGACTAATAACCTATTTCTGTTTTTTGATTTAATCAGCGCTAATAAAAACCAATGACAAAAATCTCAAAACAAAACACTCAGACTTCAGTTGTCAATTGTCAAGTCAATGCAAAGGATCAGTTCTTCTTCTTATTTTTTTAGGTCGTAATGTTTTGTGACTTCTGAGTTCTTCAAATTACATATGTTTTGATATTTCTCATTACTTTTGATCATATGTTTGATTTGACTGATAAATAATTCAAAAAGATCTAGTTGAAAAGTACTGTTTTTGTTATAAAGTACTGACGTATTATGAATTCTTGAAAAGTACTGCTCTTCACTCTTTCCGCTTCATTGGTTTTAGCGGGAGATGACCGTTTGGCGGGAGTTGGTCGTTTTTCGCTTGATGAGAGGTTTCCATATGTTACGTATCTCTACGCTGGCTTGACTAAATGCGTTGTTGGACAACATATACGCGGCTTCTTTGAATTTTCTCCTAAACCAGTGTTCCTCTATGTGGATGATCTCAGCTTGAGTCCACTTGTTGCTAAGTCCAAACATGATCTGCTATTCCGGATTTGCTGGTTTCTCCTCGCTGTGTGTGTTTTTTGTGCTCAGCAATGCGAACTTTCAATGGCCTCTTAGTTTCACCGATGTATGATTCTCCGCACTCGCAGGGTATCCGGTAAATGCAATTCTTGGAATCGCAGTCCGCGTTTGGTGGCCTCGTTTTCGTGAGGCTGCTACGGATAGTGTTCCCAGATCTGAAGCAAGTCCTGATGTTATACTTGGACTCAATCCGTCTTACCCTTTCCGATAATCCTCTGATGTAGGAAAGTACAAGTACCTATTAGACAATGGAAGTCCGAACTGATGAAATACACCACGAAACATTGTCAACCACCTTACACAAGTCTATATGCAGCCCAACTAACTTCTTTTACAGTACTCGTAATAAAAAATGGATTCAATACATTTGTCAACTCTGAATTTGCAGTTGGAGGTTAATGTTGCTGTTAGCAACAGACCTGGTGAGCGCACTGTATGAAGCTATTAGAGAACAAAATTATGTATTGTTGAATCTTACAATGAATGCTAAAAACTGAGAGACGTGACTCTTTGCGAAGAGTCAACGTCGCAGGATCAGAAAACTCCAGGAGACTGTGATTCAATCCAGCTTACTAGCTGAAAAAAGATGATTGCGGATGAGAAGCAGTAACACACAGAAGATAACGCATAGACCTCTTCGGTATCAAATAGTTTTCGTAAGGGGAGAAGTCATTGCCCTTACTTACGACTAAATGGTATAATTATGGAGAATAATTGGTAATTTTTATTCAATGGTGAATACATCAGTATAGATGTCTTCACAATACTTGTAAATCCCAACTATGAAATTAAAAATCGGCATCTGTGGAGTTTTTCTCCTGTAATCTCCATAATTAACAGTGGAATTAGCATATTCATATTCTTCTTATTGCACTGAAATCCAAACTGTTTTTTTTTTTTTTTTTTGAAAGAAAGAAATGCTTTATTGACTACGATATGCACAATATACATGAGTAGTACGTCAATTTACAAAGAGTGTTGAAACATCCCGTGATTTATATAAACACATACTTATTCGCAGTAGACAAAGACAAAAAATATACAATTATGTAAAGAAATAAAATATATATATAAAAAAAATATATGCGATGGGGGCATCAGCATTGATTGGATTGAATTGATATTGCCTCCAGATATTCACTAACGGAATAAAAACAGTTATCAATGAGTGCTTTTTTAATAACTGTCTTGAACGCATGCAAACCAAGACATCTTGCATTCATATCAATTTTATTGTAGAGGCTGAGATTCAATGTATTAGAATGTGATGATTTCAATCTCAACTTTAGTGGTCGCAGCTGGCAGCCACTGCGTGTTGGATAGCTGTGAAAATCAGAGTTCAGCTTGAACATTTCTTTATTTTTATGAATTTCAATGAGAGTTTGATATATGTAAATACAAGGTAGTGCCATTATCTTATGTTTGATGAAAATTTGCTTGCATGATTCATCAAAACGTGCTCCATCGATGATTCTCAGTGCTCTCTTCTGCAGTCGAAATGCTCGTATAGCCTGAGTGGAGTTACCCCACAGCAGGGTTCCATAGGATATGTGAGAGTGAAAAAGGGAGTGGTATGAGATAAGCAGTACATCAGTACTGACAATTTTTTTAAGTTTGCGTAACACAAATAGCTGACTGGACAGTTTATTGCACAAACTATCAATGTGGCTATTCCACTTAAGACCGTCATCAAGTATTATTCCCAACAGTTTGGCAGTTGACCCATTGGTAAGATTTTTGTTAGAGGAGAATGTGATGGTTTGGGTTTTATCTTTGTTCTTTTTCAGTTGATTTGTGTTAAACCAGAGTTCTGCTCTAGATTTCGTGGCTGTCATGTGTGTTTTGAGTGTAGTAAAGCTCTGATGTGAATTGAGCAGAGAAGTGTCGTCCGCAAAAGCAATACACATATCTGGCAAGAGGAAGTTAAATATGTCATTGATATATATGGTGAACAATAGTGGCCCTAAGACGGAGCCCTGTGGTACTCCGTATTGGACACTTGCTTGTTCAGAGTTACCCCCATTGACAGAAACACATTGCAGTCTATTGGATAGGTAAGATTTGAAAATGTTAAGTGGGCTTCCTCTCACGCCATAGTGTTCTAGCTTTGTTAACAGTAGCTGATGGGAAACACAGTCAAAGGCCTTGGAGAGGTCGCACAGCGTGACACCTGTTAGTTCACAGGACTCAAAACCCTCAATTATCTTTTCAACCACCCTGCTTACTGCTTGGACTGTGGAACGATTAGTACGGAAGCCAAACTGACAATCATGGATTGTGTTATGTTTGTCAAAAAATGAATTTAAACGAGTTTTTAAAATCATTTCAATAATTTTTCCTAGAATTGGAATGATTGAAATAGGCCTATAATTGTCGGGTAGGTCTTTATCGCCTTTTTTAAATATCGGTATTACCTTAGATATTTTGAAGATATCAGGGAAGACTCCCTCCACGAAGCTCAAATTAATGAGTGCTGTCAATGGATCCACAATACTTTCCCCCACTTCTTTTATGATTTTGCTATTTAGGCAAAATATATCAAAGCTGGGAGAATTTTTTAATCTTTTAATTGCTGACCACACTTCATGTTTAGTGACAGGTTCTAGAAAAAAAGAATCTTTCGGTTTCGAGGTGCGATCTAAAAAATCGATAACACAATGATTGTTCTGTGGTAACTGTTTAATTATAAAGTCAGCCACTGAAGAGAAAAAATTATTGTACTCATCTGCTGATAGATTACTACTATGTTCAGTGTTGCCTGTTTTTGCTTTGTTTCTTTCGAAATTTATTAGCTTCCAACAGTCTCTACTTTTATTTGCTGAATTTGATATGAGGTTGCTGCAAGATTCTTTTTTTGCTAAGGTAATTTCCGATAGATAGTGATTTTTGAGCTTTTTATAAGCAACTTTATCTTCTGTGGTACTTGTGCAATCAGACACAACTTTAACTGCATGCACTTGTCTCCTCAGTTCTCTCAGGTGATCATTATAAAATTTTACAGGAGTTTTATTGTTGTTTTTCACTCTCTTCGTCGGTAGAAACTTGCATACTAGATTATGTAAGCTGTTTGTAAGAAATTCAGCTAAGTCATTTACGGGTGCGTCTGTAGTGTAAAAAAATTGAAAATGAATTGAAAAAGTTTGATGCTCAATATATCACACGCCTGCAAGAAGTCAAACATTCTTGCTTAACGATGATTTTGGCTAACGTAGGAATGAGTGAAATGGACCTAAAATTCCTAGGAGAGCTCACTTCACCACCTTTATAGATCGGTATGACAATTGATGTTTTGAGAAACTGTGGAAATATACCTTCTTTGAAGGATCCATTTATCAGAGATACTAGATGGTTCAGAGCATTATCTGGAAGATTTTCAAAGATCCTAACAGAAATGTCATCAAATCCTGTTGCGGTTTTATTTTTAATTGTATGTAACGTTTCTTTCAATTCATCAATATTAGTGTCATACAAGATTAGGTTTTCATTAACATTGAAGTTTGCTAGATTTATTAGTGGATCATAAGCTACGGGTATATGTTTTGTTAATTCATCTGCAACAGAAGTATAATACTCATTCAATGTGTTCGGATTCAACTCCAAATATACTTTCTTTTTGGGTTTTTTTCCTACAAGATCATTTACTATCTTCCAACTCTCCTTTGATTTGTTGGTGGAACTATCAATGCGATTTTTATAATAATTTTCCTTTGCTAACTTTATCAACTTTCGATATACTGATCTGTACATATTGAAGATATGTACACAAACGATACGGAAATTTTGCACTATGCAAGGAAGGGTTGCAAACTTAATTATTTGAAATCCTTGGAAATTCACAAGCATAAACATTGCGGGTGCAACCTGTTAAATGATCAAATCGATTTAGTTTACTCGCCGGTTTTTAAACTGGTAGATCCGCATTGTGAACTGTAAATTCAGTTACTCAATCAAGCCAAGTACCTCTATTAGTACCTACAGGGGTGGTATATAATGGCTTATGTAATGAATCATTGATAGTTTATTGTATAAGTTTGAAAATATCCGTATAGAATGAAACTGCAATAACGTTAGTTACAAATAAAAGTGGTAAAAAACATAGAAAGTTCAATTCTTCTTCATTTCTTCAAAGAAATGATTCACGATCTCTAAAAATCAATTTAGAATCTGCTGAGAACCAAAAACTAAAGAATTTCTTCAACTCAACGACTTCAGATAAATATAAAATATTAAATGATAAAGAAACTGAAGTTGGGCGCCAAATTGCTAACCAATATGTACGACATATAGAGGAGACTCACTCAACGAAAGAGAAATCGACTTTCCTTCAATACAACTCCAACATTGGCCCTTTCAACCCCGACATCCCTAACAGTAACAATGAATTCAAAAAAGAAATACTAACGTGTCACTATAAAATAATCCAAAAATTCACTGACAAACTGCGGTACCACCACTACACTGAACTATCACCAACAGCACCACTTTCGGCTCTTAGACAACATAAATGAATCCGGACAGACGAAGAGGAGGTTACTGGGCTAAGGAAGTAGGTCAAACTGAATCATTCGATGCACAGGTTCAATGTCTTGGGCGCACCGTTAAGAATCTCGTAGAACGCTTTCTTCGATACGCCGGTGAGAGCTCAAGAAGGTACGGAAGAGTATAAATACGAGAAACATTACTGAGGATGAACAATTCGAAAGTCCATAGTTTAAGAAACAGTAGTGAATGTCAATGCCAAGCATGACATTGGCATTGCTACATTGGCAAACATTCTACATAGCTCATTTCTTGGTTATGTTCATTGTCATATAATGCTGAGGAAAACTGTCACATACAAAGATGTAAAGATTTTTTGACAACTAATAATGTGAAAGTTGAAATTATAGAAACAGTAATGAGAGTTTCGTTCAAGAATGAATCCCGAAGAGGTATCAAAATCAAAGAACTTTTATGAAGAAGTCATACCTAAATAACAATTTCAAACCTTCACAAGCCATTTCAGATGAACACCAAATGCTTTTAAATATATTAGCCACCCTATTTCTCTTATTGATGAATGATATCGCTGTGCAATTTACCGATGATAAATCTTCCACCCTAAGTTCATACAGTGTGGCCCATTTTTAATGGAAACACCCCCCTAAAATTTGAAGTTGTAAACCGATTTTAATAATTTTTTTTTCAAATGTCTTGGGACAAAATTTGAAATGTTTATTAAAGTTTCAGGGCATACTACGATATTTTTTCTTAGTCGAAAAACGAGATTTTTTATTAGCGATTTTTTTATTGAAAAATTTACTACGCCACTGGATTTAGAGTGCCTCTAAACAGGTGTGACCAAAATTTCATGAAAAAATATTCATTATTAACAAAGTTATGACAACTCAAAAATTCGAAAACTCACACAGCTAACAGTCACAATATATCATTTTTTAATGATTTCAACAATAAAGTGCCGCCAGGTGAAAAAAAAACAAATAGCGTAAATATTTTTAATGAAAATAACGGAATTACATTCACACAATTACATTCACGGCAGAGTGCCAAATCTGGTGAATACCGTGGCTGAGGCGTGTTTCTGGCCAAAAAATACCACTTCCAGAGGGCATGGCCGCCCTCTGAGATAGCGTGTTCTGCAACTGCGAATGTATCTGTTTGGCCTTAGCCACATCTTCTGTTAAGCTCAGTCAAGCGCGTTTTAACGTTTCTTCTCGTGGTTCCGACATAGAACGAACCACAACTACATGGTATTCGTTATGCTCCTGGGGTACTTAATGCATCCCTGGGGACTTTTGCTGACTTGAGACCATCTATCGTTCTTGTGTGCTTGAAAATGGCCCTAACGTCATGCTTTTCGAGGATCCTTCTAATTCGGTCCGTCACGGCGCTTATGTAGGGCATAAAAAGAGCTTACATTGGTCGTTTGCTTCAGTATCACCCAGGAGTGTTTCTATATGGGTCGTAAGTCCCGTACACGGACCAAATATTTGCAGTTGAGGCAACCACAACATTGTGGCCACGTTGACTGCAGTTCGTGGTTGACCCAACCACATTGTTGTGGTCGACTTGCGGTCATATAAACCACACTTGCAGTTGAGGCAACTGACATCAACAATTGAATGCTGTGAGACCAATATGAGAACAAACACGACGGTGTACGCGGTTGGGTACGACTGCAAGTTTGTGGTTAGTGTACGGCGGATGCCGCGATGACATCTCGGCGGAGATCAGCAGCAAGTTGACTGCAGATGCCCGTTTTGACTTTTGTGAACGCCCGTGTACGTGTAGTACAGTATTTCTTATGGGCGGCTCCGCAAAATGTGGCTCGTGTACGGGCGCACTAAGGCTCGGTTGATTTCGGCCTCGTTACATCCGTTACCCAGAAACGCAATCTTCAAATGACACATGACACATTTCCTCTTGTAGTCTTTCCGATTCGCAGACACGCCACCCCCTCTCTACCAGAGCCTTGATAACCCCTCTATTCTGTCGCGGATGATGATTGGAGTTCTTATTCAAATATCGGATCGTATGGATTGGTTTCCTGTATACTTCATACTTCATAATAATACATTGTATTATTTTATTATATTGTAGTATTATATTATATTATACATTGTATGTATAATATAATTGTAGTTGAGTCACAGTAACCGATTTTGTTCAAATTAGTTGATCAAAACCCGAGTGGAATGGAATAATTACTCCATTCGTATCATATCAATCCTTATCCTACTAAATAATATCAAAAACAAGGTCATCATGTACATGCGAATTCTTGGTGTAGGTTTATAAGGCCGGTGTCTAACAAAGCATTAATTGTTTTCGGTTCGTTCTGTGTAAATTTCTGTTCAAATTATTCCAATCGAACACAACGTATATGGAAATGCTGAGAGATTGAGAAAATGGAGCGGTGTCAGTGAACACCCCTACGCTCGGTGTATTAGATGAACATTTTTCACTGTTTTAAAGCTACATTTTCCAGAATTAACAGAGGTTACTCTTTATCCAGATATCCCCTCGGGATCGGTATAATCGCGGTGAATTTATAGTCACAGGCAAAATATATTTTATATAAAAACTCTATAGTAACTGCAGTAATGATGTATCTTTGATAGTGACAACTAAAAATGTTTGAATTTCTCAAATATATGAACCGTGGACTTGATTTTAATGGCAAAATTATAAATTTAAATGGTCAGGGTCAGTCGTTAGTAATTGAAATATGGCACTCAGTGGTTGTTATTTTAGACTAGTTACATTTTTCAGAAGTTCTCACTTTCAAAATGAGTACCACTTTCGCAATTATTTTAAATTAGCATAGATTTTTATGGAAAATTGTTTCCATGGCAAATGCCACATGGTACGTTTTTGATGGTTCTGTAGATAAAGATAAATACTAACTTTATCGTAGCTCTGATATATTTTGTATGACATGTGAGAATATGATTTGAATTCTAATAATTCCAAATTAAAATTCACAATATTACACCGGCAAAGACTATTAAGCTGGTTTTCATTAAGATAATTAGGCGACTTTGTCATTATCCTCCACCATAATTAAACATGAACTCATAAAGTTCATAGGATTCCCATTTTCGTCTAAATCCATTACAATAGTCTCTTTCATATTAGGAGTAGGACAAGATAGACCAATAAAGTAGTGGCAAATGCGACTCGGCCAATCTAATATTTCTGCAACCGTTATGGGTCTACAACTCCTGATATAATTAAAAATTTTATGAGACAAAAGCGTTTTGACCTTTCACTTCTCCATCTCCCAATAAAAATGCAAACTTCCGAAGTGAGGAAGAAAGAAACTGACTTCAAAAGAAACTCAGCCAACTTACATTTCGAAAAAGTTACTGTTTGGTGTGAATTTTGGACTGGCGGCGTCATTGGTTCATATTTCTTTGAGAACGATGTTGGCCAGGCCATAACTGTCAACGGCGGGTTAGGTTAGGTTAGGTCTAAAATGAGAGGATCTACTCGACCCTCTATCGCAACCCGCAAGGGTTTATTGTGGCTCACACCTATTCACACTCGGCCAAATAAACCCAGCTTCTTAAAGAAGGCGATTAGTTTGTATGGTGAGTGGTGTTTCACGTCAGATGGTGAGAGTATGGCTCTGCCGAACTCTAAGAACCTGATTCGGTCCCCAGCGGGGCAGGCACAAAGTATATAATAATAATAATAATAATAATAATAATAGTTTATTCACAGCAAATTGTGAATAAAGTAATACCACGGAAGCAGTACTGCTTGTGTGTGGATATACATTTATATATGAGGCTAATTTAAAGTAATATAACAATATAAACATTCAAAGTAATATTAGAGGTCAAAATATAAAAAGAAAATCTGAAATTAATGTATATGTAGAATGTATATACATGTTTAAGTTACAATATAAAAATAACTATTAAAATTCCAATCTAAAAATGTATATATAAATTCTAGGAGTGGTAGAGAACTTGGTAATTATTGAAGGTTTTATAAGCATATTTGAAGTTGATAATAACAATATACAATATGGCTGGTGAAAGATAAAGAACGAATATTAAAGAATTTATGATATTATTACGCTTAAATAAATGTGTACATGTAAGAATAGTATCAGTATGTATTGAAAATGTTATTTTTTCATCATGGGAACTCATGGTGAACAATCAATATAGTAGTTGATAAAATTATTGTTTTTCTATTTGTTTTTCTATTTTTTTTTTTTTAGTTTTCAATTAGTGCACGAGTCTCATATCGATCAGATTGTTTCGTGAAGAGTTTTATTCCTTTCTTGAATCTGAATTTGGAAGTCTCGTTTTTCAATTCTTCATGAAGTATATTAAATGCCTTTGGAGCCAGGACTCTGTAACAGTTTTGACCAATTGATTTGGATGCGAAGGGTATTGAGAAGTTATCAATTTGCCTCGTTGCATAAGCATGAGATGGTTTCTGGTGTTCATTTTTAATTAAGAACTGCGTTGTAGTTATGCTAATAAAAAATAATTGTCTCCGATTAAACATATTAGACTCTTCATGAAGAGCGTCGCTTGAATATCTATTATTTCTGTCTAGAATCACTCTCAAAAAAGTTTTTGTGCCACTTCAAGATTTTTAAGGTGACTTTTAGAGACTCCCTCCCCATCCTATAATCCCGTGGCTCAAATGAGTTTCTACTAAACTCATATATATAATTTTAAGTTGTTTTGCATCGAATATTCCTGAAAGTTTTTTGAATCTGTACAAAATTCATCGGAGTTTTTTTACCAGATATTCTACCTGTGAGTTCCATTTTAAATGTCTATCATTTATGATTCCAAGATTTTATATGCTGAGACTATGGTGAAGTAATCATCCGGTGTAATGCGGAAGACCTGTTTTGTTGCTGCAAAAAGGTAGGTAAACGGTTTTTTTTAGGTTTATTGAAAGCAGTCTATGATTCAGCCATTTTATAATGTGAGGAAAGCTATTTTCCATTTTTTCTTCAGTTTTTGCCAGGTTTCGTCTTCGTATATAATGACAGCATCATCTGCGAAACTTATTATTTCACAGTCTTCTTTTGTGAAGAAGATTGTTCATATATATTATGGAGAGAATTGGCCCCAACACCGTGCCTTGAGGTACACCACATGTAATAGATTTTTCTTCACTGATATGCTCTGCTGTTTTATCATTTTCCAAACACACTGTCTTCCTACAGTCCAAGACTCTGCATATGATGATTTAAATGACAGTGGCTTGTAAGAAGGCCCGTTAGACATCGTAGTTCATCCCTACTGTAGTCCAACAACTGTTTGGTATCAAACTTCGAAGGGTGAATAAACGCTTGGAGAGAGCCAATCCTGGAAGATTCTGCCAGAAGTCATTGCCTTCCAGGCCAGTCTGGCCAGGAATCCAGACCAGATGCAATCTGTTAAGTCTTCCTATCGAGGAGAGTCGTTTTTGGTAATTTACTACCAATTTAGACGTTGCTTGGTAGAACACCGCTTGACTGTCCGAAAATATTTTTATTGACTTGTGTGTGAGGTTGGATTTATCCAATCTCTCCGCACACAATTCAATAGCGTAAATTTCCGCTTGAAATACAGTCGCATATGCTCCTAGGCGGGTTGATATCTCTGTCCTTGATCTGCGACTGAAACCACCTGTACCAGAATAGGAAGGTGTTTTTGATCCATCTGTGAACCAACAAATATCTGCTCTTAATATTTCCTTCTCCCGGAGGATCCAGTCCTCTCTACTCGGGAATAGTACTTTATTCTGCAACGTTCAGCTTTATACAAGAAGTACATGATTTAATGGATGAAAAAAATATTGTGGTGGGTTAATTTTTTTATTTGAGTAGAGCCTTCGATACCTTGAATATTAAATTCGTATTAGATAAGCTATTTAAGATTGGTATTCGAGGAAACATAAATCAGCTTATAATGTCTTTCCTAACAAATATATATATATATCCAGGTGAAACAAAATGATACAATGTCCGATAAATTCCTTGCAACAAATGGGACACCTCAAAGCAGTGTACTCGGTCCACTAGTTTTTTTATTATATGTGAATGATCTACCTAATAATATAAGTAATGGTGCGATATACCTTTACGCAGACGTCACTTCCATAATTCTTTCAAGTAAAACAACGGAAGAAATGCATAACCTTGTAAACTCAGTCCTACACGAATTTGATGACAGGTGTTACAGGAATAGACTTATGGTTAACCCCTGAGAAAAACTGTCTGCATGGAATTTGCAAATTCATCTCGACGCCTACATGATTTCAATTTCATTTTCCGGAATGAATCCTTGGCATTAACAAGCTCAACAAAATTCTTAGGAACAATAATGGACTTGTTTCACTTGGCAAGAACATATAGAGTTCATATCCAAGAAATTGAACCAATCGTATTATCTCATTAAATCCCTTAAGAATAAATTAGATACTAAGGCACTGATATCAGTTTATTTCGCTAAGTTTCAATCCATCATTTACAACAACATTGCTGTCTGTGGTTTAGTAACTGAGGTGGACAAAATTTTCATAAAACAGAAAGCATTACTGAGGCTAATTTTCAATATAGATTACAGACCGTCATGTAAAAGATCTTTCGTCTGTTTGTTCATTCTAAAAACATTGACGTATATCCATGAAAATAGAAGACAACTAGAGTCGAGATCGGAAGTCCATTATTATCATACTTGGAATAACCATATGCTCATCACCCAAAAACACCACCACGCAAAGTATAAAAAGTCTCCTAGGTTTGCTGGTATCCGTCTCTTTAATATACTGCCGTGCGATATGAAGACACTGCCACCTCAAGTTTTTAAAAAACCGTTGAAAGTGTTTCTATCAGAAAAAGGTTTCTACACAGTAGATGAAT
Source organism: Leptinotarsa decemlineata (assembly GCF_025532065.1). Lineage (NCBI taxonomy): Eukaryota > Metazoa > Arthropoda > Insecta > Coleoptera > Chrysomelidae > Leptinotarsa > Leptinotarsa decemlineata. The sequence goes on from NW_027412523.1 coordinate 1,732,880, forward strand.
GTATACTTGAAGTTGGTAATGTCAGATCATTGTCATTGTGATGTATATATCGTAACATTTTGTTTATTTATCTATTTCTATTTTTTACTTATATTTTAATACGTATATGTTTGTTTTACAATGTGTGTCACATTATTTTTTATTCAAATTACATCTTATAATGTAATACATTTATATTATACCTGAAAAATATGACCTATCCCATCTACAAAATGAAGCACAAGGCAGTTCGTAGTTGACGAACGGGTATTATACGTTGATAAATACCAACTTTTTTGGCCTGAATTGGATGATCTGGACTTCAACGACACAGCTCATGCCACATTGTCTGCACAAGCGATGGTCATCTCCAGTGGAGGTGATGTGAACCGTTAGACTTTTTATTGTGGAGTTTTCTCGCAGCTCAATCTTGAAGAAAAAGCCCTTTCGCCCTACTATTATTATTATATGTAATGGTGTTCTCTCGTATGAAATTATATGCGCGATGAAAGTGAAAGTTCAAAAATGAATCATTTAATAGGGTGAGGAAACTTCAAATTAAAAAATCTGTTTAAAATATGTTTTTCCGTTAAACAGCTGTCGCACCCCTACGAACGACAACCCTCAGAAGTCGAAACTTGTGCGAGCTAAGGATTAACGAGGTCTTATCTATTAATGTGTGATTCCTAACACGGGTTGGACGATAACAAGTGAAGATCGATCGTTCAGACTAGGGCTTGAACCACCGACCAACACGGCAGTCAATTCGAGTGAGTGAACAAAGCACCACCGCCGAACCGTTTGGCTACCGACCATTCACCATTTCACAATAAAATTTCTGCGAATTCGGTCATTCAATTTCTTAGCAGTGTGCGCGTGTTTTGCTTGTCCTACTCAACCCTACCATTGATGGATTCACCTAAATAAATGGATGATGATTCTCTATATTCCCACATATCCAATTCCGGCTAGTTTGCCATATCTAGCTACCGGATGCAAGCGTTACATACGTTATAACAATTAGGCTTTAAATAGGCACATATAAAGAAGTTGTGAAAAATGTATCGACCGAAATAAATGAATTTGTTTTAAAAAAGAGTTAGGAGCAAATTATCGTTTGAATATGTTTGATCAACGAGATAATATTTACATTGGTTGTGCAGAATTGGAAATTATAGGTGCGGGATCAGCGCTCCTCGCCTTACATCATAAATTTCTCTAGATGTTTATAGGTTAGGACAGGCCTGTGAATAAAAATCGAACAGTATAACTCGAACTCCCGACTCTATTAATAGAAAATTCGGGAGACGGAAAGAATGTCACTTTTCAAAGACGTTTCCACACTCTGAATTATAAGAGATACTCTCCTCATGACTGGGGTAAGCGTATGATCTACATTCTTACCTAATCCTAGACACCGGCACTGAATTACCGAATAAATTCCAAAAACTAACACAAAACCTAATCGCAACGTTACCGGGGGTTCTTTTTGCACATTTTGTCGGTTTACTGGCGGCACGGGTTTCGAACTTGATGGGCTTTAGCGAAAATTTTGAGTAGTTTAACGAAAAAATCAATATAATACTGCACGGCTTTAAATTTGGGCGAGTACCAATCTTGCAGACCGGCCGACCCTTCGCGTTCACGCCGACGCCTCATCTGTGGACGGCTCAATGAACTAAGCGTTGTCACCCGATTTTAGATGTAGTTTTCATGACGATCGACGCGCTGCGACGCTGTATGTTGAGATAGTAGGCTGAAACAACTGAAAGAGACGTTATGAGGGATACGAGAGCCGTGCGGCATGTAGGTGAGCGACGTCGATGATAAGGGATCTACGCAGCGGCGTAGCTAGAAGCAGGTCGGCGGGGGCCTATGTAGGGGTAGTTGGACAAAACCCTCATTTTCCGATAACCGTTGCAACTGTTACCGCTATGCTGTTACTGCTATTTTCAAATAGCAAATAATATATTTATTTCAAATAGGCATCCTAATATACAAAAACATTTCAAAATTAGATAGACAAAGTCACAGTCCAACTTCATAACACTAAAATATGCATGCTCGGAATTATCCAAGCATTCAATAAATAGAAAAAATAACAATGTAAATTACAAAAACTAGGTAAATATGTTATTATAATATCAATGTTAATGTGGATGTTGTTTCTTCAAATTACTATAGTAAGTCCTTTTTTGAATGTCATAATAGATTCACTTTGTTTTACCTCAAGCGGGAGGTTATTGTAATCCAATAGTTCTTTATGGAATAAGGAGTTCATGGATCGTGTAAAGTTCAAACGAGGTACATATAAATTAGAATTCCCTCTAGTGGAGTAATTATGAATTTGGTGATGAAAAACAATAAATTGGTCAAAATATGAGGGTGCATTACCGGACAATATTTTGAAGATTAATACCATTTTGTAGTTGGTGTATTTACATCTTAAAATTAGGCGCATGAATCTATTCTGTAATTTTTGCAATATAGACAATCAATTTGCATCAAGTTGTGATAGTGAAGTACTGCAGTAATCGAAATGTGGTTGAATGATTTGAAAACTGTAATGGAAGTCTGAAACGGTAAGCAACTGTTTACACGGCCAAAGAATAATAGTTTCTTGGCAATTTTATTGCGGACATAATTGAAATGTTTTTTCATATTCAGTGTTTGATCCACGATGAACCCTAAATATTTGAATTCCTCAATAATTAATTTTTTTTGATTGTAAATATTTATACTTATAGATGTTTTGTCAACTGAATTATGTTTATGTTTTGTTGTAATTATCATTGCTTTCGTTTTATTGACATTGAGAGTATTAATTAATAGCAGTTATTGAAAAACAGGTTCAGATTGCTTTCATTTATGACATCACAGAAATCCCTTTACTTGCTTGTTATAGGTACTCCTGTCAGTCATGTCTGCCGTCGATTCATGAGCGAATAGCAGATTTTTATTGCTGTTAGTAAAATCGCTACTAAATAGCGAATCAGCTGTAGTAGTTTAGCCACTTGTCGGTTTTTTTTTTCATCAACTTTCAGCTTAAATAACAAAATTAATACAAAATTATTTAAAGGGCGCATTTTAACGAGAGAATATAAATGATATTACTTCTTATATACCACAGCCACTGGAATCCAGAAGCATTTTTCATTATACAGTAAATAAACTACAATTCTTGAATTTTTCACTTTGACAAATTATTTTGCTGACAAATACTCAGAAACATGTAAACCAGATCGACAAATCGACAAATGCTGCTAAGATACCCCCACCTTATACGCCGCTGACTTCAACTCTTATTTCATTTTGGCTCTGGCGATGCTAATTAATTCCTATGAAGTTAATGATAAAAAATTACCTTGAATGAAGAAAATCTCAAATGTATCACGTAAATTTACTATGGAGAACTTGGTGAATGAACTTGTACGTTCACCAAAAATAAGAAAATCGCTTCCCAAGTCAGGCCCATAACACTGTCTATCGACGTCCTGTTTTTTGTCTTGCCCCAATTTATTTATTTATTTATTTATTCAATATATAAGCAGGACCAAAAGCCCATTCACAGGTGTATATACAATTAGAAATATGATAATTATACATATAGTAATAAAAATGAATGAAACGAAGAATATCTATTTTGAATTGTTTGAACGTTGGAAAAAATATATATACACTAGGAACATTATTAACGCTTCTAGATATAGTAGTTATGGGAGAATGAAAATGATGCAATGTATTGGAAACCGAGATATGAAATTTGCTACAGATGATAGATGAAATATGCGGTACACTAAATTAGTCGAATAAAAAAAATCAAAATACGTTGATTGATTATGTAAAAAGCGTAATTATTTCATAGACACGACTGAGTTGAAGTTTGACAATTTGTTATTCAAGAAAACAAAAAACAGAGTGTTACAATATCAATTTTAAATAGTGGGAACTATAAATTCTTCAAATATCGTCATACCGAATTGTTAAAATGTTCAGTAATTTATGAACAGTGATGAAAGATTATAAAAATTGAGTAATTAGTACAAGTAGTATGATAAAATACTAATTTCATTAAAAATGGGCACACTTTCCATGCATGGAAGAAGAAACTGAACACGGAAACACGCAAGAATGAAATTTATGACCATTTAACGAACGGAATTGTTTATTATATATGTTTGTGGAGAACATTACTTAGATGAAAAAGTTGTAATAGAAATAAATTACTGAATTTCTATGAAGTCAAAAAGTATATTAACTTAATTGTGAATTTTGTTTTTTTTTTTGTCATATATATATACCGTGTGACACAGACTTATGGTACACCTCCCTTTTTTTCTTAATTTTCTCACCTATTTTCACGGAACTATTAATATTAATTATGCTTGCAAAGAGGCACTTTTTGCGGTAATGTGAGATTTTTTTCAACTTCCGGTTTTTCCGGAAATCTTATCAACGTTTTATTTTCACCGAGAACACCCTGTATATTATTACATTTTTGAAATCTACACAATTTTCTGAATCCAATGATACCCTATACTTGATATTTTAAGTGTTAAGACGCTCGGTTTATTTTTCTAGAGAGACATGAACGTGAAAAGAATTAATATTGTTATACAATAAGTCAACACAACGAATCAACATCGTTGTATGGAATAAAACTTAGATACTCATTTTCTCATATTGTAATTCATTTAAGAAACAAAACTTTTTTAAAATACACAAATAAATCATAACAGTTGATTCTAACAGCAGATTCTTTCCATAACTACTACAATAGGTACAGATCAGTATATCGAAAGTTGATAAAGTTAGCAAAGGAAAATTATTATAAAAATCGCATTGACAGTTCCACCAACAAATCAAAGGAGAGTTGGAAGATAGTAAATGATCTTGTAGGAAAAAAACCCAAAAAGAAAGTAGATTTGGAGTTGAATCCGAACACATTAAATGAGTATTATACTTCAGTTGCAGATGAATTGACAAAAAATATACCCGTAGCTTATGATCCACTAATAAATCTACCAAACGTCAATGTTAATGAAAACCTAATCTTGTATGACACTAATATTGATGAATTGAAAGAAACGTTACATACAATTAAAAATAAAACCGCAATAGGATTTGATGATATTTCTGTTAGGATCTTTGAAAATCATCCAGATAATGCTCTGAACCATCTATACGTGGTAGATGGTAGGAAGGATATTTCCAGAGTTTCTCAAAACATCAATTGTCATACAGATCTATAAAGGTGGTGAAGTGAGCTCTCTTAGGAATTTTAGGCCCATTTCACTCATTCCTACGTTAGCCAAAATCATCGACTCGTTAAGAAAGAATGTTTGACTTTTTGCAGGCGTGTTATATATTGAGCATCAAACAGTTTGGATTTCAGTGCAATAAGAACACAAATGATGCAATTTTTTCACTTTTATATGAAATATATACTGGAATCAATGATGGGGAAGTTGCGGCGGCTGTGTTTTGTGATTTATCGAAAGCTTTTGACTGTGTGAATCATGAGATACTGCTGCGAAAGCTTCACCATTACGGATCTAGAAATAAGGCACATTCATGGTTTACGACATATTTATCTGGCCGCACACAAGTAGTAAAAACAAAAACAATGTCAAGCTTACGTAATATACAATGTGGTGTTCCGCAAGGATCAGTCTTGGGTCCAATTTTGTTTTTACTATATGCCAATGACTTGACGATGCTTGACATTTCAGGAAGTTTCACACTATTCGCCGATGATACCACCATACTATGGCATAAAGATAAGGAAGCCGATCTTCAACAGGTCATCAATTCAGATATAATAAAGGTTAAAGAGTGGTGCGACTCAAACCTTTTATCCTTCAATATATTAAAAACCAAGATAGTGTCCTTCAAATGCACAGTGTCTGATATTTCTATCAACCACCAGATCATTGAAAACAGTGTGTTTTCTAAATTTTTAGGACTATACATTGACAACGGTCTCAAATTTAATGAACATGTCAAAATCCTGAATGAAAAATTGTCCTCTGGTTGTTGTTACGCTGTAAAAATTGCTGCAAACGAACTAGGTTACACAATCGCAAAGTCAGTATACTACTCCTTGATAGAGTCACATTTGCGATATGGTATCCCATTCTGGGGAGTGTGCAGTGGAAATGTTCTTCAAAGTGTTTTTGTTTTACAAAAAAGAGCCCTGAGATACCTCTGTAAATTAAAATTTCGCGATTCGTGTAGAGTTCACTTCAAGCAACATAACCTTCTCACGGTAGTGTGTATATTTATACTTGAAACAGTGTGTCTCATTTATAAACATAAACAAAATTTCATTACAGATAGTAGATATGCCACCCGCCAAAGTGACCATATCAAACTACCTTTACCATATTCCACTCTAGATAAGGGCTCCATTATATATAATGGCTGCAAGATGTACAACCACCTTCCAAATTATATCAAAAATATACAGTCCAACACTGGCTTCAGAAAAGCTGTAAAAAGAGTTCTTTCCGATAGAACCTATTATAGTTTGGAAGAATATTATGCGGATATAATAGACTAATAATAAATATACCAAAACTTTACATTTTGATATCAAATACCTACTATTGTTTATTATATTTTAAATTTAAAATGAGTGACTGATTGCTTTTTAACAATTCAATTTTATAAAGTAGTGACTACGTATACTATGTATACTAAGTAAATAATTATCCAAATGTTATTCATATAATTTAATTTAATTTATTTTATTTATACAGGCTTTATCAACAAAATGTTATTCTTTGATAATAAAGCATATTTTGATTGATTGATTGATTGAAATGTAGACCGTCAACATCCAGGCATTTTCGAGCTCGTTTCGCGGTATTTTGAATCACACTGACCAATTGTTGAGGCGTTATATTCTGAATGGCTTGTCTAACTCGTACTTCCAGGTCCTCGCGGGTTGTTGGGGAAGTTGCGTAGACAATATTTTTTCAAGTGACCCCAAATGAAATTGTCCAACGGGGTTAAGTCGGGTGATCTATCAGGCCACCTAATAGGACCATGTGTTCCAATCCATTGCTTCCAAAATATATCACGAAGGTACTTCGTCACTATCCTACTATTATGGGGAGGTGCTCCATCCTGCTGAAAAAACAGTCGATTTGCCAGATTGTGTAGTAAATCTTCTAAATATCTTTCAATTTCATTTCTGAGAAAACCTAGGTATCTATCACCACTCAAAGGACCATCAAATATTATAGGGCCAATCCTAACCCAGCCAGACAATAAAATCCAAACCGTTCTTGGAAATTTCCCTGCCGAAACGAATTCTGATTTTCTTGTGCCCAATATCGGGTATTCTGTCTATTGAAGAAACCAAGATTGGTGAATCTTGACTCATCTGAGAATACAATTGTTTTCAAAAACTCATTATTTGGCTGCACATTATTGTGTAGAACCCATTTGCAATATTCCACCCTTCTTTCGACAGGAAGTGGGAATAGGTAACTAGGTTTAATTCGGTCGATTTCCCAGCACAAACACCATATTGTTGTTCAGTTATGCTGTTCTCCAATATCTTGGGAATTGTACTAAGAACAGATATTGGTCGGTAATTGTTAACGTCTGACTTAGTATCCGATTTGTATATTGGAGTGACATAAGATTGTTTCCAATAATCTGGAAATACACTCGACTGGATAGACTTATTGAAAAAGGGAAGAAGAGCGAGACAAAACGAAGCTGCAATTTCTAAGTAAAATGGGTGGAATAATGTCAGGACCTGGACCTTTCTTTATGTCAAGATTAGATGATTTCTCGTTAATAGTTGGAATTGAAATGTGATTAGAGGAGACGTTAAGTTTTGATTCAAATTCAATATCATTCAAATGAGGATTTAGATTCTGAGTTGTGTAAACTGATGAAAAGTGCTTTGCAAGCAGATCGGACACTTCACTACCATAATTCAATGTCTAAGGAGCGTGTATTGGAAACCTCTTCTGTGTACAAGTTCAAAACTTGGGACTGAAAGATGTATATAGGTTCATGATATTCCTGAATAAAATGTTAACAGGCGAAGCAAATTAACATTGACATGCACACCTCCCATCGTAAAAGATGGTTTGGGACGTTCCCATTTCTGAAACTTGAATAGCGTATACACAAGATGGAGGATAAGATGATTACAAAGAGGTACACTTTGAATCAAGAATTCTTACTTACCAACAGCAGTGATTTGAGAGGATACAAATTTTAAAGAGTGAGAGTCTGAACCCAAAAAACCATACCCAACCCGAAAACCTTCAAGAGTGTGTACGAGAAATGTTGACGCTCCAGGGCCGGATGGGCTCAACACTTACTTTTAGAAAAAACTACTTAGCACCTACTGCATGGTGCTAAGTTCTTATCCACAACCCTGAAGATGATTTGTCCATTTCAAATAATCACAGACTGTCTTTCATCCTGTCGATTATCCGAGTGGTTGGTTGCGCCATGCAGACTCTTGACTTCAACCATGCCCATATGAAACGGAGATTTATAATCGAGGAACTGGATGGCGTTGTTACCCCTAGTTTATAATAACGCAAGGTAACGAGGTAAGGTAAGGTAAGAAAATTGAAGCATTGAGAAAACACACTTGCGTTCTAGATAAAATGTAAGGTAAGGCAGAGAGGTAAGGTAAAGTCGTTACCGACAAAGTAACGCAAAGTACCTACCAAGTCGGCTATTTTCGACTTTCTGCGTTGCATTTTTACATCCGACCAATCAGAAAGCGCTATACTAAGAACTTTGACGGATATATCCGAATGGTGTAAAGGCAATGTCCCCAGATAAACGTAAACGTCACATTGTGAAATTTGATTTTTCTTTTGATGGATATAAATACAAAAATGTTCACGATCGTGTCGATGGTAAGTGTATATCTTTTACTCAAGAGAAAGAAACAAAAAAAGAGGAGGTTTAATGTTAGACCCATTCTGAGAAGCAGAAAGACTCAGGTGTACACAAGAATGAACAAAATATGTTTTGAACATTTAGTGAAATTGTTAGCGCTTTCATTGTTGAAAAAAATATATGGATCGATATCTCCAGAAGAGAAATTGGCTATAACACTCCAGTAAAGTGAATTGTTGAAATTGTAAATATATATCGAACAAAATTGTTCAGTTATTTATAGCAAGAAACTTCACAACAGTCGGAGGCATGGGCATACCATTTGGGAGAGACCACAACCCATAAAATCATTAAGGAAATTTGCGGTGTTCTGTGAAAAATTTCAGCCCCAATATAGCTTTGACATTGCTTCTCTGGTAGCCCTATTATTTTGGCAGTCACCTGCCATGCCTTCTCCTTCATTAATTTGTTTTAATTTTTTTTGTTTATCATAAAGTATTGTTCTATTAAAGATATAAAATATGCGTCTTCCATAATATTATACAAATGAAAGTTATTATTTATTTCATATGAATGATTGCTGCTGTCAAGATTATGGAAATGAAATGTAATGTCAATATTTGTTTATGCATTCCTGCCAACCTAAAAATTACCAAAACCTATAATCACTATGGCAATTCTTCATACTTTACTTTTTCGTGAACGTTAAAAAATGGATACCTTACCTTACCTCTCTGCATTACATTACCTTACCTTACCTTGCATTATCATAAACTAGGGGTTACTGCTTGACATTATTCAGCAAATTCGAATATCCTTCATCATTTAGGTTAGCTTCCAAAAAGAATGGTTGCTATAATATGCAGTTCATTGAGCCTCTCCAAGGACAAGAAAGAACAAGACTTGGTAAACAACAGTGATATGAGCTGGAGTGATGATATTATCTACATCTGTTTTAGATAAATTGAGCATTTATTGCATTGCAAATGAAACATATACTGGGCCTTCCTTAATGAACAAAATATAGTTATTAAAATATACCTACCATAAAAAAATGTTATGTTTCCTTACTGTGGTTTCTACTGACTTTCTAAAAAATGTTCACTAGAAGATCAGAATGTGATTTATGAACCGTTAAGAACTTTTGACGTTACATTAGTTCAAGCACTTGTCAAAGACAAAAGACACTACAAATATCAATTTGGGTGTTCCCCAAGGATCCATTTTGGGCCCTCTGTTGGTGTTTTTTGTGATATATGTCAATCACATACCTCAGAGTTCATCCTCACCATCAGTTCATCAAACTGCTGGTGATACGTCTTGCTTGATAGCAACCAAGGATGTTATAAATCTCTCAGTAGATGCAACAAAGTTGGCAAATGAGATGTTAGACTGGTGTCCTTGTAACAACCTTTGCCTGAATGTTGATGAAACAATTCAAGTTCAATTTAGTAACAAACTTCAACCAGATCTCAATGTTCTAGTTGAACTTGGGTCAAAATCTGCTGTTGAAAGGCACGTTTCAAATTCTTTGGGAAAGCTGAACATAATATGCTATGCAATTCATCAATTGAGAGGTTCAGTTGACAATTATAGTCAATTGACATTTATAGTCAATTCTAAGCTATGGATTGACCTTTTGGGGAGATCCTAATATGCTATAAAAGCTTTTGTGGCATGAAAGTGCATTGTATTCCTTACAATGCGCTTCTATGACAGGACCAGGTTATCTGGAATGGTGCAGACCACTTTTCTTCAAACTTGGGACTGCCAATTCCCTCAATTCACATTAATAGATAATTTTTCTAGTTGTTGAGAATAACCTCCATCTTTTTGCAAGGAATATGGACATATACACAGAAAGGGACATGAATGGGCGTTCATCCAATTTTGGGAATATCACTCTTTAGATTCGCTTCATTTGAAATGGAAGCTGAGTATAGAGCCATCAAATTGCTAAATTATCTCCTGGTTGAACTGAAATCCATTTTAAACAAGCATTCATTCAAAATCAAATTATCTAAGAACAATTCATTCAGGCCAGTCTCAACTCCCTACACAGTAGGTTAATGGACTGACACCTATCAGAAAACAACTACTCCCCTGGCTAATACCACGAAGGGCGTTGAATTATATCCGAATTATATTCCTGCATATGCTGTTGGCGATACAAGTGCCCCAATAGATTTTCAATTATTGGAACACACTTGCAGACCTGTTTCGGGCTGTTTGGCCACTCGTCAGTGCAAGGTAGTGTATATCATCAACATAAAGTCGATGATTTCCTATAATTGAAAATCAAATTCCGTCGAACTAAGCTGAAGCATACAACAAACAACAGGTTTGTCGTCGCCCCATCTGCCTGTGAACGAGGTAACCAACTGCATATCCGAAATTTGCCCAATTCCTCGTATAAGGAAAGAAAACTTTCACATATAATCAGTGGGCATACTTGAAGACTGGCTATAAATCAAATTATCTAAGAACAATTCGTTCAATTGAAATTAGTATTGTATTGTATTTTTATTTATTAAGTAGGCAAGCCTAATACCTATACAAAAAAAAAAGAAAAATTACAAATTCAAAAATATCTCACGACCTTAACTATTTAAATATAGTAACATTTTAAAGTTCCTTTCAAGGAAAACCAAATATACATACATATCTATAGATTATTAGGTTATTAGGTTAGTTCACATTAAAAAATAAAAAAAAATTACAAATATCATAATGAGCTGTCACTAATATACTTCTTTAATGATGACTTAAATTGGTTTATTGAATTAGATTCTTTTACAAATTGTGGTAGTTTATTAAATTCGTTTAAGCCTTTATGAAATATACTATTCATTCCAAATTTAGTGTTAGTTTTATTAATGTAAAAATTGTTATTTCTTCTCGTATTGTAATCATGAACTTCATTATTTCTCAATAAGAATTTTTGAAAGTAATTGGGTAGCAATCCTTTATGCAGCTTAAATATAAAGATCATAGTCATATATAATATACGTTCTTCAACTGAAAACCAGTTTAGACACTGTAACATCGATTTAATTGCTGAGTAACGGCTACATCCCAATATTAATCGCATGCCCCGATTTTGAAGCTTTTGCAATTGCGCTATTTTATTTTTACCAAGTAGAAAAAGTAATGTAGTACAATAATCAAAATGAGGTTGTATTAGGCTTTTAAAAATAGTCAACCTAGCATACATAGACACTTTTTTACATATACGAGAGAGAAAAAAAAGTTTCTTGGATATTTTTTTACAAATAAAATCAGCATGACTATTTAGTTTTAAATTTTTATCAATTATGAAACCCAAATATTTTATTTCAGTCACAATTTCAATGCTAACATTATTAATATTTATAACAGCATTTGCCCAAACAATTTGATCATACTTATAAGATGATGTCAAAATCATACTTTTTGTTTTATTGACATTTAGTTTCAGTTTATTAATAAATAAATATGTTTCAATGCTATTTAAAGACCTATTCATTTCAACAATTGCCTGATCCAAATTTTCATGTATACAATAAACCAATGTATCATCTGCAAAAAGATTTATACAGTGTGATCCAGATATGTGATTAATATCATTTAGGTAAATAATAAAAAGCAATGGACCTAACACACTACCCTGGGGTATGCCACTCTCAATTATAAGTTCATCTGACAATTCTTTTCCAAATTTAGTTTTTTATCTTCTGTTGAATAAGTAACTTTGAATCCAATCGAAAACAATCCCTGATATCCCATAATATTTTAATTTTTCAAGTAGAATATTTCGATCAATTGTTTCAAATGCCCTTTTAAGGTCGAGAAATGTCGCAACAATGTACTGATTTCTATCAATTGTATTGAATGTCTGTATTGAATGTATTAGTCTGAATGTGACTGACTATATGTGAAAGTTTTCTTTCCTTATTCGAAGAATTGGGCAAATTTCGGATATGCAGTTGGTTACCTCGCTCACAGGCAGATGGGGCGACGACAAACCTGTTGTTTGTTGTATGCTTCAGCTTAGTTCGAGGAATGATACTCTGACGGAATTCGATTTTCAATTATCGAAAATAATCGACTTAATTTTAATGATATAGACTACCTTGCACTGACGAGTGGCCAAACAGCCCGAAACCGGTCTGCAAGTGTGTTCCAATAATTGAAAATCTATTGCAGCAGTTGTATCGCCAACAGCATATGCAGGAATAACTTCTGTGAAGAATCCTGCACTGACACCTGTCGAATATAATTCAACGCCCTTCGTGGTATTAGCCAGGGGAGTAGTTGTTTTCTGATAGGTGTCAGTCCATTAACCTATTGTGCAGGGAGTTGAGACTGGCCTGAACGAATTGTTCTTGAATAATTTGATTTATAGCCAGTCTTTAAGTATGCCCACTGACTATATGTGAAAAAATTCATTCAAAATTAAAACCAAGGAATATCTGTTTTTATTATACCTTGCCTTCCAATGACTTCAACACATCTCTTGTTATTTGTCCAATGTGTCTGTGTTAATTTTGGTGTAACCAATATTTGTACTTTATGAATGTATCTCACAGATTTACATAACAACCAGAAAATAAACAGAAATCATCAATTATAATACAAATAGTTCACTTTCCCACAACTGCTTTGAAAGAGTTACTTCAATTAAGAAAAATGCAGGACAAGTAAATGCATGAAAAATACAATCATCTGAAAATTTAGAAGTTTATTGAACCAGATTTCATGGATAGACAGTGATCAGATGATCTTACAAGACACGAAAACACAAATTCAGACTAATTTCAATATAAATATCTAGGATATTAATTACATAACTTACAAACTAATTTATTGTAGGACAGTCAACCCTATAAAACTTAAATAAACATAGGATGATTTCAAAGTGATGGCACGAAACATGTGGAATGATTATTCTAGAAATGAACATGACCTCGAAATAATATACAAAGTAAATAACAACCGAGACTCTAAGGTTGACGTGAATCCATTTGTCCTTAAACTAAACTAGTTTAATCATCTTCTTCCTCTCCTTCCTCATTTTCCTCACCCTCTTCTTCTTCGGAGTCTTTGGGTTCCTCATCCTTTTTCTTTGGTCTGCCACGTCCACGTCCTTTAAGAACAAGGATATTGTCAAGGATCAAATTATTCATGAGAACATTTATTACTTGTGAGCGTCAACAAAAAAGGTGGTATAATGGGCACCCTTTTTATAGCCCTATTCTCACAAAAAATGGGGTATGGGAAAATACCAAGCTGGGAGAATACGGAATGTATTATTACCTGCTGCTTTAGGTTTGGGTTTTGCTACTGCCTTCTTTTTTGTGGTGCCCTTTGGCCTGCCCCTGCCTCTTTTCACTGCAGATGCACCATCCTCTTCAACTTCTTTTGTTTCCTAAGAAAATAATACATTTTACAAAAATTTACAACAAAGTGAGGGTGTTCTAATTCAATACACGTAGGATAGTTGTTGTTTTTGATAGATCTTTCTTCCTATTTCTATATTATAATATTATTTTTGAATTAGAACAGCATGGAAAACGAAATAAATGTGTTTTACATTCATTTACACCTAATTGGTAACCTAAAAGGTGAAATTCAGTAGCCACTACGTTAAACATAGTGAAGTCCTGCTTTACTGCTATGTAGATCAATCTGTGATGATTGACCTACATTTTTTATTCATGAAATCTCTTCAACATTTGGAGAAGTAGATCTTTTTTTAATGACCACTATTTTTTTAGTTGAAATGTAGAAAACCATTTAAATAACGGTATGATACTATAGTACCATATATTCTAATAAACACGTAAACCATAGTTATACTGAAGTGGATTCGTAATGCAAACTATTAAAACTATATAGAATTTTTACCTGTATTAGATTATCTCAACTTTATGACAACCATTATTCTAGAGAACTGTATGTGTAGTTACCAAGAATGTCATTAGTGCTATAGTGTTTTCTATAACAAAAACCTGTATTTGCTTCAAGGACTCTAGATTGAAATTCGCTGGAAAAACAGTTTTTTGACATTGATTGAAAATTTGAGCAGAGTTGAGCTAGAGCTCATTGATTTTAAATAAAAAATCACATGAATCAAGGTCAACATGGTTTGATATTTACTAATTCCAAAATATATTTCACTAGTTCGGACTTCCATTGTCTACTATATAAAATGATTTGAAATCCCTGAAACAAGTAAAAAAGAATAATTAAAAAAGAATAGCTGAAAATAACAGTCATCACCTGAAGACGATTGTAGATACCAACAATCGAAACGTGGTCATCACCCGAAGACGATTGTAGATACCAACAATCGAAACGTCGTGAACTAACGTGACTTGGAATCTCTACACTTTTTTATTTTTATTATTTTCTTTTTTCATTCCTTTAATTTTTATTTATTCAATTATTATATTTTTACTAGTAGGTTATTGCACTATCATTTCATTTCAGGTTTATTGTTGCTTAATATAATTGTTATTTTCAGCTATTCTTTTTTAATTATTCTTTTTTACTTGTTTCAGGGATTTCAAATCATTTTATATAGTAGACAATGGAAGTCCGAACTAGTGAAATTCATCACGAAACATTGTCAATCACCTTCAAACAAACGTCCAAAATATATGCATTGATATTGTAGATGAACAGTTGATAATTTATTTATTACAGAAATTACATTGCAATGAATCAGTAAAAAATGTGTTGGAGAAACAGAAAAAAATATTATAAAGAAAAGTTCAAAAATCCCACATCCAAGTACCTAAACTTGGAATTCCATTAATGAAGTTAATGACTAAAGTACTGATTGTTATGAAGAATTTTTAGATTTGAATGCATAAACTGCTTTTTCTTCAGTTTATGTGACTAGTCTGATAAATATTGTACCAGTAATGTATATGTTATATGTGTATGATATTTTAATGATGGATAAATTCTATTCTATTCTATGTGATTATTTCATAAAAGTAGATTTTGATTCGTCAGAAGGTTTTCCTACTAATAAAATTTTTAATGAAATCAAAGGTTTTTCTGAAACCCAATAATTCTGAAGAGATAACAGAAAATATCTATCAAATGAATTCAAGGAAAACTCACAAATATAATATTAAAATTACGAACAACTCAGTTAAAAACTATTCTTCATATCAGAAGTAAAATATTCTTACCTTTTTCGCCCTTTTCTTAGATTCTACTGCTTTGTCATTCTTTTCGGCTGCTGCTTTTTCGGCATTTGATTTTCGGCCACGTTTCGCCGGAGGGGGAGAAGCGTCATCAGACATTTTGTGCTAAAGTTTTTATGGGAAATACTGGAAAAAGGTTGAATCATATAAACATTATCGCCTAATAAAATTATTACTTGATCATTACAATTTTTAGTCAGAAATTTCCACATCAAACCATATCGTAACTTACATACAGTGGAATGACTTAGATAAAATAGAAATAGTTCTTTTATGAAAATAAATCAAAAGATTGATATGGAGTATAAAAGTCACATATTAAAATAACTTAACATAGTGTGTAGGCTTTCCCGGCCAATGTCTGGCAAACTGTGCAATATTTCCGGGTTTATTAGCCGTGATCTGCAGGTTTTTATACCTGACGTTTCGTCTGGTACTGCGGCAGACATTATCAAAGGCGACGCTGCAACGGTCAAAGCTCTACTTTGAGTCGATGCGCAAATTGAAAAACGAAAATAAGTTGAATTATCAGTAGGAAAGAGCCCCACCACATTGAGCAGAGCAAGTAAGCAAAAATAAACAACAGATATCTTGATAAGTTGATTGGTCAAAATGATGCAAACAGAGTGACCAGCTCGCTCGCCGGACTTGACTACTTTGGACTTTTCTAAGGGGTCATTTGAAATCTATTACATGGATAAAGATATTCAATTATGTGTATACAGATTAGTTCAATGACTATAAATATTTCTATTTGGACTTCATTAATTTATTTAACGATCCTACCGAAATTTCCAGTTCAGTGAATGTTCACCTAAAATAATCCTTCATCTCCCTTGAAAACGATTTACGTTCGACCTCGAAATTGAAATTAATTGATGAAAAAAGAAAAGGACATCTACACGGCGCGTCAAGCAATAATGTCAACACCATAAACTACTTCATATGGCGTTGCTGTTATTTTGCTTACCACGCATCCCGTATTCAGTTATTTTTTATCATCCATATCATTTCACTTGATAATTCTACTGCTTAAAATGAATAAACAGCTCTTAATTAGGTGAAATCATACGAAAAAAATTTAAACTGGATGTATATGCAGTGAACAATCGAAAATTAGACTTAAGAAAAATCAATACCCTCTCTATATAAAGTTTGTTAAATGTAAGCGTTCCATTCATCCATGTTTCCCAAATTTTGTTCAAGAACCAGTCAAGCAAAGTTGGAAGATAAGCATAAAAAATGGAAAATGGGTTCCTGTCAGACCGTATCAATCTGTATAAAAATGCCATCGAAGTCTAAAATACAGATTGTAGAGTTATTTACTTGAAGTAAGGAACAATAAAGCTTCTCGTAACATTTATTCATCAATTTCTAACACGGCGTCATTCGAAAGGAACAAATGCCGCGCGCGCCATTCTCAAATGCTTAAAATAATACAATATTAAAATTCTCGCCAACACCCTAATATTTTCCGCTGTTTATACCACAAGTAACGCAGAAAACAATATCTCAAAGTGAAGATAAAAAAATTAGCTAAATATTGAGACAAAAATCGTCAAGAACCAACAAATACTTTCAGCGAAATTAATTTTCAAACATCGAAACCAAACCAACTTATTCGAGAAGCATGAAATCATGTCGGCCATGGCTGGCAAATAAATTCGATATGAATGTTGTTTAATTAATTGCGCCAAAAGTATATTACGGAGATGCAAAACAACACCACCTTAAATTCGAGTGAAAAAACTAATATCTGGTAATAATTCGACACAATCCCAATAAATTCCTCTGATTTTATATTAAATAAGGAAGTAGTAAATAAATCGACTTACCAAACAGACACACAAGACAGCTATGCCGATCGTTCCAAAGCGTTCCGATGAGGTCGCTTTCGCTACCCGCCAAAAATGCACAACCAATAGAATTCGTCCTCAAGGAAAATAAACAATTGGTCGTCCTTTTCTACTCGTAACCGATTTTCTTTTCAAATACTTATATTTATAATTTATTTAATTCGGAGGCGCATATTTTCTACAGCCTTCCAGTCAATTGAGACGACTTTCTAAGAGAATACCCGCGCTCTATTCGATCAAGGGATAGGGGAGGATTACAGGTATGGGAGCGAAAAAATCAATAAAATCAACAGCCGAGATTTGAGCTGATTAAAAAAATGATTTACAGAGAGGTAGATGTTGAAATCCAACGGAATAATGCCAATAACTGGTTTTGGTTTCCAACAATTAATGTTTTTATGAGATTATTCGTTTATATTTGTTTTTATCTGCAATACTTTATACCTGGTAAGGCAACACATTGGCGTGGCTGCATGGGGGTAGAAGGCTCCGTACCTATAATGAAAAAACTTGTGCATGCTTCAACGTTAAGTTGTGTACTGTTGATATTGAGAATTCTATCAGTTTATTTTTACCCCAATGAGGCCCCTTCAATAAAAAAATATGCATTATATAGTGAAAAGGTCTGTGCTAGTTTCTTGAGTGTAACACGAAAATATAGACAAAACGTACTAACAGGGTGGGTCCGAAGTTAATATTTCGGTGGTATGAAGGAGTGATTTGACGTTTCCTCAAAACTGGTTATATTATCTTTTGAATGCTTCACCATCTTCAAATAACACTAGCTACATATACTTTTTGCTTGGTACTTTTAATAAAATATGAAAAAAATTAAAATGGTACAATATGATGAATAGGTATAGGAGTTATAAGGCGAGAATGAAAAATGGAAAGGAAGAATCAGGAAAATAAGAAATGGAAGAAGACCAAGAGAGGTTGCTAAAATAACTAGAACAAGGAATGAAAAGAAGACATCGAAAAAAAAATGAAAAGAAGACATCGAAAAACAAAAGAAAAGAAGGAAGAAAGAAGATGAAATGGAAGAACATGAACGAAAAAAGAAGGAGTAAACTGGTGAGAAGGCGAGACGAGGAGAAATTGATGAATCAGTCAATCAAGGTGAATGGCCAAAAAAATCTATCAAAATTTAAGGCGAAACTAAAGTTAGGAATACATAATATGTAGACATAGTTGTGGAATTGGCCGCGGTGGTAGTGCGCGGAAGGCCGTGGGTTCGAATCCCGCCTCTCGAGAGAATTTATCTGGTTGAAGCTGGGATGATTCTGCAACCGTGTTAGGAATCACACGTTAAAAGGTGAGACCTCGTTAGTACCTAGCTCGCACAAGTTTTTCAACTTCTGAGATTCGTCGTTCGTATGGTGGCGACAGCTGATTAACTGAGAAACAGATTTCGATTTGATGTGGTGTTGACTTCAGTGGTTTACTGCAAGTCTCAGTTGCATAGAGGAAAACATTAAACACAATATTTGATTAAAGTAAATGATATAGAATATATTACTCAAATGCGGAATCAGGCATCCCAAACACCCCATGGAACGAAATGATTTTGGAAGAGCCCTAAAATCAATCAAATAAAAGGTTGGAAATCGTTTTTTACAATAAAAGTAATTATATAACTCCTAAATCGGTTATTTTCTCAGTAAAACTAATACTTAATTTTTTTGAAGGTGGTTGACAATGTTTCGTGGTGTACTTCATCAGTTCGGACTTCCATTGTTTAATATAATATAAATTGATTTGAAATCCCTGAAGAACGCGGACTGCGATGCCAAGAATTGCATTTACCGGATACCCTGCGAGTGCGGAGAATCATACATCGGTGAAACTAAGAGGTCATTGAAAGTTCGCATTGCTGAGCACAAGAAACACACACAGCGAGGAAAAAAACAAATCCGGAATAGCAGAGCATGTTTGGACTCATCAACATAATATCAAGTGAGCTCAAGCTGAAATCATCCACAAAGAGGAACACTGGTTTAGGAGAAAATTCAAAGAAGCCGCGTATATGTTGTCCAACAACGCATTTAGTCATTCTAGCGTAGAAATACGTAACAAATGGAAACCTCTAAACAAGCGAAAAACGACCAACTCTCGCCAAACGGTCATCTCCAGCTAAAACCAATGAAGCGAGAGAGGGGATAGGTGAAAGCACTCGAATGACCTATATTTTTGTTAATAATATTTTCAATTTTCAGCTTTTAATAATATTTCAATTTTTTTGGTTGTAGCTTGTATGTTATTTCTTTGTAATTTCAGTTTTTTGTTTAAAAAATTGTTATTTTCGGTTAATCTCTTGTAATTTTTTTCAGGGATTTCAAATCAATTTATATAATATTAGACAATGGAAGTCCAAACTGATGAAATACTTCATTTTTTTTGTTAAATCAGCCCTTCTTACCAATGGTATGAATGGAAACCAGATTACATGTAGAAGTTTTACCTTTAGTGGCGTACGTGATACATTTTTTATTAATAGTACGAAACAGTTTTCGGGTTTCTCCAAAATTACTTCTTATGTATTTTTTGAGGATGTCGAATTCGAATTGGTAAACAATTTATATTGACTCCTATTCAGTAAATGGGCATCAATTATCGTAAGGAGATTCGAAAAAAGTTTCAAAGGATGCAAATCGACTCCCATTTTCAGTTGAAATTTTCGCAGCTTGGGGCAGGTTTGGATATAGAGACTCGAGTATGTGTCTACAGAGCTTTTCCTAATGCTACGTTTTGATAACATCAATTTCAGTATCAGTAATAAATACAATTCATAATTGAAACTTGAATACTATTTTCACCTTAAATAAAATAAAATGTATTTATAACATCAGTAACATACCTATACATAAAAAACTACAGGATATACGAATATTCCCATACGTATATATCTGTGTGAAGCATTTATACAACATTGTTATACATAAAATAAACGAAATACAACTATAATATATTCCTTATAATGAAGACAACATCAAAATATGAGTGTTACCACAGTGTTACCAAAAGTAACATTTTCTGGTTTCCATTCACAGTTATACCTCCTACTGCCTTTCTGAAATCTTCGTTGGCCTCTGCTGATACTACATAATATGAAAATGTGCATACTTGTACTCATGGACGTCACATTTCTTTAATCGAATCAAACATGACTTACTTATTGCTCTCCTGAACAGGGCCGTCGCCATGTGCATTTCCTAACGGTCATAAGCTTTCAGGCAATCTTTGGATAGCTAAGTAAGAAAATGTTTCATTGTTTCGAAAGTTGGGAAAATTTAGATTCCCTCCCATCCTGTTTTTTCTTTTCGCTATGGCCCTGATCCTGAATAATGTAGGCGTCTTATAACGTTCTACAAGACTCTCCCGACCCTTCTACCGTTGTATTTGTCTCATGTAAACAAAAAAATTAGGTTTATGTTCAAATTTCGCGGGCTACATACATTCGATTAGAGATTTTTTTATTTTTTATGTTGGTACACTCGTCTCGAACACAGTTTCAGCTGTTTAGTTTGTTGGTGATAGGCATAAAAATTAGAAGTGTTTTAGCGCTTGACCGGAGATTTTCTGCTATAAAAAAATTGATAAAAGAATTTGCATCAAATTTTGCATAAAAAATAAAAATAAGTTCTTGAAACCATTTGAAGTGTTGATAGGGGAATGCAGTAATTGTACTCTTAGTAAGAAAAATGTTGTTGAGGATGCCATGTAATTTTTTCGGAAATGTTGGGCTGAAGGGGAGTGTGTTCCAAAATTGCAGAATTTTAACCAAAAAAAACTGTCGCCTGAACATCGCTCAGGAATTGTTGAATGACGTCAACGACGATCCAGATTTACTTAAAAGGGTCACAACTGATGACGAATCCTGTGTTGTGACATCGAAACCAAAGTTCAATCGTCCCAATGGAAGCGTCCAGTAGAGCCAAGACCAAAAGAAGCACGCCAAGTACGATCGAATGTCAAAGTTTTGCTCGTACAGTCAATAAGGAGTACTATCTCGAAGTTATGCGCCGCTTACGAGAAGCAATACGAAACAATTGTTTGGTATTGTGGAAAAAAGTAATGGCTTTTACATCACAATAATACACCTGCTCACTCGTCGTGGCTTGTTCGTAATTTTTTGGTCAAAAGCAACACCGTAATCATGCTTCAGTCATCGTATTCACCAGATTTGACCCCCTGTGACCTTTTCCTGCTCCCAAGATTGACGAGACGGCATTTTTGCGACGGTTGAGGAGATGAAAACCGAATCGCTGAGAGCTCAAGGACATACCAAAAGTGCATATCAGAACAGCTTCGAAAATTGGAAAAAACGCTGTGTATTATATATGGGGGGGATTACTTTGGAAGGGACAACGACAAAATAAAAATTGATGAATAAATAAATATTTCCACCTCATTTTTTGAACAGAGTATTATAAAACTCCAACATAGCACTAAGATTTATTTTTAATTATCTCTTGATGGTGCCAACTTGAAAAGCGAAACGGGCATGTGTTTTCTTTCTGCTCTTCAAAATGTTTTGGAATTTCTACAGTAATTTCGGAACTCTATATCCTTTGGTCAAAGTAGCTTATCTCAGAGATCTGACTTTGTCAGAATTTTCGATTTATTATAATCACTTATAATTGATATTGAAAGAGAGATGCAGTTACATCGAGTTACCACATTGTAATGTCTGCTATGAAAATGGGGCTTGTCTACAGAACTAGAGGTACTTCTTTTGAATGAACATCTGCCCGACTCTGCAGTTTTGTAAACTATTTTCTGCCCCTAAACATACCATAACGATTCACATACCTTGATGTGAATCGTTACTTTCGCACAGACACCGCTCTTAGAGCGCCTGAGGATTTTTCTGTAGTGCTTTGTGTTTTGTCTGCTTCTGAAATAGATCATTGTTGAATGAACACCCAGAGGAAGTTAATAGCTGTTATACTTATCATATCCTTAGAAGATATTTGACAATGGGCAAACATTGTACTGTATATTTCCAGCTCAAGGTTTATGAACTGAAACACAAGCATCAAGTGCAGCATGTGTGATCTTAGTCTACATAATTCAATTTTTCTGTAGCACAATTGTTTATTCTATTTCCATTTTGGTTCACATTAATTTGTTTATTTTAAACAGTTGGATTTTTATCTTTTATAAACTTGTTTCTTTATACTTCTATCGACTCACCTGAGAAATTTTGGGTTATAATTTTATATTAATATTGACTGGTTTTTGTAACCTCAATAAAACTGTGTATTTCATTCATTTCTTTTCTTGTCACACTTTTCCTCCAAGCAATATTGTTAATCACATCCAAACAAATGAAATACAACAATTTGTAACTTACCTTCTTGAAATGTTCAGTTCTTCATCTGGCCAAATGAACTTCATTCAAAAAATCTTCATCAGCAATTCAGAAAAGTGGGGAGAAAGATTAAAAAAAAACAGCATAAGTTAGCAGGTTTTTATAAAATATTCAGATGATTAGTTCTTTATGACCAGATCAAATTCAACCAAGATTGTCTTTTGATTGGGAATTCAAGAAATATATTTCTTAAAAATTAATCATGTTCGAAAGTCTGATTTAAGGGTATGGTTACACGACCATACAAATGTTCAAAGTAATATTATCAATGTCGGAAAGTACAGACCTTTGCTAATCACCGTTACATTCAACACGATTAATTCAACCCTAACTTTGTTGAAACAGCAACCTCAAAATTTATGGGCGTTGAGAAATTGCAAGTTCCATGTCTTCTAACATGTGATTCTCAGTTCGCTGGGAACTGTCATGAGCATATGTAATTTTCTGTGTACAGAAATAATATTAGGATTTTCAGTTACCATTCACATATGTGAGTGCTAAACATTTGTTCACACTATTCAGAAAGGCTTCATTTTTTCATTCCCATTCACAAGAGTAGATGTTAAAAAAAGTATCAGCAACATCTCTGATCTAGATGTCATATAAATAATGTAGTATAATTTTCAAGTGAACCAAATCCAAAATAAGATTTTCACTATTTGTAGTGTGTTTAAGTTTATAGCAAAAACTAATAAATTTCGATACTTACTCAGAAATCTTCCCAAGACATTCCAACCTCATGAACAGCATCTGGTTCACTTTGTGAATGTACAATGTTAGACGAAACAAACTGAATACTTCGGAATCTCAATTAATATGAATATACTTCAATTTGTTTTGTTCATACTTCCCTGTTTACAGCAATTTTTAAAACCATCTGCTGTCTCACAAAATCCATTCAGTAAACCATTTAAAAATATTCACAGGGGCATTGAAATCATCCGACTTTCTGTAGCTGTTTCGAGGGGGCTATTCTTTCAGTTTGTCTCTGAAAGGTACTTTCCATGATCTACACATCTTTCTATACAGTTATTTTTTTTAAATTGATTTACTCATTCCTTTCTTTGAAATATTCTTTATTTTTTGGTATAAAGATGGAGAATTAGGGGGCGTACAAGTATTACTTAAGCACTATAGGGGGGCGGAGGGTTTTTGCTTATTTTTGATGACATAGAGGGTAGATAGTAGTTGTTTACTTTTTTATACATATGGCAGCCCACACATTGTCTATGTTTGAAAAATGAATGTAACAATGTGTATGTAAGCATGAAAGGGGGGTAAGAGGTTTGAACGGTCCCTTAGAAAGGCAAAATCTTTCCCAAAAATGAATGTCTCGTAAAAATATAACGCTTTCAATTTTAAACTATATAATTTTATTTCAAGTTCATAAAAAATTTGACATATTTGAGATGTATTACATTGAACATATCTGGGGTATATTTGTGCCAAATATATAATTCGTACACTTGTCTCTGAATGTTATTCCACGTCTCATATATGCTGATTTGGAGGCAAGGAACCCTAAAAACCATTCTGAGGGCACATCAACCTAATGACTGTTTTTTAAGAGACTTCCTTTCAAATTTAATGTTTTTTTTAATATACTGAACGAAAATATATTGGCATCATCCCACTGTCAAGAAAAGTCCCACAGTTCAGGTGCAAGAAAAATATTTTCATTGAATCCAAATTTCCTGAACTGAAAACCCATAAGAAAACCTTCACCCTTTTAATTTCTATTGCTTGGGAAGGAGGAAAAGTGAAACTGACTCTCAGTTCGAAATTTTCCATACACTTCTATTTTCTAAATTTTCAACTGCACATATCAGGTGAACGTAGAAGAAAAAAAAATTTGGGAATATAAGAAAAACTCTGAAAAATATCAAAATCTCAACTGATTTCCATTTTATTTATAAAAGTAGGGCTCAACAAAAAATATTTACAGTCCTAACGCATACAACGATTTATTACACACACTTTTATTTGAATGTGAACAGTGAAAAGAATTGTATTGGTAATTAACGAACTAGTTCAAGTGAATAATTTATTTGAAGATTGTTAGTTTAAAAGTTACCTTATTCTTTAAACACGAAGCCAATACATTTGCGATCTGACCCTATTGTAATCAGGAAGTTGCTCTACAGGTCCAACAGCTGCGACCGCTGGGCATCTGTCGTACAAATACTTGTAGCAAACGTCTTTAAGGTTCTTGGCTGTGATACTGTTGATGCGGTGGGTCAATTCATGAGGAGGCAACCTCCTACCGTAGCACAACAGTTGACGACCTGTAAACAAAATAAAACGTGAAGACATTTCTAAATATTGTTACAAACCGTCCGTGAATCAATGGAATGCATCCGCCCATCAAAACCCGAGAGCATATGAGTCAGCAACAACAGGGTTGTCACCAACTGGTTCATTTAAAATTCACTAACTTCCAACTTTTCTCTGAGTAAGTTTTAGATATTTTTTGACTAACCGTACTTCTTTTGGGTAATAAGTTAGAAGAAACTAATTAAAACAAAACATTAAAAATATCATTACCAACGAAAATCACTTATTCCTAGTTTGTCATTTGTGTTGAGCCCCATAGACAGTGATTTCATTAGAAGATTCATATTCAACGGTATTTTAAATTTCTATATAATTTTTTTCTCAAATGAAATATTTATTATGTTCTCTATCATTTCTCTATTATTGTGATGGAATCAGCCAAATCCATCGCGTACTCGAATAACATGTTCGAGGAACACTTTATTGTGAGATTTTCACCAAACAGTTTTATGAAAACGCAACATGTGTTTCGCTATACAGCGGCTTCTTCGGGCCCAGAGGTATAACAATATTTGAGAAAAGACAAAGAATTGGATGAGATAATACTTTTATTGTATTTATTGTTAGGAATCACACGTTAAAAGGTAAGACCTCGTTAGTCCTTAGCTCGCACAAGTTTCTCACCTTTTGAGAGTTGTTCGTATAGGGTCGACAGCTGATTAACGGAAAAACAGATATTTTAAACAGTATTTACTTTCATTGCATTGTACCTAGTTTATTGTATACGTATGAAAATGTCTGTATAGGA
Source organism: Leptinotarsa decemlineata (assembly GCF_025532065.1). Taxonomy (NCBI): domain Eukaryota; kingdom Metazoa; phylum Arthropoda; class Insecta; order Coleoptera; family Chrysomelidae; genus Leptinotarsa; species Leptinotarsa decemlineata. The sequence continues at coordinate 1,759,253 of NW_027412523.1, forward strand.
CGAAACGGCACTACAAGTGGTAAAAACCATGGGAAGCTTCGTTTCTCGAATTTCATGAAAATACTTTTTTCTCTTACCTATATCTTCACAGACAGCGGTAGAAGTATCCAGCTGCAGCAAGGTATTAGCTGTTAGGAGAGATTTAGCACGCTCTACTTCACCTTCCGTTACACTAGTACATAACCTCATGAATTCTTGTTGAATGTTAAATACCATGTCTTCAATTTTCAATGGGTCAGAAACGAAGTAGATACCCCATAAACCGGTATCCTGTAAAAAAGAAAACGTGTTTAATTTCAATACTAAACAACAGCATGTTGTTAACTGATAAAAAGTGAGGGTTTATGGAACAAAAAAAATAACTACAAATTTCTGCACTGACTCATCTTAGTTGACGCTTAGTATACCTACCCCTTTAGCGGAGGCACATCTTATCACCGCTTAACTACCATCCTGAGTTAAATAAAAAAACAATCTCTACATCAAAATTATCATTCTGATTACCTCTTTATTGATAGTATATTCATTATGTTAGGTTAAAATATGTATCAATGTGAAATTATTCTATACAGGGGGTCTTCTCATCTAAATAATTAAATAAACACTCACCTTGTAACAAGTATTAAAACTTTGGTATGAATGACAAAGGTCCCCTTCTCCGCTAGCCCTCGCAAGGGTAGTGGCGTTTTGTTTGGCAGAAGCTTGCGACCTGTCCCAAGCCCCCAAGAGAGTAGAGGCGACCATCAGAGTAAGCGTATCAGGATCCGTCCAGCCGGCACCTTCGACAGCTAGAGCAATGTGTGCCAGAGGAAGTGAATCATCGCGTACTCGAATCTCTGATCCAGTAAATCTGCACGGAGTAAGTTTAGGAATTTCTCCTGGATAGTTGTTATCTGTCGAAGAATCACATAATTTAATTCAAATATACTTTATTGTCTGAAGATTTGCATCTTATTGACAAAGTCCAAGTTCCAAAAATGTGTAAATGTAAATATAAAAAAAAGTTCTAAAAGTTCTACAAAGAATAAATTGCTAATATATAGTTGAAAGGATTCGCTAAAATACTCTTCCAAACTATAATAGGGTCTATCAACAAGTAGGTTCTTCACCGCCTTTTTGAAATTAATGTTGCTTAAATTTGCAGATCTAATTTCTAATGGTAAATGATTGAACAATTTACCACCATTATAGTATATGGAATCCTTGATTGAATTCGAAATATTTACAAATTTCTGATTGTGACAGATAACTTCAATTTACCCATTCATTCATTTAAAATTTACTTCACGTCAGGAGTGCCACAAGAAAGCCACCTAGACCCGTTCCTGTTCAATGATATTGAACATTCAAAATTTTCGCTGTTTGTAGGTGATCTTAAAATCTTTAGCCGTGTCATCAACATACAACTCTGTGATAATGTTCAAAGAGACCTCATCTCAATTGTAAAATGGTGTTCCAAAAATTACATGGAGCTGAATATAAATTAATGCAATGCTATGTCTTTTTATTGATCACTTGAACATAATGAATTTGGTTATAGCATAATGGCAAACTTTCCACGAGGACAAATATTGTTCGGGACCTCCGTGTTCTTTTTGACACTAAGGTTGATTTCCATCTCCACTAGGAGCAGGTTGTCAATAAGGCGACAAAAATGCTGGGCTTTGTGTACAGAATCACAAGAGAATTCACCAGTGTTAATTCCATAAGAACCCTTTGTTATTCTTTGGTTAGATTGATAATGGAGCATTGCTTATGTGTGTAGTCGCCAATACATGAGACCCATATAAACAAAATACAAATAACAGAACAAATTTATAGGATATCTAGCTCATAAACTGAAGATACCTTCAACTGAAAACACACAGAGAAGTTCGCACTATAACAGAAAAAGTAAAAACTGAGTACTCGTAGAGTTTATGCAGACATTGGATTTCTACATGAGATTTTTAACTCTTCTGTTTACTGTCCACACCTCTTTTTTTTAATTGGTCTACATGTTCCATCCAGAGTAACTTCAAATACTCAGATGTTTGCAATTGATTTCCATAGATGCAATTATGGAACACACCATTATCCAAAATTGTGTCGAATGCTAATGAAATTTAAGTCAATATTTCTGAAAGTAGCTCAAAATAAAGTTCGACATCGCTTCTAAAAAAACAACAATACATAGACGCATGTATATATGTGTATCACATTACACTCATTAATAGTCCTTGGTTTTGATCTTAGTTTTTAGGTGTGTTATCATTCTTGATCTCAATCGTGACCATTTATATACACCTTTGTAAAAATATGTTTGTATATTGAATGCTGCCAGTTAGATAAATAGAATAAATAGAAGATCAAATATATACTTACTTAACTGACTGAAGCAACTCTCAGAGAGTTTTACTAATTCTTCATGGCTGACTCCTCCTGCCCCAGCAACTACAATTCGGCTAGCTTTGTAGTGATTGTCTAAGTAATTTCTTAGATCAGTTGCATTAATCGACTGGATATTTGCAGTAGGACCTAAAAATATCCCTAAATTCAGTTTCTGCATCCTTTTGAGTGACAGTTAAATACATATTAACACAGATTGAGTAAGTAAACTGTAACAAACTTACCTAATATAGTGTTTGCCAAGGGGGTACCTTGATAAGCAATGGCATGAAGATGATCAAAAACTACTTCTTGTAGATTAGACTCTACTTCTTGCATTTCCCTCAAAATGACCCCCCTCTCCCTCTCAATTTCAGCTGAACCCAACTTGGCATTCTGCACAATATCAGCAAGAATTTCAATGGCGTTTGGTACGTCTTTTGACATACATTTGGAGTAATAGACAGTTTGTTCTCTACTCGTATAAGCATTCAGTTGAGCACCGAGGTCTTCTACTTCGATTTCAAGTTGACTCTGTGTTCGTTTACCAGTGCCCTAAGATGTCGAAAATAAAATATAGTTTTTGAGGTATACAAAAATATGAGATTCTCGAAAATTAAAGAAGAGTCCATAATTAACGTATTTTTGTCTCCTAACCATTCAGATTCATAATTTTTTTCAGAAAATTAATTACATAAGCCATAAGAAAAAAGTCACAAAATCTCGCGATTCCCAATAGAAAAGTTTGGCAAAATATTCTACCTTAAAGGCCATGTGCTCCATGAAATGGGCTACCCCATTATTTTTGGCATTTTCATAGCGACTTCCTGCATCTATCCAGATTCCAACTGTAGCAGTCTGTGAACCCCAATCTTCTGTGGCCACCCTGATGCCTAAAATTCAAAAAAATATTTTTGCATCATGACATAATCAGAAAGAATATGACAGATAGATAACCTCAAATAATACTTTGAAACTTACCATTTTTTAAAGTAGTAACTTTGGTCGGTGGAACATTGAGAACAATTTGTTTAGGCTCTGCTTGAGCTGTCGAAGCATTTCTGAGGTTTTTTAAGGGCTGTAAAATATTCAGTACTACAGATCTGAACTACGTTACGTAACGAATATAATGATTTTTTCCTTCCTTTCAAAGAATGTTATAAATGGAAAGAAAGTAGAAAGAAGTTAAATGAAAACAGTAACAACAATTTACCTTAATAACACTACCGTTTTTCGATAATTTTGCCAGAGACTGCGACAACTTCAAGATAGACGCCATTTTTGTAGGAACTCTGACAGATGACGAATCAATCAAAGCAAAAAATGGCAAATACAATAGAACCAGTACAAACTTCGTTCGTTTGTATTCACGGCTCTTTATGAAAATAAACCAATGTTAATTCTTGACAGGACATAAGTTAATTTTTTTCAACAATGTTTAATGTCTACATTGTTTTAAACTTTTCTATTTTGAAATCGATTATTTTTACCTCTATAATGGGATGTCTCAATTTCATTTTTATTGTAATTTTTAATGTAGTTTTTATTTTATTTTTATCGTTGTTTCAATAAAATTTCTTTTTTATTGCCTGACTACTATAAGAAAGTTACAATTACGAATATGAAAATCATTTATAACTTTCTGGAACCTGTCACGCCAAGTGACATACCTGTGCCATACTTTAGAACAGTGTCAGATTCCTCCCATAAAGCTCAAAAAATGGTATTTTATGTTATTGATCTTTTTTGATGTTTTAACCTCCCAAAATCTGTAAAATTTAGATCACAGGAAGTCTACTCAAGTGTAATAAGAAACAGAATTCACTCCGGAAAGTGTCTGCATAATATAAACCTAATCAGTCAGTAACTTTTTCAAAGTTTAGTTTATATATAAAATATACTTGGCTTTTTTTCAAAGTATTGTGGAAAATTAAAAGTCCCGAAATGATCAAAGAACATTTACTTCTTCACGAAAAATAATGTCTTTATTCATTTTACAAGCATGTTGATAGAAATTTAAGAAAACTAATATAGCAAATCATATCAAAGAGAACCCAATGGTATTTATTAAAAAACATAATAATAATAAATATATTTCTTCAAACTAAATATCCATTACAGTTATATTTTTTATCTACGTTGTTGAGGAATGTTTTTATTTTTACAAGTTGTAACAGGTAGAAAGCACATGCCTAGGGAATAAACTCAATATAAAAAAGGAAAAAAGTTTGTGAATCAATATAAATCAACTTCAAACCACTTGTCTGATGTGGAAAACAAATTTTGAATTATACTACGCCATATTTTCAGTTCATCACTTGACTGCATATTCAAACCTGAGGCCCCAGAGTTTCACATAATTATCGTGATGAATGAACAATATATAATATTTTCTTTACATATTTATAAAATTAAATCAATTAACTTTAAAACATTTTCATTGCAGCAACTCATGCAATATAATTCATATATCAAGGTTTTCAGTTTCAATCCAACTGTATCATTTTTTCTGCATATTTCTCTTAACCTCAAAAACTTGTAATCACCTTCCAAATTCACATAATACTGGCACACATCCAGTTCGTTTTCTTTACAAACGAGATTTGTAGCGTGTTCTAATATAATTTTCTCCAATACAAAAAAGAAAAGGTCCATGAATGGTGCTATTTTGGTATCAAGACAGTACCCTAAAAAACATTCACTTCAACTCTGGAATAATCTAGGCATCCTTCTTACCTGTATCGAAGAGATTTTGTAAGAAAGTTTGTTCATAATTAGTCAATACTGTATATGAGGCTAATCTAAAGAGGATGCCTTCTAGAATACCATCCGCTCTATTCTCCACATTAAGAAGAGCATATGCCAACTTTATCTGCTTCTCTCTGTCATCAGTTTGCTGTGGAAACGAAGTATTCACAATTTTTGAAGTTTTGTCTGTTTGTTGGGCAAAGCTCTTGATCAAATTTTCATTTACTTCATAATGAGAAATTTTCTTCACAACCTGTATGTCATATTTGGAATTTAATCGAAGTTGATCCCTTTCTTTTATGAAGTCTGTTTAAATAAGAAATAAATACTCATCCATCTGGGTGAGATGTGTTTTAAAGATATTAACCTACCCAAGTACTTTTTCTTCTTTTTTCGTTTGATATTTTTCATTTCATGATATTTAATCATGTTATCAGGAAAGGTATTAGAACTGAAAGACCGAAATTCATCATTGCATTCATTGAGGAGTTTACATACTTCCACATTTTCAAAGGTTTTTCGAATTTTAGAAAGACATGTTTGGATCCAATCATCAGCACTAGAATGTTGTTCCTTCACTTCACTTATAATATTCAGGAATTTCTACAAAAAAGTATATAATTTAAATGCTTTGATCTACAAATTTCTTACCAGAACATTTCTTCTTTTGATATTACTAGCAGAAGATTTTTGTTTTAGTGAATCATATATAATATTTGTGAGGTTTTTGGCAATGATGTCTGCCGAGTCTTTTTGTTGTTTTGGGTAATCGAAGGTTTTGTTATTACCACCTTCTTTCAACAAAATTTTAAATATCTGCATTTCAGTCATATTATTCCTGTATACGGTCCAGTAACAAGATACTAATTACTAATTAGTAAGTTTTTTCCTTGAGTGTCAATAGTCTTGTTCTGGTTCTCTACTCGGACTGTTCCTAACAGTAAGAAAACAGTCACCCAGCTGTATACTGAATATTTTGTCGTGTTAACCTTTTCAGTCGACAACTGACTCACTGATTCTGGACGATTCTAAACAGTACAAACTGAAAACCAGAAGAAACATAATTGGCATCGACTACTTTGTAATTAGTCTCATGTACTGGGCAAACGTAATTGTTGTGATTTGAGACTGGAGATTGTAAGCAACCACAGTGGTCTTTTCCACTGTGGGACTGTGGCATGGCCATAGAAATGGCATTATAACAATAAATGTCATTGTTTACTATTCTGTGATGTAACGTTGCAAAAGTTTTTCTTCCTCTGTGTCTAGCGTGTTCCATTGGTAAAACCAGTGCGAGACGAGTATAAATTTTATTATCCGTTGGTAAAAAAAGTATCAGTTCACATATTCGATTGAAAATGCAGTACAAGTGTTAATCGTAGGCTCAATAAAACATAACAGCAATAAAACAGAAATGAAAATGAAAATATCTACCTGGCAACAATTTTTAAATCACAGATTATTTGACATATAGAGAATTTTTTTGGTTTGGAAGGAAAACTTGCACTGGGGCGAATTTTTGGATCAAGCAATGGGCGATATCTAAGTTATATAATTCAAATATCAAACTCGGGGAAAATATTGATTATTGGCAGACACGGTAATGAAAAATATTTAAATATCAACTATTTCTATTCATTTATTTACTGTGATATTACAATATGTGATATCAAAAGTGTAAAAGCACCACTTCATAATGATTAAATGAAAACAATAATTTTCGAAAAATAGTGATGGAAAGGTAAAATAAACTCATATCGGATAACAGATTTGCATTATTCAACGCTTGCTGAGCGAAGCGAGATAATTGAGTACTTAGAAATGTATGTGCTAGAAATCGCACGTCGAAAGGTAAGACCTCGTTAATCCTCAGTTGGCACAAGTTTTGACTTCTGAGAGTTGTCGTTCGTAGGGGGACGACAGCTGGTTAACGAAAAACAAATTTCAACAGACTTAACGAACACATCTTTTGTGTTCCTTCATTACATAACATTGGGTGTTCCAATCATGGTTCTACTCTAATTTTTGATCTTTGGCAATTTTCGTGTTTTCTGTCATTTTGTATTTATACATTTATACCGACGGGGTTGTCTGTCATTATTTTTTCACTGGGTAAGCAAGCTTATTTACCGATCGAACAAATTTCAAAATGTTCGAATATTCTGACTGTATAAATTTTGTTCTTTTTATTTTCCAAGTTAACTGCAATTAATATGTTCAGTTCTTTAATGGAGATGATAATATTTCTCGACAATGAAATCAATTTCCTCCTTGCAGAAAAGAAGAAAACAGGGAAGGAAATATGTCTCAAATATCGACTGAAGAAAATGAAGGAGTTCAATATATTCTCAATGATGATGACTTTGTGTTAGATACAACTGATGAAGCTGAAGACCTGAATGATGTAAGTGGGAAATAAGTAAATTTATTTGACAAATGGAAAACAGCAAACCATTCAAAGTTTCAAAATATTGGTACATATAGTTTGAAAATATGGTAATAATATTCCTTCTTGCCTATAAGTAGGTACTACTCATGATATTTTTCAATCAAGTAAAAGTATTCCTAATTCGTCATGATAAAGCTTTCTTTTAGGTAATCCTTTCAGATGGTACTAGAGCTATACTTGTAAATGGACACATTTTGCAGTCAGACCCACAAACCATATTTCTACAAGAAGGAGATGACATTAGTCAATACCTGATCAATACTAATGATGGTAGGATATTAAACATAATAGTTTGAAATTATGAATGGACTGACTCGTTTCTTGATAAAAATTGATAACGCTATCCATGATAATTATTAAACAAATTTCACAAACAATAAAATTTCTAGACACGTTTTGCTAACATCGTAGCTTCCTTGGTAAAGGAAGTACTCAAATGGTTTATTGATTTTTTGAATTTGTAATGGATACTTGATTGGGGTTCATGATAATAGGTGTACAATTTTCACACTGAGGACATTAATCAAAACATGTTCTACGACACAGTGGCTTCTTCAGTAAAGCTGGTACTTCAAATTATTTTTCAATACATTGTATACAACAGTAATCACATAATTCAATTAGTACATAATGATAATAATTTTTACCAGATTGTTTCCCAAATTGGAAATGAATACACATAAAAATCTGTAGATGTTACTATTTTATAGGTGGAATATTAATAGCAGATACAGAAAATACAACAGATGCCCAAAAAACTGATGACACTGAAGTAATTCAATACATTGATGACGAAGGAAATTTTGTATCCGAACCTACGAACATTTTGTATGTAAACGAAGATGGCGTTCCCATCAAGGAAGAAGACTTGGTAAATTACGAGATAGCTCAATCTATTGAGCCCGAAGAGGAAAATTATCAAACTCAAGTGATAGATCCCTCTCAGTTATTGACAAAACAAGAAAGTGAAGAATATTTTGCAAACATTTTGGATCAGAATGAGTAAGTCACTTTGATAATATGTAAATAAAAGTAAAATGTTCCAATATCGAAGAGAATTTTGAAATTGTTTAAAATAACTGATAAATGTGAAGATTCAACACTAAATTATGAAATTGTTTCTGAGAAAGCTGAAAAAATGTCTTTTCCTTGATCCTCATTCCAAATTTCGTTTTAGAACCATGTTTCGAATAATGTTATTCAAAGTGTTCAATGTAACAATACATTGCATTGAATTAACCATGTTGACGTATGAAGAGTATCAGAAGTATATTCCAATGAATCCATTATTTTTAGGAAAACAAAAATCCCTCAACACATTTTATAGTTAAAAGAATCACCCATTTTATTTCACCTTTTCCAGGTTTTTGAATGATCTTACATTTAATATGATCTGGCAAAAATAGCCTGACACAACTAACTCTATTTTAAATCATTCCTATCAAAAGTATACTGTCCCAAAGGAGCTTCTCTTGCACCCTCGTGTGTCTTTAATATTTATGTTTTGAGTTTTCTACCAATTCCATAGATGGCGTTGTAAAGGATGTCATCATCACCATCTATTGGACAGAATTGAATATTCATTGAGTGTAAATTTTCACCGCCTAAAAAAAAACACCTTGAAGTAATTTGAATGTAACTCTCAGGGGATCCATCCCCAGTGGTGTGAGGATTTATAAAACGCTCCCATAATAAACTAAAAAGGAAACTACTGACTTCAAGTTCAGAAAATATCTCAAAATTTTTCTTGTGTCGAAAATGTTTTATAGTATCGAAAAATTTTATACTCTTCCACTTTTACTCAATATTTTAATTTATATTATTTTCAAAATTGTCAATTTTGATTGTGGTATGTGAATTGACTACATATGTAATCTTTGATGTTTTTTAATATTACTTCAACTGTAATCTCTAAAACTGATGAATGAAATGTAAAAAAAAAATAACTGTTGAAGCTGTTTTCTGGGTTTGTTAACCATTCCACGTTTGGAATCTACATTAATAAAATATGGCTACCAGAACGTGATTGTTTTGGTACCAGGTTATTTGATTTAAACAATAGAGATGGAGCCACACCAAATCAATTCTGTAGTTTCTGCTTTGAGGGAAACTACAGCAGTCGTAGACGAAAAGTCGGGCATACCGATGAATCAGCAGTGGCGGAAGGCAGAAATAATTTTGTATCAGGTAATTTAGTTGAACCAGTCGAAAAAAGCCATGTCACACATCTGGAAAGTAGCTTCAACACAATATTACTTATTATTAATTCAATTCCATGCTTCTCCATTTTTACCTGTCAACTCTGCTAAAATCTCATGTTTATAAAATGGCTCAAGTTATATTTCTAACCACCCTAATTTTCAATCAGGTACCAATACGCTATTTTGAAAGATGGCAATCTACATATTCAAACAGTTCCGGCTGAAGCAGGTCAAGTAAGTGAGTTGGAATGTTCTGACGTGCCAACTCTAGATGTGTCGAACATTAGAGGAACGAATCTCCTCACTGGCCAGTCTGTATCACTGGAGGGTTATATTGAGAAAATAACGAAAAAAATTGGGACATGCAATCCATATACGCTTATAGGGGAAGAGTCAAACAGCCGTAAACGAAGGGTTAAAAAGAGCCTGAAAGGGTTGTTGAATATGAAATTGAATTTGGGCGTGACGTCTAGCGGTAAAAGATTGGTTGGAAAAGTAGTTCATGTAGGAACCAAGGAAGTATCCAGTAAAAAAGAAAATCAGAAAAAGCTTCTATCCGATTGCAAGAACGAAACACATGCTGGGCCCATTCAAATACCTTCGCAGCAGAGCAAGAGCCCAGATGGCTGCAGTGGGGCTTCTGGGGACCGATTAACAACTGTACCGCTTGCTGTTGGTGGTAATTATTTCAACATATTTTTCAATTTTTTACGCAGGGTGGTTTGGTCACCTAGATACAATGTGCATATACAGCAACTCGAATCTTTGTGAAATACATGGCTTACAAACTGGATGGAGCTTACCCATCCCAAGGAATTGATAATAGAGTGTTGCTAAATAGATTTGCCCTCTTATTCTTAGAAAACAGAAGAACATATTATGCCTGTATCTTCATATATAAATTGATTCATAATCTGGTTGACTGCCCTGATTTGTTATCTCAACTAGATTTTCACGTACCGAGACGAAGTAGTAGAAACGAAATATTTTTCTATTTGCCTTTGCCTATGATCAACGTGTTAATAAAATCTCCAGTTTATAACATCTGTAAAATTTATGATAGTTTCTATTTAGAATGTGATATTTTTGTTGTTCCATTTGGATGCTTCAAGTATACATATAATTCGTAACAAGCTATTTTCTATGCAAGTCGAACTAGAATCTAATTTCAACCCATAAATGAAATACTGTGTTTCAACTCTCTGCACACTGCCAATTCTATTAGAATTCTACAGTATATGTTTTTTTTTTTTTTTTTCACCGTAGTGTGCGCTGGTCAGGCCCTATCCCCCGAAGCCCCGATACATTCGGGAGGGCGCGCCAGCAAAATCAACCAATGACCACTCCCCACACCTAGGGGTAAGTGATCATTGGGTGCGAGAATCATGTGCCCTGAGCAAACGCAGTGAGCCAAGAATGACAGCCTTCTGCATCTGTGCGGCTAAGATTTCTGCCTTAGTGCGGCAAGCCGGTATGATTTTGAGATTCGAGAGTAGAGAAGACATCATTCCACCAAGGACTCCAACAATCAGAACGACCATCTTGACAGAGTGATCTGGATAGAGTCTGCGGAGTTCGAAGAGAAAATCTCGATATTTTATCCGTTTTTCCTCCTCTTTTCTGACGATATTAGTCTCGCCAGGAGCTGAAAACTCCACGACAAATATCGTTTTGGTCTGGTGGTCGAGAAGGACTACATCAGGCTTATTAGCTTGTATGAGCCTGAGGGTTGGGAACGAATAGTTCCAATAAATTCGGCACTTCTCGTTCCCCACAACGGATTCAATATCCCCCGGAGCGTAGGGCAACACCGGTGTCTCGTCAATACCGTAAGAGTGCCGTAGATGGTAATATAGCACTCTTAGGGCCGCGTTATGTCGATGGATATAGGCCGAGACCGCATATGCTGGACATGCTGATAGCAAGTGCATTAGGGTCTCGGACGCCTCGCGGCAGGCCCTGCCGCGAGGCGCCCGAGAATGTATCACTGTTTGCATAGTATCTATACTGCTTGAATCATCAACTAATGTTGATAAAATTAGAAAGATATGGAATAAGAGGTTCAGCGCTAAAGTGGGTTGAATCCTACATATCAGATCGCCTTCTATCTGTAGAAATAAAACGAAAAGGAAGAGTCTATAAATCCGAAACCCTTCCCACAGACGTGGGAATTCCGCAGGGGAGCATTGCCGGCCCTCTTTTGTTCGTCATTTATTTGAACGACTTATGTAATCTAAACCTAAACCAACAGTTCAAAACTATCTTCGCAGATGACACAAGTCTGTTATCAGGTGGTGAAACTTTCCCAGAGATGATGTTGAATAGTACAGATCTATTCAACAAAACTAAGGACTGGTTGAATAAAAATAAACTAAATGAATCGAAGACACATATGATTTTGTTCAGAACAAACCAATTTTCTTGGCGAATGAATTCTCAAGCTAAGCTAATAATAGAATTGACTGAAATAAAAACACCAGTGCTGGAATAAACTAGACTTAACTCAAGGAATCAGCACGAATTAGTTTTATTCAATTTTTTTATTCAAACAGCTCTTCAGAAATGGATTGTACTTGTTTACTAGTCTTGAAGAAAGATGCAGAAAGTAGCAAAATTGCAACAGACTCATATCAGAGAACATCTCGTGCTACATTGAAAGTTTCAAAATTCTTTGAAATATGTCAGGGAATTTTGGAAATAACCATGTATTTCGAAAATGAGGCATTTACTCACAAAATAAATTCTTGAAAGCCATCCGCCTTGTATATGTCTTTCTCATTGTTACAGCGTGTGGAATAGATTCAGTGAACAATGACCACAGTATGTACAGTCGAAGTATAGAAAGTGTGGTGGAACCCCCACCTTTGCTCAATGTAATTTCTCAAGATTCCGCCTCTTTTCGACAGATGGCAGATACTCTTACGAACCTCATGAGTACCGACAATTTGAAGACCAAACTGCAAGAAAAAACGCTAATGATCAGCGTTGTAGAAGGAAACGATCAGTCCTCCGAAGAGCCCACCAAGAATATTTTCCACTGCAGCGGTCATATGGAAGTTGAGTCTGGCTATGATGAACATGGGAATTATTTGGAAAATTGGTCTTTTGTACCTTATCATAATGTAGAGGAACTGTTTCAGAGCAGATCGTTTCAGGACAAGAAAATCAATTCTTCAACTTGCAAGTGAGTAATCTATGAATCTCATATATGAATCTGTCGTTACGACAAAAAATTGATGACAGAATTATTTTATGAATGCAAGAAAGAGTTTATTCTGCCACACAACAAATTTATACCAAAATGGAAATGAAGTTCAATGAATCAACCAATGCAATTCCTTGAAGAGTATAGAGACTTGTATTACTAGGTTTACATAAAATGAGAAACAAGGTTATTCGTACATTTGTTTGTTTCTTTCCTTTGTGTAGTTTTGTTTTGAAAATTTTATTATTTTAGTATTTTCTATTTTTATTATATATCTGATATGTCTGATGTTTTTAAAATAATTATATTTTCAACACGAAGAAACTCCTTTTCAAGTCCTGAAGAAGAATTTAGTTAAACTCGAAACGTTGACAAGAAAACAATTGTTTATTCAAGAAAAATTGATTCTGTTATCAAACTAATCCTTCTATAACAAATTATTGGATCACTAAACCAGTTGAGTTATTCATAAAACATTAGTAGTGTACACTAACAATGTAGATCTGTGAACTGTAAAAAAACTCCCCTTTATAACAAACAATAAGGAGTTTCCTACGGGTCCTAGACAAGGTCAATTTCAAATTATTTAGAAAATATCAATTTCACACAGTGGTTTCATTGTGAAGTTTTTTTTTGAATGGACCTGATATTTGACAATTTTTTTGTCAGTAGTTTAAAATTGAGTGTAACACTGTAAAACTCATTCATATTGCATAATTCAATTTTCCTCTTCTTCCTCCATTATTGTTGTTCTGAGTTGCCAGCTTGTTTTTCATAGTAGTATTTGTTATTTGAGTAATTTGATTGAGTATTACTGATTAAATAATCACGTCGTATATTCATTCATGTATTTTTCTGCGTTACCAAAATCATAAACATTTTGAAATGTGGTTTAAAAGGGAGAATAAGTCTCAATGGTAGTGACGTCACAGTTAATTTGGAAACTTCGATTTTCCTTGGAAATGGAAATACTTTGATGGTACTTCCTGATGAATGAACCCTTTTTTCAAAGTTCAGCGAAAAATATTGATCTTATATATTTTTTTTTGGATGACACTTCCTTCCAGCATTTTGAAAGCATTTGTTAGTATAGCTTCTACGATTGTGGTTCATTTATATTTTTTTATACAAATCTCTCTTCTGAAAGTTTTGATGACGTAAATTAAAACCACATTGTCTATTGTTTTTTTGTTATGTTCTGCTCTTCTGTTTTGTATTTTATTTTGACTTAGTACGTGCACTCAGTGTAGCAAATTGTCAAATGTTCGAATAAATAGATGAAAACTCTTTCAAACATTTTTATATATAATTTTTGTCACAGAGCAACTAAAGCTTTATAAGAGAATTTTTCTTTCAGATATGAAGATGTGACAAATGTATCCTTAATCAATACCCTTCAGAAAAACAACAAACGACTGATTCGGGTCGTAATAGATCCGGAGAACATGTGTTTCAAGTGCCATAAAGATTTTCAAAGCAATCGTAATTTGAAAGATCACTTGGAGAATATACATTTTCAGTGTTCCGTTTGTGAGAAAAGCTTCAAAAGTATACAAGATGTTCGACAGCACAAGCAGGAACATACCAAGACGGGGAAATTATTTATTTGTGCAAATGATGAATGTCATAAGCTTTTTGCTAGTAAAGATCTGCTGTTGCAACATACTAAAACACATAAATTGGAGGCTTTGGAGCAACAAGATACTCAAGATAACAGGTAATGACTTTGTTGAATTTTAATTTTTTTCCGCAGGTAGCTTGTACCACTTGTGAACATTTTTCTGACTCAAGAGTACAACCACCGTATGCCATTGTCTACATTTCTACAAAAGTAAGAGTCTTGGTACAAAGTCAAATTGATTTCCAATTAATCTGAATGAATATCTCGAATTGAAATGAGAAACTAGGATTTTTTTAGAGTTTTGGAACATGTGCTACTTCTTCTTGTCTCAGATAAGAGTTTTAATGTGCGGTGGACAATTGGTGAAATCAGCTGTGTAACAGACAGCGCTGTTATATCAGTTATATACTGACCTGTAGGTGATAATTCAATTAATTTCAGCGGGGACTTGCTGCTGGATAAATGAGAAGCCCCAACAAGAATGGTTTGTTGGATATAATCCAATATTCGTCGTGGTATTGGCTAAGTGAGTAGTTGTTATCCGACATGCACTTGCCGGATCCTACCGTGAAGGAATGTTGAGAAAGGTTAACGTTCCAAATGTCGATTGGAAATATTCATTATCATAGTAAAATCAATTGGTTCGAAAGACAGCATAATTCAGTCAAGCTTCTCGAAAATTAAACAATACATATCAGTAAATAAATGAGTGTTAATTATTGATTTATCTTCGAATCAAAAATTTTGGATGTCCAAGTTTTGAAATCACACGCTATGATTAGATTGAAGATATCATTTCAATTTGTTTTTTTTTTCCAGTTGTAGCGAACCGGTTTTGAAGAAGTTATTATATAAATGTGAAATATGCAGTAAAGCCTTCTGCAGTATACGCGATATGAACTTTCATAAGAACATAACTCATACAAGTAAACTTTACGGCTGTGAAATTTGCAAACGTTCCTTTTCAAGATATGCCAATTTACAAAGACATGCTGAAATACACAAAGGATCTGCAGAAATGTTCAGGTAATTTTTTTTAAACAGCTTGTTTTCCAGTCTGAAGATTTTGAAAATCTTTGTTTGTTTTGGAGACTTTTATGATTTCCTCTGAGAGAATATTGTGTCGTGAGAGTTGCTCAGATAAAAACTTTTATGTAGTGCATATCGATACTGAGATCCAATTACATATTTACATTTCACTACAAAGTAACTTCTTTAGAACTAACTTCGGGCAGTTTTTGATTCAAGACTAATAATTTGTTTCCTATCAAAAAAATTCTACCTTTTTTTTCTAAAAACAAAGCTTTTGTTTTGTGACTGACAAAAGTTTCATGAGAAACTTAACAATATAAATCAGTCACTTTGAGGAAATTTTACCCCTACACAGAATGTTTGATTGGGACAACAAATGAAAATAGTTTATTTCAGTTGTGATATTTGTGGCTGCTCCTATCACTATATGTCATCGCTGACTAGACACGTAGTGAACACTCATATCAAAACAGTGGAGGCTGATAAAACAACATGAGGATCGGATGGATATATTTATTTAAAAACATTTTTTCGATATCAAACAGATTAGTCAAATATAACTTGTAAGTTTGTAAAATATGTGATATGAAGTAAATATACAATTGTTTTTAATACTTTTGTTTTATTCAAATCAACATTGAAATGTTCATATTTGTGAACTGAGGAGCGGGAGTTATTGCACTGAAGTTGTTCGTAGAAAAATGCATTCCATAATCGTACTTAGTTGCCTTGGTAGAGATGAGATTTTTGCTGAATTCTGTAGACCAGACTTTTTCATATGCTAGTTTTTCAATAGACTTTGATATCGATTTGAAACTTGGATAGTCGTCAACTTTTCAGCTGAGGTTCATTTTCTAGTTCATTATAACTATTTGAATTTGTTCGGCTGTGACCAGAAATATGACAAATGTTTTTCTGACCAAATTTTGTGTTACCAGAAGTTTTCCTGATTTTTTGGGAACACATACCAAGCCAACTTGGTTGGTTTTTTCAAAGTGATAAAGATTATTGAAAAATTGTTTACTCCGAGTTATAATTTTTTTTCTTCTCCATCATTTTTCCCTCCAACTTAATGCTTTCTGGAAATATTGAATAAAAACCGACATACTTTACATCACTACCATTTCAAAGAATTTCACCTTTTAAAGTTATTCTAAATAATATGTTGCATTTGTCTGCTAGCAATTGCACAATAAAAAGTAAGACATCTTTAATTCCTACTCGAATTTTGACTTAAGGTTTGTTTCTGAGGGAAGCAGTTTACCTTCAGGTTTACTTGTCACCAGTTTATATGAAGCTTCATAGCTTCACATAATTTGAACAATGAGGCACACACTTTGCTGAGGACATATATTATCTTTTTATACATTTACAAGAATTAAAACAAACTAAATATGTCGTAGACTCTTAATGCTTGGGAGGGATCCATGGTTGAATTTTGGGTCTGGTTGTTGAATATGGCATGTACTGCCCAGGTGTACCACTCATATTCTCTGTATGATCCATCATCCACTTGTATTTTGGCCTAGAAGGATCTTTGTCTGGAGTTAAGTCTGTTTTGTAATGCATCCATCCAAACCATTCTGCTGGAATTTGACTCCCATCATATTCCAAGGCTAAAAATGAAATGAAATCAATGTTGGGCTGATGATCGGTTGAAATTCTTGCACGTATCACAATTCTTTTTTCTTACTCGATGAACTTACCATAATAAGGTGCATACTCTACCCATCTATTCCTTCCATAAAAGTAGCTGCGGTTCTCGTAATATTTGTTACCATACTTGTCGGTTCCTACAAGTTGTCCAGGACGCAGGTTATCCATCCTTAAATAGACTCATTTAGTTCTATTGGAATTTGAAATTTTCTTATTAGACAAATGTACAAAACCAAAAATATAGGCAAAAGTTCAAAACTTTTTGAAAATCTACATTGTTAGGAATGCCATTGGGCATTCCTGATAATATATTTAAATTTTCAATGAATCCCATGTTGACACTATTTAATACTTGTTCTTTATGAAGTCATCACATGAGATATTAAATGAACCGTTTTTGAACGAATATATTTATTTATTATCAACCTAGTACTAGTATTTATTCACACTAGAGAGTGTCTTATTTCAAACAAATTACATAACCTTTAGATATACTTGCCTGTACAATTTATACAAAGAAGCCTTTATGCCGCCAGCTTCTTTAACAGTATTCCAAAATGTTACAAGTCTATCTAAACCAAAATATTTGGCCATTTTTTCACCTTTTGGCGATTTTTAAATAATAGAAATTATTATATTGCTGTCAAACTGCATCTGTCAGTTTATCTGTCACCTATTATTTTTTTTATTAGTTTGTTTCGGTTTATATTTCAAACTCTTAGGGAATTGTTCGAACCATAGATTACACCAACTACCGTTCGAACTGACATAGAATCAAAGCACAGAACAGTTTTTTTCTGTAACATTTCTTACGAAGGAAAAATCCAAAGATTCGGTAGTTGGGTCATTGCCATTATTTTTCTGTTGTTTCATTTCATATTGTAATTACAAGAGATTGTACATTTATACCATAGAAATAAAATCTCATACTAATGTCTAAAATGCTTCAAAGTACAATGCGCATCCAAATTAAGTGATGAATATGAATTATGTGTTGGATGAAAGAGTATCTCTGAAGTTGAGTATATTATTACTTCATCAGTGTAGTACGTGTGCGGAACAAAGATGACAGCATAGCCGTATGACGATATTTACACATGGAATTCTGTTTACAGGCATCTTTATCGTCAATAATCAGGGATATTTGTTTGTTTCATCACGGTTCTTGTCTACGTTGCCAGGTTCCAGTAGTGACTTGTAGTAATTTTTGTTTCGTTGGAATTGTTTCCAAGAACTACGTTATGATACGAAATGTTCTACGTATATATATCATTTCAATTATTGCAGATTTTATATTCCCAAAGAAATATGGCTGCCTCCTTTCGTCATTCATCCGCGCATGTAGATGTGCGTTTTAGTCGTAAGTATATAACTTCATTTCTATGAGTTATACACCACAAATGAAAAATTTCATCAGTTCGCACGTGCGAATTCGAAGTTCTAACTAATCCCTACTCCAATGTCCGAAATAGAGAATATCGTTCTCCTGGATCAGTCTCGAAATGGTTTTAAAAATCAATACACTGTAAAAACGATAACATATGAGTTCTAGTTAAAAAAATGTACATGATCAAACTGTATCGAATTCCGAACTTAAACAAACCTCTTAGAAGGAACCATTGACGCAGAGTGGCGTCAATGCAAAACCACAGAATAAACAATTATAGAAGTGAAAGAATAACATAACCTAATAATCTCAAATATATTTGACTTTGATACTGGAAAACCTATCAAATCTGTTGGATGTAATAACGCATTATCTTCCTGAAACATTCTATTGTATCTAGACCCTACCAATGAGGTCTTGGGCAAGCCTTGAATGCGGGGCCCCTATTCCTTGTTTGCGTGTAAAATACTCTGTCACTTGGGAGGCGGGACGTATCAGTGTAAGAAAAAATACAAATAATAATTGAAATGTTAAAATTGTACTGTATTGGTCAGTACATAATTTTTAATATATTATCAAATAGGTTAAAGTGAACGGCAATCGAATAATAATGAAGCATATCACACTTTATTTCAGCAAATAAATACATACGTTTTGTGATATATGAACAATATAAAAATTTCAACTATTCTCTTAATTCTAGACAAAAATATATTTACACTGACAACTTTAATCATGAAATTAATATCTGTAAATGGCTGTTCCAAAGATAATATTAGGTTTCCGAGAGAATCAACAAAAATTATGGGATATGGAATAAACACTATCACTTTTTCAATTATTTTCCTATTCAGTGATAGATCCATTTGTACTTAATCACAACACTCAAATTTTAGAACTAACCCAAAGTAATGTATAACACCAAAGGAATAGAGATGATTGCCAATATAATACCGTTAAATATTAAAATATCTTTTAAACTATATACACTTCTCATAGTTTTCAAGATTGAATGTTAACAACCAATTTCTTAAATAATCCACAAAAACTCTGTGTAACCAATTAACCCAATTCTGATAAAACAGAATCGAGGTCCTCTTGCAAACTGGCAGTCATCTCTTTCTGTTTATTCAAATCGTCCTGCAACCGTTCAGCATTTGTTTTCAATAAGAAATTACCCTTCTTAAGCGCATTAAGTATATTTTCGTGTCTCTTCGATCTTGCAGTCAGATTTGCTTTCTTCTTTTCGATAGGAGCATCTTCGTCTTCACTCTGGCTTCTCTCCGAGTCGCTGTCGTCAGATTCACTCTCGGTTTCTTCCTCTTCAGAGCTTTCTTCCTCTTCTTCGCATTCTTCTTCCTCTACATCTTTTTCTTCTTCCTCCTCTTCTTCTTCATCTTCATCTACGTCTTTCATCAGAGATGCCATTTTATCCACCTAAAATATGTGATTTAACGGAACGATTGGTAAACTAGCTTGAAATAGACTTACTTCTTTTTTCAGTTGTCCGTATTTCTTTTTTTCTTCTTTGATTGCAGCTTGGTGTTTTTTGATGATTTCTCTTAAAGCTACTCGCTCTTTTTTAGCATTATCCTCCTTATTTTTGAAGCTTTGTAACTTTTTAGTCAGCATTTTCAACTCCTTTTGAGCTCGTTTTTCTCGTTTCTCCTCAGTATCTTCTCCGTCGCTTTCTGGCTCTGGCTCTTCATCTTCGAAATCGTCGTCACTTCCTTCACCTTTAGCATTGCTCTGTTTGCGATCTAAGATGGATATTTTCTTACCTGAAACAATTAAGTCAATTGTACAGGTATTGGCAAATTCTTAGAGCAATAAAAAATCAAACTTATTCGACATCAAGAACAACTAGACAAAGCACTGTAGAGATACCAGATGAATCCAAGTGATTTTCCCTTTTCCTTGGTACAATTCATTGAAGAGAAGTAACATTTAAAAAAAATATTTCGATTAAAGAACTTCCATGATTTATATACGTTAATGGCCTAGATGAAGTTCTTAAGACTTTCTCAGTTGAAATCGTTTTCCTTCCAGAGGTCGGATCTATTAATTCAAAATTTTTTTTTTCTATGAGTGAATCAATGAGAAAATAACTCCCCCAGTAGTCTTTACTTTTTGATCTATACCAAACATTTTGATAGTCCCACAGCCAGTTTAGGGCCAATATGTAAAACTATCATATCTCTTACGTTTGATGTGTATCATTTTTTTCTCTCGTCTCTGTTAATTTATAACGAGTTTATGCAAAACAGTACCTAAGACTAAGACTATGATACAAGAACTATGCCTAGATTATTGGCCAACTTTCAACTAATATTTTTTTTTTTTGAATTATTTCAGTAGTACCAGAACAAGTCCTATAGGCCTGCTCTAGTTCGCTACCCGGACTGTTCCTGACAGTCAGAAAATAATCACCCAACTGAATACTGAGCATGTTGTCGTGTAAACCTGTTCAGTTCACAGTTGACTCACTGATTTTGGACGATTCGGAACAGTACAAACTTTGAAGCAGAACAAACCTATAGTGAAAGATCAAATGAAGAATATTTGTGGTTATGTTAACATAATTTGGATTTTGGATAAACTGGACAATTTTTTTAGGTATCTTAGTTACTGGTTATTGGATTGATTTTCAGGTAATGTAGCATAAACCCGCTATTAGGGATTTACTATTACTTATTATGTTAAGTTGTACACAGAAACACTAAAACCGATAGCAATATTGTGAGATCCTGAAATTTCAACAAAAAACGTTTTCAAGGAGTTGAAATGTAATTCAACCAAAATTCGATATGGAAAAGCGGTTTCTGTGCATCTTGGGAGAAATATCGCCTTGAATAAATTATTTGAAAAATATTCTCTAATATCCGTACCTATACGAGAATATTGGTACAAAACAGACAGCACAATTAAAAACGAAGTCACATTTTTTTGTCACATTGATTTACTCGCCTTGTACACTGATTTCATCGGTGTCCTCAAACCAAAAGCTTCCCGACTTAGATGGTGTAGTTTCTTCTGATTTAAAATAGACTATTAATCACAATAATAGTTTTTCAATGGACATTTCAAAAACAACTCCCACTATTATAGAATCGCACTTGAAATGAGGTTATCATCGAAAAAAGTTTGAAATTTTGAAGTGCCCATAATGTAGGTACTCGATGGGTTCTACATGCGAATCAACACAGGGATAGTCAGGGAATTAATTGAGAAATCACAAATTTATAGAACAAATAGGAGAAGTAACAGGTGAATTTAAAGTCCGACAGGAATATTGTGAGATCCTGAAATTTCTAGTCACCAAAAAAAGGTTTTAAAGAAGTTGAACATGGAAAAACGGTTTCTGTGCATCTTGGGAGAAATATCTCCTTGAATAAATCATTCGAAAAATATTTTCTAATATCTGTACCTATACGAGAATATCTATTGGTACAAAACAAACAGTACAAATAAAAACGAAGTCACATTTTTTTGTCACATTGATTTACTCGCCTTGTACACTGATTTCATCGGTGTCCTCAAACCAAAAGCTTCCCGACTTAGATGGTGTAGTTTCTCCTGATTTAAAATAGACTATTAATCACAATAATAGTTTTTCAATGGACATTTCAAAAACAACTCCTACTATTATAGAATCTCACTTGAAATGAGGTTATCATCGAAAAAAGTTTGAAATTTTGAAGTGCCCATAATGTAGGTACTCGATGGGTTCTACATGCGAATCAACACAGTGGTAATCAGGGAATTAATTGAGAAATTACATATTTATAGAACAAATAGGAGACGTAACAGGTGAATTTGAGGTCCTACATTTTTTACTCGCCTTGTTCATTGTTCGTTTCATCGATATCATCAAACCAATAGCGTCCTGGTTCAGACGGTGTAGTTTTCCCTGATTGGAATAGAGTATCTATTATTATAATTTGTATAACGGTTGTTTATTTCAAAAACAGCTTTCACTCTACTTGAACTTCATAAACAACACAATGACATTAATTAACATAAATAATGTATGGGGCATACGCTTTGAGAAAAAGTTGGTACCGAAATAACTACCCAATTTTGATGTCTGATTAAATCTTGGCTTGTGTTTATTGAGAATTGTCAATAATTGGAGCAAGAGTTCTTATCACAAAAACGGTATCGAACGTCGCTGAGAAAAGTGTATAGAGCTGCAAAGAGATTATGTTGAAAAATAAATAATTTTTTTCAAAAATTTTGTGTTTTCTTTGGTTTTTTTTGCAGATTGTCCTTGACAAGAACCCTTCTGAGTCAAACATGACAGGAAACTTGAGCCAGACTCAAAACGAGGGACTCAACAACGGGGTGTTCATGATATTCAAGGAACAAATTCCCATTTTTGATTTATGTTGACTCGATTTTATTCTCACTGCCACTACGAGGTATTAGGTACCAATAATAGAAATACCGATGTCCAATATCAAACTACAAGAAGATAATAATATTCCACTAGGTGATGATGATCCCCAAGTTATCATAGTTGACGAACCCGAAACCAATTCGATGTCGGATGTCCTAGTATAATGCGTGGCAGAAGTATGGATTCCATACAATCGAGTTTTACCTACGGGAGCTCTAGCCCGCAACATAATGGTCTGGAACCCGATTCTAGTCCTGACGAACAAGAAGAAAAGGCTCGCCTGATATCCCAAGTGCTCGAGTTTCGAAACACATTAGATGATCTTTCTCAAAGAGTGGAAAACGTGAAGCAAGAGGATTTGAAGCTACGATCAGAAAATCAAGTGCTCGGTCAGTACATAAAAAACTTGATGTCTGCATCAAGATTTTCATCCATGGTTATAAAACGACGCAAAAATTCTGCTTTGTTGCTGTGAAACCTGCTTTCTTGCTGTGAAACAACTTCACGGCACTGTTTTTGCTCGAGTGTGAGTAAACGCGGCACCCATCTTGCACACAGCTTTTTCATGTCCAAATTCACAGATAGACGATGTACCGCACTTTTTGAAAGGCCTACTAGGTCTGCTAGCTCGCGCATTCTCAGTACCGCTTTGTGGATTTTCTTCACCGTTTCTGGAGTTCTCCATTTACACAAATTCACCGAAAACGTTGGCTATTGATGGCTGCCAAACAAACACTAAACAACGCAGCACTTCAAACTTGAAACAAATGTTTTATAGATTGTGTACTTTCCAGTACAGTGATATTTTTCTAACAACTACCGCCATCTCTAGGTGAGGCCGGGTACTTCTGGAACCACCTTAGCAGGATTAACATTTCATTATGATCCGGCCGAGTACCACTGATCAGATTTATGGCTGATTGAAGTATTGTTGTTTGGTATTACATCATGAATGTAATGATTTTGAAATTTGGTATCATCTAACTTGGGTATAGCCAAACAGCAGACATCATTTGCTCTCCATGAATGTTGAAATAGACTTTGAAAAAAAGTTATATTAGACCATGAGATTTGCATAACAAACTAGTTATACATTGATCGTAGATATATTGATTGGGAACGTGTGTTATTCAAACAATACCAACTTGGTAGTTAACACAGAAAAAAATCGTCGTTAACACATTATAACACAGATGAAAGGACATTTTATGTTATAGACAAACTGTATTGAATGTTCGTACTCGCCTTCTTCGTCATCACTATCATCAAACCAATAACTTTCAAGTTTATTGCGAGTTGATATTCCTAATAAAAAAAAATTGTTAATCAAGCAATATAGTTACATAAAAATTATAATCCCAATATAACAGTAACATTATTTCAATATCGTATTCAGTATTCAATCTAACCTAGTTCAATTTTCGGAAAGAACAGATTTTCATTAAACTATTCCTTCATTATTTTTCAATTCAAATTTGTTTTAATCTGGCCGTTCAAAAAGCAATATGTGGTTATATCCATCGAGGTTTTGACACTTCAAAAAATATTTATCATTTCACAAAAGCTTTGGTGACTTTATGATATTAATACTTTGGATGTACCATCGCCATTATTGCTTTTTCGACAAGGATCACATTTACAAAGTTAAAATATAAATAAAATTGCCATTTTTCGGAATAGTCTATATTTTTCTTATTATCTATAGTTTTTCAACATGGATTTCCTAACTTTGAGAAATGATAACGGGCATTTTGTTGAAGCTACATCTGTCAAAATAGTTGTCATTCATTTAGTCTATTTCACAACGTGGCAGATAAATTTGAGTCCACTGCTTCAGTAGACGATCAACCAACACCCGTACGTCGACAAAACGTCTGTCGAAATCATCGCCGCTGTCTGTGAGAGTGTGCAGAAGAATTTGAGGCATTCGATTTCGCGTCGCTCACAAGAACTTGGCCCTTCGCCACAACTTGATGAATTTTACGTCGTGACTTGGGCCTGCGCCCATACAAAATTCAACTGACCCAGGAACTGAAGGACTATAGACAACGACTGGTGTTTGCTGGATGGTATCTGGAGCAGTTGGCAACTGACCCTAATTATGAAACAATCAAAATTATCCAATTTCGAACGATACCGATTCACATGAGATCCAAGAGCGTCTAATGCATCCCGAAAAAGTCACTGTTTGGTGTGGATTTTGGGCTGGCGAATTCATCGATTCATATTTCTTTGAGAACGAGTACTATAGGTCGATGATTTCCAATTACTTTTGGCCTGAATCGGATGATTTGGACAATAACGACATGCGGTTTCGACAGGACGGCGCTACCTGCCAAACAATTCATGCCACATTGGATATTCTGCACGAAGGATTTGGGAGGTGAACTGGCCACCAAGATCGTGCGATTTGACCCCGTTAGACTTTTTCTTATGGGTCGCAAATGCATAGGAATGAGCCACTAACCACCCAGAGAAGCTGTGGCGGACATTTGAACAATGTTAGGTATATTCCACACATAATGGCATCAATAGGTCTTTCAACCGAATAAAAAATGTCTATGATGCACACTTTGTTTTATTCAAATTTGAAGATAAGAAGCGCTTAATGCAAGACCCTATACAAACTTCAAGGACCCAATCGGCATATAACTAAAAAAAACAATGAAGGCGTAACTATAGAAGTAAGTAAATGTCTCAAGAATTCAACTGTCGAATGATATAACTTTAGTGCCACCCCCACTGATGCTAATGGTTGCATCAGTATGTCAACATTGTTGAAATAATAATTTCCGAAGCAAACGTATCAAAACCACCACAAAACTGCACATTTGAAACCGATAAAGACGCCCATTGATTTTTACCAATCTCCATGCATTAAGAAATTGTTCAATTACATCAGACTTTCATAAATGTGCAAAGAGACCAAAATATGAGCTTCTTGTTCCGAAAAGCAAAAACCAAACCTCTAGATGTAAGAAGTCAAATAATATCAGAATATATTCAGTCAGATACTTGACTCGCTAATGGTATTAGATGAACCTGAATTCAAGAACCTCAGACAAGATTTTCCTCATCATCTAGACGTCAACTCCTTAATATTTCCCCTCTCTTCTTTTACTACTTTTTCGATTAATTTTTGATCTATCGACACAGTCAAGTGGACGTTACAGTGCGGTACGCCCAGTGATCTAGTAAGGCGATAGACATTAAAATAATAGTTGAAGTGTTTGTTGTATTTAAAGTGAGATAAAGTTGAGTTTGATTATTCAATGTAGTCAATTATTGGTCAACCTTCGGGTAAAAACGTAACAATACTGATAAAAATCTGTATTGGTATATTACCTTTAGGTGAAGGGTTTTTTTTCGAACCATACACAACATATATTAGAAATCACTTACTAAGTATATTTCCAAATCAAGGTTTTTGTTCTTACCTGATGCGGATTCCTGTATCTTCCTTTCCAACATCTGATTCTGCCGTTTCATATCTTCCAGCATCGCCTTTACAGAATCGAGTTCTTCAGCAGCAGAGGTGTATTTCTTTTCAAGATCCTCCGAAGTTTTCCTGGCTTCTTCTGCTTCTTTCTTCAACGACTCAATGACCTAGAAATAGTATTTTTCCATTATGGAAAATTACACATGGTCAAATGTGATTACCTTTTCGTCAGCTGTATTGCTAGAAACTTCAGCACCACCCTCTTTGGATTTGCTTTTCTCTTTCTCCAACTCTGCTTCTAGATTGAGTATTTTTGCTAACAGTCTTTTGTTTTCTCTCTCTTGAGCTTCTTTATTTCTGAGTTCAAGGGCTAGCATTTGTTTCGTACTCTGAAGATCGTCCCTAACTTTGTCTATATCATCCATTTCGTCAATTTCGTCCGCAATTTCTTCCTGGAATAGAATACAATTTCAATACCTACTGAAAAAAATGGTTAAAATTCTAAACTCACTGGTGCTATACTAGCCATTGAAATAGACTTCTGGATTTGTTCTTCGATGGTCATCTGCCTCCTAAATTTCCGCAGACCGTCTAGCAATGGTTTACTTCTATCGTTTGTTTTTACTTTCTTCAGCTTGATTCCACCTTCGATCTGCAAGAGTTCGAATTATTTTCAACAACCCACCGTATTTCCGTTAGTTACCTGTTTCAGAAGCACGTTGTGAACATTTGGTTCTTCGCTCTTGTACAAAAAGTGTTCATCCGGAGCTTTGGCTTCTGGTAGGAGGGGCTGAGACCTGTCATTGCATACTACATGTTTCAATTTTTTCTTTGATTCGATTTCTTGTAGTAGGTTGTTCCAATCTGGTCGATTTTTAGGTCTAGACCTGAGGAGAGAGACAATGACCACATTTTATTGCCTTCACTCCATCTAAGAAATTATTTTGTATCCATACTTTTTCCTTCTCACCTGTATCTACACCCTAAATACTAGTAAAATGAACAGTATTGAGATATAAATATCTGTACGTGTGGATATGAATTCGTATGAATTGCAGATAATGGACTTACAGGTCAATAGTTTATGAGGTGTCAACCTCAGAAACACCTCGACAAACGCTTTGAACTTTTAATCTTACTACGAAAGTTCCGCTGAATTTGAACAAAATGGAGAAAAACTCATAAGAGAGTCTGTCCAATGCAAGATTTTTCAGGAATACAGCATTACTGAATGATTATCTACTTCATATAGATAATTTGTTTTTCATTTGAAGTTATACTTCTTTTGGCGCGTTAAGGAAAAATGATGGGAGTAAATTTTTACGATGCGCGCGCATAATGTCACGAAAAACCGACACCCTGAAGTTAGCTTCTTCTTCTTTACTTTATTTGGCCGTTGCTTCTCAGTCGAGCGCATTTGGCCAGACTCCCCCTGTCTATAGTGTCCTGTCTCGCTCTCGCACTGGCGCTAGCGAAATGTCAGGAAAAAATTCCAAAAATCGACGGCCTTCAAACCTGAAAAACAGTGACACTGAAAACCCCGGCCGCCAAAGCCATAACCGTTTTGTCGAGGTTCTTTTCGTTTTAGTTTCTTTTTTGAAACAGAAAGTATCCGTCAGTCATAAAACAGGCTAACAAAACTTCACGACTTGTGTTGTGTGAAGTATTAACAATTCTACAACGGTACAAACTGAAACTCAGACACAGATGGACTATTGACCTGTAAGTACGAATGGAATGAAGGCGAACTAGTGTAGTCAATATCCAGTTGATACTTGAAATAGAGTATAACTCACTCTGGGAAAGGTCGAAATTGAAGTACTGGATAAAAGTGAAAATCTACAAAATGGTATTGTTATTTTTTTTTTGGTGTCGTTGGGCATCGACTACATTGTGTTTTGGGTGTTTTGGGTAGGCACTGTTAATAACTCCCCGAGCCACCAAGGGAGCATCATGACTATTCGCAGTACGTCAGCCATGTTGCAGAATAATCCTAACTTCAACTAGATAAGTTTTCTCGTGAAAAATATCTGGGCGAAGTTGAGATCGAACGACCCCTGAGGCACTACCACTGCGGCAATTCACCGCTTGATATCAATTCAAGTGGTCTGCAGGTTTTTATGCCTGAAATTTCGCCTACTAGGACGGTAGACATTACCAAAGGTGATATGATAACGGTTTCAGTACCCGAATTGGTGCTTGAGTTGTTGTTCCCGTTGTTCCGAACGCTGTAACTGCGATTTTCCCTTGACCAGCCTAGCTGGGGTTACTTTGACCTATCTTGTCCATCCACCATTTCGGATCCAGTGGTGTTTGGTTCGTGTTTCAATCAATCTCAGTTCCTGAGAGAGGGTGCATATTTCAGAAACCAATAATAAAAGTTTCGACAAGTTCTTAATTTGGAAGATACTGGAGAAATAAACTTAGGTACGTGTTTTCTGGTATCTCACATTATGGTGAAAGCGTTGATGGCGAGAACAAAAGTAGTATCTTGAAGCTTCCGCAACAACTGACTGGTAAGCTCCGGTACGCTCGTATTTACACTTCCATGGCGTGGTAGGAGGAATGATAGGGATGGAGAAGGAGTGTCCATACGAATTATCTCTTCTGATTGGTCCGCACTTATTCTAAGTTGGTCTCATTGGTCTTCGTTGTTGACAAGTATGCTTCTGGTATGATATCGATCGGAGTCAACATTCTAGTCTATTTCAGGCCTTCTTGAGTACTGAATACCACATATCGTCTACAGAATGTGGTATACACTACTTAAGAAGGACAAACATATGATTCATGCACATTTCGAAGTCAGTACCAGCTTATTCATTAAACAATAACTCATTACTGAATCACTCCAGATTGAATACCCCCAATGCCAAAAAAAATGATTGGACAAAAGGTTTTGGTTTTCTTTGACCTTCTAGAGATTGTTCGACATGGAAAACCTCACTGGAAATATTTTAGGTATTTTGAGTTACGCAAAGCGAGAGCAAAGCGAAGTAAATAAGTGATATAGTTGATTAAAGTGATTTTGAGTACTTATGATTTGCCGTTGTACTTTAGAGTCTTGGAAGAAAAAACAAAAACGCTTCAATTTGTACTTATATTTGTGTGCTGATGTTGCATATCTTACTTGAGCTTATCCAGCCTTTCTTTCTGCTTTTCATTGAGACGCTTTTTGGGTATTTCGCCTGGCATCATTGGTGGAGGGGGAGGCATTCCTGGTTGTGGTGGAGGTGCAGGAATATTGGACAATCGTCTCATGGACGCCTCTCTGACAAGGGCATTTCGTTTGGTAGGAACTTCCTGAAAAGCATCGTCTTAATTAATATTACTGAAGTTTTGTCCCAAACCAAACCGTTATTTTTAACACTTCGAAACGTATTTCAATCCTTCGAAACGTATTTCAATCACCACGTGATCATCTTCAAGAGGAAGATTTAATCGAATTATTTTTCCCAAGAAACTGGTAAAGACATTTATCACTTTTTTGAAAAATAGTGAGTTGAGTTCATCTCAGGGTCTATCTCACGAATACAAAGAAAGAGTGATGAAACTGAAGAAAGATTAACATAGAAAACAGTTTGCCACCCTTAACCTTTTCAATGAGATTACTAGTAGTGCTCTCTCTCGCTGATGAGTGTAACCTCTTACTTATTTTGGACTTGTTCCTTTCCACCATACATTAGACTCATATTCGTACATTATAGATATCGTTTATCAAACATTAATAAACTCTTTTGAGTGTACAAACAAAACCTACCTTGAATTAATTTAAAAATAGGTAGAGAAGTTGTTCAACTACCTCACTAAATTCAGCATCACTATAAAAACTTGAAGGACGATTATTTTGTGATTTTTTTGCGAGACTTAAGCTCTACGGCTCACTTTCGCCGAACTGATTGAAGTTGATCGGCAGGAAGCAGGAATAAATATAGATTCGAATCTGCCATTGGCACATAAAGAGTCATAGATGATTGAGACGCTAAATGTATCGAGTTATTGAAGTACTGAACGAAATTAACCCGAGTGATGCTTGCTAATGGCATCACATGAGACGTAAACAATCCGTTCCATTTCAATTTCAGGTCATCTGAGTATACAGACTGATAATAGAGAGATTCCCTGAATAACTAGAAGGATTCAATGTGATTTATAACTAGTACGACTTGATAATGATGAAACGTAAGTGATATGAACTCTCAAAAACCTTATAATTTATTTTACTTGATTTCCTTAAGACGCAACTGAAAGGTTAAACATAGGAACTTGAACGTTTCCCACAGATTCATTGATAATGATTTCGGTGTTAGTACAATCTAGTTGACTGATAATGGAGAACTGAAGTTCTGTACGAATTTTTTATTCGAACCGTCTTTGTAATAGACAATAACAATAAGTTTAGATGTATCTTGATAGTTTCCCGCCCTTTTTGTATATTTCGTTAAAACAGTCACCGGAAGCCCCCGGAAGTATCAATTAGTTGTGTCTATGTTGCATAGATGGCAGCATATTCATTTTGAAAGGTTAGGATCTTTGTTTTTGATATTGATCGTCATTAGTTGTTTTGTGTCGCCATATTCTTCTCAGGGAAGATGACGACGACGACATCCGTCCGGCTTCTATGGAGGAGGAATTTTTGTTAAGTCTAATCAACAGTTCGTTGGCCCTCAGACACTTCCCTAGAAGGTGGAAGCATGCGATCGTCGTCATGCTCCCAAAACAGGGTCCGAACCAGCTGTTCCCGCAGAACTATCGCCCGATCAGTCTACTCTCGTCGGCGGCTAAGCTGGCTGAAAGAGTCGTTCTGCAAAGACTCAACGAAGAAGTTGAGGACCGAAATGTTCTGCCTAACGAACAATTCGGCTTCAGGAGAGATCACTCCACTGAACTACAGGCTCTAAGGTTGGTCGAGAATACCATCAGCGAGCTCAATAACAATAAAAAAGTACATATTGTGCTTTTAGATATCTCAAAGGCCTTCGACCGTGTATGGCACGAAGGCCTTCTACACAAGCTAAACGCGCTCGACCTACCTCGGGGCCTGATCCGGTGGATCGGGTCTTTCCTGAGAGGCAGAACCTTTCAGGTCAGAGTAGAGGGCTCTCTGTCCGACAACAGAGAGATCCTCGCTGGAGTGCCACAGGGGGCCGTGCTCTCTCCGACGCTGTATTCGCTCTATACCAGCGACCTGCCTAGGTCCGAAAGAGTGAAGATATCCCTGTACGCCGATGACACGGCTCTTCTCTCATCTTCCATGGGACGAGAGCTCGGCGTCGTCTATATGCAACGAGCATTGGACGACCTCGAGCGCTGGTACCTCGATTGGAATATCCGAGTAAACCCGGAAAAGACTCAGGCGATAACCATGGGAGGATTACTATCTTCTCCGGCCAGAAAAGTGAGAATCTCTGGAAGGGAGATTGACTGGCAAGCGCGGGTAAAGTACCTCGGCCTTCTAATAGACCGTAGGCTCACTTGGAACCCGCACATAATGTACGTTAAATCTAAGGTCGAGGGTCGGATAGCCAGTCTGTACCCTCTGATCAATAGAAAGTCAAAAATGAGCTTAAGAAACAAAATCACGTGAAGAGCGGCACTGATGTCTAAGGACTTCATGCCGTCATCTATCAGTTATGTACCCATTGGTCCCTCTCAAGGCCAATGATCAGCCAAAAGGGTAGGGGAGCTGGTCTCCAAACCTGGATGAAATCAGGATGACTCGTCAGCTGTGTCGCCATATTAATTTAACGGCTTTTGAATTTTACCGTAACGCTATTTCCGTTAGTTTACCATCTCGAAACGTGTTTCGATCATCAAGTGATCATCTTCAAGAGGAAGAGAACACCATCTTTGAGTTTATGGAAGTTTTTAAAGGAATCTTTGGTAGAAACTTTTTGACTTCCGGTACTCATTAACATGCTTTGTCAACAACTTATAGAACTTATATTTAGGAATTTTGTATTTGCTCATATTTAATTACAAATATCTTCTATCTCAGGTTCTACAATTTTTTCTCACCTTATCAATTTCTGCTTCATCATCAGATGAGAATGTGTCATCACTCGCAACGGATGGCTTCCTTGGAGGGCTTTTCAAAACTCTTTCCGAAACTTTCTGTAATTGGGGCAGATTGTGCAGTTTGTAATCCTTCTTGGGAGGCGTTTTTTCCCGTTGTGGCACTGGTTTGAGAGCAGGTTTCTGGAAAAAGCTCTCCTTGGCACCATTTTCTTGAGGCTCCTTAGTTTGAATGCTTGTTTTTCTCAATTGCACTCCAGCTGTAAAATAGTTTCTTAGCAACAAGTTAGGATATTTTGTGTTAGATGATAATCTTGGTGTAAGTGTTTTTGATTGCTAAGTAGAAGGTTATGATTTCTTAAGAAGACTCAAAGACAGTGTCGGCATGTTTGAAATTCATTCGAGTTGAAAATAATGAGGAATTTGAATAATCTGTAAAAAGGTAGAATTGTGTTTCAAGTATACTTGTAATTAACACATTATTATACTGAACGGCGATAATATTATGACCGATTGATAACATGGTTATAATATTTCATATAGAGGGAGATTGAATTAATTTTTTTAGGCCACTTGTGAAACTCATTATGTAACAGGATATTTAGAATATTCATCAAATATATGGGCGAAAAAACCTGAATAACACGATGTTCTTCATAAGTGTTGTCTAAATGAGACGACACCTTCAGGTAAATATATAAAATTTGAAAAAAGTTATACTCAAGAAAATATTTAGGGATTATTTGAATAGTATTTCATCATTATTAGCATTCATCTTGAAATAAGTGTGTGAAGTAACACAATCTTGATTCATAAAATTGGTACTTTTTCTGATATTTACAGAATTATTATCCTATATGACAATCATATGGATCATTAACATTTCGATTTTTTTAAAGGTTCAATTCGAAAAACTTTTGAAAATTCTTCTTGGAAACTTATTTAGTATACAGGGTGTAATTTTTCTATATTTCGGCCTCTTAGATAATCGAAAAATATACAAAAAACATCAAGGACATTCTTTTTTGTTAGCGACAAAACCGGTTTCACCAAACTTGGCAACTGATTCCAGGACATATTCTGATTTAAATACTGTTGGCCTGTTTTACATTCAACATTGTATCGTTCTTCTTGTGTTTTTCAGTTTTTTATTGAAGTATTAACACACTTATTAAACATAATTTAGGAACTC
The DNA here is from genome assembly GCF_025532065.1 of Leptinotarsa decemlineata. Classification (NCBI taxonomy): domain Eukaryota; kingdom Metazoa; phylum Arthropoda; class Insecta; order Coleoptera; family Chrysomelidae; genus Leptinotarsa; species Leptinotarsa decemlineata. The sequence continues at coordinate 1,792,964 of NW_027412523.1, forward strand.
GCAAAACTGAATTTTACAATAACGTAATCTTGGCAATCATAATCATCATTTTGACAATTATAAATAATGATCTAACTACAAACTCAAGAATGCTTTACCTGAGACCAAATTAGTAACTGACGTTTATTCTTTATTTTTTGAAAACTCTAAAACTAACTTGGAATTCGTGACTATCATACAAGTAATAATATAGGATAATTTCAAATGATAATTTTGTAAATCATCCCTTGAAAAAAATAACGCCGGCCGCCGCTGGTCTTCATCGATCGACTGTGACTTGGCCATGATCGTACTCAACTCTACTTGTGCTTTTTCTAGGTGTTGCGTCGCTTCGAAAATATTCCTATCGGCTTCCGAAGACTCCCATCTATATATAAGCACTACCCACTGGCAGAGGAGACTAGTCTAGTTGAAAGTACGGTATGAAGTGTGCCAATGAGACGATTGACATTTGAGTATGAGTCTGAAGTTCAGTTGAAGTTTTTGGGTTGTATTGGCAGTGTGGTAGTGGAATAAAGTTGAGTCGAACCAACAAGGTAAACGTAACAATCATTTCCGACGGCGATACAAATTAAAAAAAATCGTATTTAAGATTTTAGCGGCTTTGTTCGCCCCTGCTGAAGGCTTGATGTGATTTAGTTGAAAACTGGCCTACAAAATGTCCCCCTCAAAAAAAAGTTTGACGTGTTTTTGCATAATTTTGAATTATCTATGAGATCTGAAATATAGAAGGTGCTACGTTTCAAAATCGACACACTGTACTATATATTCATATTTCACATTAGAAAAAGTTAGTTCACATTTTTTGAGTTAGTCTTTTTTTATATCGTCTTATCGGTTCAAACAATTTTTATTGAGCCAATTGTTATTTCAGTTAGCACATTCATAAGCCAAAATTAATTTTTTTTTAAATTAAGAACGAATATTCATAAAATTTTCATTGAAGCACTTTTACATTACCTAGAATTTTATTCTTTTTCTCTCTTTCTCCATTTTCTTGTGAGGGCGCTTTTTTAAGCGTGGCCTTTCTCAACTGTACTTCCGCTGTAAATCCATTCATGTACATGTTTTGGTCCTTTTGGTGTGAGTATGTGAGTGAAATGTAATGAATTTCAGTGCCGAGTTTGATTTGTTATTGAATGAAAAGTGCCTAAAGATACTATCGAAATTGGGCGAACTATTAGTATTTATCTCATAGCTTCTGAACCAGTTTCAGAAGATAACTTGGTTCAAATACACTGATTCATTACGAAATTTGGAACCAACTTTTACTGTTTTCTTCGAAACTATAATACATTTGCAAAACCTGCGAATAAATCTATCAAGATTTGTTTTCAAAGGGATCCATTCATGATATTCATTGCTGGCGGCGACCCACCTCAGCTTCTTTCGCATATTTGCCTACATTTTATTCCTGCCAAAAGTATTTTCACAACTCTAGATTCAAGTTTTGAAATATTAAGTACCAAGTACCAAGACACCACACAACAAATATGAGATCTTCACTTTTAACGTGATCCACTTTGTGTAACAAAACCAACGCAGTTGCAAACTTTCTTCATCACGCGTGTCGTATTGCAGTAGTCCAGTGGTGTATTTTGGTTCATATGAAAAAACTGAATTTTGTGTCATGTTCTAGAATATGCTTGGAGGTTTGAACAACCCATTGTGATTGCTTCCAAACTTGTTGTTCACAAAAGCTGCAGCAACTCCTTTTTCTTGTGCTTGGAAGTATTATTGTATTAACAGTGGTGGAGTAACCGATTTGTTAAAACTAGTTAGGTTAAGATTGCAAAAATCCTTTTGTCATTAAGAATTCATTGGGTGCTGTTCTAGGTATTCAACAAATGTATTCGGATAATCAAATCTTAATAAACATCAAGGAAGTAATATATGCAATATCATGTTTCTATGGGTACCATGACATGTCACAATCAGATAAAGCAGCCCGTGAAGCACTACGAATGAAAACATAGATTTCGAAGAGAAATTAGAATACAGCGATCGAAGAGCTTACTAAAAAAAGTTATTGAAGGATTCCTGGAATTCCAAATGGCAGAACTCTCAATCGAAACTGAAAGAAGTAAAATCCACTATAAAATCGTGGAAAATTACACCCTAAATCAGATTCCACCAAGTTGTCCTCACACGTCTTCGTACTAGCAACACCTGCTACACTCACGGGCACTTATTGAAAAAAGAAGAAGTAAGAGCGTACGACAGATGTCTAATTCCAGTGACTGTGAAACACTTTTTAGTTCAGTGCCCAAAGTTTTAAGTGCAGCGTCAAGCATTCAATCTCGATTCTGACTCATCTCCACTTTTAGGCGAAAACTGTAACATTTCAAATCTAGTGATTTTTTTTAATAATATCGAATTTCTCAAAGAACTTTAAGTATGTCTGTATTTTTTTTGAGAAGCCGAGGATTTAACAAGACACTCCTTAGCCGATATGTACTTTTTGCTACTTCTTTGTCGTAAATTAAAAATAATTAATTGAAAAAATAAAAATGTAAGGTTACGAGATGGTGATATTCTACAAATTTGAGATATAATGATCTATGTGGTGAAATAGTTGAAAAGTACTCGTACATCCAGATCACACATGCTTGAAACAAATACGCTTCAAGTTCAACAATTGTTTCTACGAGTAGCATGAGATTACAGCAATTGAAACAAAAATACACTAACGAATTGATTCGAATTTTTGACAGAATAAACATAGTGGTGGGTTTCAGAAATGCTTGTATTCTTCAAAATATTGGGAAAGCCAAAAGACAGGACAATAGAAAAGTCTAGGATTTGAGAAATAAGCCGCCAGGATTACGAAAAAAAGTATGTTGGTCAAACTGAGCAGACTATAATAACGCGATTCAGGGAACACGTTTCACATATTCACTTTTGTAGACAAGAAAAATATGTTGTCACTCCACATGTCTCAGGAAATGTTTGAAATTGCTAAGACTGCTACGTGAAAACCGACTTCCAAGAATTATGTGCCCAAAGCAGACGCAATGAGCCAACAAAGACACTTTTTTGCATTTGTCCGGCAGAGATCTCTGCCTTGGTGTGGCAGTCAAGGTCGAAAGTCGTGAGGAGGATGGTTCTATGACATCAATCACACCTATGCACCAGACACAGGCCAGACATTTCAAAGTCATGTTGATAACATCATCACTCACAAGAATGCTATCAATTGCGTCGTGGTAGTGGGGGGAGACCAAGAACCGGCTGTAATCTCCTACTAACCTTTTTCTCCATTTTCCAGAAAACAGTAAAAGTGATTCATCATTTCGAAGATAATAATAACTAATTCAAAATCAACTTTTTACCTAATGGATTATAATCTGAAGTAGTTTCAGTTGTGCTGCTGTCTCTCCTGTTGGTTTTGTTCAGTGTCCAAGGAGCTGTTGGTGTTGGTAAAGGACTCGGGCCATCTTTGACCCAAGGCGGCCTGAACGTGGTTCGTTGGGCACCATTGGCTGAATTCGTGTCACCTTCTTTGCCAGCAGGCATACTTTTCGTGAAAACCCTGAAATCATTATTATCTCCATTGAAAAAAAAACATTATGAGTAGGTGATATTCTGGCTTGTAATTATTGAATCATTTTATGGAAAATGACAATGTTGCCTTCCACTAATTGTTCATATCACACACTTCGATATATCATTCATTTAAATCAAGAAGTCTTCAATTCATACAGTATCATGTCTACAAATATGATTATTTTCAACTGATATTGTTACAAATGGGCAAGTGCGGGCCTGGTATTTACAATCTACGGATGACGAAGCAGTTGTATAGAACAAGGATATGCGTAGGATTCATTATAATTTATATCTCTCAGGAGTTGATTTCTTGTCAAATTTCACGAAAAATGTTTACTTATACAGTGTCATTACTAAAGTATGTACCATAAGGAGAATTTAATTTAATTGAAACTATAACTAGAATTTGCAATCTTCAATTATCATCTAGTTTCTATCTTGTTTACTTTCAACAGATATTTGTTGATATGAATTATTTTGTTCGCTTTGTTAATCTATCAGGAATTTGCGGATATCGCCAGATTTTCATGCGCGAGCAAAAATGAAACGACCGAAAATAAAATGATATGTAGGCGTTGCCAAGAATCGAGTAGAAATTTTCACAAAACTAGCATGTATTTCAATACTTATACAATTGGAAAATCAGTGTTTCTCACAGTAAGGCTCTCAATAACATTATAAAATCGTTAATAATTTTTCAAATAGCAAACTTCAATGTCAAAGCTAACCATTGACAGGAAGAGCTAAAAATAACAAGCATCATTCAGTAACCTAATTCAAAACTTTAACATTTCAATGGAAACGACGGGAAAACTTGATGGGTTATTGTTGTTAGAAGACAAAATATCCATGAGCTATAGTTTCACAATCAGATAAACACTTACATGATAGAGCGAAGCTAGGATTCTTGGTGCCTCTATTCTACAAAAGCGCTATTGATGTGATTTTGCGAAGTGCGTCTGAAATGCTGAAAAATGAATGGTGTTGTGAAACAAATGAATGCATGAAGGTGAGCAGATGAGTGTTTACAGCTGTCAGAATGTCGTATGGTCACAAATAAGTACACGGTCCGTAAATAGATCGACTCGTGTAAAAATTGATAAACAAATGAAGCGTTTAGTTGCGAAAAACTCCCACATCTGTTGTTTGTCCGCTGTCAATTCTGAAACTGTAGATGTTTTACTTTGGGCCTCACCTTCTTAAATAATTACAGATAGCATTATTGACCTCAAACTTTTCTTTCAGTACATAAAAAATGGAAACTTTCCCAGAATTACCAAAGTGATCAATTTACAGCTGGTAAGGAATTAGAACCAGTCCAGTTTGAAAGTGGAAGTAAATCTTGTAAATAAACTTTTATATTAATACTCTTTTGTTTGTAAGCGTTTTCAATGAATGATGATATCTGGTTTGGCTTCAAATTTGAAAAACAAATCCAATGTAATTGAGACTGGGAGAAGACAGATACATCTTTTTTTTTCAATTGTTTGTGAAAGAAAAATTCGTGATTACGGATATTGAATATTTGTTGCTTCGTTATTTGGAACTGAAAGTAATATTTTTTATATTGAAGGACAAGTAAAAGTTGAAGAGTGTAAAAGAAACTGTTTTCAAAATAACCGTTAATATACACGGTATTCAATAAATATGTGATTTATCAAAAATATCATAGGTTATTTGAAAAACTATGGGGTTATTCGGAAGTTAATCGTATGGTGGATTCAATGTGACATAGAATGCGGAAAATATTCAGCTTTCTTATAGAAATAATTAAAACTCGTTATGATTTTTCTCTCAGTTTTTTCGAACTGAGTTGCTCTGACAAAAAATATTAAGATTCTTGATTTTTATTGAAAATGTATCTGATTCTTGTGGATGGTGTGAAAAAGTCGTTCAACTGAAGCAATAGTGATCATTTTTTATTCAAGGATAGATGAAGTAAGTTATTTTCAAATCTATTTTACCTTCTTTGAGTATAAGGACGAATTATACGGGGTAACAAAATGTATATCCAACAATGACAATAACAATGTGAGAAAGAACATTTTCCATGAATCTACTTTTACCTTGAATGGCCATATTAACTTATCACAATTTACGTTATTGGGCTGACCACAATATTATTTAAAGGATGTAGTATCGCACTCAATAATCCTTAAACTATGTTGCGGTAATGTTGATTAATTTTTCGACGTAGAAAGCCTCTACACCAACGTTCTTGTCGAAGAAGTACTTCAAATCATACAGAGGAAGTTATCCGAAAATGGGAACCTGAAAGATAAAATACAAGTAATCATGGAATTACTAGGATGCTGTGTATGAAACTGCTACTTCCAACTGAAGAACGAATTCTTTACGCCAATGGGATCGCCACTTTCACCGGTTATAGCCAACATATATATGGAGTGCTTTGAAACTCTGGCCATTGAAGAAACCCACAACAAGCCCCGAGTCTGGTTGAGATACGTGCACGACACCTTCATAATATGGAACCATTGAAATGCAGAACTAGACACCTTCCTGAACAACCTGAACAACAACGTAAGTCATTCCATCACTTCCACAATGGAGAAGGAAGTCCACAACGAATTGGCATTCTTAGACGTAGTGGTGAAGAGGACCGACATTAAATATGTATACCGAAAACTCACTTACACGGGACACTATCTGAACCAGGAATCCAACCACCATCAATCGATTAAGAGAGGAATCACCAAGACTATAGTGGATCGTACTTTCGGGATCTGTAATACGAAGGAAGGTCTCGAAAAGGAGTTGGGCATCATCAAAAATTACCTTCAACGGAATGATTATGCCAAAGTGATGGTGGAACATACTTTAGCTAGAAGACAACAAGAGCCTCACAAGGAAGAGAAGTCGCCACAACCAGTACTTGTACTTCCCTACATCAGAGGATTATCGGAAAGGATAAGACGGATTGGGTCCAAGTATAAAATCAGGACCTGCTTCACATCTGGGAACACTATCCGTAGCATCCTCACAAAAACCAGGCCACCAAACGCGGACTGCGATTCCAAGAATTGCATTTACAGGATACCCTGCCAGTGCGGAGAATCATACATCGGTGAAACTAAGAGGCCATTGAAAGTTAGCATTGCCGAGCACAAAAAACACACACAGCGAGGAGAAACCAGCAAATCAGGAATAGCAGAGCATGTTTGGGCTCACCAACATAACATCAAGTGGGCTCAAGCTGAAATCATTCACAAGGAGGAACACTGGTTTAGAAAAAAATCAAAGAAGCCGCATATATGTTGTCCAACAACGCATTTAGACAAGCCAGCGTAGAGATTCGCAACATATGGAAACTTCTAATCAAGCGGAACACGACCAACTCCCGCCAAACGGTCATCTCCCGCTAAAACCGATGAAGCGGTGAAGGGGAAGAGGGGATAGATGGAAGCACTCGAACGACCTATAAATAGTCAGATCTCAGATCTGTCAGTCAGATTCTCAAGCATAAACAGTGTATGCTTGAGAAAGCTATTGTATAGCGAAACACATGTCGCGGTTTTTGTAAAACCCTTTATAGTGAAAAATCATACAATAAACTGTACTAATTAGTTTTTTTTGAACTGTCAATCACGAAGCCCGTTGTCACTCATTCAATATTAATATTCACTATTCGAGTAACACATCATTGTGAGATCTTCACGAAACACGTGTTTTTATTACACGTGTTTCATTAGGCTTGTTTAAACTTTATGAACGCGCCCGACGAAGCCGCTTCGTAGCGAAACACGTGTCGCCGTTTTGTAAACTGTTCAAAGAAAACCACACAATAGAGTTTTACTTGAATGCGTTATGGATTTTCAACAAGTATCGACCAATTGCATCATATAAACATTCACTTCCGTTACAAAGTAAGAATAAAAGGGTTGGAATCATTTTCGATGCCTGCAGTACATGGTTGGTTATAAGAGCATTCATCTTGATGATCATACGAAAAAAATAACTGGTGCAAAGAAAACAAAACGGCCCTAATGATAACAGTTCAGTAGATGGAATTTCAACAGTTCCACAAAGCGATATGCCCTACATTCGAGTGAGTTGAAATAAATTGATGATGACTGGATATTTCTGGATTCTACATTTAGATATAGCGGGGAATTCTCTATCCAGAAATAAGTGCAGACCAAATAAAATAGATTCCATTCGTTAGCTTGCACTGTGCATTTTAAAAGTTTACACTTTGTACTTTATAGGCAATTATTTTTTTGTTTGGTGACATCAGATCCAGAAATCGTTGAACTGCTTTTGTTTTCTGCCATCCAGGAATCCGTAGATAAATAATATTGTTATCAAGTTACTATACATTTTAAAAAAGATATGTTGCTTCTCTTTCTTGAAATGATGAAGATGAAGTGATTGAAGATTGGAGTTACTAATATTAGTAAATGATGATAACTCATGTATTTTTGAATCCCTCTCCGTTCCAATAAGTGAAAATCGATCCCGGCAGTTTTATCGCCAACAGCATATGCAGGAATTAATTGTGTGAAGAATCTTGCACTGACACCTGTCGGATATGATCCAACGTCCTTCGTGGTATCAGCCAGGGGTGTAGTTGTCTTCTGATCGGTGTCAGTCCATTAACCTACAGTGTAGGTGAGTTGAGACTGGCCTGAACGAATTCTTCTTTTAGATAATTTGATTTACAGCCAGTCTTCAGGTATGCCCCCTTACTATATGTGAATATTTTTTCCTTATACGAAGAATTGGCCATTCGGATGCGCGGTTGGTTACTACCTCTTTTACGGGCAGATAGAGCGATGACAATTATGTTGTTTGTCGTTCGTTTCAGCCTTGTTCGAGAAATGATACTCAGAATTCGATTTTCAATTATTGGAAATCATTGACTTCATGTTTGATGATGGACACTACCTTGCACTGAAGAGAGGCCAAATAGCCCGAAACCGATCTGCAAGTGTGCCCGTTGATTTTTGTATTTAGATACCCAAAGGGAAGTAGTTTTATTTCATATAAACAAAGAGCCCTCGAGTCAAATATCTGTCACGATTGACTAGTTTATTATTTATCTTGTCAAAAACATCGGTAACTTTGAATTTTTCATTTGCATCGATAATTCCGTAGAAAAAGAATATTTCCGTTACTTTAGGACCTCACTGTATGAAGTGTATCAGTAGATATGAATAACCACTTCACATTTTTTGGCTCACCTAAGTGGGCAGAGTAAATAAAAAACAGTCTATCTTTAACTCGTGATTCACATAGTACGGGACCGTCTGCTACTCTTATGAAACATAATGAAGTATCTATTTAATGACCAGAATAAATTTAAGGTAGCATTGGACTCATGAAACACTCCATATAGTCCGGGAGAAATACATTTTCAGTAGCTTGAAGACAACCAAATCGACGCTGGTAGGCCTTGGCCGCTGCAGGCATCCATCAGTGGTACGTGCGTTATCTGCGAGGCCGAAGGTTATATATCAAAGTCTCACGAACGACTAACTGGCGAGCTACGTCTTCACTGGTATTTATGATTTTAATGTGTCGAGGTACTGATGGTGGAGACGGTGGTGGGGACGATGGCGGAGTTTCTATGTAAAAACTCACTTCTGATTGGTCCACACTTTTGCTGGGTCGTTCTAATTGGTTCCCGTGGTTGAGAGGTATGTTATCGGTGGAATGACAGTTGGAGTTGTATTCTAGCCCATTTCGGACCTTCTTGAGTAGTGGACATCACGTTCTATTGACCCGTATACCTTTTTTTTTTCTGTTGAAGTTGTTTTAGAGATCTCAGTAGCCTCCCTATAGTTGTGTGTTGTAATTCGTTGTTATTAGAAAGGACATCACTTTCTTCGTATTTTATTACGTCTCTCCTAGGACTTGTTCCGCAAATGCGAATTTATCCGGTAGCATGAGGCGGCAGCTTCGCACGTATTCTTGTATCCTGGAGTTCAAACTGCGTTTGGTAGTTCCGATGTAAAGCCACAGGAACAGAGATTCCTGTAAACACCGGCGGATGTCAGAGGATTTCTTTTGTCTTCGACCGATCTGATAGAGTTGTGTAGTTGATCAGTTGCCTTGTGGATGGTCTTGATACTGTGACCTTCAAACAGTTTTCCGATGCGTTCCGTGACTTTATTAACGTAAAGAAATTGTCTGTGCCTTCCACTGGCGCCTCTATCGTGGTCAAAGTTGAAGTATTCTTTTCCATAGGTTGTAGAGAACGTTTGGTTGGCTTGTGGAGCTTGGTCTAGAAGAAGTTCTGCAAGAAGATGTGGTCTTCAAATCCTGGTGGCAAGATCAACAAGTGTTTCCCGTACGATTTTGCCTTGCATGGTTCTAGAGATTGAGTTACCGATGGTTATCAGTAGGTTTGTGATGAACTGTGTGATCTAATTTTTCGTCAGTTCTTCTCTTGACCTACCAGCCCGGATTTTGGTACTCTTTAATAGTGACTCCAGCCTAATATGTTCTTATATTGAACCTAACAAACTTACCAAAAGTATGGATGGGTTGTTATACTGCATAGAAAGTGTATCCTTGACTTGTAGGAAAAGTCCTCCTGTTCAAAACGGGGAGGAGGTTCAGATGGTTGCACATGCGTATCTTACATGTATCACACTAACCCACTAAGAAGATACAACAAAGGCTCAGGCTGGCTGAAGAGAACCACTATCAGCACTAGGGGTATATTGCATACTGTGCACTTGTGGGAAGGCATACATCGGAATCACCAAGAGATCCATGGAAACAAGGTCGAAGAAGCTGAGAATGATGAGCTCAGATTTTTTCGTTAAGAACTCGACTATTATTATGACCATAGTGTGTAGGCTTTCATGGCCGGTGTGTAACAATTTGTCCGATGTTTCTAGGTTTATTAGCCGTGGTTTTCAGGTTTATAGACCAGCCATTTTGTCTGCTACTGCGGCAGACATTATCAAAGGCGTTGCCGCAATAGCTGACGAAACGTCGAGTATATAAACCTGCAGACCACGGCTAATAAACTCGGAAACATCGAACAATACCTACATTATTATGACCACTTGGCTATGTATCGGCAACATTCAGGAATTGATTGTGAGAAAATTCAAATAGTCCTATTTCTATAATTAAAGAATGGAGCAGCTATTGATTTTCATCAAATATCCGAAATTTTCATCTAATAAAACGGACAACTGCGATTTTCCAAAACAACTGTTGGCAAGTGTTGTGCTTATGGGGGCGAAGCACATTTGTCAATACTATTTTATTATGAATTCATTTCAGAATGACCAATCGAAAACAAGTTTAACGTTTTATTTTTCATTCCGTAAATAAACATGTAGTAAATGAGACAAAAAAATAATTTCACAAAATTTTGATTTTTAATCAGTTATTTTCGTAATCATATTCCAAATTGCTCTTTCATTCGGCTTTTGGCCAAGAAAATAATAACACGTGCACACTTTCGAGAATATCGATAGTACACATAAAGATTTATGTTAGAAGGAAAGTGTTATCTGTGAAAATCAAAATTTTCAGGAGATATACCGAATGTTTCGAATGTATATGAGTAAGTGCGGTATAAGATGGAAAGCGGGGTTCATGACCATTTTGGAGAGATAAGGAATGATTGGTGAAGACGTAATCAGAATCCAAGAAACAATATTAGATGTGGAGAAAACTCCGAAAGCAGGTCTTGTTTGCAAAGCAAATGAAGGAATTAGCTTCAGTCCAAATACGACAGCGATAGCAAATGAAAGCGGAGTGAACTACTAAAATACTTGGAAGAATTCATGAATAACATGACATTTTAAGGACAGTATTATTAATTATTTACAGAATATAAGACATTACTTATAAATCATTGCAACTCGATAGACCTTCACTATTACAGACTAGGCATGAATTAGGGATGCTTTTTCAAGAATAGTCAGCTGTCAGTTATGGTACATAACATCCAAAACATCAAATTATGAATGGACTGACCGTCCATGACTATCCATAATTATTACACAACTTTCAAAAACATTTTAATTTTTAGACCAGGGATCGGCAAGTAGTTTTAGATGGGGCCCGGATACTGTTGAAAAATTTTAATGAGGCCCAGAAAAAGACAACTGATAATAATTAAGTGCCTAGCTATGTATTATTTTAGTTTCAAATCAAATTCTGAATCATAAAACAAGGTCTAAAATTGATGTGAGAAACTATTCTTACAGTCTTGCGCCAGTTTTTTATAGTTTGGTTCTCGAGAGGAACGGCAAATTTGAAGTGTGTCTTCTAGGTGCGAGTCCGTTAATCTCGAATGATTTTTGTTTTTCAAAAAATTCATCTTTTAGTAAGATGTTTCACATAAGTATGTCGAGCCAAATATAATGTTTCTTGCAATTTTCATATTTTTTCTGCTCCAAAATTATTCAGTGGATACCGTTTTATACATTTGCAAAGACACATCTTCTTGCAAATCAATTATCTCTATTTGACAGTTCAAACAACTCTCCATTCTGCCGCTACATCAACTTCAAATGGCGAGCGGAGATAGCTTGCTGATCTCTGCAATGTCTTGGAATATTGTAGCAAATTCGTTTCTAAGGTCGGCCAGAAATTTTACAAACACTGCAATGTTTTCATCAGAGGTTTTTTTATATTCAAGAATTGTTGGAAAAAGAGTAAACTCTTGAAACTCATTAATTCAGTTTATTGTATGGTTTTCACTATAAAGGATTTTGTAAATAATAATATAATAATAATATAATAATATAATTAATATATATTAACTCTACCATCAGTTTTTATATTACAATGCGTGATGTACATTAAAGAAAATGAGAATTCACTACTTCTAAATTCATCATATCACTACTACAATACCAGAAATAAAAATTTATTGAGTATTCCCTACCATAGAATGAAAAGAACTCAGCAGCCAACAAATTATACTGTTCTGAAACTTTTCAATAAATTACCAAATGGACTAAAAAATGCTCCGATAAAAAGATTTAAAGCTGCAGTTATGGAAATTTTACTGTATAATGCTTTCTACAATCTCGACGAATTTTTTGACTTCTCTTCTGATGAAATACAACCATAATCCACTGAAATTGTTAATAATTTTGTTGAAAGTTTCTCAGATACTGTAAATGTCATGTACTGTTTGTCACTAAACTATATGTCGTTTATTTTTCTATGTTTTACACTGAATCTACGTTCTATACATATACTTATACTCTTATGACATATATACTCTTATACATATACTCTGTTATGACAACCTTAAATGTACTTTATACATACTTGGGCTAATAAATTATGATTATGATTATTATAAAAACCGCGACACATGATTCGCCATACAATAGCTCTCTCAAATGTTAATAAACGCTTAACGCTTGAGTAAATGTAATTCTTGGCATCGCAGTCCGCGTTTGGTGGCCTGGTTTTCGTGAGGCTGCTACGGTTAGTGTTTCCGGATCTTAAGCAGGTTCTGACGTTATACTTGGACCCAATTCTTCTTATCTCTTCCAAGTCCAAGTATAACATCAGAACCTTTTTACGTATTTTGCCAAGCTAGCGTAGAGATACGCAACATATGGAAACCTATAATCAAGCGGAAAACGGCCAACTCCCTCCAAACGGTCAGCTTCCGCTGAAACCGATGAAGTGGAGAGGAAAGAGGGGATAGGTGAAAGCACTCGAATGACTTATAGATAGTCAGCTCTCTGAGGAATAAGTCCAATCATCACCCGAAGACAATTGTGGATACCAAAAATCGAAACGTCGTAACGTAACTTGGCTTCACTTCTTGTTAATTGTTCAATTTTCAATTGTTGCTTGTTTTTCATTTAATTTTTTTATTTCAATTTCAGTTTTTTTGCTTAAAATAATTGTTATTTTTTAGCTAGTCTTCCTAATTTTATTGATTCAGGGATTTCAAATCATTTTATATCATAATCAGACAATGGAGTAAATGAGTAAATTTCTGTCTTGCAATATCTTCTCAATGATATCCAGCTTGCGACGCTTCTAATTTTAAGGCCTCTCATCAACAAATTCAACAAGCTAAGCTGCTGAAACTGTGAAGATATGTTCGAGACGGGTGTACCAACATAAAAAAATCGCTAATCGAATGTACGTAGCGGTAGCGCGCGAAATTTGAATATCCAACTTATTTTTTGAACACATATAGCGACTTTAGGCGTTGTTCTGGATGTACCTATCCAACTTTTCGTTGTCTAACGAGACATAAACGATTCTTATTCAGTCAACAAAAGTTGACTGAATTATGAAAATCTACTCATCGACCATAGGTGGAGAACCAAATATTTCTTCAGAGTTTGAGAATCTACAATTTACTTTTCTTTACATGTGTGCCTGTATTTATTGGCTTTTCAAGGAGACTGAGAAAGAATTGGCTACACAGTCTAACTGTTCCCATTTTGTTTACCTTCACTGGAAGTTTTTGCCATTGAAAAATTACTCTGTAATACTTTATATATTGGTTGCTGATAAATGTATTATCATCATTATCTTACTAACTTCTGAATATATTTTTTGGGTTCACTAACACTAAACATCAATTATCCAAATATACGAGCTCTATTTGTTTTATTTAATCTTTCAATTATTTCTCTCGGTCTGTATTAATTCACTAAAGCTAGATTCTGAATGGACTGACTCGTTACTTGATGATAATATTTCGACAATTTAGAATTTTTCTTTATTCAAGACGCGTGGCTCCAACACCGTAGCTTCATAGATGAAGCTACGGCACAACGATGAAGCTACGTTGTTAGCAAAACACGTCTAAAATTGAAAAAATTAAAATTGTTCAATTATTATCATGGATAAATCTATATTCTAAACTCTATTATTGTTTGGCCCCAACGGAGCCTCTTTGAATTGAAGTGCATCTCCATTTATCAACAAACTTTAACGGTAGCATAGGCGGATCCAGCCAGTTATAAAGGGGGGTCTGACCAAAGGATGACTTGATGAATGATTCATAAAAATATTATTTTGATTTTCCTTACTTTCATATACATATGAAAAAGTTTCAGTATGAACATTTACCATGTTTTCTCCCCCTCTTCCGTCTCGCCTTCCTCTTTTTTTTCTCTTCTTTTTTTTCTCTGGTTTAGTTTTCTTTTCTTCAAGGCTAAAACTAAGATCAACAGTACCCTTACGGTACACGTTGTTTCTAGCCTCATTTGTAGTTTCTTTATTAGTTGTATATATTGAATAATTATTGTATTTATATGTGATAAGGAACAACAAGTAAATATTATATTATTATATATTATATTTCATTAATATATGCAATTACTATAACTGCACGTAATGAGGTCTGAAGCATATATGCCCCTCCAGGATACATAGATAGGTACTGCATTTTAATTAATGCTGGTAAAAAATAAAAATAAGTTAATAGTGGGCATTTTTATATCACTCAATTGAATACCGCTATGAAAACAATTTTAAACAATTTAAAAAATTCCAAACCAAAGGGGAGCTACAGCCCCCTTCCCCCTGGATCCACCAATGAACGGTACCTTCTAAAATTTTCATATAAATGTTGTTACTTGTACACCATTCAGATAGACATGAAAATAAACAAATATATCGTCAGATATATCAGAAGTTTTTCCAAATACCTCAGATTGATGGTTTAATTTTTTTTCAGGAATAATGATTTGGTTGTTTACGAAGATTATGAATTTATCGCAATTCATGACAAAATGTTCTCACAATCAACAATCGAGAAATATTGCCTTTGATATATTTCATGAGAGGCATTTGAATAAAACCTCATTTGATATATAATTTGAGTGAATCAATTCTAAATAAAGTGACAAATGTCCATCAACTAGGGATGTACTTCATGGTTAATATTTGGTAGTTTATTTTGGCACTCTTTCATCTACATAAATCAAATAATAGCTACTAATATATGTCACCTCGGTAATCTATGCAGCTGTGAAATTTGAGGACGCCATACTTATTTTTGGCACAAAAATTATTTTTGTGAGTTAAGTTATATCTGCATCTTGCAGTATTTTTAATATTTACAAATCTTACCTTTCGAAAGTCCAAAATTTTGATAGTCACTCACAAAATTCCTTCTCTTCGAGCAACACTGATTTAGAGTATGATTTATATCTCTATATTTGTACTACAGAAAAAAAACACCCCTTCACTACCTGACTATTTTTTACCACTGAAAATCGTTTTCAATGATTTTTTCGTTTTTATCGAGCTTTGTGAGACGCACGGTGGCTATTAACGAAGATTTCGCGATTTCTGGCTGTTTTTCAGTACAGCAGACATTTTCAGAATGGTGCGTGAGTCTGAAATAGCTGAAACTATTTTTGGATCCGCTGACGTTTTCTTCTGCTACTTATACGTGTACTGATTCCAAATATTTCGTATATTTCTACACTTTTTATTGTGTTCCTAGCGAATTAGTTTTGAGTTTTGCTCGTTTTTTGTTGTATTTTTATACTGAATTATTTCTAAATCTGTATCAGATTCTCATTTTGTGGGATATTTCGAATTTCAGCTTGAACATATTCAAAAATATACCCTATAAATAAATTGATGGATGTAGCCGTTACTACGTGGTAGGAAATCATAATGAAGAAAAGAGAAATGAAACTTTCTATTTTTTTAAACACTTTTATTCGTAACTAACGTTACTGCAGTTTCGTCCTATACGGACATTTTCAAACTTATACAATAAACTAACAATGGCTCATTACATTAGCTATTATATACCACCCCTGTACCACCCCTGTACCACCCCTGTACCACCCCTGTACCTGTGTAGGTACTAATAGCGATACTTGGCTTGACTGAGTATAGTCTATCCATTCCCAATTGGAACGGCAATAAAAATAAGAGTACAGTCATAAACATTTTTTGCCTGTGGACCCTAGTCGCCCAGATAGTTAGTAAAGGTGCTATCAAATGTAGTTGATGAGTAAAGGCTATGCTAGCTAGACTGGCTGAATACTAATTTTTTGTCCGTTTCACAATATTTCTTTATCAGTGCCGTGTGTTCGTGGGGTTAGGTGAGGTAGTGAGTGGTTTTGCAAACCGATTTTTGAAAACTGTTTCTAGAGATCAATTGCCCTAACACCAAACTGATATTTTTGCACTCGACGCGCGTTTCGCTAACAAGGTTAGCATCTTCAGGAGAAGCAAATTGATACTGAATCTAAATACAAGGGTTAGCTGTTTATATACCTAAAGGTTTTCGATCGGATTTGGACTTTGTTTGTTAAATGATGATTATCCTAATTGATTTTTCAGTAATTAACTACTGGAACCACTACCTGCAAATTAATTTGTCAACAATAGATTAAAAAGCGGACGAATTAATTTGCGGGTAGTGGTTCCACTAGTTAATTACCTAAAAATCAAGTAGGATAATCATCATTTAACAAACAAAGTCCACATCGGACCAACAAACTCAAAGTACATTCCTCAACAGCTAACCCTTGTCTTCAGATTTAGTATCAATTTGCTTCTCCTGAAGATGCTAACCTTGTTAGCGAAACGCGCGTCGAGTGCAAAAATATCAGTTTGGTGTTAGGATAATTGATCTCTAAAAAAAGTTTTCAACTTTTACACCAAAGATGTAATGCTTGAAGAAGGAAAACTATCACACTTCACAGAATGCTATTGTGAATAGAATATGCGAGTTAACGAAACTATCTCGTTCGACAGTTCTTCGAGTCATTAAAATAGGGGATGTCATTGACCATGCAATGAAAGATAAACAAAGGAATAAAAAATTCGCAAACGTTGATGGTGCTACAAAAGATGTGATTCGGCGAACAATTTATGGTATATACCAAAAAAATTAAGTACTAACCTTGGAAATGATATGGTATAAATCACTCGACTATCCCGATTACAATTACAAATCTTTAAAAACTCTAAGGGTGTCTTAATGTCTTGTGGTTTCAAATATAAAAAATTGAACAATCGGATGGTCATAATGGAATCGACACGCATTGTTCAACTCCGACAAGAATATTTGAGGCGAATGAAAAACTACCGAGAATCCAGCAGACATATAATCTACCTCGACGAAAATTGGTTGACACCCATGATGTTGTCAAATATGGCTGGGTAGACGAAACCAAGTATTGTGCTTTGAACACACCTTCTTTAAGGGGAAAACGTGTTATAATTTTGCATGTCGGGAGTGAAAGTGGTTTCGTACCTAACGCTTTGCTCCTGTCGGCCAAAAATATAGAAGATTCGTCTGCTGATTACCACGAAGATATAACTGCGGCTTTATTCGAAACCTAGTTCAGTGAGCAGCTTCTCCCAAATATTCCTCCAAACTCGGTTATTGTTATGGATAACGCTTCGTATCATTCTCGGTTATTGACTACAATACCAAACAAACACACAAAAAAGCAGACATTGTTGATTTCATGCGAAATCATGACATAGGAATACCCGAAATGATTCCAACGAAAAATGTATTACTGGCGACCATAAAACAACGCAATTTCAAAAAAGAGTATATTATTGATTCGATGTGTGAAACACGTGGTCATATTCTCTTACGTTTGCCTCCATATTATTGTGTGTTCATTCCAATTGAGATGTTTTGGGCCACAATGAAAGAAAGCTTGCGGAAATGTAATCAGTTACCGACATTGAATGCTGTGGTGCTTGACAATATAAGGCGAGTGGTGAATGAAGTAGGTAATAGTGATGTGTGGAAGAACTGTGTGGCCCACGTTATAAAAGAAGAGAACAAATATTATGTGCAAAGTTCCATAAATCCGGTCGTTATTCAACACGATGATGATTCCACCTCATCCGAATATAGCGAAGAAGAATTTTGATTTTTCTAGCAATTTTGTTGGCCTCTATTATTTTGTAAATATATGTTTAACGAGAATTCGGTGTGATTATTTGTGTTTTCATTGTAGTTTACAGTTTTCGACTCGGAAATCAACTACCTTAAATTTTTTCATGGGGTGATCAATTGCTATGATTATAAGAATAAGTAACTGAAAAACTACCACTGAAAAATAATATGCCGACGCCTATGTCGAGGCGGGAATTCCTTCTCTGTGCTGTTTCAATTGGTATTGGAAATACTATACGCAGTTTACAATGCGGATGTGCCAATTTAAAAACCGGTGAGTAAACTAAATCGATTTGATCATTTAACAGGTTGCATCTGCAATGTTTATGCTTGTGAATTTCCAAGGATTCTAAATAATTGAGTTTGCAACCCTTCCTTGCATAGTGCAAAATTTCCGTATCGTTTAGATTCGGGAACTTGTGGTTGCATGCCAAGGAATGGTTTGAAAACGTCGAATCATTTTTTCCTGGTATGAAGGACCTTTCATGTTCAGCATACCGTTTTTGGAAATTTCGGCTACATTGTCCCACCTAAACACTATTTCACTCCAGACACTTAAACTTATGAACTCCAGATTTCTCCAACTCTTTTTCCAAAATATGTTAGAGTTACCCATTTCCTGATTTCTGGTTGTTTGACCTGAGGGTATATTAATCTGTAAGTGAATTTCCGGCTTTGTTTCCTGACTAACTTCTGGATAGTATCTGCGTTGAAACCATTATTATGACCTATCTGTGTAATTATATCAATTTCCCTAGCTAGATTGTTAGCAGACAAAGGCAGTGAGAATGCTCTGTGCAACATTGAATTGTAGGCTGCTAATTTATGACTGTCTGGATGGAAAGACTCGCTTGGGATGGTGATGTCTGTATAGCTAGGTTTTCTGAAAACATTGAACTCAAATTTATTGTGATTGTGTGTACAGGTCAGGCCTTTATCTGTTTCTCTATCTTTGTTTCGAGTGTGAACTGAATGTTGCTGTTGAAATTATTCATGAATGTCATAAATTGGTTCAGCTGTCGTGTAGTACCTCTAAAACAGACGAGAATATCGTCTACATATCTGTGCAAAAAATGATTTTTTTTTTTACCCAGGTCGGAATTTACTATAGTGGTCTCCAGGTTGTTCATAAATATGTCTGCTAAAAGTGGACTAAGGGGTGATCCCATTGGTAAACCTGAATCATGTTTATAAAATTCGTTGTTGTGTAGTGTCGAGGTTATGAAGTCTCATCAAGCTAAACAATGAGCTCTAAGAACTGAGGAGCATCACAATAGATCTGAAAAACTCGCAGTGAATCTGGCCATGGGCTAGCTTTCGGACAATTTAATCTTATCTAATTGAGTTTCGATAGAATTGGTCGATACTTAATGAAAATCTCCAACGTATTCAAGTACCTACCTAATACTTCATTGTGAGTTTGCACTGAGCCTTTTACCAAACACGCGTTTTACTTTTTCTTTTTTCTACTCATTGTTCCTCTCCCAAGTTCCCGAAAAACACTGCATCATCATGGGCGTATTGCGTTTATCTCCCACCCTTTTCATGACACCCATTTCAACAATCTTAAGTCCTGTACTAGTTTGTACAGGTCCCTTGTGGTTTTCTAGCTCAATATCTATATGAACTGCTCGAAAAATTAACCAGGCATTTGGCAATGATAGTGTTAATGAACGCAGTGTTGGTTTGCCCTGAAGATGAGCCCCGAAGTGGGCGACCTATAATAATAATAATAATAATCTTTATTCAATCCTTACAGATCACATACAGCATGATATAGGATACGTCACAAATGAAAAACGGTGTGATGATAGACATATTTACAATCAACAATAATAAAATATCACGATTTAATAGATTTGTTCACATATACATGTATAACATTTATATTCATACATATGAGCAAACACATTTTCATTTTGCATCAAGAAATTCTTTGATACTATAGTAACATTTGTCTTGCAAATATACTTTCAATTTTGATTTGAAGAAGTTTTTATTCCGTTGCTCTCTCAGGTTTGCGGGAAGATGATTGAAAAACTTTATACCTCTATATGAGGGGCTTTTTTCATAGAATGATGAGCTGTGTGCAGGAATTTTGATGAGGTCTCCGTTTCTAGTTGGGTAACAATGGCAATGAGAAACTGTTTGATACATCTCAACATGTTGCATATATAACATTATACATTTGAAAGTGTTAAAATTTTATATTTTTGAAAATATGGTCGACATGTTTCATCTGGTTTTAGATTGAAAATGAGTCGAATAATTCTTTTTTGGGAAACAAAAATTCTGTTTGAGTTACTGGAGCATTCCCAGATGTTGATGGTATAGGATATGGTGCAGTAGATTAGAGCATAATATACATTGATGAATTGATTGGTGTTACATATTTTTTAATTGCAATATACCATAGTAACCTCTGTTCACTTTTTTGCTTATGGCATCAATATTATTTTCCCAACTCATTTCAATATTTATATAAGTTCCAAGGAATTTTGTAACTTCAGGAAGATGAATAGTGCTATTTTTGACAACCACTTGAATATCAGTCACAGATCTCAACCTAGAATGGAAATGTATACAGACTGTTTTCTCTGCATTCACTATCAAAAAATTTCTTTCACACCAATTCATGAATTCTGCTAAATTATTTAGTTTTTTTGTTTGTAAGTCTTCAGGACTATCTGTATCAATGGCCAATGGTATCATCTGCATATAGAACTGCTGAATTTGAATGATATAGTCAGGAAGATCGTTTATGAATAACAAAAAAATAAGTGGCCCCAAGATCTATCCCTGAGGAACTCCCCGGTCCATCTCATAATATTCAGGTGTATGCTCTCCGATTTTAAATGATATTTTCCTGAAGCGCATGTATGCCATCAGCCATGACAAGTAATTTCCACGAAAACCTAGGGATTATAATTTACTTTAGATTATCTCCAGATCCGTAATGTCGAATGCCTTCGATAAGTCGAAGAAAAGTGCTGCCACATATTTGAGGACCCTGGTGAAGACTGACCTATCACGAATGATGCGTGGGATGGACGAGAACTGGGTGTTCCTCCCATGAGGTTTTTGATGGTTGAAAACGTATTGGAAAGGCCAATAAGCTCGAAAAGTGGGTGCCCCACGATTTGAGTGATCAACAGAAATTGCTTTTGTTTTCGAGGTTTGCTTTTGCGCAACCAAAACGATCCGTTTTTGGATCGAATCGTAACGTGAGATGAAAAGTGACCTAACCCAACCTACCCCCCAATGGACAGGGTCCAGATTGTCCAGTGAATAGACCTGTGATTGCTCTGAGCCAATTTGTTGAAGCACGTCTTCGGTTCTCTTCATTGATTTTTCAAAAAGTCAACAAAAAAATGATACACTGAAACACAAAAATAACTCTGTATATTGACAAAATAAATAAATTCTGGAAAAACCGGGTTCAAATTATACCCGTTAAAGCAGTTCTTTTTTTCAACCTGTTGTCTTCTTTCAATGTAATGACAGCTGGTTGAGCCCTGGGCAGGGGAGGATTAGGAACTTTATAAAAATGAGGCCAAGACTGGATTGAACTGTAAAGCTTCTCTCCTGGGCAAGCAGTCCCATCCCTCACTTGTTTGTGACCCACTAATTTGTAATCTTCGGCTATTTTTCCTTCCCTCACCCCCATCTCGATAAGTTGATGTACAGCTGTGAGCTGTGACTCTGGAGGAAGTCTTTCTGAAAAAATAAGAAGAGAATCAGAAAAATATTTTGTTATATATTCAATGGGGCTAGTTACATAAAATACAAAAGCGATGGTACATATAAAAACCTTCTGGAAAATTTCAGTTAGTTGAAAATGTGGATTTATTTCATGATTTCAAGAACCAAATGGGCATTTTTGACTCCGAAAGGTAATAAAATTATGTTTTTCAAATTTTACCATGAATGGTCATATACTGTGAGTCATATAGTTATTATATATAGTCATATAGTTATAGGACAATAGCCTACTATTAAATTTTTGAGGTTATTAGCTTTTTATCAAAGGGTTTTCAATGCTACCAAGTTGCACCTCCACACGTTAGAAAATACTAACCTCTCCAATCTCCAATGATACAGATTCCAATACTGATACTGTTATAATTAGGGGCATGTGCCCCAACCCTGGACCACCCCCTGCCTTCATAAGCCTTCCCGTCACCTCCCACAGCGAAGTGGTACCCTATGTCCGCCCAGCTGTTGTTTATCTGATGAAGATCCTGCATCCATTGCATTGCTTTGATACATTCTTCGGTGGTGAAACAGGCTGGAGGGAGGTAGCTGTGATGAATGACGACGTAAGGAACTGGATTCATCATGACTTCTATGGATTTTGGAGGTTTGGCATGCCAATCGCTCCTTGACACAATTACCGGATCCATTGATGAACTCACTACTGAAAAGAATACATAGAGAGACTGAAAACAGAGCCTAAAAATAAAGCAATACATTACGGATCTTTTGGATGCGACTCAAAGCACAGTATCAAAGATAAACAAGGCTTTCCAAGGCAGTTATCGCAAAGACAAGCTTTGCATCTACTGCCGAATCATGATTTTTAGAAAAAAAATGGTTTCTTAAAAAAATTTCTTTGTTGCTAAAAAATGCGTTTGTTGATTAACACACATTTTTCGCAACTAAATATTAAAATTAAGGAACCGTTTTTTTTAAATCATAAATTCTATTGTTCTTCAAGGTTTTGAAAAAACTCTTTTTTTATTCTTTTTTTAATTGTTTATTTAAAAAAAAATTTGTTATAAACAAATTATTTTTTTTATTTTTTTTTTCAATACTTTGTTCTATAATAAAAGTAACTATGTGTTTTTTTTTAATTTATTCTAGTTTTTAAAAAACTTTTAATATTGTGTTACCTTGATACTTGTCTTTTTCATTCGCTCCTTCGCTTTTATAATTATATAATTATAATAACTTTTAAACTATCTTTTTTGTTCATTATGAATTCATAACAATTTAAGCCTTTTAATAAAGTTGTGAGCATCGGAAATTTAAAGAAGGTTGATGAGTAAACTCATTAAGATTAAATTAACAGAATGACTGATTGCTTCATTTAATTTTCTTAAACTCCATACAAATATGACAATAAGTGAATGTTAATGATCCTACAACTACTAAAAGTGCAAGTAATAAAATCCTTATGAATTATTGTTACAGGACACGAAGTTTATGTTGAAAAGACTTGAAAAATTTTCTTTTTTTAATAAATAACGATCAATAATTAAATAAATAATAGGACTACAACTTTAGTAAAAGGCTTAAATTGTTGATAAATTCATAATGAACAAAAAAGACTCGAAGCATATTTATCATAACTGCAATAGTTTGAAAGTTATTATAATTATAAAAGCGAAGGAGCGAATGAAAAAGACAAGTATCAAGGTAACACACTATTAAAAGTTTTTTAAAAAATAGAATAAATAAAAAAAACACATAGTTACTTTTATTATAGAACAAAGTATTGAAAAAAAAAATAAATAAAAAAAATTGTTTAAAACAATTTTTTTTTTAAATAAACAATTAAAAAAAGAATGAAAGAAAGTTTTTTCAAAACCTTGAAGAACAATAGAATTTATGATTTGAAAAAAAACGGTTCCTTAATTTTAATATTTAGTTGCAAAAAACGATTGTTAAGTAACAAACGCATTTTTTTGGAACAAAGACATTTTTTTAAGAAACCATTTTTTTGCTAAAAATCATGATTTTCATAATGCAAACAATTTTTTTGAATTGCTTATAAACAATGTATTTGTTTATAATAAATTTATCAATAGCTGTAAAAATTAAAAAAAATATTATTAATTAGTTTTTAGCCATGAGATATTGGAACAATAAAAAATTAGAAAAAAAATTTGTAATTAATTTTTTATAAAATTATAATTTTCAATTGTCAATAAAAAATAGAAAATAACAATTTTTTTATTTTGGCAACGGTAATCTATTTTTTGCCTATTAAGGATAACTTCACCAAAGGAAAAAAATGCCAGGGTTTCAGTTTGATAATTATAGGGATTTTTATATTAACTTTCAATTCAGAAAAAGTTATTAATTAACAAATTTATAATTAACGTTAAAATTGGGATAAAACTTTTTTGACTGCGGATTATTGTTTATCGATGAATCCCAACATTACATGAATTTTTTCATTCCTTAATATTCACATTTAATATGTTTAAATAAATTTTTTTGTTTTTATGTCAGAGTGACGAAAGGCGCGCGGAAGCCAGACTACCCGCTTTTGGCTCTATTTTGAGGACACTTAATTGTTTATAACTTTTGTAATTTTTATCGGCGCGTTTTCGGACCTTTCCTTAAACTTTCTAGGCAAAAATACGAATCGAATGACAACCTTGGTCGTAATTTTTGGACAGGGCTGAAAAATGTTACAAAAAAAAAGTACATGTGAACTAGACTTGGGCGCCCTCTCGTCGTAGCATCGCCTTGTCACGGTAATGCGGGGCTCTGCCGTGATTGACCTTCTTTGTCTAGCTACTCGTGGGACTTCTATGAACAGATTAAACTTGAAAATTCTTTCTGACGCTGAGTCTACAACAGAGGAGATCGATGTAGAGCTTCTCAAGTCTCCAACTCCTGATCCAATAACTGAATCTAAAAAGGAGGTTTGTTGGTGCAGCCAGGAGAGGCCTGAGTCGTCTCCTCAAGAGCGGAGTACCCCATGAAACCGCCTTGCACCAAATTCTTGAGCGGCGTACGCAGAATCTGTCTCAGGTGGAGGACCAAACCCCCAATGATCAGGTTAGCAAACGTTTCTCTCAAGTGATGATTCACCAGAACCAGAGACGAAAAATCCCTGCACGGTTGAATCTAAGGCATCGTCAGGTGTAGCTGACGTGCAAAAACCCTCATATGGGATTGTCGCGGGTATCAAGGAGGGAATTTTGCACCTTGACTTTCCGACTACCTCATTAACGATGAAACAGCAGATCATTTGCTTTGTGCCTGCCCCGCTGGGGACCGAATCAGGCTTTTAAAGTTCGGCAGAGCCGTACTCTTACCGTCTGACCTGAAAGACCACTCACCATACAAACTAATCGGCTTCGTCGAGTGTGAATAGGTGTGAGACACAAGAAACCTTTGCGGGTTGCGGAGGGGGGTCGAATAAACCCACTCACTTTGGACCTAACCTAACCTGGTGTAAAAGCCAAAGTTTATCCATATTAAATACTTAAAATGACAATTGTATGAATTTTTATAATAAATTGACAGATCTTTTAAAATGTGCGTTGTAAAAAAGTATCCAATTTAATTATATTTATGGCTCAGTATTTTACATCTAGTGGCTACCACATAATAGTAGCACAATTGAAATGAAAACAATTAGTTCGCCTTCACTTACCCATTATTACTCAGATCAACCTATTTCCTACAATTTATTCAAAATAATAATACTTTTTGATTTACGAGTGAACGATTTGTTGTGAACTGCAATGAATATCACCAATTTACAGCTTATATTAGTGGCCTCCTATCTCAGATTCCAATAGCAACGTAGAGTTTACATACACGACCACATTATACGAATTCAGTGTGATTCCCCTTAAAATATTGACGGTTGAACGCTCTTACCTAGAACCGGAAAACTGTTCATACTTAATCAATAGTCTGGTTTGCAAGTGACATTTCGAGAAATGTTAGTTTACCTTCAGGAAAACTACGAATTGAGTGTATTCGGTTCGTAATCTGACCACGAGTAATTCAAGATTCAAGCCAAAGAACGAAACCGCGCTTTTCTCTCCATAAATGGCTTTACTCATCAACGTAATCTTCATCAAGAGCCACACAATCATTTCAGCGCCAATTTTGTAGAACAATTCATCTTTTGCTTCAAATTAGGCCTGTTTCAGCAATAACTCCTTCATTCGGTGAGGATTTTTTTGAGGTATATCAGCTGGTAGTCGCCGGGAGTTAAATCAGGCGAATATGGTGGATGTGGAAGCATTTCAAAGTTCAATCCATATAGTTTTTCCATTGTTTCAGTTGACTTGTGACACGGTGCGCTGTCTTGATGGACCAACATTTTTTTCTTTGCCATATATGGTCGTTTCTTTGCAATTTCGTTCTTCACGCGCTCCAATAACGCTATATAATAATCAATGTTGATGTATTTGCCTTTTTAATATAGGCGATGAATATAACTCCACGCACATCCCCAAACACTGCTAAAAATCATCAAGACGTTCTTGTTTTTGGTCAACAATGAGCACGCGCGGCACCCACGTTGAACACAGCGTTCTCACAGTCAAATGATCATGCAATATAAAGCCAACACGTTCTTTTGATATCTTTACAACGTCAGCTAACTCACGAAACTTCACTTTTCGATCATTCAAAACGATTTTTCGGATTTTTTAAAGTGTCTGGTGTTCCTAGACGTCCACTGCGTTTTGCACCATCGCTGTTTCCACGACCAGGTTTGAAGTCAGCAAACCAACGTTTAGTTGTTGTTTCTAATAAGGCGGAGTCCTTATAACACACCCTTTTTTAGAAAATTTTCTGCTCTTCAAGAATTCGTACCAATAATGTTGTATTGTACCAAAAAACAAACATTTCTTCTATAATTTTTCAACTACTTGTTGCATACCTTCGTTTTGAATCGAATCGAATGATAACAAAATTCTAATTTTCTGTAAAAGCGAACTAAAGATTTCCAAAATGACACTTATGAACTAGACTATAAGTGATAGTAGTATTGGTGTTTCGCATTTTATAAAAAGAAATCGTTCTTCGAAGAATGCAAATTTTAAAAGATCCCCTTCAAATACAATTACGTAAATAATTTTTGTAGAAGAATTGAATTGAATGCAGAATTATGGTAAGCTGACTTTCATTTTTCAATGTTGACAATACTATCAATAAAAAACTCATAGAACAACAAAAATAATCAATTTCAATGATTTCTCTTGCAAAAATGTGATACTTAGAATGTATACTATTGTTTATAGAATAAACTTTGTTTTAGAGTAGTTTAATGTAGATTTATGATAATTCTGAAAATGTATAAAAAACGAAAACAATAGTGGAAACACCAAGACTGCTTAGAACGAAATTCACACGAAAGCATAACAAATGGACACAATGAGTAAGAAATTGATATTTGTTAAAAATCTGTTAAAATCGGTTAAAACCTGTTTTCCGTTAACCATTTGTCGCCACCCTACAAACGACAACTTTTAAACGTCAAAATTCGTGCGAGCTAAGGACTAACGGGGTCTTACCTTTCAACGTGTGACTCCTGACACGTGTTGGACGATAGCAAATGAAAATCGATAGCCCAGCCCTGCGGCTCGAACCACCGGTTCACACAGTGGTCGACTGATTGTGTGAAACAAACCACCAACGTCAACCCATCAGGCTACCGTCCTATTTGTTGAAAGTGATCAATTCAGCCATATTGTATATATATATATAAAGGCCATGTTATTATCAACTTCAAATATATTCTCTATTATATTGTAACTTATACCTACATGTATATACATTTCACATATATACATTTATTTAGCATAGTTTTTTGTTTTAATTGTGACCTCTAATATCACTCTGAATGTTTGTATTGATATATTACTCTATATCAGCCTTATATCTTTATGTATATCCACACAAGGCAGTACTGCTTGCTCGGTATTTCTTTGTTCACAATCTGTACCATTATATCGTTGTGAATGAATTATTACTATTATTATTATTATATGAACATTGAACACTTTTTTTCTAATCAGTTTGTACTCAAAACATTCGTTATGGAATTGAATCAGATATCATTCATAGGATTGCTATACACTATAGTATATACCGGTGGTGGCATGTAGCCCGTCTTGTTGAAACCACATGTCAGGCATTTCCAATTCTTCCATTTTGGGCAACAAAAAGTCGTCAATCATCACACAGTAGCGCTCGCCATTCATAGTAACGTTCCGGCCATTGTCATCTTTGAAGAAGTACGGCCCGATGATGCCACCGACCCAAAATCCACACCAAACAGTGATTTTTGGGCATGCATCGGTACAATGCTTGTGACTGGTCTTAACTCCAGATGCGGCAATTTTGCTTGTTAACGTATCCATTCAACCAGAAATGAGCCACGTCGCTGAACACAATTTTTCGATAAAAATGTGTATCTTTCTCCAACTTTGTCAGCGCCCATTCACCAAATGTTAGACGTTGTGGGAAGTCGTGTGGCTTCAAGCTATATCTTATAAGGTTTTACACCCAAATCCTTTCGCAAAATTTTCTACAGAGGCCCAATTGCTGCGAACGGCGGCGAATCGACATTTCACGGTCATCACGAACACTGGCGGATACAGTCGCAATATTTTCTTAGGTCCTCCCTCCACGTATGCGTGTTGGTGGTTAAATGTCCAATAATGTAAACTGGGTTCAAAATTTAGTCACAAGCTTCCGAATAGCTCCCTCAGTAGGCCGACGAAACTGCCCATAAATTGGAAGAAGTGCACGATGCACTTTCCTCACCGAGCATGAATTTGAAAGCGTTGTTCATTCGTAAGTCGATTCATGGTTAAATGATAGACCAAACTGAACAAGTTTGACAATGATACAAGACACGATTCACGCGTGATTTATCAAAAACAGTGTTGCCAAAAAGATACCAGCAAAAAAAATCACTCTTTATGAGGTAAAATTTCATTTCCATAGAACACAGCTGATATTTCGGAATAAGACATTAATATTGACATAAAATGATTGATTTGGCCGTTACATGATGAAGATCTATTGTAATTTCATAAACTATACCATATGATTTGATGTTCACAAACTTTATTTTGAAAAATATAATATATCACATCTTTCGCTATCACTGTAACTTTTTCATAGTGAATGACATACTGAAAGTAGATTCTATTGTATACTAAAATTTGTATATACTTCACGTAATCATAAGTGAAAGAGCATATTATATCAATTGTACATCAATTATACAATGCCGGTTTCTGATATAACAAGTTCAGTAATGATGATCTATATAAAAAGAGATTTACATAGCTCATATGATTATCCTGGATGCGATTCCTAAATGTTCTGCCAGTTTGACCAATATATACTTTAGGACAAGTTCCACAATTTAATTTATATACTCCCGATCAAATTCAAGAATACAAGAGTATATAAATTGAATTGTGAAACTTGTCATTAGGTATATATTGGTCAAACTGGCAGAACATTCAGAAATCGCAACCAGGAACATCATATGAGCTATGTAAATGAGAAAACAAGTTCAACATATTCAAATCATCTTTTAGAAGAAAATCATATCTTTAATGGAGCTTTCGAAAGTTTACACTTAGAAAATAGAGGTTTAAAGCTAAATCATTTGGAGGCAATGGAATTCATAAACTTAAATATTCAAACATTTTACTGAATTACCAATTGGGCTTGAATAGATCACCATTACTGAACTTGTTTTCTGTATTATTGATATAGAATTGATATAATATGCTCTAGGTAATTGTGATAGAAGAACTACTCGAGTATGATTACGTGGGGTATATAAAAATTAGGATATATAATAGAAATAACTTTCAGTATGTCATTCACTATGAAAAAGCTCTGTGATAGCGAAATAGGTCGTGATATATTTTTGGCAAAAAAATATGCAAAGTTGGATTTTTCAAATGAAACTGAAAATAACACATATAAATGCTGACACACATGGATATAATGAATCATCTTCGTGGAAAAAGTTTTCAGGATAAGTAGTGATTATCTATAGAGTTGACTGATTATAATCAGTAATCTTCAAAAGGACAATTGATTTAGGTAATTACATAATGATATATTCATGGTTCTTGTAACATGTACCATTGGTAGAATTTATAAGAGAATATTAGTATGTTATAGCCCCGAGGACGTGTACCTAGCTGTTTTGTGAACTTGTTTGTGGCAGATATTTTATATCTGAATAATTGAAATCAGTAACTTCATTAATGCATTATGAATATTCTGAAGTATCGGCAAATAACTCGAAAAAGTCAAACAGGTTTGAAATTGAGTAATAAACTAAGAATTTAAACAGGAAAGAAGATGTTCTTGCTTTGTCGCCAATAGAAAGAGAAAACCTCAAAAAATCTAAGAATTTCATTACTTTTAAATCGTGTAGATAAAAAACATCTTTCAGATGACACAAAGAAGGAAAGAAATGAGGAAGAAAGTCTGAAGTAGACATTGTCAGAACAATATGTTATCATACTAAAATCGGAGAAAATAAGTTGTATATTTCCGCCTCTAACAAATGTATTATCAACTTTCAAAGTGATGCAAATACATGACTTCGTAAAAATCAGTAGCCTGATTACCCCCCGGAATTTTTTTTCATGCTTTCACGACACCTAATCCAAAAATTCTCTTCCTTGTACTAGTCAGTCACTATCTCGGATGATAGTTTTATGAATTTCTCTGAGCGTAGGAACTCGTACAAATACCTATTTTTTGCAAAATTTATTTTTTTGAAACGAACAAAAAAATTCAATTTCAACACCTTGCATCTCTGAAACGAAGCATTTCCGGACACAAGTTTATACAGACTTTTCTTTCAAATTGTCTAATGAATACGTCACTTGAATATTCTAACGTACTTATGTTAGACCCTGTATAACGAATATCCCAAATCTATAATACCTTTAGAGAGAGAGAGATATACATTTATTATCTGAAAGATTGAACAATCTTGTAGATAAACAAATTAGGGCTTAAAATCTAAGATTTATACAACTAAAATAACTTCACATAGAGTGAGATTGTTAATTGAAAACAGTTTTTTTGTAAAATTATCATATGATAAATAAAATTTAATAGCAGTTAGTTGGGAATGTATACAATAATATAAAAAAAACGATGAATGAGGCAATAAAAAACACACTCCTCAAAACTCTAGACGATCCTCAAAAAACTCTTCAAGCGAGTAATACTTTCCTTGCTAGGATAACCTTCAAGTCCCTCCTGATTTTCGCTTGATTCACACTATTAGTCAGGGTAGCTGGCAGCCTATTATATATTTTTATTCCCGTGAACGCATTAGAATCTTTAACTAGGGTGGATGTTGGAATGAGCAACTTGAGATGATGTGCTTGTCTAGTACAGTGACTTTTTTCATTTTGGAAGGAACTTTTATTTTTATGTATCAGATAAGACGTTTCTAGAATTAATAAGGAAAATACAGTTAAAATTTCGTTTTTTATGAAAAGGGGTCTGCACGGTTCATTCCATTTCTTACCGCACATATTTCTGATTGCTCGTTTTTGCAATACAAACACCGAGTTCATAAGCTGTTTGCAGCATACACCCCAGAATGATATTCCATACCTCAAATGAGAGTCAATCATGGAACAATAAGCATTTTTAGCTAACCTAGCTAACCTAGGTAACCTAGCTCATTTGAGATTATTCTTAACGCATAGCAACCAGAGGAGAGTTTGTTGTTTAGTGCTCTTACATGTTCCTCAAATCTTAGCTCCTGATCGATGTTTATGCCTAAGAATTTTGTGTAGTTTTTGTTGACAATAGCATCGTTTCCCAGCCTCAATTCCGGTAGAGAGCACTTAAAAGTCAGGATGTTTGTTTTTTTTAAGTTCAAAGACAGAAGATTTGCTCCAAACCAATTTTTTATTTGCTCGAGATCACTAGAAATAGAGTTATGAAGATCTCTCTCGTTTTTGTTGTGCCATAATACTGTGGTGTCATCTGCGAAAAGCGTGAAAGAGCCAGCTATGTTAAGGCTGGTCAAGTCATTTATGTATATCAGGAATAGTAATGGCCCCAAGACTGAGCCTTGGGGTACTCCTGTTTTCACTCCCTGTATACTAGAAACAGAGCTGGTTTTCACATATTGTTGTCGATCGATAAGCTATACGGTATACTCGTAACTATTGATAGCAGTAAATCGACAATTCATAACTAAGAAAGGAATTGAATTCAAAGAAATTTTCCATCATTTTTACTGTTATGTCCAGACTTTTTTATAAATTTCAGTGTATTTTTAGTTTCTCTGAAGAAAAATATATTGAGAAGTGCTTTATGAAAAGCAATTTTGAAGTACTTTTGAAAAAATGCACACTACTGAAAATGCTCAAAAGTATATCTGAAAGCTGTGCCCAAAGAAAAGCATTCAATTTTGATAGGTTTATTATGAGAAAATCAAAAGTCCTTAATTTTTTTGTACCAGAATTGGTAAAAACGGCTTCAATTATCTTTGCCAAAGAGAAAAAATATTTCACACAGTTTCATGAGACTTCTTAATAATTATATTACAATTTTGAAAATCCTGAATCGAAAACATTATCTTCCCAAAACTATAATTCATTCAAATATCTGCTATATTTTTCTGTGCGACTGTTAACAATCAGAAAATTAATGAAATAAAATGCTCGCTATAGTAATAATATAAACAGATTGTTGAAGACACTGTTTATAAGTTTAATATTTTATTTTGACAGAACAATCACTTGTTTCAAGACAATTCAATATTGAGAATTTACTGTGAGTCAAGTTGAATAAAAGTTGCATTTAAAAAGGTATTAACCAGGTTTATTAAAACCAAAAAGTTTTAACATCGGTCGATACAAAAATGCTCACAATAAATCGTGTGGATTTGAATAGGTTTCCCCAACATTATAATATTTACAAACGAAAAAACTAGATACAATCTGCAGATTGTATCTATTTCCACACTAGAATCCACAATGCCGGAAATTACTTTTCGACAACAGCAACGTCTAGTCAGGCGAATTTTGAAACAGCTCAATCAGCAAGGCGTCTGGTCCTGATGAAGTGCCAGTCATCGTACTTGAAAAGTGAGCAAATAAACTCGCATCTGTTTGCAGACTTTTCAACCTGTCTTAAAAGAAAGGTGGTTTTCCTTCTTGTTGGAAGTTTGCTTGCATTCAGCCTATTCCCAAAAAGGGCAAGAAAAATCTTCCAAATAACTATAGACCAGTCGTTTTGCTGTCAGTGATATCAAAAACCATGGAGAAAGTCGTAAACTACCATAACGCAACCGAGAAACATGGAGAGTCAAGAGCTATTGAACTTGATATTTCTAAGGCCTTTGACCGTGTGTCGATGTTATCGCTTGTCCCCAGGTGGCTGATAGGGGAACGGCCAGGGGACTGAAGGTCCTGTCCGGGAAGTCAATGTGGCCTTACGGAGGGAGTCGCCGGACCCTTGGTCAGTAACAGAAATAAGTAGGGTGAGGGGAACTAAAAGCCTTTACAAAACAAGCCTCCGTGGACCAGCCTACCCAAGCTAAGGTGTAAGGAATCGTGCTGACAGCTGAATGGTCGCAGGGTGATATGCGGTCACGAACGATCTCCTTGGGGAACTGGGCGAAACCTCATTGTAATCAGCCTACCTCTGGTAGGCTCTGCGGGGCTCTGCCAGAGGTGACCAACTCTTCCCTTGTTACTCGTAGGAACACACATGAATGAAACAACACAAAAATAGAAACAACGAAAACAAAAACCAATCCCGAGGCTGGACAGAAGTGCTCACCTCAATCTAAGGCGGTGGCTGAGGATGAACAGAAATGTTCACCTCAATCTACCGCTTGGAACGAGGTCACCTCCAACAGCAAGGACACTTCCTGCGGCAGGCGCCAAGAGCTCCGCCTTGAATAAAGGCAAGGAACCGGCTGCCCCTGCAGGAAAGCTCCCTCACTTGTGCATCTCCACGGGGGGAACCCCAAGAAGGTTGAAGAAGCCGCGCAGCGACAGTAATATCGCTGCACCTTTAAAAACCTTCGCGGAGGCCAACGTGACACACCTCAAGGTTGTCAAAGAGAGTGTGTGTTCGGCGAATCTTAACCTACACCTGCCAATGTGAAGGAGATGTCTCTTAGTGACCTTTTCATTTTCCTGGAAAGGACAGGATGGACCTATCTCTCCGAACCGGATATAATAATGTGAGGTCAGACAATTCCGCTTTCTGTTTCGATAGGTTTGTTGGGAGTTGAAATTGACACCAATATGTCTTGGCACAATCATGTCAGTGGAATTGCAAGGGCTGCTTCTCAAAAGCTTGGAACACTGTTCCGAACCAGAAAACTGTACAGACTTCAGCAACTTTTGATGCTTCATAAAGCTGAGATCAAACCTTGTTTGGAGTTTTGTTCTCATGTATGGGGCTCCGCCCCTAAGCATACCTTGAAGCTGCTGGATTCCATCCAGAAAAAAGCCATCCGCCTGATTGGACATCACTTGTAACCTTGATAGTCTGGAACATTGAAGAAATGTTGGAGATTTTTCTGTCTTTTGTAGAT
The DNA here is from genome assembly GCF_025532065.1 of Leptinotarsa decemlineata. NCBI lineage: Eukaryota > Metazoa > Arthropoda > Insecta > Coleoptera > Chrysomelidae > Leptinotarsa > Leptinotarsa decemlineata. The sequence continues at coordinate 1,827,703 of NW_027412523.1, forward strand.
ACTTCCACAGGAGGTGTTCACGTGACTTAGCACATTTGATTCCACCAAGATATCAGAAATTCGCGACGAATTGTGGCTGCCCATCGTTCCGAGGTTCAACTCAGTAAACCTCGACCAGGCAGAATTTTCAGTTTGTTAATTTGAGCCCTACCATTTCGCATCATGGAAATGTTTCTACTTTCGCTTCACTGCTGTGAATTTTCACCAATTTTCTATTTGGTACGTCCAGTTTTTCACAACTTTTTGAAATCGTTCGAAATCCATACTTACTCTTGCTTAACCAATACACACGAAACAAAAGAGGCAAAGGAGGAAAATTTCAGTTCCTAATAACTGGGAGCGACAACTTTCACAAATTTTGGTTCATTTAAGGATACAAATATCAACACCCCGGCACTGATTAAAAAATATCCGGTATGTGTTTGAAATTATACAGAACAATATTAGAATGAAATATTTCGAAATCAGTTGACTACTTATAAAGCAAATCTGTTTCTAAAAAATAGCTATCATTATTGATTAGTACATTGTTTACGATAAGTACTCAACAAGTCGATATGTAAACCACTCACCTAGGACCACAATATTCAACACAACACACATAACACAACAAATCAAAATATCAAATGTTTGGCGGAATGTCATTTTTACTTTTTGCTTTCACCTCAGGACTCAGTTTAAACCTACACACGTTTGATGTATTCCTTTATACGTAACTTCAAAATCATGCTATCAAAACATTTCAATTGTACCGATTTTGTTGCGATAATAAAACAGCTCAAACTCGTTCGAAACCCCGCCAAATCATTTTCTGGATTATGGTTTTAAAAAATGTGATTAGCATTTATATATTCACGCGAATTCACCAGAGATGAAACTGGTGGTTCACGGTGGGGAAGCCTAGGGAATAATTGTGTCATGGTTTACATTACTTATTGAAGGTTCACTGTCATGAGTATGTTTTAGAGTTATTAATCTGGTAGGTGTGATTTGATAACGATGAAATATAATAATAATAATCGTCTTTATTGTTTCCCAGCTGTAGATACATAGAAATATTTAGATAAATTACAGAGCTAGTTGCTGATATAACAAAAAGGCGAAGTTCAACTCAATTAGCACAAGTGCTACTGAGTTGTTCTTTCACTCAACCTCAAAAAGATTCTACCTAAAAGCTAAAACAAAAAGAAAGTAATACGTGAAAAAAAATGGGATTGTTCAAATATCTATTAAGATGTCCATTACTGAGGCTTATTCTGGTCTCACAATGATGAAAAATGTGATGATAGGGAAGCCCAAGCGGGGATTTTGGGATTTACTAAAGCGCGGCAGATTAATATACAGGGGGTACCTTGTATCTGGTTGAGTACCTCCACCAAATATAAGCCTCATATATAAGGCCGCCCGTGAAGGAGAAATGATCAGAAATTCTCGAGCGCGTCAGATTAAGGTAGGGTGAGATAATTACATGCTAAAAAGTGTATATTCCAGTAATCTGACAATTTGAGAGTGACGTAAAGAAAGGGGAGGGCAGCAAAGTTGTGAAAAAATGACGACATTTCTACATTCTCGACCGTAGCAATTTTTTTTATTTTGAAGGAAATTATTCAAGGATAACGAAAAATATATAATCTGACGATTTCCGCAAGCAGAAATAACAAAAATTCATCGATAAAGTTCAATGCGTGCAGCTGTGTGACAACTATATTTCCCTCTCCAAGTTTCTATTCCTCTTTCATTTTTTCTCTATCTATTACTCTCTCATTCCGTACCCACTCTGAATTCTGTTGCCATGAGGCCATCACAGTTGATCACAGAGACTCATTCGTCATGAAGATGATGATTAATTAATCAATTGGCTATAAAAAATAAAAATTATTTGAGAATTATTTTAAAATTATTTTCTTATAAATACTAGTATTCTACTTAAAAAAACATACACTTATTTATTTGCATGCTATTTCCTGAGCTTTTCAATTAATTAAGTTCAATGATTTAAAAAATAATAAAAAAAAAATTGTCAGATTAGGCGAATCCCTCTAGATACTCTTCAGATTATGAGACGGCACGTATAGAACATAAAGATGAACGATATATATCTTAATGTGACGCGCTTGAGTATTTCAAAATGGCGATTTTTTTGCACATTATAATAATGGCCGCGAGTTTGCGTCAGATCGAAATCGTCAGATTATTGAATGAGAGCTTTTTTTTGTTGCACTCAACACCTCCTTAGAAAATCTGACGCGCTCGATTAAATGTTTTTTCTTTTCACTTTTAACCCTTACGTACAACCACCCGCATCATGCAAACGATCAGAATAACATACGAACATTATTAAAAATACATAGGACATTGAATCTATCAATATCTGACGCACTCGAGTATGTCCTTGCAACAGTATTTTTTACATATTTAAAAATCTATACCCGCTTCCCGGTTGCGATGAAAAGGTATATATTATATAACATTTTTTTATTCTTATCATCTAAGCTTTGCAACCTGATATGTCTCTATGACGTTCGAGTAAATCCCCATTTTGCATCGTGGGCTCCCCTATTATTGGTTTGTATAGTTTTGTTATATAAATTAGCAGCATTTAATATCCGTTTATTTTCCATTGTGATCCACCCAGTATCCCGTAACTTGTGAGATATTCTTTGATATTTCCTAATTCCGTGAATGAGCCGTAGACAAGGGTTTTGTACTTTCTGTATTTTCTGAGCATACTGTTTGGTTAAACATGGACCATTCGGACAAAACCCGTACTGAAACTTGCTCAAAATACACACATCGGAAAAGTCTAGGAATATTTTTATAACATACCAAAAATCATAAAAATAAATGCATGAGGTCATTTAATTTCGATTAAATTGGTACACTCGACCACCCTGTAGATTTCTATGGGTTGAACAAAGCCTGCAAAAACGGTAACTAATCTTTTATCAAGTTTTTTACAAACTGTAGGTTTTCGGCTAAAATGAATAATCTGAAAATGTCGAGTTTGTACATTCTATGCAGTTCTTGCTCAGCAATTAAACTGGAAATATTGTGCTTTAACACGGAACGCCATCACTTACCATTGGCTGAGATGAATAGAGCTGTTGGGCTTCTTCAAGGTGGCATGCGACAAAATGATGTAGCTCTTCGTTTGGGGGTCTCCCAAAGTGTTATCAGTCGATTGTGGCGGCGTTTCCGTGAAACTGGCGGTCCAGCCGAACAACATCCAGGGCAAGGACGCGCTACAACTGCAGTTCAAGACCGATTTTTGGTCTTAACCGCAAGAAGACAACTGACAATCACAGCACCTGAGTTGGATAACGTGTTGCAGCAGACGCACCAGGTAACCATTGGTCGTGATACTGTCAGAAATCGACTGCATGAAGCAGATCTCCACAACAGAAGACCACTTAGATGTCCACCTTTGTCGAGAGGCAATCGCGGTAGAAGATTAGAGTGGTGTCAAGAACATCAAAACTGGGATGCAAATGATTGGGCCACAGTTTTGTTTACAGACGAATCCAGATTTGGATTTCATCCAGATTCTCGTCGAGTAAGACTGTGGAGACGACCTGGAAATAATGAACGTTTGAGACACGTCCAGGAAGTCCACACATACAGAGGTGGTACAGTAATGCTATGGGGCGGAATCATGATCGGCGGCAGAACCGATCTCGTTTTTTCAAATCGCTCCCTCACAGCTCGACAGTACCTCGACACCATTCTTCTACCTATCGTCCGTCCGTTTGCTGGTGCTGTTGGTGAAAACTTCCACCTAATCCACGATAATGCTCGTCCGCATGTCGCGCGTCTAGTGACTGACTGGCTCACCAACGAAGGAGTTGATGTATTGCCATGGCCAGCACAATCACCGGACCTGAATCCCATCGAGCATGTGTGGGACATGCTTCAACGAAGAATTACTCCGCATATGGGGAACATTCACACAACGTTTCAATTGAGAGAGCTTTTAATCGCTGAATGGGCAAATGTACCTCAACAAGACATTGACAATCTCATTTTGTCGATGCACGATAGATGTAGGGCCATAATAAACCAGCGTGGAGGCCATACTTTGTACTGATTCCAATTTTTTTTGTATTATGATTTTTTTTCGGGGTGCCAAAGAAGAGCCATATTTTTTTTTAGTTTTGCTTATATACTCACTCAGTATTTTTGACCATTTAATAAATTTTGTTGTAAGTTACATTCGTTTAATTATCACCCGTCAACTTTTTTTTCCCTAAAGCGATCTAAAAAAAAATTATTGCCATTTTTAAAAATATCCCTAGACTTTTCCGATGTGTGTATTATTACTCAACAAAAAATCAAGCAATTTATTATGAATACATTTTTCGATGATTTTGCTTCTTGGTTTAGTACTTGGAATCGTGATGGGTCGATAATTGTTCAGGATCAGCGGATAATTATTCTTAAATATGGGAATGATTTTTCCTATTTGGAAATGTTTCTTCTTCAACAGACTTATTTATTATGTAACTAAGTGGTTTCGAAATAATCCATATTAGCCAGATTTGGCTCCCAGCGACTACTGGCTGTTCGCAGACCCCAAAAAATGCTCACCGGTCAGAAATTTTGCTCAAATGATGAGGTTATTGTTGAAAGTGAGGCCTATTTTGGGGCAAAAGATAAATCGTTCTAAAAAAGTGGTATGGAACTGTTAGAGCGGCGCTGGAAAGACTGTGGCTCTTGATGGAGATTATGTTGATGAGTAAAGCCAATTTTGAACAAAAAAAAACACATTTTCTCTCTTTGGCCCAGGACTTTTCCGCCCAGGTATTATGATAACGTTGTGAATAACGGGTGAATGAAAAACGGTGAAAGCGTTCAGTTGCCATATCAATTCCGTCACTGGCATTACAGTACTGTACTTTTGAACTATCGTTCAAAAGTACAGGTTTCACCCTGTATTATACGTTCAGGTAAAAAGCTTTGCAGTTTTTATATCTCAAATGATTTGAGTGAAACACAATAAAGCAGTACCAAAATAACAACGATAGCAGACAGTTGCTTGTTTTATTCAGTTGACCTTGACCGAGTTTATAACATTGGCGACGAGGAGTTTTGTTCTTACGCGAAATATAGCACTAATTAGTTACGTTAATGCAATTGATCATAATATCAACATGCCAGAAACATGGGGACTGCTCGGATCACTTAATACATTCGACCCGAAAAACTCTAACTTTTCAGTGTTCAAAGAAAGACTTAAACAATTTTTTGTGGCGAACAAAATAAATGATGAGGATCGCAAGAAAGCTATTCTTTTAAATACGCTAAATGAAGAAGCGTACATACTTGTAAGAAATTTGTGTGTACCGGATTTACCGGATGCAAAAACGTACGACGATTTGGTGGAATTGTTAACTGAACATTTTTCGCCAGTAAAATCATATTTCTCGGAACGACTGAAATTTTACACCGCAAAACGTGGATTAGAAGAAAGTGTGGCCGAATGGGAGGCCAGAGTTAAAAGTTTAGCAACAACTTGTAAGTTTGGGACTGAATTGAATTTAGTTATGAGGGACATTTTCGTTCTTGGGATGAATAATCCTAAAATTATGGATCGACTTTTTGAAGAGGATGCAACTGCAGATACAGTAACGTTCAAATTAGTGGTTAAATTGGCTTTGGCAAAGGAGTCAGCAATTAGTGAACATCATTCCAGAGAAGCGTCCATTGGTACGAACATAAAAACGGAACCCGTAAATTTTTATAACCAACGCTATCATAGGAAAAATTTTAAGGAATCGGGAAGCAATCACAAGCAACCCGAACCGGGGTCTTCTAGTCGACTTGGTAAGGCTAATGGAAACCAGCGGGTGAGTCGAAATAAAAAATACTCAAGTAAGTGCTACGTTTGTGGACGAACCAATCATTTGTCAAACGAATGTGCTTATAAAAACAATAATTGTCATAAATGTGGAAAGAAAGGACATTTGGCGCCCCTATGTAATAAAATTCATCAACTTTTTTTGATTGAAAATGAAAATTTAAGTGAACCTAAAATTGATAAGATTTTATCAGATCAGAGTTTGCAAACTGAGTCAATTTTCAATTTAAATTGTTTCAATATCGACACATGTGATAATGTTAAGCCAACTTATGTGAAATTAGTGGTTGAAAATATTCCAATTAATTTTGAAGCGGATTCTGGATTTGCTCAGTCAGCAATCTCTGAACATTTATATTTAAGATACTTTAAACAGATACCATTGTTTAAAAATGATTTAAGTTTAAGAGATTATATTGGGTTGACTATTGAACCAGTGGGTTACGTTAATTTTAATATATTGTTCGAAAACAAACATTTTGTCCTCAAAACTTATGTCATAAAAAATGGTGGCCCACCACTGATAGGCCGAAATGGGTTAAAGATGCTTCAGTTAGGAATAGGTAAAATTCAGTTTGCTGAAGTTGAACCTGAACACAACCATAAAAAGGTAAATGAAATTTCTGAAAAAATTAAATGGTTTAAGAACAAATATTACGAAATTTTTGATAATAAATTAGGAACCTTCAATAAATTTCCAATAAATTTAACGGTAAAAGAAGGGTCTGTACCGAAATTTTGTAAAGCCCGTCCAGTACCGTTTGCTTTGAAACCGAAAATTGAAAAGGAAATAAATAGATTAGTTGAAATTGGAGTGTTGATTCCAACTGAGTTTTCAGAATGGGCCACGCCCATTGTACCAATCATGAAATCGAATGGAAATTTAAGAATTTGTGGCGATTTTAAGGTAACCCTAAATCCTAATTTAAATATTCAGCGGTTTCCCTTGCCTAGAATCGAATATTTATTTTCACAATTAGAAGGGGGTAAAACATTTTCCAAAATAGATTTATCTGAGGCATACCAACAATTAGTTCTGACCCCAGAATCTCAAAAATTAGTATCTATAACTACTCATAAGGGACTTTTTTCTTATACTCGTTTACCATACGGGATAACTAGTGCTCCCTCAATTTTTCAGAATATTATGGAACAAATTTTTCAAAATATGCCTGGTGTAGTGTCTTTCTTAGACGACATTTTAGTAACGGGAAGGAACGATGAAGAACATTTTGAGCGTTTGGATCAGGTTTTCAGGAAGTTACAGGAATGTGGTCTAAAAGTCAAGCAAGAAAAATGTGCTTTATTTCAACCTTCAGTGAAATATTTGGGCCATGTCATTGATAAGGAAGGGTTGCACACATCGGACGATAGAATTGTAGCAATAAAAAATATACCTACCCCTACTACTGTTACGGAGTTGAAATCGTTCTTGGGTATGTTGAATTTTTATTGTAAATTTTTACCTAATATTTCTAATATTCTAAAACCACTTTACTCATTATTAAAAAAGGATGTAAAATGGAAGTGGACAAAAGAATGTTTAGAGGCATTTGAAAGTGGGAAAAGACTGTTGGTAACGGCTCCAGTTTTGACACATTTCAATCCAGATAAACCGGTCAAACTTGTTGTGGATGCATCACAATTTGCTCTTGGGGCTAGTATAAGTCATATTTTTGAAAATCAGGTTGAAAAACCGATAGCATTTGCGTCAAGATTACTAAACTCTGCCGAATTAAATTATTCGCAAATTGAAAAAGAAGCTGCGGCAATCATTTTTGGATTGAAAAAATTTTTTCAATATCTTTTTGGTAAAAAATTTTTGCTTGTTACTGACCATAAGCCTCTACTAACAATTTTTGGTAACAAAAAAGGTATCCCTATTTTAGCAGCAAATAGACTTCAGAGGTGGGCATACATTTTATCAGGGTTTGAATACGAAATAAAATATATTAATTCTTCTAACAATACAGCAGATTTTTTGTCGAGATTGCCTATAAATTGTTATGAACAAGAAGATGAACATTGCAAGATTTCATATATAGATTATATTGAAGAATCAAATTATCCAATTGATTTTAAAAAGGTCAGAATGGCTGCAGCAGTGGATCCTATTTTGAGCAAGGTTATTTTTTATGTTCAAAACGGTTGGCCTGATCGATGTCCTTGTAAAGACTTATCTCCATTTTTTGTAAGAAAAAATGAAATATTCTTAGAACAGCAATGTTTATTGTGGGGTTATAGGTTAATTATACCAAATAAATACAGAGAGGATATTTTAAAAGAATTACATTCTTCACACATGGGGATTGTTAAAATGAAGTCACTTGCGCGCTCCTACTTTTGGTGGCCAAGTATGGATAGTCAAATTGAGTTAAAGGCAAAATCTTGCAAAGCTTGTGCATTGCATGGGGATAACCCTCCAAAATCCACTTTAATTACGTGGACCTGGCCAAAAGAACCATGGACCAGATTGCATGCGGATTTTTTCGGCCCACTGTTCGGTAAAAACTTTTTAGTCATTGAAGATGCGACTTCCAAGTGGTTAGAATGTTTTGTGGTAAAGGACATAACAGCTAACACCACGATTAAGATTTGTAGAGATCTTTTTGCTAGGTTCGGATTACCCCGGCAGCTTTGTACAGACAATGCTACTACCTTTATGTCGGAATCCTTTCAAAATTTTCTTAGGGCCAGTGGTGTTGAACATAGTACTGGTGCCCCTTATCACCCTTCGACCAACGGGCAAGGAGAAAGCGCGGTTAAAATATTAAAAAAGGCGATTTTGAAAGCTACCCAAGATGATAAAAATGTTGATTGCAATTTGATCATTAATCGATTTTTATTTCACTATCGTAACACTCCACATACCACGACAGGGGAAACGCCAGCGAAATTATTAATGGGACGTAAGTTGCGCTGTAAATTTGATTTATTAATGCCCTCAGTATATCAAAATGTTATCAAAAATCAAGAGTCACAGAAACATCATGCTAAAGGTAAAAGAACGGAAAGTTTCAAAGCTAACGATTTTGTTTGGGCTCGGGATTTTCGGCAACGTGCTGATAAATGGTGTAAATGTAAAATTATTGAAAGGTTAGGAGAAAGAACCTATTCCGTACGAACGAATGAAGGAATGATATGGAAACGCCATCTAGACCAATTGAAAAAAGATAATTCTCTTGAAAACCATATTATTGAATCTAAAAATAAAAAGGATGTCATCAATATCATTCCTCGTTCAGAGTTGAGTGTAAATATTGTAAATAGTGCAAATAGAAATAGGGCTCAAGTAAACAATGAAAACGTTTCTTCCAATAACTGTGAAAATAATCCAGTTTTCGATAGAATATTAAGAAGACGTAGTCAAATAAAACCTCCTGAGAGGTTAGGATTAAGTTAGGTTTAGTTTGAAATTATTATTATATCAGTGAAATCTTAAACGGGGAGATGTTATATATGCCCGTAGGTTTCACCCTGTATTATACGTTCAGGTAAAAAGCTTTGCAGTTTTTATATCTCAAATGATTTGAGTGAAACACAATAAAGCAGTACCAAAATAACAACGATAGCAGACAGTTGCTTGTTTTATTCAGTTGACCTTGACCGAGTTTATAACAGTCTTTATGTTTGAAATAGCAAGTGAAAAAAGCAATTGAATTCGTAAATTTACAAAAATGAGTCATTGCTGACAAAAAATGTGCCCATCTTCTTTTGTCCTAAAGCGTACTCTGTCTGATTCTAAAAATCATTTTCAAAATCATTGTAGAAAATCTTTTTCTGAATTGAAATCTATTATGATTACTGAAATCACATGGAAACTAATTTGAAGTTGTTTGTTCAAATATCTTTCGGGTCATTTTTATGTAAAAAAATAATGACTGAAATCCGCTATCTATTATACACATTCAGTCGTACTGTACATGTTATCATTATAATATTTTCATGATTATCTGGTGCTCGGCATTGACTGACTTAACTGGTAAATAGGTTTGTATCACGGGATTTTCACAAACAAAAAAACAGTCTATACTTTTAATGCGAAAGTCACTCCCAAATTCACCTCTGTTTCTCCGCGCTGGTGAGTCCTAGGAAGCTAAAATTTGGCATATAGGTGCTTCTTAGGTCTCAGATGCGCACTAAGAAAGGATTTTCGAATACTCCAACTGGAATGCCCTCCATGGGGATAAAAGTGGCGCGTTTACATATGAAAATCAACTTTTTATCACTGTTTCTTCGTTCCGCTATATTTTTGGAGGCTGAAATTATGTTTTTAGGTTCATTTCATGTTGTAGGTCGATAGAAACTAATTTAATAGGATTCACCGATTATTTGTTAAACTCGATGGATAAACAGGTTCAGGTGGATGTTGTATACACCGACTTCAGTAAGGCCTTTGATAAGATTAGTCACAAAACTTTATTAAAGAAACTTGCTTAAGTCGGTGTGAATGACTTTTTATTGAGATGGATATGGCCCTATTTGAATAACAGGTCACAAATGGTGGCCATAAATGGATTTACGTCGCTCCCCTTCACGGTATCCTCTGGAGTTCCTCACGGCAGCCATTTGGGTCCTTTATTCTTCATTATATACATCAACGAAATCTCTAGTTGCTTTAATAAGTGTAAATTTTTACTATATGCCGATGACTTGAAAATCTATCACACAGTTAAGGATTCATATGACAGCGGAGAAATTCAGGAGGACTTGAAGCGGCTCAAAAAATTCTGTGATGATAATGATTTGTTTCTCAATCCACAAAAATGCGTGTCAATCTCATTATCCAGAAACAAAAATATAATTAGAAATAATTATTACTTTGAAAATCACGAACTGCAATCAGTTTCAGAAGTTAAAGACTTGGGAATAATTATGGACTCGAAGTTGTCATTTAATTCACATATAGAAAAAACCGTCAATAAATGTAATAGTATTATTGAATTCCTCAAAAGAAACTGTCAAAACTTCAGAACGGCAAAACCTCTCCTCAATTTATATTATGCATATGTACATAGTAGGCTCTGCTTTGCATCGGTTGTTTGGAATCCTCAGTACCACATAAACATAGATCGTAATGAGAGAGTCCAAAACAAATGTCTTCGCTACATTAGTCACAAATTGAATTTTCCAATTACGAATAGCGTCCCATTATGCGCCAATACAATATTATGCCTATGAAGGATCTTATCATGATTTTCAAGTTGATGAAAGGATTAGTCCACTGCTTTATTCCAAAATTGAGTTCAATGTTCAGGATAGAACGTTAAGGCGTACAGAATTCTTTAAGTTAACTTGCACAAGGACAAATGTTGCTCAAAATTCACTACTTTATAGAATGCTTAAAACCTTTAACGAAATTTGTAATGATATTCAATATTTTGAAATATCTTCAGACTGTTTCAAACGCACGATGAAAAAAAAATTCATTGATAAGCTGTGATCATTTCTGTAGTCTCTGTTACTCTTATAAGAATTATGTTATTCTTCGAATGTCCAATTTAATTTACAAAAAATTAAAATTTACATTTTTCTTTCTCAAAGCCCACTTGAACTAAAATTATAAAGTGGGTTCTCTATTGGATTTGTCAATCTGTTTGTAACCCCTATATTGGTAAATAAATGTGCAATGAGAAAGGATTTTTTAATATTACAGCTGGGGCGCCAGCGGCTGGGCTCCATACCGTTTCTCTAGTTTACTTATATTTCATAATTATTGAATCACAAGGTATTCCATTCAGAAGAACTGTGCGAAAGGACGTAAAATAATACCGGCAGGAGGTCCTTGTCCGCTAAGAGGCAGCTCGTCAAAAAATTAGGATGTAGTACTTTAGTTTGGAAATACAAATCTGGCGGGAATTCTTACCGCACTCTCATCTCTACCTAGCTATCAAAGACAAACGAGTTGTTATAAAATCCTTGAGCTCTGTCAATTAGTACCTCTAATTTCATCCTCTAATTTCATAGTCTTCAAGTAATTTTTCTTCCCTACTTCGTCAAAAAGGAGGCGTGGTATTAATCCTAGTAACAACTTTGGATCTTCTCAAAAAGAATCAGTACATATTGGGAAATGATCAAGTTTGTGAATATCGATGGGTTTTTCCTTGAACCCCTCAGGAGTGTCAGCTGACACGGTTTCACTTATTAGGTGACGCTTTCATATCGTGTACGGGGTCTTTTCAAAAAATAAGTTGAATTTTAATTTTTCCCAAAAATATTTATTTTTTCATAAATTTTTATTTTGTTCGTTTCAAAGTAGTGTCCCTCAGATATAATACACTTCTGTCAGCGTTTTTTCAGTATTTGAAGCAGTTCAAATTTGCACTTTTTGGTATGTCCAGTGATTCAATTTTAAACCCCTCAATCGTCACAACACGCCGTCCTTTCATGTGTCTTTTCATTGGGATCGCACATTAAGACGCCCCCTGGCATGTTTCTTTCTTGAATGAGACACCCTGTACACACTGAAGAATCACACGGTAAAACAATAGAGCCCCGTTAAACTGTCCTATTTTTTAAATGATGTATTTTGGCGCACCCTTTATATTCCGCTCAATGTCCGCCACCATGTATTTTTTCTCAAATGATGTATTTTGAGACACCCTGTACACACATCGAGGGATCGCGCATTGAAATATAACAATCCCGTTAAACTGTTATGTTCCTTAAATTATATATTTTGACGCACCGCTGTATACTCCACTCAATGCCCGTTACATTTTCGCCATGTTTTTTTCTTCGCTGGCAGCCATGTTTTTTTTCTTTAATACCCTGTATTTGTTCTCATTCCAAACGCGCTCGAATCGTTATCTTCCAAACCGCGATGACGCTGCTCGATTCTCTGCCGTACGCGTGACCTTGAAAGGAACCAAAAATGCAGAATGAACCTTAGCCGTTTTCCCATGTTAATCTCCATAAGGAATGGGCCAGAACCGGTTCAGCACATTGGGAATACGAAAAAGTCGCAGGGGACCAAATCTCGTGAATACGGTGGCTAAGATATGATTATTCCGCTATTGTTTCTGGTCGAAAATGTACGAACAAGCAGCGACGGGTGAGCAAAAACCATGAATTGTTTTTCCACAATGCCGGACGTTTTCTTCGTATTGCTTCTCGCAAGCGGCGCATAACTCCAAGGTAATACTCCTTATTGACAGTACGACCATGTGGCAACGACTTCTGAAGTACTACGCCACGGTAATCGAAAAGAGAACAGTGAGAGAAAACTTGATATTTAATGGATCTTGGGGTGCATTTTTTGATCATGGCTCTCCTGGGCTCTGCCATAGGGACCATTGGACCATGGACATATACCCATTATTCATCACCAGTTATGGCCCTTTTAAGCAAATCTGGATCGGCGACGACGTCAATCTACAATTCCTGAGCGATACTTATACGACGGTTTTTTTAGTCAAAATTCAGCAATTTTTGAACAGATCTCATATATTTCCTACGCCTGCGCTTCCAATTGGAATGAAGTCATTCACGAAGACGTTTCCATAACAAAAAAATATGTCATCGCCTTCTCCCACACAAGCTTGTCTTTTAAGGATAGTTGAATCCAGCAATACCACTAATGAGGCATATGGCTGATGTTAAATCATGATTGCTCTGTTTTTGGGTTCATAAACCATGTTTCAGATGTATATATGAAGATGAGGGCCTAGTATGGACCCCCGTGGCACACTCCGTTTGATAAAGCTTTCCTGATAGAGTAGAAATTTACATGTGATTATTCATATAATGGTATATAAAAATAGGCACAAGATATTGAGAATTTACAGTTTCTACGGAAATTTGAGTTGCTTATCTGGTTTATTTGTGAGATAATTGAGGCCCACTGTCAACACATCTGATTTTCCCGTATTATTCTCTCATGTTCACATCAACATGATTTATTTGCACAGGTATTATGGTGGTTCCCCGTACATTAAGCTGCCCTGGTGGTGCCAGACGACCCGTTATGAAAAGTACCTCACTTGTTTATTTCGAAACGACCGTGAAATATTTAGAAGTGGGTTTTTTTTAATTTTCCGTAATTGTTGAATGACCAGATAAAATGGATATCTGTTTGTTATCTTGCATTTATGATGTTATGTTATGTGTTGTTATGAGTACAGTGTAATTTTCAGATAACGGCATATCTCATATGAGCAGTAAATAACCATCGTCCGATATTTTCAAGTGACTACACAGTTTTTTACTGGGTGAGGCATTATCGGTGTGATTTCAAAGAGGTTCGCTCTTTGATACGACCAAATAATGAAAAATAATTCGAATGTTGGACGTTCGAACTTCCTTATAAAAGTTGGGCTGCAAAGTTCGTAGGTTTTTTATAAAATTTGAGTCCATTATTCAATATAGTTGCGATACAACGATTATAGTGATACCATTTTCATAGTACGAAATAAAAGAAACTCATTCTTATAGAGAATTCAAGAAGAAACTGAAAAAATTTTTGATTGATTTAAACAGACGCACTATTCAGGAACTTGTGGAGGTTTGTATTACTGTTACGTTTATTATTGCCCTTATTTGTTATTTATTTGTTATATATGTATATGTGTATATATGTGTATATGTATATATATATATATATATATATATATATATATATATATATATATATATATATATATGCGTGCGTCTATGTTGTTTCCTGCTTTCGGCAAACAAGTGTTGCCCATCTTTACATTTGGCTGCACCGCGCTGATGAGGCCAATAGCCAGAAACACGTGTCCGCGGTTTGCCCCCCTTTTTGGAGTGTTATGTCCACTATTTGTTACATTTTTTATTTGTATCATACACACTCGATAAAATATCTCTCTGTATTTATATCCTGGACCCGGATGTCACGCAGGTAGCTATAGCTGCCTACGTGGTCATGTTAGATGTAGCCTGGGAATTCTAGGTCTTCTAACTGGAACCACAAATGTGCGGTTGGCTTCTGTTGTTGACTCCGTGCGTCTATGTTGTTTCCTGCTTTCGGCAAACAAGTGTTGCCCATCTTTACACTTGGCTGCACCGCGCTGATGAGGCTAATAGCCAGAAACACGTGTCCGCGGTTTGCCCCCCTTTTTGGAGTGTTATGTCCACTATTTGTTACATTTTTTATTTGTATCATACACACTCGATAAAATATCTCTCTGTATTTATATATATATATATGTATATATATATATATATATATATATATATATATATATATATATATATATATATATATATATATATATATATATATTATCTTTTTTGTTTCCTAATGTTGGGAAAATTGTATGTTAAATTACTTGTTTGTTCTGTAATTTTTAGTATTGTATGAAGTGACCACTATTTCAGTAGCATATTAAACACGCTTATTTACTATAAAATTCAAATTTGAAGGTGGGAATAGATTGTCATTGGTTTCATGCACTATTAATCGATACTATTTACCATAGGCTAGACGCACACCACAGACAGTCTTCGACTTTGTGGTTTTTCAGTTCATTTGTTATCATTTGTTATCTAATTAGTGCTTCATATGATGTTGAATCAGCCAGTATTTTATGATGATGTTATGTTTTTATTTGTCTAATGTGATTCTGAAGGAGAACTGATTCAATGAATGTTTGATTGATTGACTGATTACCTTTTAACGTGTGATTCCTAACACAGAAAAACACGGCAAAATAGGCCTCAGTTTCGACGATTAATCGACGCCAAATTTCATTCTCTTGAGGTCTGATAGTAGGAAAATATCGCTGGGGATTAGATCTGGAGAATACGGTGAATGCGGAAGCGTATCAAAGCCCAATTCATGCAATTTTGCCATCGTTTTCATTGATATGTGACACGGTACATTGTCTTGATGAAACAGCACTTTCTTTTTCTTCAAATGGGGCCATTTTCCGCGATTTCGTCCTTAAAACTCTCCAATACCTGTTGATGATTTTTATTTTTTCAAGATAGCCGTGCAATCCACTCAGATAACGATCGTTTTGATTCCGGAATGAAGTAATGGATCCATTGTCACATATCGACGCATGAATTCGGGTTTTTTATGATGTTACTGCTTCAAACACCGCTCAGAATCATCCATTCGTTGTGGCTGTTTCTGGTCGATTATGAGCACGCGCGGCACCCACTTCGAATAGAGTATATCCAAATATTCATGCACGTTATACGACGAATTTAGCAAATTTTGGATACGCGGTTGGTTACCTCGTTCACGGGAAAATGGAGCGTTGGCAAACATGTTGTTTGTCGTTCGCTTCTGCCTAGTTCGAGGAATGATACTCTGAAAGGAATTCGATTTTCGATTATGGGAAATTATTGACTTCATGTTGATGATAGACACTACCTTGCACTGACGAGTGGCCATACAGCTCGACAACGTCAAAATTTGCAATTGTTATTAATCTGTCTGTTTAAAATCTGTTTTTCCGTTAATCAGCTGTCGCCCCCATACGAACGACAACTCTCAGAAGTTGAGAAACTTGTGCGAGCTAAGGACTAACAAGGTCTTACCTTTTAACGTGTGATTCCTAACACGGTTGCAGAATCATCCCAGCTTCAACCAGATAAATTCTCTCGAGAAAAATATCTGGTCGAGGCAGGAATCGAACCCACGATCTTCCGATCGTGAGTCGGGCGCACTACCACCGCGGCCAATGCCGTCAAATAGTATTCAGATGTGAAACAAAGGTGTTGAATTTTAATCAGCATGAACTTTTGTGTTGTCTTTCGAGATACTAGCGAATTGAGATTGAATAGTAGGCACCTCAGTACCAAATCACTGTTTAGTGGAAGATTTTCTGAATATCATTTTTCCATTAGGTTTCAGTCGCCTTTTCTTTGGATACTAGTCGGAGATATAGGTGCCAATCGGTAGTTGATTTTTCAACAAGTTTTCAGTGGTATCGGTGTTTCCCATTTTTAATTGTTCACTTATATTTATGATTCTTTACGTTCAGTGAAAATGACTAATGACTTTGAATTAAGATCTTCTGCTTCCTCCTCTCACTTATGTGGAATTACGCTTATACGACAAATATTTATTCAAGCAACGTTGATAACGTTCATCATCGTTAATATTATGATATTACTTTCTCGTTAGACTTCTGAACAAACATTTCGAATGATTCGCAAATATCAGAATTTACGACTCATATCATGAACCTTGTTCTCTACTATTGATGACCACCTCAGTCAATCATAACATATTCAGAGAGAAATAAGAAAAATGATCTCATTTAGAAAGCTTTTTGGGCCAAATGCCAGCGTAAACAGATTTGAGAAAGAACTAGATGAAGGTAAATTTGAAAGAATAAAATCGCAAACTAGAAATAAATTCTTACTTGTTTGTAAGGTGTAATTTCGTGCACTGGTGAAAGAAATCCCGTATATTTCTCGTCGGATGTATTTTCGCTAGAAGTAGGTATAGTCGAAACATTTTGAATTGGAGTTGGTGAATTAATAATTTTTGAAAGCTGGAAAAGACAGCAAGCAGAAATAGAAATGACTAATACTCCTCCAGAAATGATAGCTAACAGCAACGCAAGTGAGTCTCAACAACAAGTGATAACGAAGTAAAAAGCCGATAAGTTATTTTCCTGATGAACGGAAAGTATTCCCTTTTCATTTGAAATAGTTTATAATTCACTATGATAAAATATATTAGATTATTCCATGATCTGCCTTCAATTTGAAGATTTGCATATCAATTCAAGTTGTGGTCTGTCAACAGAATATCGTTTAATATTCAATTCAAGGTATATATTGGGCAAACTAGCAGAACATTTAGGAATCGAATCCAGGAACATCATATGAGCTACGTAAATAAAAAAACAAGTTCAACATATTCAAATAATCTTTTAGAAGAAAATCATATCTTTAACAAGGAGTTCGAATTTTTACATATAGAAAATAGAGGTTTGAAACTGTATCGTTTGGAAGCAATAGAATTGAATAAACTTTAAAATTCAAACATTGTAATGAGTTACCAACTGGATTTGAATAGATCACCATTATTGAACTTGTTTTTAAAAAAAACCAAGGAAGTATTATTATTAGAAGTGAGTTAATATGCTTCAGGTAATCATAATTGAAGAGGCACCTCAGGTATATAAAAATTGTAGAGGTTTAGGTGATTTGATAGAGGTAGTCTCAATTGTAGTTACCTGTGGAAACTATAACTCATTTATTGAATAAGAAATTACAAAAATGAGAAGTTGAAAAAAATTACAAAATTGAAGAAACTAAGAGTAAAACTTTCCCTCGGTTATCTTAAAGGCGCGATTTTGTTCCATCCTTTACATAAAAGAGGACGTATGCTTCTCCACTCACAAGCGACTTTGGTGAAATTGGTGACACGTGTGAATCGTTGTATTTGTGCCACGCGCTAGTATACGGGTGTCTGCAGTATGCTGTATATTGTCCTCTGTTAGTAGTCCCACTGTGATTTAAAAGTGCATATAGATTATAACAAGTAGCCACATTTTCTCCTGCAAAATTTTCCATATCCAATCCTTCTAGAGGAAATTCGATGACATCATTCAATTTGCCTCTACTTTCCGTTGGAGAGAATCTTTTTAAATGTATTACTAAAATATAGGGAAACTTGTGGATTGATAGGGACTTTATGCATTTTCTCCTTTCCTTGCATTTCGAACACGTCGGTTTTTCAATTCCATCCAAAGTTTCTTCTCTTGTAAAATAATCTAAGCATTGCCACAAACTCAATTGGTCGGTTCTTTGTGGTATGGAGAGAGACAAATCCCAGAAAGGATCAAATGTTACTGAAGAGTATCCACAGTGTGTGCATTTCATCGTGGATTTCAATTGGCCAACGAAATTATCTACAATCTTAAAGTTATGCATCCTCAAATATATGAGCCATGACTCTTGTGCATTTCCGCTGTCGCTCAATTTTTCGTCAATCTCCGTTAAGATTGGTTTAGGTTTCTCATTAATTATATTAACCTCTTCATGTAATCCTTCTAAAAGATAACGGAGAAACTCCTGGGCGTCTTGATGGCAATTACCCATGAATCGAGGAGCAAAACTTTGAATCTGATTTTTTAAGGAGGCTGTATTTACTACTTTATCAAATGAATCTTCTGACCACAACTCCTTGATGACTTCTGCAAACGATTTTATCAAAGCACCCTTCATATTAGAAATACTAGTATTGATATCTTTCATGAATTCATCCTTTTTCAAATATTCCAATAACCATCTCGTATTTGATAAACATTGAATTACGCTGTTCATGAAACAGGTGTTACCAATATTTTTTAAACCATTTAACCCAAAGGTTTTGACTGAAGAATTTATCACTGAACAATCCGAAATATCTTTGAAACCCATTTGAGAATTTTGCTGAGATAAAGTATTTTTTTCATTTGCTTTTATTTTAATTTCATAAGGTGGTTTCTTATTACCTCTCTTTTCTTTATAAAATTGGTTTTCAGGAAACAAGTAAATTTCATCAAGTTTTTTGGAATCAGGGAGAGTACCGAAAAACGAAGCTGCATTTCCTCTTTGGATGGCAATACTAATTTTCTGAATGAGAAAAGATGTGGCTCTTGATTCGTGGGTTTCATCGGTTACCTTTTTTCCAATTTCATTGATGAAAGATAAGGCTTCAGGGCTAAAAACACCAAACGTTTCAATAGCTATTGGGCGAAAGATATAATTATTTCCCAAATTCTGATATTTCCGTAGTTTGGAACTTTCTCCTAAAGAAGCAGCAGCACCGGCTTTCGCAGAAGTAGTAGGAAGATGGCAAGTTGCTAATATATCTACACAAGTAAAGTCCCAAACAATAGATTTACCATTTTTCCATGGAACAAGTGTCATACCATCCGGCCGTTTTCCGTCGTCTCGACTTGTGCCTATAGGTTCTAAAATCGCAGGAATTTTTGCTGAAGTTAAAGCCCTTTTGATTAGATCATTAATTGCATAATGGCGAGATAAACGACCAGCGCTAAAACGGCAGCTCAACCCATGAGTACCCGATTCATCCACAAATGCACCACATTTACAAAAGTGTTGAACACACAGTGGTGTACCAAGTCGAAATCCGATGGCAAGTCTGAAAGAGTCGTCATCCAATAGAGTCCCAAGTGATGCTATAGGAACAGCATTTAACCAAGCATTTAACCATTTATATACCTGTGGTATATCAATATTAGCGTAAGAAGCAACTTGTAGTAATCAAATCACTGTTGAAGAAGCTGTTGTATTAGCAAATTGGCAAATTTTATAAAGGATATTGGAGAACGAGTGTTCACGGGTGGTAATAATTTCACTTTGTTCATCATGGATTCCATTATGAATTCAGGTCGTCCAAATCTACCCTCTAACGTTTTAAGTATGTCTTTGAGATTATCTGGAGAGACAAATAGTGGCTTCACTGCATCTAAAGCTTCATTTCTCAGGGCTTTTTGTAAACGTAGCAAATTTTCTTCATCAGAGTAAGCACTTGTTTCAGTGGATCGTTGATATAGAGAAATAAACATTGGCCAATCCTCAACATTCCTGAAGAAATAAGGAAGTTCTTTCCCCACAACATTCTTGCAGGATACCTTAAAAGATTCATTATGGATTTGATTTTGTTTGGTTACTGATTTGAATGCATCTGTCATTGATGAAGTGAATTCTTTCATAAACTGATGTGTTGTGATAGGTTCATTCATTAATTTTTCGGTTCCTGGGTTTGACTGCTTTGAATATGGAAAACTATTTTCCAGTAACCAGTCAACAACTTTGCCATGAGTATTGTCCATTGAAATATCTGATAACTTGGCGTGTCGAACAGAATTCATTTTGCTACTTCTTTCAATGCTTTTTTTATGTATGCTACTTTCCACACTTTCACTTTGCTCACTACTACTTTCAATGCTTTTTGAAAATTTTTCTGCTTCTATAGACGTTTGAATCTCCATGCTTTCTTTCAGTTTCACGTTCTAAATTCTAGTTCTTCAAACAGCACCTTCTTCTCGTGACATAATTGGGATTTTACGAATTTGACAGCAATCGACGATTTCCTTCTTAGAATGCGTCTTCAACTCGAAAAGGTACTGAACAAAACTCGAAGGACCAAAATGTTTGGGCAAACTTCTTATTTTCGGCAAAATAAGATTCTATTTGACTTTTTGCTTTTTATTCCAATAACAAAACTGACAACAATAATGGTAACTATATAAAACAATAAACAATCTCAACTTCAATACTAGATGTGAAATTGATTCAACACCATCTTTGATATTTCTGAATTTTGCATTTAGTGTCAGACAAAATAGTTTGCCAGTTTTGTAGGAGCCGTAATTTGAAATACACCGGACTGATTCAAAAAGTAGAATTTCTTATTATTTGTACTAATTATATAAAGGGATTCACAAAAACCGCGACACGTGTTTCGCTATTTAATAGCTTCCTCAAGCGTAGTTTACGCTTGTGTTTATAAACATTATTCATTTGAACTTTCTCCTAAGTTTTTGAACAAACCTCATGCTTGAAACTTCACAATTCAATCCTCTTTACCGTTACAGATCCATTAAAAATATTACCCCAGATTTGGAATATCCTGTTGGGTAACGTATACTTGAAACTACTCCTATGGATGATGACAGTTTTCCAACTAGCAATGTGGTTAGTCAAGTTCTACTCCATACTGAAGACGTTCCAAATGGAATTTACAGTAAAATATTGTCCCGGATTCTTACTGAGTGCAATAGTGAGTATTTCATTTCATGTGAAACTGTATTTTCAATTCAGTGTTACCAATTTCATTCATAGAGAGATGACTATTTTATAGGTCGTTGAAATACTTTCACTTTCTCCTCCGATTCTCTCGGAGGAATCAGTCCAGTCATCACCCGAAGACGATTGTAGATACCAACAATCGAAACGTCGTGAACTAACGTGACTTGGAATCTCTACACTTTTTATTGTTTTATTATTTTCTTTTTTCATTCCTTTAATTTTTATTTACTCAATTATTATATTTTTACTTGTAGGTTATTTCACTATCATTTCATTTCAGGTTTATTGTTGCTCAATATAATTGTTATTTTCAACTATCCTTTTTTAATTATTCTTTTTTACTTGTTTCAGGGATTTCAAATCATTTTATATAGTAGACAACCCAGCAAACAATTTTGATCGGCCTTATTCCGGCCCAGAATATGCTGGCCAGATCTGGCCTGAACGGCAAAGCACCTATAGCCTATGGCGGGCCAGTGAAAATAGGAGACACCGGCCATCATCAGGGCCAATGCTTGACAACAATGTCTTTTGAATGACGGGCCTCTGCAGGCAAAACTGTGGAAATCATTGATGGCCCAGTAGAAATACTGCAATGGAAGTTACCTACTCAGAGGGTTGGACCACTGTGAATTATACACATTTACTGATTGCCTTTTAATTGAAAAATAATGAATAAAGTAACGATAGTCGTTGCTGACCGATGTTCCACCCTTTTTACTCCCATATACACCTACAACGTAGGCTTAATATGGCAAATACCTGTTAGAAAACAACTACTCCCCTGGCTAATATCACGACGGGTATTGGATAACATCTAACAGATACTTGTGCAATGATCCTCATTGCAGAGGACACAATTGCAAGTGCTTCCTATAACCAACTAGTAGAATCCTGTACCGACCCGGGCAGGGGGATCACCTGCAGACCGGTTTCAAGGTTTTTGCCTATCATCAGTGCAAGTCCGGGTCGGTACAGGATTCTACTAGTTGGTTACAGGAAGCACTTGCAATTGTGTCCTCTGTAATGAGGAACATTGCACAAGTATTTGTTAGATGTAATCCAATACCCGTCGTGGTATTAGCCAGGGGAGTAGTTGTTTTCTAACAGGTATGTGCCATATTAAGCCTACGTCGTAGGTGTATATGGGAGTAAAAAGGGTGAAACATCGGTCGGCAACGACTATCGTTACTAAACGATCTCCCAAAAACTCTCGAGCTATATGCTCGAATTCTGAGATATTGAATAAAGTTTTATATATTTTGAGTGAAAAAAAAGTTCAAATTTACCTTGAGCAATTGAACCAAAATGAAATTCATAGAAAAATATCACAAAAAACTGGAGAAAGTTCCAAAGTTTATACATATATACTTTAATAAAATACACATACCTAACATGTATAAAAAACAACATGAAAACAATTCTTTGGTTTAAATAAAGTAAAAAATATCACAAATATTAAATGAAATAAAGGAAACAACATAAAAACAATTCTTTGGTATGAAGGAACAAATATTGAAATGTTCAATGCGTATCATCTCCCCCTTCCTCTGCCGGCTTTGTCCTCCTTCTGTTTCTCCCCCCTTGACGATCAGAAGCAGTTCTTAGCCAGAGTTTTATTACACTGGCAATTTCGGTTTCTGTGGCATTTCTGCAAAACGGATTTTTCCGAAGACAAACTGAAAAAAAACTGGGGTCAAGTGCGAGTGTAACGGGCACATAAATGGTTCTTAAGATTTATATTGATTTCTCAGAAACAACGAAACCTGGAATTAGTGAAGTAAAGTTCTAGTATTCCTATTTTTTCATAATTTTCAAGAACATATTTTTTTTATTACTATGCCAGTTAGCGAGTGATTTTAACATTTAAGTTAGTAAGTGAGTGATTACTTTAAGGGTCTGAGATACAGAACCATAAAAATATCCTGTAATGAATACACTCATTTCTGATTGCAACTCACCTAATATCATTCTTAGAACATTCCTTAAGCTCTTAAATTCTTTTTTCCCCCTTCCAGTCCAGTTATATTGAAGAGATAACTCATGGGAGACTAGTTTGGCCATTATTCTCCTTGTTGAATCTCCAATGTTTAATCTCCAATGTCTTTGCCTCCAATACTTAACAAAGATGCGGACTGAAAGAAACTTTCATAAACCTCAAGTTTTCAAATAATAATATATACATGTGTATATATATATATATATTTATTCATAAAATGTAGTAAAAGGTTATTGAATCAAAATACATACCATATTTCGAAAAAAATCCTCATCTTCCAATTTTCTATCAAATTCTTTCAATTCACACTCCTGATTTATTGGTAAATTCAAATTTTCAGGAGTTTCCACATCTTCACAAATGGCATTTCGCTGTACTATTTGTAACAAAAATTTAACGTCATGTGCTAGTAAATCAATCTTCCTAATTGCAGAATCCAGCTTTGCTGAAAAAAAAATTATATGGTTCACATGTCTAGGATCAAACTCAATTTAAAAATAAACATGCTAAACTAGTTACCTTCCGTGTTCTTGCAGTTACAGCATGAACTTTGTAAAGCTGGAAGTTTTCGGCTATTGTCTGATTTATTTCTAATAGTGTTGATGGGGTGGGCTCAAATGAGTCTGATTATACCCTAGACTCCCTAGAGGTAGATGTGAGTATATCAGAACCTCGGCTTCTGTACTGTGTTGTGACTGTTTCGTCAATTCCATTCAAGGCTACAGATTTTTCCAAATTTTTCCTAATAAGTTTATACTTATAACTTCTGCAATAATTCTTGAACATTGTCGTTATTTTCAGCACAAGATTTTGGCGATATATACTTAACCTCAAAAACTAATGAAGGTTGTTTCTTGTAACTGACGCTACAATTGATTATAGAAATAAATACTATTACCTCAATTCATCAGGAGAAGTTGTCATCATTCTTCTTCACTAAACTAACCCACACTCGTTTAATCGCAGTTAATAAATCACAAAAATACATAAATGAGTCCTTGAATCACAATCACAAAATCATTCGATCTTCACATGAACATCAGATTTGAGTTTGATTGTTCTCTGTCATAAATGAAATAGCGGGAACTTTAAATGACAAGACAGCTGCATGCAAGTTGAAAATGTGTGATTTAGTTTTTCGCTCACGATTTTACACACAAACCTAACCTGAGCAAACTATCCTAGCTTGCGATTTGAAAATCTGTGACTTATTAGCCTAACCTGACCTGACCTGACTAACCTTACCTAGGCAGAATAACCACTGAGTTGAAAAAATCTGTTCATGCCACATGCGCACGTCATAAGAATAGAATTCCTATATATATATATATATATATATATATATATATATATATATATATATATATATATATATATATATATATATATATATATATATATATATATAGTGATGTCTGGTTTTTTCAACAAGTCTAGTTGAAAAAACCAGACATCACCAGAAGATGGCAAATGAGACTTTGCCGAAACGTTGTGAAAATAATCCTTATGGGGAGAAAATACACAGAACACGGAGCGAAACCCGAGAAAACAGCTCATCATACTTTATCTGTGAGAATCTTCGAGTTAACATATATATATATATATATATATATATATATATATATATATATATATATATATATATATATAGGAATTCTATATGTGTCTATCTGCCAGTTCGTACCACGGTAGATTCACAGCTCGTATGACAGTTCTCGATTATAGCATAAATTGTTTTCAATTGGCTGTTGAACAAGAGGTTTTATTCGTAAAAGGTTTTGGTCTGTTCTGGAAAATTTTGTTCAATAACACTTGAAACGGGCCTTCATTTTTATGATGTCGGTCGAAAGACACAATTTTGATAGTATTGGCCCATTGCTGGCTGGATTGTAGGTATCCGATTACAATATGCCATACATTGGGCCGACATTTTGCCTATGTAGCTTTGCCGTTGCCAGCGTATTGCCGACCGATCATGCATTGGGCCAGAAGACGGCCAGAGATTCATTGTTTGCTGGGAATGGAAGTCCGAACTAGTGAAATTCATCACGAAACATTGTCAATCACCTTCAAACAAAATTAAGACTTTGAACTCTTTTAGACTCAAATCTAGAAGTTTTGACTTTGAATTCGAAATTTCAAGGTTAAAGTCGAGATTTCGAAATTGAAGTAAAAAATTTCGAGTTCGAAGTAAAAATTTCTAAACTAAAGTCGAAATTTCGAGTGTTGGGGAATGAATTCAACATATGTATACTGTATGCCAAAACGTTGCTTCCTTGATGCAAACTTAGATGTATCTTAACATTTTTGCAGATGACTCATCTGCGCTATCATGAATTCTTGAATTATTATTTTTTATTCAAGCCGGTGACCTGTTGCCCAGTCTTGCTGTGGAATTACAAATTAGTGGAAGATATTATCGAGAAGAGAGCTGAATGTGGTTGGTCTCTGAGCTCAGCAAGCGAAAAACTTCAAAGAAAACTCAACCAAATATCGTCTACGGTCAAATATATAATGTTGCCGCAACAATTTATATCCGTTGGTTTCATTTTCTTATCTTCTCTGTGGAATGAAAATGATGAATTCGGCGAGGACTATTTCAGTAAACTGTTACCTGAATTCGCTGGCGTCCTTATTCCGATCTACAGATACACATTGTTCATACTAACATTCTGCTCGACTCAACAGTCCTTTTTGTTGCTTTTCTTTTGTTTATCAGCAACTTTCCAAATACATATGGTCAATGAAAAGATATCGGAAATTCATCAATCTGTTAACCTGGAACCAACCACGAAATTACCCTACGAAAAAGAAGCCCAAGAAGAAATTTTCAGGAGGATAACGCTGTATATGAATCATTTTTTGTTGTGGAAAAAGTAAGATCCTAACCATTTCTGTTTCACCTCAGTTGTGTTATAACGTTTCATAACACATAGAACTACTTTCTTTTTGAAGTTTAATGGATCGCATCTGCCTGGTATAGCTATTACTTTCAACTAAAAACTAACTTTCACAGATACATTTTCAAACGTTGATGGGCTTGCGCTCGCCCTTAATTGTTTACAAATTACATTTGACACCAGAAGTTATAAGTATTAAAGTTATCGTATTTAATTGTGACAATTTCATTAAGGCCCATTTGTACAAGATAACTTTAAGTCCAGGAGCATTCAAACCTTACTGAAGTCAGAGCCTGGTTTAAAACTTTCAATCCGTTGTACAATCGAATGTCAAACCGAGTTTAACAAACCGTCTCAACTAAATTTCTTTGGTTAGCATAATAGTAATCAGTATTGTTTCGGGCGATACTTTTGTAACAACTCACTTTTTGACGTTAAAAAATCATTAAGTTACGTTTTTACCCATTTTGTTAAATTTTGGGAAACTCTCATCTGATACCTGAACTGGCAATAAACGCATCAATACTGACAAGTGACATATCATAACTGAGAGTATGCCACAGAACTCATAATTATATCTTATGTGAGATACTCAGAGTTAGGGCCGGTTTATCAATATGTAGTTAAATGCTCCTGTTAGCTACCTCGAAGCTAAGCTTAGCTGATAGTCAATGTTGCAGTTACTATTCAAATCGTTTATCATACCCTGACTGATGCTAATGTTTAATAACTGTTAGTTAACTAAGGTTGGCATAAATTACTATTTCAGGGGCTTGTTTTTATTGGAGGATTGATTTTCAAAAATGACAACTGCTAACAAAAAGTTCATGAGTTATACATAATAACCTATATGAGTTGAGAGGGCATATGAAAAACGAAAATGAGCAATAAAAGAACATCCAATTTTACCGAAACAGACAGATCACTCCTAATAAAAATTGCCAATTCCTATAAATTTATCATTGAGAACAAAAAAAAACTGATGCCATCACATGGAAGAAGAAAGAAGAGACCTGGAAAAGAGTTGAATTTAATTTTAATTCCTCTACATCAGGACCTGTAAGTCTCTACCTCATCTAATTCTTTGAAAGCATCATTACGTTCATTAACAATGTAAGGTCTTCTTTGAACTCCAATATATCCTCATCTTCGTCATTCAACAAATGGAAAACTTCTTTAATCAAACAATTATAGTAATTAACCCTTTACTTGCAAAAAGCATTTCTCAAATTATCACAAAAAACATAAATAACCTAATTTCGCATGCGCGACCACATAACCATAGAATATCGGAACTGATATTCTGTGACATAACTGTCAGCTTAAATAACAAACTATCACTTTCTAGCGACTGTTACGGTCACTGAGACTTCAGCTACCAGTTGATGGTAACATGATAACGAAAAACAGTTTGACTAGGAGCTAAGACAAAACCATTAGTCAAATGAGGTTAGCTGGCGATTGATAAACCGGCCCTTACTCAGAGGTAGGTATGAGTTCTGTGGAGTTGACGTTTCAAATCCGATGATGATGTGCTTTTGCACACGTCTCCTGTCAATTTTGATACGTCAACTATAACTTTTGAAGATACATGAACGACAGTTGCCAACCTCTGGTGCGAAATGTTTCACTTTGTGTACGACTCATTTGAAAGATACAAATATCTATCAAATGTTAATTATTTCGATATGATCTGTTACAACTTTTTTTTTCGAGCACAACACTGACAGTAATATGATAGGTAGATATCATTTTGAATTGAACTCGTACAAGAGAAAAATATAACGAAATTGAAAATTGTCATGAAAGAGCAATAACGAGAAATCATATTGTATGTTAGAAATATTTTGAGGGGATATGGTTCATTTTGAAATTTTGCAAAATTTAGAATAAGAGCTATTATGTCGTCTCAGGCTTCTTGTGTTAGGAGTGTAATGCCAAATTCCAAAAAATCATTTCAAAATATATTCATTCGTTGACCAGCTGTCGCCTATCTGGTATTCGTAAAGAATGTTACTGTACTGTGTCACCGTACATGAGTAAACAGACTGTGTTGTCCAATTAAAGCGTCGATAAAAAATTTTACTTTGGGGTTATGCAACCAATAAAACAATCAACTCAACTGCGTTCTTTTAAGCACAAGTCTAATAATAATTTTTATTGGAAATGAGCACGTAACCTTCTTGGAGACAAATTACTGAGAGTTTTTTTCATTTCAGAATCCTGACTGATAAATTGAAAGATTTACAAACAGTACCCTGTTTGATTAATTTGCTTAATTTGCCAGCTACTTCATTTGGAATGTTCCTCTACTTCTTCTTCGTAAGTATGGATTAAAAAAATTCTATATAAATTGTTTTATCCAATCTAAAATCACAGATATGTACCATGGGATAATTTTTCCGTTATTATCTTAGCAGCTGTTGTTCCCAAAGATAGAACATGAAACTGAAAGACGAAAATTGTGCGATTCGAGGACTAATAAGGTCTTAGCTTTTAGGATCCCTAGCACGTTGGAAAATTACATTTCGGGTAAATTTATATGATGGCAATTCAAATTCGAGTCTTTTTTTTTCGTAAACGTTAAAAGAAATGCGAGTAAAATCAACTTTTGTAGCCACAATCACTTGTACAATTTATGGTTCTTATCATTTCTTTGCTGAACATACTGCAAAATCAATTCATTAATCAGTAACAGTGTTTTTGATAAATTCTTTTTCAGACTCCAAATATGAATATTTACCTCCTACTTTCAATATCTTCAACAATAGGTATACAGATCTGGTTGTTTTGCGAAACTGGACAGATAATATCCGATGCGGTAAAATCAATCATTGGAATTTTTATATACTTTATCTATATCAACGATGTTTAATTTTTACTTTTCAGACTGAGGCCATATATGATCAATTGAAAAATATACCATGGTATTCCTGGAATTTGAAAAATCAGAAGATCCTTCTGAATTATATGATTCAGACCACTCAGCCATCATTGAATATTTCACCAGTAAAGAGTGTTATCATCAAACGAGTAACAATTATTAAAGTAAGTGAATTTTCAATAAGAGCCAAAATAAAATAAATAAATATTCAGGGTCAAACACGTCATGTACATTTATAATTGCTCTTTAAACCAAACAATTCAAGTTATTGCAAAATCAAAACTAACACGCGAGAAAATGAATTCAGGCCGCCTCACTAGTATTAGTTACAAGTTCATGTTGAACTATTTTTCGAAAAATTGTTTTTCTACCCGTGCGAAATCAACTAGCCTGAAATATATTTTCAACTTCAAATGAATTTTGTTTTTCCTGGGTCCAATGCTATCAATTCCTGAATAAGACCAAAGATTTCATGGAAACATGGCCACAGACGGGAAAACATAATACCTATCTACCATCGTTAAATATACTGCACTTACTAGCACTGAACAAACCACAAGTAGTAAACGCTATGATGAAATTGAAGTTCTAGAGGAGACTTCACACTTGATGTGATTTCTATATGCACATGTCTCTATCTTTAAAATCCTTTCTTTC
This sequence comes from Leptinotarsa decemlineata, assembly GCF_025532065.1. Classification (NCBI taxonomy): domain Eukaryota; kingdom Metazoa; phylum Arthropoda; class Insecta; order Coleoptera; family Chrysomelidae; genus Leptinotarsa; species Leptinotarsa decemlineata. Next base: position 1,857,750 of record NW_027412523.1, read on the forward strand.
CGCGGTCTACATATTCTAGGGACTAATATGCTTCCGACGGCAAAAAACTGAATCTAAAAAGGACGTACACTTTTTATAATTTTGAATGTCAAAGTTCAATCATGTAAAATACCTGATACATTTAGATTCTTGACATTTGAATGGAGAACTTTTTCAGTTTTAATCCAATATACTTTGAAACTGCCCTAAAGCACAACTCTTGACTGTGTTAGGTAATCTAGTACAAAAAATGTATGAATTGATATGCTAGTTATTTTAACTGATTGATTCTCAAGTTATATCTGCTAATAAGCATAGCTCAAATTAAATGTTGACACCTGTTTGGATATATAGCGATAATTCTACGAATTGGATATTTATTTTTAATAAAAATGGATTGACAGCTATTTTATAATCCTAACAAATGTGTACTGTACCATACCCTTCAACTGTGTTCACTAGGTATTAGTATATTTGTTGCAGCCAGTCTGCCAAGTTCTCCCTTTCGAATTTATCAAGGTAATGTCAGTAAAGTGTAACGGAAAATATTTGAAAATTGGTAAAAATGGTTGTTCATAACTGCTTGAGATAACTTTGAGAGCAAGATAATGGAAATTAAAACGTCTGGGTGTTATTAAATATCCTATGCGACAAAAATATGTTGGTTGTACTAAAAGGGGTCATAAACTTGTTTCGTAGAACACGTATAATCTCGAGTATTGACGGGAAACCCTGTTCAAGCTTTGAAGTCAAGGTTCACGTTTGTTGATTTCAAAAATTCAGATCTCTGAGATCAGTCTGTGACAAAAAGGTTCTAGTTTTGAATTACAGGTGTTCAACGTGTGAGTTGTTAGATAAGACACTTTTGAATAATATTCAATTCTTGGAATGTTTGCTCAGTCGTTCATTATTAAATATATTAACGTACAACAATATATATTATATCACACACTATGAAGTCAAGTAGGTGTTGCTATGAGGTTAAAATTGAGAATATAACATAATTAATTTCTTGATGACACCGAAAGTGTGTGATGTAATTGGTTAATACTTGATGAAAATACATAAGGTATTTAAATAACACTTCATTGTGAGATTTTCACTGGACAGTTTAGAAAACCGCAACACGTCTCCTTCTTTCTCAAGCGTGAAAGTCTCACAGAAAATAAAGTGGTTACGTTCCTACGAATCACTCTATATTTGAACTGATACTCACTACTCTCTTCGGCACGATTGAAGTTATGCCATATTCTGTAGATTTTCAATATTACTCCCAAAATGAGTATTCATTTTCTAATGAATTGATACGTATCTTAAGTTTCTTAAAAATTATTGAATACATTTTTTTTCAGGTCTTAAGAATGATTACATCAATTGCAGCAGTTTGTAAAACAATCAGAGACAATAAAATGGCTTCAATAAATAACCATTAGCTATAATTCATAAATATTTTCAAGTCTGAGAACATAAAATATTTCAAGTAATCCACTCAATTCTGTAATATGTATTTTTCTGCATAGATTAAAAAGTATGGAATATGACTGTCTTATTATTATTGAAATATTAAATTCACATGTTCCATCGGAAAAGGAGGTAAGTAAATGAGAATTGCACTAAGCGCATATTTTTCAGTACGAACTTTTTGAAGTTGTGCTGTCTCAGTGCTTGACATGACGATGGCGCGTGAAGGTTGTTTCAAAAGCTCGTCCATTTTTATAGGATTATTTTGAACTGTTATATCTTAGTTTATTCGACCATCAAAGATGAATGAAATGAGGCTCTCCAAGGAGATCTGCCGCAAAGTTAAGCTTTGTTATCGATAACCGAATGACGTTTACTCTCTGTCATTTGTTGTACTTTCCACTGCAAAGCAACTAGATGGAACCAGAACTCAAAAACAAATAATTCTCCATTCAAAACCAATTGTTTCGCCTCACCAAGCATCCATCAGTAGTGCGACGTTGAGTTCAGCAACGACTGCATGGCTGAACTCAACTGTTATTGAAGGTGTTGAAAATAACGGTTTGGTGATGGGATAAAACTCCAGTAATATTTATTGAAGGATGATTTTTTTACGAAAACGCCATCTATGGGATGGACTGAATACTCATTCTACAATTTTCAAAGACCTTTGCAGGTCTAAAAAACGCTGTCTCTCACGAATGCCTCGTTTTTGGGCTCCAGTTTCATCTGATTATCTCATAGCGAAACCTACAATGGAAGATAGAGGACGAATCACTTTAGGCGGTCGATGACCAAAAGCAGTAGATCGCCTAGCGGAGCCTCATACCTCTTCTACAATCGTGGATCGAGTCTTCTGTCGATCCCATTGATAGTGTCTCTGTTACGAGGGATGTCATCATCACTTGACCTTCAAGTTTGAATAACTTTCCACAAACTCTAGAGCACTGGTAGCGCTCTCATAAAGAAACAGAAAAATCCGACTACAACCATAACAATAGAAAAAATTTAGCATATTTCCACCTTCCGATCTACAAAGATGATAAAAATCATCTGTTAAAGCTACTGCATACTTGAGTTCTGACAATTGAAACGACCTCCTCGTGAAAAATTGGAATTGAGAAAGTTCTATGAATTCCCCTCATAAAACTAATATTCATTTTTTCTGTAATTTGTGTTATGTGTCCGATGTCAACCTGTCACCTGTCAATGAAGTCAAACGTCAAAAATTTCGAACTGATTTTAATTTTCAAATCAAAGCAAAACAATTCTCAGGAAATATTTCTTGACGACTCAATCCAAATTGTTCTACAGAAAACATATTCAACTACAAGGTAACAAAACAACCTCCATTTAAATATCACGTGCAGGCTTCTTGAATTATTGTATTATTTGTTTGTATTCTTTGTTGTATTTTTATTTTCTTGAACATTTGTTTTGCTCTTATAAGCTTTGTCAACCTTCGATACATCTATCTAAAAATATTTTGCACATTTTAGACTTTCAAGTTGCGTTTTGCATTCAAAAGAAACTACGGTTTTAACCTTCTATTCTTGAATTTCGTAATCAGTGAAACAGAAAGTTATAAAAAATGGGATTCTTACAGAGGAGGAAAATTAAAATATCAGGGATTATTTTTTGTGCAAATTGTAGATCATCGGTAGATGTTTCTTTCACCTGCGAACTTCACACTCTAGGTTCTAGGTTATAATTTGTTATTCAGACTATTTTCTGTTTATTCTAAACGTAAGTTCAGTTAAATAAAAATAACAGCTTTGTGGATGGCTTATTGTATTTTTTTCGTGTTATGTATATGCAACTGAATTCAGCAATATTTATATTGATGATCATCATGTCTTGATGATGTTGTGAATGAATTATAATTATATCTGAAGAGCTGAAAAATAAAATGACTTTTCCATCAACATCCTTGCAAAACTGTGGAGTCATGAATCGTCAATATCATTATTAATACCTGTTGCTATCCAATTTTGAGTCAACAACTTTGGTAAGCCTTGAAATGATTTTATGTGATGTCATCCATCACTCAGTATCATATAGAAATTTACACTGTTGATCATTATTTACATTAAATGGGCACAAAGCTGTTTGTTTTTTCATTCATTGAAAATCATCAACAGTAGAATAAATATTTATTGAGACATGGAGCTAAAAAACACATGACATTGAATTGGAAAAAACTTTTGAGACAACCTAATATTAAAATGAATCTTTGTATAGAACTCCCCATAAGTAAATGTTTAATTTTGTGCAAAATATTTTTAGATGGAGAAACCAAAAGGGAGAGGAAAACACCGAATACATGTGGAAAACGATATAATAAGACGTCGGGAGAGAGAATTCAACTACGAGAAGATGTGGAGTGGTACTGCAAAATACTTCGAGCACTGGGACAAGGCCAATTCAAAATTTGATTCGTGGACATCTCCTCGGTATTACGAGGACAACAATAAACTCATGTCAGAAATCAAAACGAAGAGAGATAAAGAAGAATTTCTTGTTAAAAGAAAAGAAAAATTGAGGAAATTGCTGGAAGAGGAACAGAAAACGTATGACATTGAACTGATGGTTCATAAAAATAGAAACTTGATCGATAAACCATCTACCAGTAAAATGGATGATATTCCACTGACAGTACTAAAGGAGGTTAATGTAGGTCTGAAAGTTCAGGAAGAAAATAGAAGAAGACGAGAAGCTGAACTGAAACTCTATCATCAATGGAGGAAAAATAATCCCTTAGTTCGACAGTATGAAATAAAATATGGTTGCAGGGACCTGAAACTTAGTTGGTTGGACCAACAAATAGAAAAAAGGATGCAGAAAGAAAAAGAGGAGGAAGAAACAAGACGAATTTTGAAGGAAAATGAGGAGAAACTTAAAATTGAGAAAGAAAAGGAGGAACAGTTCACTAAGTATGCCGAAGAGAAAAGGCAGCAACTAAGAAGGTGTTTGGAACAACAAATGGAAGAATTGAGAAAAAGACAACAAGTCAGTGAAAATCTTAGGAAGAAGGAAGCTGAAGAAACTAAGAACAGAATGTTGATAGCAGAGATAGAAGAAAAACGGATTCTGGAAGAAAGACTCCGCAGAGAAAAAGAATGTGCTTTGTTCAACATAAAACAGCATAAACTGAAGCTGAAACAAAAAGCTCACGACATACAGGAGAATTTAGAACAAGAAAAATCACTGATAGCCAGATTGAAAGAGATAGAGTTGGAGACAATCGTCACAGAAGAACAGAAACGAAAAGAAATCAAAGAGGGTTTATCAGAATTTTTAAGTATCGTTAAAGAACAACAAGCATTAGAAAGGCAGAGGCAAAAATATTTAGATTTTCTGTTTGATTCTGAAGCGAAAGCAGTGTATGAACAACAAACACAAATTTGGCGACAAGAAGAGCTCGCCAGGAAAAATTTGGTCAAGCAAGTGATGGAGACAATCCAACAACAAATTGAGGAAAACATAAGAAAAAATAAAGAAGAACAAACACAGCTTTTAGCTGAACGTGAAGAAATGGCTCGAAAAATTGAGGAATATGATAGAGAACTGGAAGAGTTGAACAAAGAAGAAAAACAGAGGCAAATTGAGACTCAAAAGGTAAGAGAGGATGATATCAAGGTGAGAAATGCGAGAAAGAAGCAGCAAGATAATTTGAAAATGAAAGAGATTGAGATGGAACTAGAAAAAATACAGAAACAAGAAAAAAAATTACAGCAAGAAATTATGGAGATGCAGAAAAAGCAAGGACCCATTACTCGACCAAGAAGCAGTAGATTATTTTTCTAATAATCGATAACAACCTGTGTGCTGGGTTTTGTTCTTGCACAATCCTTTAGTAATTCCTGTAGAATGTGATATATATTTATGATTACTAATAGAAAAAATAATTCACATTCTATCATACAATAGAAAATAGCCCAATTTGCTATCTAAAACATATATTCACCTTTGGTATGTTTGAACAGAACTTTTTCATCATGATGGGCATCATCTACAGTTCCACAACATATTTCATAATACATTAATATCAAACCTAATTATAATTTTAAAGTCACACTAGATTAAGGAATTATATTGAGAGCTATTTTATTGACGTTGAAAATTATTTTAGACTTTTATACAGAAAATATAAAAATGTATACACCAATGCTTTCTGTTTTCTTCCAGTTATGCAAATATTACATCTTCATTGTTGATAATGATTTCTTTTTCTGAAAAAAAAATATTTGAAATGGGGTTTTCCAATAATCCTGAACCACAACCCTCAGAAGTCAAAACTTGTGTGAACTAGAGTCTTATCTATTGATGTGTAATTCCTAGCAAAAGGAAACCTCTTTATCTAATAGAAAAGTCCAATAAGAATATAATTTTAATTGGTAAACTACTATTGCTTTTGGTTTCCTTCTTAAATATACATTAGCTTTCGACAGTATTCTTCGAGACATTTTTCTAGAGGGTTCATTGTTACTCACAGTTTTTTTGAAGTGTTTCATTTCCCAAAGTTTAAACAGCTATATCAATAAAACTTATCTGACAATAGTATAATTCTCAGTTTCCATAATAGTAAAATGAATAGGTATCTTTTCATACACACTGCTTTAAATCGCTATTTAATCAAGAAATGTAATAGATATTAAACCCATAGTAATATGAAGCAATTCTGAAACATCATTGAATCTCAAAATCTATTCTTTGCAGATTCCATTCACCTAAGCTAAGACCAAATAAACAGACAACGTGAATACTTTGTAAAATGTAAGTAAATCAGACTTGGAATATTTAGTTGAAAAAGTCAAAAAATTATATCAAAAAGGGTTGTAGTAGAAATTAATTTGAATTGTGTTCATGTCACGAACGGTAATTCATAATTTTGTTTACTTATTTATCGAACTTGTCATTGAATTGGTTTCCCCTTTTAATTTTTGAATGGAACTTGATATCAAAAGTCGGAAAAAAATTACGTAAAAAGGTATCATTTGCTGTGCATCACTTGCCGTCGAGAGGAGCACCTTATATTTTTTTAACACGCTTTTATTAGCTTCACCTGTATGAATGTATGTATGTAACCTCCTTGATATAATTAGAACTCACTTTACATGTATTTCTTCATTTGAAGAAAGTATATTTTATTAATTAACACGCTTTCATTAGCTTCACCTGTATGCATGTATGTTTGTTTGTAATTCTCAAGCTCCGGAATCTGTATTTGACAGAATTATCGATATTATTGCTCAATCTATTCGCAGGCAGATGGCGCTGTACGGAACCTTGATATATCGACATTATTGCTTGATCTATTCGCGGGCAGATGGCGCTGTACGCTTCATTTGAAAAAAGTATTTTTTTTATTTACACGCGCGCCTGCTGCCTTATTTGTAACCCTCCTTTGCACGCCTGCTGCCTTGGTCTTGGTAACTAATTTTCAGGCTCCCTCCAGGGCAGTGGTCGCCAACCTCTTCAATGTGTTGAGCTACTTTGTTAATTTTGGAATAAACAGCGAGCTACCCACACGGAAGCCACGTAACGCAACGTAAATGAAATAATCCATTATATGTATTTATTTTACTATTTAACTGGTAATACATAATACATAGGTACTAATAATAAACTAAGCTTTAAGCTTGTTAAAAAAAATAGTTTTAACTTTTTAGTTCGATGTTCTTTGAAAGCGTGTTTTTTTAGTTTTTTAAACTATATTTATTCTAACCTTGAGTTCTGTGTAGACTGCGGTTTTGTAACATAGACTTTAGATTTCACCAATCCTCACAAAAATCTAAGAGTGTCATATCAGGTAACGCAGCGGGTCATTCTAAGGGACCATGCCTACCACTCTACTGGTTTGGGTAATTGTTTTCTAGTCACTTTCAAACCAGCTGATCGTAATAAATGACCTAATATTATTTATTAGTAGAAAAGTCATTCAAGTTTGATAATTTTCGAAACCAGTTGACAGGAAAACGTGGTATCTTATAACAGCCCCCTCTAGATCACCTGGTCTGACGCCTACAGATGTTTTAGAGAGAATACGTAACATCATTTTTGAACTCGTGGATAGAAAAAGAGGTGTTTGCAATTATGTTACACCAAGAACATTTCATAGTGTAGAAAAAAAATAGTAAAAAGCCTTCATTATTGTCAGGGAGTGAATGATAAACATTTCAAATATTTGTTTTTTGAATTATTGCAGTTATTTGATTTTAGAGATATATCAAAATGATATTTTTTTGTTGTATAGTATTTCTAGTTGGTTAAGGATTCTTTCAATTAATAGTAATTGATAATAGGGAAGGGATAAGACTGAAGAAAGAGACGAAATTCAAAACAATCAAGATATACATATATTTTTCATAAGAAAATACTGAACAATTGTACAATTGCGTTATATCCTAAAACATTATTAAATAGTTGCCTGCCTTGCAGCTTATGGCAATAATTACTTATAAAGCTTTTTCAGAAAAAGCCAAAATTCAACGTATGTAATACTACTTAAACCCTATTGATAGGTAGATAGTTTTGAATCCGGGATGCATTTCAACTATTCTCTACTATCACTAACTTGAATTTTATTTCAAGTTATACAAATCACATCAATCGTTTTAGGAAACTGATTAGATTTCATTTTTAAAATTACTATTTATTCTCATACTTATATTAGTTCAATGAATTGGGAAAGAAAGGTTTTGGTTTTCTACTCATCTATTTTTATACAAAAAATATGGTAATCTTCCAAAGAAAGGAAGAAAGCAATTAAACTCAAAATGAACTCTTCACAAACGTGTAGGTCTACCAGAGAAGTTATCCAGATTGATGCTGAAGTGGAAATAAGGGAGGTGTCTCATTCCGAAACATCGGATGTCCGCCATTGATGATGACATAGTTTCATGTAAGCGAAATTTTATACCTCTCTCGTATACTAAATTGTGTAGCAATCCTGTGAATGATATCTGATTCAATGGGCTTGTTCCATGCTATTGAACATGATACTGGTTTGCTTATAGACTGATCGAGTTAGGTGTATATTATATTTATCGAGCCTAATCGGTCCCAATACCTCTTTATATTTGCAGAAAAAAGAACAATTCGAAAAGCAAGAATTTAAATTGGCCGCGTGTCTGTTGACCAATAAAATTGATCGTGTCTACAGCGGTGTTGCCAAGTGCCAATCATTTAATACGAAGTTATGAAACATTAGAAAGAGTACATTGTCTCATACATTCAAATAAGATAGCTGACTGGGTGGAAATATGGCTAATATATAACGTTGAATTTCTTATTTTTGGTGGGTGCATGAATGCATAATTGATTTATCTTATTAGGGTTCATGAGCCTTCGAGAACCATTTAAAAATATTGCTCATTAAATTCTATTTAGAACCATGGTTTTCGAGTACATTTCATTTCATATGGAGAATTTTTTCATGAATTTAAACGTTAACGGGTTCATATACACTTCCATTATTGAAATTTCTGTGATGTCAACATAAAAATGTCTACTGTCGGAGATATTTCAAAAATAACGTTTTCATTGCGTTTTATGTCATTTGGATCCCATGTATAATTGATTCTCCCTTCCAATACATTTCTTACACTTTCTTCTTAGATTTAGTTGTCCGAAGTGAGTGTTATTTTTTTACTTTTTACTTTGAATCACGAATGAATCAGAAACTGTTTATACGCTCCGTGAATTTTACACTTTGGCAATGTTCATTATTTGTATTGTTCCCATTGGTCAATCGAACAAGAAGCGAGACTAGGCTCATGACGTCACGGGCCTAGAGAATCCGATTTTTAATAATTAATTACGGGAAAACAACGCTATTTAGAGAGCTGAAACTAAGTACAATATTTTTCAATTTGAAATTACTACCGAATGAACTGTAAACCAAAAATCACGAAACAAGTCCATTCCATAACGTATGTTTATATGAAAGTAGTTGTTTCGAGAGAGCTTTTTCTTCCAGTTTATGTCTGAAGTTACTTCTTTGCATGATCTACACATCATTGTAAAGAGTTTATTTTGAAATTAATTACTTTCTTCGGAAGGTTCCCACATTTTTTTATATAAAGAATGAGAAGGAGAAAGCTAAAACCTTTCTTTCCCAAAATTTATCGTTTTCAAATTATAGAAAGCGGCAAACGTGATGGCGAGCGATCGCTCAGGTATAGACTCTCCCAACTAAATTACTATTGGATTACGATAAGCCCCTTGCCGGCCTGTGTCGTACCTGTAATTAGATTCGAATTAGGGTAGCAAATGGAACATGACTTCTTTGTAATTTCTTTTCATATTTTATTTAGTATTATAGCTAGTAGTACAGTTAATCAAAGAATGTAAACTTTCACGGCCGGAGATAACTGTATGAAGGCTAGTTTCCGGGTTTTCTGGCCGTGGTCTGCAGGTTTGTATGCCTGACATTTCGCTGGTGCTCTGGTTCTTGTTCCTGTGGTATCCAAAGCATAAATGGGTAGAACATTAATGCGGTGAATACAACAGGAACAAGAATCAGAGCACAAGCCTAGGTATTGCTACCGTTACCACATCGCCTTTGAAAATGTCTACCGCAACAGTAGACGAAACGCCAGGCATAAAAACCTGCAGATCACGACCAGAACACCCGGAAAATAGTCTTCATACAGTAGTACAGTTCATTAAAATGTTATATAATGATACACTTTTGATGACTGGTTTTTTGTTAAGCGATGACATTTTTCAGAAACAATACAAATTATTCAGACAATGCCAAACGCCAACACCATTGGAGGACAAGTAATAAAACGCCTCTGTACAGAGCTTTTGTATGTCTTGCAAGAGCTGTAGGGGGATTACATTGAAAATGAGTTTATGCGCATGGGGGCTCACCATCACGTTTGGCGCTTGCTATACTTCAATGAAACATAGGCAATATGATAATATTTCGCTGATATCTGAATGGGCGGCTACTTAGCAATTGTTATTTCGTCGAGATGTTTTTTGATGTCTTCCAACTTTTCCATGTCGTTAATAGAGGTAGCACACTTGTAGACTACTAAAGAATGGTAGAAATGCGCAGCAAACAGTACGAAAGTGATGAGTACCGGGATGACGATAACTGTGGCTGCAATCGCTGCAGTGAAGGAATAATCCCAAAATTTCACCCAGCAGAGAATTGCTATTTCTATAAGGAACAGGAAAAGACCTGAAAAAAAATTAAAAGCTAATTATTATTGATGGAATATAAGTTAATTTATTTTGGGCGTATGAGGGCGCCACTGATGTAGTTGTAGTTATGTCAGAATTGGCAACCATGTAATATAGTAGTCGTCATCTTCATGGCAATGTATAAAGTTGTAATCTGTCGTTACTTGCTAAGGAAAGTTGTCTCCTTTATGTTTAGAGATCATAGTAATTAAATTATTGGAATTTAAATTAAACTGTGACTCATCAGATTCTCTGAAACAATCTCTATATATTTATAATTTGTCATTATTTATTCTGATTCTTGGACTAGAAATATTCAACTTCTCTTTTATAGAATTTCCTGTGAAACTTCTGAGATGTCGTCCTGAATTCTCAAGTAATAACAATAATATAGGTAGTATTACCCATTTACAGAGCAATTTGTTAACAGTAGGTACAATGATTATTGGAGATATTGATATGGAAAAAATGCGAAAAAATTAATGATTTGGAAAAAAATATCAAAGAATAATTTGTTGCATACTCAAGTTATACAATATTACAAGTACAAATGTCACTTTAGTCGCATATTTCATTAAAATTGATGCACATAAAGTCTATCGGAGCTTTAAATAATAAGTTGCTGTGAACTCTGTTGCATAAAAAAAGGCCCTTCTAGTTGTTAGTCGAGGAACGAAGATATTTATAAGAGACAATAATACGGAGCAGTCGATTTAGGCATTCAAAAGTTTGTCAATACAGAAGTTCGTTTTCGACGTTTTTCTAGTGTCATAAAATCAAACTTGAGCAAAAGCCCGAAGTTATATGAACCTCTTCATCGATACGTTCCTTCAATTCTTAACAGTTACAAGAATTTTTCTTAGATTTTTTCAATAGAAAAAATATGTTGATTGTAAATAGAACTCCATATTGAAAAACCATATTCCGATTTTGAACAAACAAAGTAACATCCAAGTGAGTGCAAGACTATTATCAACATTTCTGCAGTTCCTCACAATGAAGTCATATGGTTCAGTTTGGAAAATCTAGTTGTGCCTCTGAATATTGGATGCGCAGTAGATCAGCCGGCGAAGTGCTGGGACGAGAGCCCATTAACATTGATGAACTCGTGTAGCGAACATCGTGTTAGTACAGTAAGTGAGGAAATCATTCTTTGTGATGAACTGTAAGTTATTTGTTGTCTTTGGAAATGTCTTCGAACAGTAATCTGAAGAACAAGGTTTCAGCGGACAAAGCAGAGAAATTGTGAACAGCGTATCAAGATTTAGGCAAGCGGAAGTAACGGCAGATGGAATAAGAACTCCCCTTGCCAAGGTAAGAAGTGATAGTAATAATGAGTGAAATTGTGACCAATATTGTATTTTGAATTTGAAGGTTCAAAGACGAGTAACTGAGGCTACAGGGGTTTGCGTGCGAACGGAACGAAAAATCAAATCAGAGCAAAGAAATTTGAAGATTTCATTTCAAATGAATATAAGTACCATCGTGGATGACAGTGGCGCACTCAGAAAATAATTATGGGGGGAGCTGACCGGGGTCCCTGGGCCAAGCAGCGGAAAACTTTTTAATTAGAATAATCGGTATTTTAGAGCATTACTTTAAGTTTATTTTAGCTTTTTGAATGCAAGTTTTGCACTAAAATAAGATTTTAGGTTTTATTTTGACAAAATCTTTTTATATCAGCTGTCTTGCAAAACAAAATTGAGTTCTCTTTGGGTCTTCGTCAGTATGGATAATACACTGTCTGTGTCAACTGGAATTTCCCTGTGGATATTAAGATTGGCTAAGCCATTTAGCTAGCCTACTCTCAGACATCGTGTTTCTTAGGTATGTCTTGATTCTTCGAAGAGTGAAAAAGGAGCGCTCTGCTGTGCTGGTCGATACAGGTATAGTGTTGAAAATTTTGAGTAGGATATGGATGTTTGGAAAAATTGTTATATCACAAATATTTAGAAAATCAATTGCATTGACGTGGTGTGCCTTGTTTCGTTGGAGAAAACCTTGCCAAACATCCATTTCTGCCATCAACACATTTAAGCTGTTGTTCTCCAAATCTTCTTCATGGGATGAATACGTTAATTCTATAAAATTGTTCTGTGCTTTCGGCTGAGACATTGCTTCTGTGTGTGTCTGCCTCCCAACAATCCTTGGAACACTAATTGTAGTTTCATTTAATTCGGCCATTTTTTGTGCCTCTTGAAACAAGACTGAAAACTCTTCACCAACTTTTTCTCTTAGTGACTTCAGACTTTGAACTATATAGTCAGCATAGTTCAAAGCAGCCCAGAGATCCGTATCACTAGACTGTGTAGCTTTTGACACAATATCAAAGTGTAGCTGAGTAGCTTTTCAGCAGATACTAGAGCTACAATGTACTCTGGCTGACATATAGCTGTCAAAAGGACATCGGCACCTGAAGATGTGTCCTTATCATCCCAACACTTGATTTCTTCTAAGGATCAAATGATAGGGTTGATAGGCTCCTTCATGACGAGGACAGCATCATGCCTTTGAACCCATCTGGTTGGGCATAGCTGTTTGAGTTTTTGTTTCTTAGATTTTGGTACTAGGGTTTCAATTTTTTTCTGGAAAACATTTTGCCCCTTTGGTGTGTTGAAAAAAGACCATACTTTTTGAGTAGTGCCAATACAATTTCCAAGTACCTCGCCAGTCGTTGACTCTAGAGGCACAAACTGCAAAAACTTTTCATTAATCTTATAATAGGAATAGTTTCGTAATTGTTGTGAAATGTAACTCCCGCAAACCAATATTCAGTATGCGATGTGTCCACTATTGGCGGATTTAAAAACATAATGTAATTTTTTTCTTGAGGGGGGGGCTACAGCCCCTTTAGTCCCCGCCGGAACAGGGATATGTGGATGGCTTTTTAGAGGATGAAGATGGTATCAACGGTATCAAATGTATAAACAGTAGGCGGTAAATCATATTATAGTCTTTAGGAAATCATTCTTCGAACATATTATGTGAATTGTATATATGTACACAGTGGTATGTTATTATCTATATTGCAAGTTATGTTTTGTATATTATCTATATGCTATCTTTCATAATCATTTCTAGTAACTAGTATGCATTAGATTATCCATCAATTATCGCTTTTCTCATAATTCATTTATCTGTAATGAGAATGTACGTATCTATTATTTAAAATTATATATCACTCATTATCTTTAAATTATTTTCCACCTGCACTAAAGAAAGAATTGGGGTTCCCGTTCCTTACTGATATATGTGTAGTTGTCAAGCCAAAATTATTTTCCCAATTGTACTTCCTGAGAAAATTTGGTAGTGGACAGTTACTATCTTTTCTATATCGTTCGCGCATGTCAGCCCCACAGCAAGATTTGCCAAGGTGTAGGTATAGTCGAAGTAACCGGTATTGTGAATAGTTGAAGCTATCGGCGAGCTCAAAGGCCAAAAAACCAATACAAAGAAATTATGCCGCTGCCATCTAGTCCACGTGGACTGAAGAAATGGCGGTTATTGGATAACTTTTACTAACCGAGTTTTATGATTGGCTGAAAAGTCATAAAATTAAATTTGAAGTCATGTTACGATGACAAATAGAATGCGAGGATGTTTATACACTTCATGTTGTCATTGTCAGTTCAGAAACTGATCCCGATTTGATTTTTGAAATTCCATATTGGTGCAGTTATAATTACTTAGAATTTTTGTTATCTGTTTAAAATGTGGCGTCCTTGGACAAGTACTAATAGTAATAACGAGTGTGTTAACAACGCAGACTTTTTCCTGTGTAGTGATTCCAATAGCGATGGTTAACAATCCGGAAACGAGATACCAGTGAATAAGATTCGCATGCATTTGAATATTGAAACACGGAGAGTATGTTTCAATGTATATAAGAATTTACATCTCAAGTTTGGTTTCGAGGGAAACAGACTATTACAAGCAACATCAGATTTGACCGAAATTCCTTTCTCAAGTGTACGGAAAATAGTCAAAAACAAACTTTATGAACGCAAGACGCGATGTGATAATGGGATTACCAAAACCTACAGATGTTCATCTAATAAAATCATTAAAAAAACAATATATGACTGTTACAAAAGCAATGATATTCCTACAACTGAAATCATTAGAACGAAATTGAATACATTCCGGACGAAACTCTTCAGAATTGGATAAAGAAACTAGGATTCAGATTTGAAATAATAAAAAAATGTCAAGCAGTTATGGAAAGCAGAAGAATAGTGGAATTGCGCAACAAATACTTAGAACAAATAACTGAATATAGACAAGAATAACGGCACATTTTCTATTTGGACGAAACTTGGTATGACACTCACGACACAGTTACGAAAGGGTGAACTGATGGTTCGAGAATGGGTACGCCTAACATGCCTGCAAGCAAAGGATCGTGACTAATCATTGTGCATTGCGGAGGAAGTAAAGGATGGGTTCCGAATTCTTTGAAATTATGTGGAAAAACACTTGAGGACTGCAATATTGACTATCATAAGAACATGGGAGCTAATACTTCTGAGGAATGGTTTAAAAACACATTGATCCCAAATTTGGATGAGAATAGTATAATAGTTCTTGACAACGCTTCCTATCATTCGCGACAGCTCATCAAAGTACCGAATAAAAATTCGAGAAAAGATGAAATACAAAATTTTTCAATGGATAACAATTTGTATTTTGAAGAAACTATACCAAAAACCAAGTACTTGAAGTTTTACAGGAAAAAACATTTGAAAAAGTGTATGCACTTGAGAGTATTGCTGAAAAGTATGGACACACCATACTGAAACTTCCCCCCTATTTTTGTGTTTTCAATCCCATCGAGTTGTTTTAGGAAAAATTGAAACTAAGCTTCAGGCGTAAAATTAATTTTCCCAAATTTGATAAGAAGGTAATAGAGCTACTTAGAGAAGAAGTATCTAATATTGGCGAAGAAGACTGGCAGAAAAGGATTAAAAAAGTAATTTCAATTAAAAAAAAATATATGGAGATTGGACAACTCCCATATTAATGGTGGAAATAAATTAAGTATTGAATCAAATGACGACAGTGATAGTGAAACAGAGAATATGGAAGAGGAATTATCAGAAGTCTTTGAAGAAAGTTAGTGAAGCGTTTTTGAAGCAATAGATGAAAATCAAAAAATGAATAGATAAGTACTCTTTGATCATTCCAATATTGATTTCAATTTAAGAGCCACCGGTATACAGCTGTTTCAGCCTATTGGGCATCGTCAGTACCGGACAGGCGGTCCTCGATTGAAGACAAAATGAGAAAAAACCAAGAAAGTACTTGATAAAAATAGCTGCATAAACGCAAGCGAAACATAAGTGGAACCACAATCGAGGACCGCCTGCCCGGTACTGACGATGCCCAATAGGCTGAAACAGCTGTCTACCGGTGGCTCTTAAATTGAAATCAATATGGGAATGATCAAAAAGTACTTATCTACTGATTTTTTTATTTTCATGGAATTATTTTCCAGCAGCTTGACTGCATTAACCTTTCTAGATTTCATATCATTTCTAGAAACATGTGGATTCGTTTTCCGATGGCATTTCAGGTTAGCTTCCCAAATTTCTGCTACCGCAGTTGTCGGTTGATTGGTCAAACCACCAACACTGACATACAAACTTGGCAAGCTGACTTGGGTGTCACACCAATAGGTGGTTCCACTTATGTTTCATTTGCGTTTACACAGCTATTTTTATCAAGTACTTTCTTGGTTTTTCTCATTTTGTCTTCAATCGAGGACCGCCTGTCCGGTACTGACGATGCCCAATAGGCTGAAACAGCTGTCTACCGGTGGCTCTTAAATTGAAATCAATATGGGAATGATCAAAAAGTACTTATTTTTTTGGTTTTTTGATTTTCATGAAATTATTTTCCTGCAGCTTGACTGCATTAACCTTTCTAGATTTAATATCATTTCTAGAAACATGTGGATTCGTTTTCCGATGGCATTTCAGGTTAGCTTCCCTTATATTTCTGCTACCGCAGTTATCGGCTGATTGGTCAAACCACCAACACTGACATAAAAACTTGGCAAGTTGACTTGGGTGTGACACCAATAGGTGGTTCCACTTATGTTTCGCTTGCGTTTACGCAGCTATTTTTATCAAGTACTTTCTTGGTTTTTTCTAAACTGTTGGAAGGTAGGTTGCACTATATCGTTTACTTGGACTATACAGAAAATAATGTATATTACCTAAAATTGTGGAAAACGCCCATGCAATTTCTATGAAGCCTTTCATTCGTTCGTGCGGACTTTCTGTAACCATTTCGCATATTTCTAGCTTTGCTATTGCTTCTATATTGGGTAGAATATATGTCGATATCATCAAAGCGAATATGTGAACTGCTACGAGAACTGTGGTGCATACTGCAAACATCACGAATAACCATTCTGGTACATTAGTTGGAGTGTTGATTTGAAGTTCTACCTAGAACAAAACCAAGAGCATTGAAACAAAAACTGAGTTACATCACGAATAGACCAAAACATGTGTTCATATAGTTTCTCTATTCACGACTGAAGTTATTTGTGAAGGAAGGAAATAACGGGTTTTCAGTCAAAACAAGCAAAAAAATGAAATCACTTCAGCATTTTTGGTTGTTCTTGTGAACAGACGGGAAGATGGGCCACATATTATACAGGAAACCAACACACACAGACAGGTTTATCTGTTTAAAATATGTTTTTCCGTTAATCAGCTATCGCCCCCATACGAACGACAACTCTCAGAAGTTGAGAAACTTGTGCGTGCTAAGGACTAACGAGGTCTTACCTTTTAACGTGTCATTCCTAACACGGTCCCAGCTTCAACCAGATAAATTCTCTCGAGAAAAATATCTGGTCGAGGCACGAATCGAACCCACGGTCTTCTGATCATGAGTCGGGCGCACTACCACCGCGGCCAATTCCGCAACAGGAATTTTGAATTTTGTTCAGGTACCTGAACAAAAACTCTAACCACCAGCCACAACAAAAGTGAGGGGTAATTTAAACGTTAGTTGAGAGAGCACGAGGTACCTGTGAACCTGAAAGTCTTCCTGAGGAACTCCGTTACCTGAAAAATGCTTTCTACGGGAATGAGTATAGCGAAGGAGAATTCGAGCGAGCCATACGACCCAAGAGGAAGAACGCCTAAGTAACCCCAGCTAGGCTGGTCAAGGGAAAAGCTCTCCGTCCCTATGTAAAAAATGGTACAGATCGTTAGAGAAATACGACGTAAAATCAATATTTAGGCCAACAAAAACAATAAGTCTAAGGTCAGCTAAGGACCCCAGAGAATCTTTAGCAACAAGAATTTCGGATTCCTTGTAGCTGCTGGTCGGTCTACATTGGAACCACGAAAAGGAGTGTGGGTACCTGTCTCTGAACACAACAGAAAGGCTTATAGTGAGTGAGAATGAACATGAACTCCTAACAAATTGGGTGGAGATGACTGTCTGTGAAAAGGATTACTTTTCCAGAATTTTGTGTGATTACAAAATTTTAATCCTTGTCTCGGGAAACTTTCATTCGATATTGTCATTCAAAGCCTTAATCCTTATAGCAGAATTCTTGAGGAACTTGCCCATTACCGTAACAATTCCCATACAATCTCCAATTTGTTGAACATTGCATGAATGTCATATGGCTAAATTCAAAGAACGTAAACAGCAGTGAACATACAAAGCTTCAGGAAATGACTTTTGGATAAACGCTTGAACTCCCTTGAAGGAACCTTCCATTGCAGCAGCACTACTGTTCACTTTTCGAAAAGTCTGTTGTTTCATCAGCAGAAACCGAAATCGATTTTGTTTCATTTCACGACAAGTCATAATAAAAAAAGAAAGAGAATTTTTATGGAGAGAGAGTTTATATGGTGAGTGATCTTTCAGGTCAGATGGTAAGAGTGTGGTTCTACAAAATCTGATTCGGTCCGCAGCGAGGCAGGCACAAAGTATATGCTCTGCGACACACATGTCTTCCGAGTCTCTGCAAATGATAATTCAGCTTCGAAGGGTGAAAGAACGCCTTGGAGTGAGCTAATCCTGGAAGATTTTGCCAGAAGTCTTTGAATCTCCATGCCATCCAGGTGTTCCTATTGTGGAGAGTCATTTTTGTCAATTTACTTGACTTGTGTGTGAGGTTGGATTCTACCAATCTCTCCGCACACAATTCCGCTTGAAATACGATCGCATAGGTCCCTAGGCAGGTTGATATCTCTGTTCTGGGTCTGCACCAGAGCCTGAAGGTGTTTTTGATCCAGCTGTGAACCAACAACTATCTGCTCTTAATATTTCTTTCTACCGAAGGTTCCAGTCCTCTCTACTCGGGAACAGTACTTTATAAGGCAGTTCGTAGTTGACATTTGGAGGCATAATGTCAGAGATCATCAGCAGTCTGATGTACTCTGCGTTAGATTGATCTGTGCTATTGGCGATGTGCACAAGTCAATATGCAGTCCATCTAGTCTCTCTCTCCAGAAAAGTGTGGAGAGGAGGTGGATCTAGAGGATCTCCATGGCTTCTAATGGTTTGGTACTGATGGCACCACATATAGCCAGACAAGCCTGTCTCTGTAAGGCTGCAACTATATTGAATCCGTATTTCTCCCGACCCGATGTAGGACGACCATCGGACGCCCCGCGATCCGATGCAGTCCGTTGTAACTGCCTACACTGGACTCGGTTCGACCCGATAGGTTAACAGTTAAAGTTGTGTTTTGGGGGTTATTATGAGCGACTCTGAAGATACTTTTTTGTGGTGGCTTAAACAAGAAAAGAATGTTCTCCTTATAGGAGACGTAGGAAAAGGTATGGGTGCATCAGTTTAATGAAGGTAAATCTGAAGGGGAATTTTTCAAAACTTCCCTACTTATAAGAAACTACCCGGATAAATTCAGGGACTATCATCGTATGACTATGGAAACATTTTACAATATTCTTGAAGGCATAAAAAACGGCATAACTGGCCAGTGTGACTTCAGAGCATGCATCAGCCTTTTACCAGTAATTGGTCCCCAATAACTTCCCATAGTTTAGGCTCAATATCACTATTATGGTAATCCTTGTTTTGCTGGTCCCACAAGCGAGGTTCATCTCTCACAAGAATTATCAAAAACTCTTTATCAATTTTATTATTCATTATTATACCCCTCCATCGGAATGAAAGATCGGACTAAAAACAAACACTTTTGATTTGACAACTCGTCGGTCAGTAATCAGTAGTGATCGTTTATCGTCGTATCGGACTACCCTTTCCAATGAAGACACCTACTTTAAAACTTTAGTATTTGTTTTTCTTCCGATGTTGTCCGATGGTCGTCCTACATCGGGTCGGGAGAAATACGGATTCAATATAGGTGCAGCCTAAGCCAGAGAGCTTCACCCGAGCCGTTTTCTGTAAAGCATACGGCCACCAGGCAATTGCTCTATATAAACTAATCGGCTTCGCCAATACGCTGGGTTTATTACGTCGAGTTTGAATAGGTGTGAGCCACAATAAACCCTTACGTGTTGCGATGGAGGGTCGAATAAACCCACTCACCTTTGACCTAACATAACCTTCGGATGAGCAGGCAGTGTGATTTAGTCGACTTCAAAATAACAGTAATAATGTTTATTCAATAATTATATTACCAAAATTTAACATACATGAAGACAGACATATTCATAACATATCAGTATAGTATGAACAAACAAAAAAATGGTAACAGATTATAACAATTTCTTGGGAATGACTTTTGAAGATACTGATCGTAATAATAATCATTTAGTAATCAAAACAGAATTTTTGGCTCAGTATTGCAAGAAATTTTGTTGTGCATTTATGTATTGGTATTAGAAAAATATCTAGTCCTCGACTTGATCCCCGAGGTACTCTACAAAGTATATACCCGATATGCAAACTATGTCCTGTTATTTGATTTTTACAACACTAATGTATTAAAAACACTCATTCTCACCATGGCTATCATCGCAAAACCGGACAAAAGTTCCGATGTTGTTGCTGTTGCTTTCAGTTTCGCCCTAGACATATGTAATCTTCTCCACGAAAGTCCTTCGGTTGTGTTCGTTAGTTGTCGTTTTTCGTTAGTTCCTCCTGCTTCGACATCGAAACATCGGCAGAACGTTCTCGAATCGCTCACGGTACTGTCTTCATCCCCTAATTTTATCTGAAATTAACATAATTGTTCATTAATGAAAGAAAGAACTTGAGACTGATTGAACGTCTCAACTGATTGGTCAACTGCATACAGAGCTAGAGGACCGCCAAGGGCCCGGCTCTTTAAAAAATTGTGCGGACTATTTCAAGACCAATAGATATTCGCAATCAAGAAGTATCAGTTTGATTTCCAAATTATTGTTTTGACTAAGTTAATGCCTTCTATCACGAAATCTTAGTTCACTTTTGGGTGTCTAGACCTACGACTTTGTAGGTACGTGGCAGATACCCGACGGAAAAACAACTAACACAGTTAATGCCTCGCAGAAAGTTGAAGTCAAATCATCAGGCACCTGTGTAACTTTGATTTGGAAATGATTTGCGACGAATCTTCCACGCGGCACGTTTCGCTTCATCGTTGGCTTCATCAGTTGAGCCGTGTTTTTTATTTATTTATTTATTTACAAACTCTATTAGACCATGGCCCAGTTTCAGAGTAGGAAAGGTAAATATCACAAATAGATTTGTACGTACAACAAAATGACGCTAAAGTTATAAGTTTTGTTTTTTTTTCGCTTCTATTCATTAAAACATCCATTTCGTACCAAAGATTTGGCTAAGCCAGCGAATGTTTTGTCTGACGGTAATTTTCTGTCAGGATACCGATTAGCATATATTCTCACTGCTTCTTTTGAATTCCTTCTTGCTTCGCCATAAATGCGTATCATATCCAACTTTTCTACATTTGAAAATTGAACCATTTTTCAACAACAGCCAACACAAAACTGAATACACTTTCGTCAAATCTGACAGTCCTTCTGACAGATCGATAAATACATTATTGCATTTATTTTGACTTATTCATGACCCTCTTTATAATACGCAATAAAATTGCTTTTTTTTCTTCAGTATTCAGTAGAAAACTACAAGTGTGCTATATAGCTGAATTCAGAATTTAATGCAGAATTCAAAAACCAATTGAAAATACTGGGTAACCATTTGAAAAAATTGGCGTCGTTGACACCAAAGTTATCTGCTTTCACGAAATATGGATATTCTTTTTCATTTCTTAGATATATACCCGTGGAGTTTTATATGGGACACCGTGTATATATATATAAAACATCGCAAATTCTAATGAAGAAATTTGAGCTTTCAAATAGTTCGCAAGTAAAAAAACCTACAAAATTGTGGAAAAGGGTTTCAAAGTAACACATTGTATATCTTTTCATATAGAACGCATTTGTAATTACGCGTTTACATTTGTAACAAAATTTATTAGTTATTTTGATTGTTTTTCGTGAAATATGTTGCAGTTGAACACGACTTTCGCTGGAAAGCGTTATGCAAGAAAACATCTATTAGACACGAGCAAATGACACATTCTTCCATAATTTGTTTATGTTCACTATAAGATTTTATTATGAAGATATCCTTGAATTCAATGTTTAAATGAAATGGATGTAGGATTAATGTATCTGACCATTGAATGAGACAGAGAGAGAGAGAAAGGGTATTAAAAGAAATTGGATGAAATATGAGCCGTATTGATAACATATCACTGAATGAATATGTTTGTTCCAAGATCGATAATAAAGGAATGGAGCCACCAGAAATTCAAAAATTGAAGACTAATCCGCCTACTAATGAGTGAATTTTTTGGCAACACTGTTTATAACAGATCACGCGTGAATCGTGTCTTGTGTCATTGTCAAACTTGTTCAGTTTGGTCTATAATTTAACCATGAATCGACTTTCGAATGAACAACGCTGGCAAATTATTGAATTTTATTATCAAAATTCATGCTTGGTGAAGAAAGTGCATCGTGCACTTCTTCCAATTTATAGGCAGTTTCGTCGGCCTACTGAGGGAGCTATATGGAAGCTTGTGACTAAATTTCGAACCCAGTTTACATTATTGGACATTAAACCACCAACACGCATACATAAATTGAGGACCGAAGAAAATATTGCGGCTGTATCCGCCAGTGTTCGTGATGACCGTGAAATGTCGATTCGCCGCCGTTCGCAGCAATTGGGCCTCTGTTACTCCACTACGTGGAAATGTTTGCGAAAGTTTTGGGTGTAAAACCTTATAAAATACAGCTGGTGCAAGAATTGAAGCCACACGACCTCCCACAACGTCTAACATTTGGTGAATGGGCGCTGGCAAAGTTGGAGTTCAGCGACGAGGTTCATTTCTGGTTGAATGGATACGTTAACAAATAAAATTGCGGCATCTGGAGTGAAGACCAGCCACAAGCATTGCAAGAGCTACCGATGTATCCCGAAAAGGTAACTGTTTGGTGTGGATTATGGGTCGGTGGCATCATCAGGCCGTACTTCTTCAAAGACGACAATGGCTGGAACGTTACTGTGAATGGCGAGCGCTACCGTGTGATGATGATGACTTTTTGTTGCCCCAAAATGGAAGAATTGGACATGCCTGACATGGTTTCAACAAGACGGTGCCACATGCCACACGGCAATTAAGAGCCGCTTTCGGTGAACAGTTTATCTCACGTTTGGGGCCCGTCAATTGGCCGCCTAGATCGTGTGATTTAACGCCTTTGGATTATTTCTTGTGGGGTCATGTTAAGGCTCATGTCTACAGGAATAAACCAGCAACGACTGACGCTCTGGAAGACAATATTGAAGCATTTATACGTGAAATACCGTTCGATATGTTGGAGAGAGTGTGCTAAAATTGGACCTTGCGCATGGGCCATCTAAAGCAGAGCCGCGGATTTGCATGAAATCGTCTTCAAACATTAAATTATATTGATCGTTCTATCAATTCCAATGAAGAGTTCATAAATTTTTTCAATTTTTTGTGTTGTTTTGAAAATCAAATCCTACACCTCTTAAAAAATCACCCGTTACAAATGTATTTCCGTTTATGTATACTGTGTCATATTGACGGGTTATTAACATAACCTGTAACAAGTTAGTTGTATGGAGAAAAGAAAATTAAAACTTTCTATGTTTTTCACGACAAATAAAAGTGGTAAAAGAAAGAAAGTTTCAATTGTTTCAATTCTCTATTCTTCATTATGATTTCCTACCATGTAGTAACAGCTACATCTATCAATTTATAGTTGTATGGGTTTTGAGTGAATCTGAGAGTCAATGAAAATGGAGTTACAGTTAGATAAAAATTTTACCATAACCATCGGATAATTTCAAGATATATTCCAGTTTGAACAGAAATATCCTCATAAAATCTAAGCACATATTTTCTATACCAGCCATACTCCCAGTATGTTTCGCGGAACCCTAGGGTTCCGTAGGGGTTCCGCAAGAAATGAGAAACAAATTCAAAACACCTCTCTCTGGTCGACCTTTTTGACGCGGCGAATGAGGATTCAAGAGGCGCAGCCGAACTTAATCGCCACCCAGCACTGTATACTTTGTTTATTCAAATGATTGGCATTCTTCGTCAGGCCGACACAAACGAGCCGCCGTTCGAGACAAAGCTACCGCTGCCTTGCTGAAAGACGGTGTTTGGTTACTCCAAAGAATAAGATGCAAGCCATTTGGGTGAACGTACCGTACAATTTTTCTATGCCATCACCGCCGATATCTACACACATCGGAAAAGTCTAGGGATATTTTTAAAAATGGCAATATTTTTTTTTAGATCGCTTTAGGGAAAAAAAGTTGACGGGTGATTATTAAACGAATGTAACTTACAACAAAATTTATTAAATGGTCAAAAATACTGAGTGCGCATATAAGCAAAACTAAAAAAAAATATTGCTCTTCTTTGGCACCCAGAAAAAAAATCATAATACGAAAAAAGTTGGAATCAGTACAAAGTATGGCCTCCACGCTGGTTTATTACGGCCCTACATCTATCGTGCATCGACAAAATGAGATTGTCAATGTCTTGTTGAGGTACATTTGCCCATTCAGCGATTAAAAGCTCTCTCAATGGAAACGTTGTGTGAATGTTCCCCATATGCGGAGTAATTCTTCGTTGAAGCATGTCCCACACATGCTCGATGGGATTCAGGTCCGGTTATTGTGATGGTCATGGCAATACATCAACTCCTTCGTTGGTGAGCCAGTCAGTCACTAGACGCGCGACATGTGGACGAGCATTATCGTGCATTAGGTGGAAGTTTTCACCAACAGCACCAGCAAACGGACGGACGATAGGTAGAAGAATGGTGTCGAGGTACTGTCGAGCTGTGAGGGAGCGATTTGGAAAAACGAGATCGGTTCTGCCGCCGATCATGATTCCGCCCCATAGCATTACTGTACCACCTCTGTATGTGTGGACTTCCTGGACGTGTCTCAAACGTCCAGGTCGTCTCCACAGTCTTACTCGACGAGAATCTGGATGAAATCCAAATCTGGATTCGTCTGTAAACAAAACTGTGGCCCAATCATTTGCATCCCAGTTTTGATGTTCTTGACACCACTCTAATCTTCTACCGCGATTGCCTCTCAACAAAGGTGGACATCTAAGTGGCCTTCTGTCGTGGAGATCTGCTTCATGCAGTCGATTTCTGACAGTATCACGACCAATGGTTACCTGGTGCGTCTGCTGCAACACGTTAACCAACTCAGGTGCTGTGATTGTTGGTTGTCTTCTTGCGGTTAAGACCAAAAATCGGTCTTGAACTGCAGTTGTAGCGCGTCCTCGCCCTGGATGTTGTTCGGCTGGACTGCCAGTTTCACGGAAACGCTGCCACAATCGACTGATAACACTTTGGGAGACCCCCAAACGAAGAGCTACATCATTTTGTCGCATGCCACCTTGAAGAAGCCCTATAAAAGATAAAAGATTAGTTACCGTTTTTGCAGGCTTTGTTCAACCCATAGAAATCTACAGGGTGGTCGAGTGTACCAATTCAATCGAAATTAAACGACCTCGTGCATTTATTTTTATGATATTTAGTATGTAATAAAAATATCCCTAGACTTTTCCGATGTGTGTATTCGTGAGCGCGAAGTCCCTTCGATGAAAGCCGCCTCTGAAATTAGACTCTACAGTTGTGAACATGCGACTTTCGGCAGTGAATACACTTTTGAAAACTATTGTTTTATTGTAGGGTTACGTCAAGTATTTCGCTTTCCAAAAAGGTTCCGCCACAAAAAAAGTTTGAGAACAAACAAAAATACGTACCTATTTTATATTGAAATTCGCACATACTTTACATAACCTTGGTGTGAAATGATGACTTTGCGAAAAACAATGACATAAAAATATCCCACGAGAACATCGGAAACGAAAATTGAAGTGTAACAATGGATTCTGTTGCCTAAATATGAATCAGTCGCGAATTACACCGTGCAGTCAATAATTTGAAATGATTGTTATGATTTGTAGACGCGAGTTTTCATAATGTGTTAGTTCGACATTGCTTCGAAGGTTATTTGGATTTCGATCCGCCGAAACTCAACTATAATTTGAACGGAAGAATTAGTTTTGAATATAATGTCATCAGAAAAGTTATCAAGTTCCGATTTCACACTACATTTCTGGAAATTTTGAGACAAAAACCTACAATATTGACCCAAAAATGCTCATCAATAGTAGGGATATTCAATAAAGTTGTTAAAAACATTTTTTCGGAATTCAATTTTCCAAAATTATGTTCAGTTTAACTTTATTGAGAATTTTAAAGTTGCGAAGAATGTACCGCATTTTGGCAAATGAAAATACCTGGATTGAAACTGTACCGAGTAAACGATCTAAAAAAAACATAGGAACTCATGGAAGCAGAGTAATGTGTTAGTTATCAGATAAAAAAAAGTTATTATGGGAAACTAGAAGTCGTGAACAAAGGGATGAATTTTGCTCCTTGCAAGGGATCTTACAAAAAATTCTGATTGACGTATAGGATTTCGGTTTGATTCAATAAATGGCCAAAAAACTAGGGATCTGGCTCTTATTTCATTTGAAACCTTACGACACAAATTCAAGGATTTACAAGATTACTCCTGCAATTATTCCACCGGCTTTCAAAGACGTCCTTCGAAATTTATAAGCATTACCATGACGAAGAGGAGGCAGTCTAGTTTGGAAAGTGCAGTGCGAATTTAGCTAATGAGGCGATATACATTTGATCATTAGTCAAAGTTGAGTTACTTTTTTCGTGGTATTGACAGTGTAGTAGTTGAGTTTGATTGTACAGTGTGTTCAACGTAACAATATGTTCGTATAAACGTGGTCAATGTTGTTCAAACAGATAACCTTCACTTACCTTTGGTGAAGGTTGATAGGATGAGAATCCAAAAGCACCATTTGAAGCTATACTGGAGTCACTGGAGAAAGGTGGTGTTCGCTCTCTAGATATGGAGCCTATAGGGGTTTCCATCATAGCTGGATGTGACAGCCTGGAAATAGGACTTTCTAAATACATGATTTTCGTCCTGTTGTAAGCTTCCGCTGTTAAATTCAGAGATTTTGGTCGGTGCGGCATAGTTCTGAGTTGAGACTGAAAGGGAAATATTTATCATACTAAAAATTCAGAAACATCTTGAAAAATTTCAGTTTGTATGAAAATTTTTGTGATAAATTTTTGGTATGTTGTAAATTACACTTGGATTTATATATCCCCAAATATTCATGCTGCCTTTTAATCAACGACCGATGTAATCTATCACCTATGACTGTGCTACTACGAGTATTTATTTCTAATTTTTAGACGGTACTTATCCCACCGCTGTCACCAAATGTCACCGAGAGAAAGTCCTGCCCTTTGATCCATTTTCATCACTCCACCCTGTAGGTACATACTTGCACATAACGACGCAGGAACTAAATTCAAAAAATGAGCTAAAGAAAAATATAAATATAAATTAGTGCTCAATTCGAACGCTTCTACAAAATATATTTGGTAGATAGTAGAATAAACAGTTTGATCTTTTTGTCAGCAAAAATTCTTTATTGCAATTGTTTTCAAGGCTAACATAAAAGCCTTGATATTTTTCAAAATGGAAACTTGGAAACATATTAAAACATAAATAAAGGATTTTGAGGCTATTGGCCTCATCAGCGCTGATGAGGCCAATGGCCAGAAACACGTGTCCGCGGTTTGCCCCACTTTTGGAGTGTTGTGTCCACTAATTGTTTCATTTTTGATTTTTATATCATACCCACTCGATAAAGTCTCTCTTTGTATTTATATCCTGGACCCGGATGTCACGCAGGTAGCTATAGCTGCCTGTGTGGTCATGTTAGATGTAACCTGGGAATTCTAGGTCTTCTAACTGGAACCACAAATGTGCGGTTGGCTCCTGTTGTTGACTCCGTGCATATGTGTTGTTTCCTGCTTTCGGCAAACAAGTGTTGCCCATCTTTACACTTGGCTGCACCGCGCTGATGAGGTCAATATATATATATATATATATATATATATATATATATATATATATATATATATATATATATATATATATAAAATCTAGAAAGGTTAATGCAGTCAAGCTGCTGGAAAATAATTCCATGGAAATCAAAATTATATATATATATATATATATATATATATATATATATATATATTAATTTTTGATTTTTATTGTTTGATGAATTGTTATAAACGAATGCATTGTATATAAAATGATGAAAAATTTGTTTGATATTCCAGTTACTAATACAAATAATGGTTGTTAAAGAATAAAACCATTTACAAAAAATGTTATGCAAAAACCCATATATTCATTACCATTTTATTTTTGTTAGAAAATAATAACAAAAACATCCAATAGATGGCATAGTCATCTTTACCTAATTCATTTCACTGGTCTTTGATATTCTGGAAAAAATGTTTATTCTTATGCACAAATCAATTGAGAATCATGAAACAAGACGTGGTTATTTTTATTTATTATTTCACTATTAAAAAAACGAAGTGGAAATTTTGTGAAAATAATGATTTTTCAAAAAAAAATCTAATCAATAATATGTATTGTCAAAAAATTAATAGTTCATTAACAAATGCCTTTTTATGCAATACAAATTCTTCAAACGTTTTTTGCATTAATAATTGAAACTTCAAAAAAAGTATTTCCTAAAAAGTCCATTTGCAATGTTTTAAAAATAACGAAAATGTTCGAAAAAAAATCAATGATTAATTTTTTTTTCATTCCTTAACATCTTTGACCGTTCATCACGAAACGAAAAATTGAAATTTTTCAATTTTTACCTGAAGCCTCTGAAGGCTAGCTCAAAAAATTAGAAAAAACTCCAAGCTTCTATTTTGAAAATTATCAAGGTTTGCATGTAAGCCTTAAACTTGAAAAGAATGTTAACTAACAAAAGAATATTTAGGAGGAAACTTTGCTGATGGATTATTGTTCATTCTACTATCTACCAAGTACACACGTTTGTGAAAGATTTGCAAAAATGAACTTTTTTTTGTTTAACTAAATTGTCATTAACTTTAGAACTATTTGTTTGCCAACTTTCCTCAAATCGTTAATTATTCTTGGTGAAGTACAAATGTAATTACACCTCATTCATAATTTTTTGTAAAGACGAACCCACATTTTGCGAAATGTCACTTTTGATATACACAATAAACAGTTTACGAAACTGTATTATGTGTTTCAATACATATTAGCTTCTTCAAGTACATAATCCCTTGCAAAGGAGGGTTCTGCAAGAAGCTTCATCGGACCGGAACCTGTCATTGGCACCGCTTTAGGCTTTGCCAAATAAAGATTGAGCAACTGAATGCCAGGAAGATTTATGGACTTCTGAAAGAATCTTCGAAGCTTGATACCAAACAGTTGTTGGATGACCAGTAGGTCAGTAGGGATGACTTACAGGTCACTGTCATTTGAATCATCATATGCAGATACTTGGACTGTCGGCAGAGCCGAACTTTTCGGCAGAGCCGTACTTTTACCATCTGACCTGAAAGACCACTCACCATACAAACTAATCGGCTTCGTCAAGAAGCTGGGTTTGTTTGTCCGAGTGAGAATATGTGTGAGCCACAATAAACCCTTGCGGGTTGCGATGGAGGGACGAATAGACCTACTCACATTGGACCTAACCTAACGTGAACCTGACGTAATCATTTAAAAAATGCATATTCCACCTTGAAGTAATGACGTTGATTCAAATAAGGGTATTCAAACTGAATGATATACTGAACCTTCAAAATAAAATACTCATTTTGAGAATCTTGAAATTACATTAGAGAAAAAATCCATGAACAGTCGAAAGTGAGTCATTCAATTTTTCTGAAGCCTCGCCGAAAACACGAATCGAATGCCGATGTATTCCTACACAGATAGCGTAACATTCAAAAGTTTTTCAATAATATTTCCTCACCCACGAGTTATTTAAAGGCATTCCTCTGTTTGGCATTGTCCCGAATAAATCAGCGGATGTGTTGTGCCTCCACATTTTCCTGTGCTGATTCTTTGGAATTATGGGGAAGCTCACTTGGGTGGATTGGTCCATTGCTGCAAAAAAATCCATCGTCACTTCTTCTGTTAGTGTACTTATGTTGGTAATTTGAATGTGTACTTATATGTAAATAATTTGGCGCTGATGAGAATTTTTTTAATAAACTTTTACTAACAAAAATTAATTATTCAGAATTAACATCAGCATGAGAAATAAGTTACTCATGAACAAAGAATTATTCTAATTGTCATTAACGAGCAGAGTCAATTTTATGAAATAAACGTCTTTTTTAATCATTGATACAATCTACTCTGAAAAAAAAACGATTATCCAGTTTCTTCATTAATTCGACAATGATTATTAAAAACGAGAAGTTACTGATAAATAGACCATTTTTTGTGAAAAATACCTTGAATTTACGCATTAATTCAATTCTTCACATGTATCCATTTCTCCATTACAATTTTTATATTTTTCACATTATGAAAGCTGGAAATACCCAAAAGAGATCGATAGAAACCTACTTTCGATCATGGAACCTTAAAAAATTTAGCTTCATTTGTTCGCAATTCGTGATATGGTTATACTTCTGTTTCTAGTCAGATACCGCAGTAAAAATTGATTAGGAAAGTATCTTGAAAACAAAAGCAATGTTTTCCTGTACGACAAAACTCAAGTTTGGCTGTCAATTTAGTTATTGTCATACCATTTATCACAAAAAAATATAACTTTGTACGTGAAAAATATGAATCAGTGAATTTTTCCGAAACTTTTATGATTCACTATTTAATTATGGACAAAAAACACCAGTAATTAGTAGTAACGTCGAGTACTTTAATACAACCTTGATTTCACATTCACAAGATACGAGAAAAATATAACATTAGATAATTATTATGTTTTATGTCAAATAACTTATTCTGTTTTTATGTTGGTGAATTTGAGGAAACTTTGAACAGTCGCAAATTTGAAATCTAACGAGTTATCAATTGGTCATTATCTGTACCCACTTTCTAGTTTTATACAGTGTGTCTAAAACCATTGGAACGGTCAAAAAGTTTAAAGCAGACTCGTAAAAAGGAAAAAACTTTTAAAACAACATAATACGTTGAAACTTTGAGTTGACGCAAAAAATATACTTTTTGCGGTCTAAAATTTCTCTAAAGGATTGAATAGCTGATTTGAAAATATTTGCGAAATCAGAAGAATATGTTCTTGCCAAGCTGTATGTGATGTTGTAAATTATTGGGTCGTTTTAGATTAGATTAGATCAGAGGTCTCCAAACTACGGCCCGCGGGCCAAATCCAACCCGCCAGTGTCATCAATCCGGCCCGCGACAGCCAATGATTTACTGTCATCAATCTGGCCCGCGACAGCCAATGATTACCTAATTGTTGTTACTATTGCTGTGATAAGTTGAAGAAGAAAACACAGAATGATAATTACTCGGTTTTATTTACTTGCAAGGTAAAACTTAACGACAGAAATGATGACAAAGAAAACTTAACTTAAGTATCTAAGTTTAATCATATTAATAACTAACAAATAATTGAAATGAATCACAGTAAAACAAAAACACTAATGAGATTTATGTAATTGTGATTTTCCACCGACAATACTTTGTAGTTGTGGATCAATTTTACTTGTACCAATTATCAAAAGAGATTTAAGATGCTCATCGGTTAATTGAGATCTGTAAATATTCTTTGTGTACTTCATCTTGGAAAACGTTTTCTCACACAAGTAACTAGTACCAAAAACAGAAAACAACTCACGAGCAAATTTATGCAAATTATCAAATTGTTCCAGTGGAAGACTCTCATAAAATTCCAACAAAGATGAATTTTGATATATGTTCTTAAGCATATTACTGCACCGTAAATCAATAATTTCCATTTGGACTTCCGGAGCCCGGGTTTCAGAGTCAGAATCAAAAGGATTTTGAAAAAGCTTAATTTCATTCGCAATGACATCAAAATCTGAAAAACGAGTATCAACATTTATCTTCAAAGCACTCAAAATTTCGATTTTTCGATATTTCACATGTTTCAAAGTGTGTGAAACATTTTTCACGTAATTGCGATTGAAATAGTATTATTTTCTACCTAAAGGATTTGATATTGGTGTATAAATCAGGGAGAAGCTGATTTTCTCCTTGCAATCTCAAATTCAGTTCGTTCATATGATTTGTCAAATCGACATAGAAGGCTAACTTCCACATCCATTCACTATTTTCTAAATCGACAAAAGGGCGCTGCTTCTCATTTAAAAAAATTTCGATCTCTGCTCGAAGAAAAAATTTTTACATTTTGTACATGAAATTACAAGGACTATCTCTAAATATATAAGGAATTAGACATACGTTATATGACCGCCGCCAAAGATAGAGATCTCATAGAGATAGAAAAAATGAATCCTGAAAGTATTCTTCCAGGGTATAGCAGGCCCTCCCAACTTGGACTAAATGGACAAGTCAGACAGCTCCCAAGGTACAAAAAAAAGGCCCTCCCAACTATGAGCGTTTTTGCAGATTTTCTGAACTTGACTTCGCATTTGATGACACGCAAGGTTAGGGGAAGGTGATTGAAAATTTCCTTGCCCTCAAAAATTAGAGAGTTGCAAGTTAAGGTTGAGGAGGGAATTGGAAGCGAGATCAAGTGAGAGGAGCGAGTGTTATAGGTTGACTCAGAAGTAATTATAGCTTGGTATTTCTTGTGCATGAGGCAAGCCATTTCCAAAATGTAGATACAAACCAATGTCAGAACTCCACGTTGCATAAACAAGGGACGACAGGATTCACGGTAATCAGAACTACATAGGTATCTAATTGCCCTTTTTTGGAGAGAAAGAATACTCTTTGAAATAAATACTGAGCACAAGCGCCCCAGAAGCAGATTCCATAACGAAGATGAGATTCTATTAGTGCGTAGTATACGTTCTTCGCTATACCCAAATTCAACTCATTAGCAACGACACGAACCGCAAAGCAACCTGAAGCTAATCAATTGCATAGTTTTGTAATATGGTTACCAAACTTCAATTTATTATCAACCAGAAGTCCCAGAAATGTATTATCCGTAGAAATGGAGATTTGTTCCTTATCCAAATAAACATCATCATTGTGGCGATTGAGATACCAGCCAGTTCTGTTTGGACCACGCTGGTATTTCTTCCCATTCCCCACTTAATTCTTAGGCTTGGTGATTTGGAATACACTCCACACCCTGAGCCTTCTTTGGTTTTTGTGCCAAACCGTCGTATATAGTATGCTGTTTATTTATTGTTTTAGCAATTTTTTTTCCTAGTCTCCATTTAAAAAAAGTGTATAAAAATAAAACTTCGCTTTGATGGCAATGACTGCAAATCTAGATGTATTTTTTAATGCTGAACAACTTTTCTGAATAACATTTCCCAAAATTTTTCAATATAAGAGTATACTCCTGTCTCAAAATCAAATATTTGAAGGCTCCTTGTATATTACGTTTGTTTTACTGTATTTTGAAGGCTCCTCGTATATTACGTTTGTTTTACTGTATTTTGTTGATACATGTTTAGTTTAAGGGGATGCACAAACTTTCATTAAGAATCACTTTTTATCGAAAAACCCTTAATAAATAAGTTTCCCTTACTTTGGGTATGGCACTGTTCAATAAAAAGATTATAAACCCTCAGTTAATTTAACTACCCTACAAAAGTAAATAAAAATTTCATTCCAACGTATATACAAATGGAATAATTTGAAAATCCCACAGATTCATTCACACCTGATGCCTACAATTTCTGAATCTCGCGAGTCGTTAGTAATTTGCATAATCGAATGCGGATTCACATTAGCACTTTGATATCCTTCATTTACATACGTTAAATAATTTTATTAACTATGTTTCAGCTATTCAGCTCCTAAAAAAGTTCGTTATTTCCTTTGTTGATACATGCGGATGTTCCAAAAGAGATAAATAATAGATAGAATAATAATAATAATATTCCCAATTACTTATTGATGTATTTAATTACATTATCTGCAAAGTGAAATAAATGAATTTTCTGAATATCACTGTAAAGTTTCACTCAATTTCTCACCTTAAGATGTATTTTTATTATTTGTTTATTGAAAATTCCGACTTCAATTCAGAAATTTCGACTTCAATCTCCAACTTTCGACTATACTTTCGATAAATTTGACTTGAATCGCGAAATTTCGAAATAAAAGTCAAGATTTCCAAGCAACAAATATGTTATGGAATTGATTCTTAATGAATACTACGATTCGTATATAATTCTTAAAAGATGAACCCGAATAAACTATAGATGACCCCAATCATTGAGATTATATAAGAACATTCTCTTAACAAAAAAAAGTAGAAGGTATGTTTTTTATTTCTATTCATTAAAGTTTAACAACTCATTAGCCTCAGGATAAAATAGATGGTAACATCCAAAAAATTGGCGAGTAATACATTTTTGTCTTACTTTCGCAGATGCTCGACCCACAAATACGTTTATTACGGAACCATATAATTGTATAGAAAGCTGAGTGGAGCACCTGGTTTTGTATTCGGGGAATTGCTTTTTGACATTTAATTTGATTGACAGCTGATAATCCATCAACTGGCTTCTTTCAACGTCATCAATCACATTCTTAGATCATCCATATATTTAACTGAACGACTATCCACATCGATCAACCAGCACATCCATATATCAGATTCGTTAAAGAAAATAAACAGGTATTTCGAGTCGAGACAAAAGTAAGACACAAATCGTGATGAATCTTTGCAACCACTTGAAGACGGCAAGTTATCCACCTTGTATAGTTCAAGTAAGCAATATAGTACACCCTACCTTTCAACAGCTCCCCTTCAATAATATAGTTAGGGAGCTAACTGATTTCGTTATTCAATAATCATATATAAGAACATTCATTGAATGTTCTTCGTTATTAATATGTATCATTTCCAAAAATATTCTTTTAGTTGTGTTGGTTTCTCTATCTAAAATATTTGGATTTTCAAAATTCATTTTATGATCCTCCGAATTAACATGTTCTGTTAATGCACAAGAATTAACATTTCGTCTACAGTCGCTCTTATGGGAAGTGATGCGACTACTTAGAGGTCTAGATGTTTGTCCTATATAGAACAATCCATACAAGAAATTTTGTATACTAAATTGGATTTTTGTTTATTTGAAATTGGAGCTTTTAGTTTACTGTATAATTTAGATATAGAAGTGACATTTGTTTTAGATATTTTGAGGTTATTATTTCGGAATTCATTAATTAATTTTGGTGTCAATTCTTGAATATATGGGAGTGATTTATATATGAATGAAGGTATAACGTTGTTATGTTCAACTTCTTCATTATCATTTTGAAAGTTTGTTCTTTCACAAAATAAAATTATGTTTACTAAAGATTTAGGATAAGAATTTTGGATCAGAATTTTACTGAAATTAGACAAACTTTGGTTTCGTAAATCGGAATGGGTAATTTTGATGATTCTGTTTTTTAATGATTTTATTAAATTGATTTTCATTTCATTTGGATGATAGGAATGGTAATTAATAAATCTATTACTTGATGTTGGTTTTCTGTACCATTCAGTGATGATAATATTTTGTTCCGATCTCAATAACTTCATATCGAGGAAAGGAATAGAGTTGTTTATTTCCTCTTCAATAGTGAATTGGATATTGAGATCATATGAATTAAATACGTTCAAAATTTCTTCTTTTCCATCTGCAGGTATGGTCAGAATCAAATCATCTACAAAACGTTTGATGAATGGAATACGGAAAGATAATTTTTGAATACATTCATCAATAAGATTATCTAAAACAAAACTCGATAAAACTGGTGAAATGGTGGAACCCATAGGTGTGCCAAGTATTTGTTTATAAAATTTGTCTTCAAATATAAAATATGTTGAATCAAAAATAAAATCTAAAATATTCATGAATGTAATTTTGTCTAATTCACAATGTTCTTCAATGTTAGACCAATTTATGTTCAAAGTTTGTTTCACTACTTTTAACGGTAGGTTTGTGAAAAGTGAAACAACATCTAGGCTTATCAAAACATAATTTTGAGGAAGCTGAAAATTATTTATAAATTCACAAAATGAAAAAGAATCTTTAATATAATAAGGATTGTCTGTTTTATAGGAAGTTGTTAAAATATTCGTTAGAAATTTACAAAGTTTTGAGTTAGGTGCATCAATGGAAGATACAATTGGTCGCATGGATAAGGTAGGTTTATGAACTTTAGGTAACGAATATTGTGAATTAGACAAAATTACATTCATGAGGAGTGCCAGAAGATGACAGTACTACCAATTGTCGAAAACGCTCGCAGATAATTAATAGAAGATATAAAGCTTCAAATCCTTTTTGTATATATATATATATATATATATATATATATATATATATATATATATATATATATATATATATATATATATATATATATAAGGCTCTACTCAAACTACCTAGATGATGATAGCACGACCAGCTGTCGAAAGCGCTCGCATATGATTAAATATAAGTTATGAAGCTTATATATATATATATATATATATATATATATATATATATATATATATATATATATATATATATATATCTCCGTGTTCTGTGTATTTTATCCCCATAAGTATTATTTTCACAACGTTTCGGCAAAGTCTCATTTGCCATCTTCTGGTGGTGTAGGGTCCGGAAGTATTCAATTTATTCCTTATGATTTTAGTTGTAGGAATCTCATTGCTTCTGTAACAGTCTTATATTGTTATTTTCAATGATTTTATTAGATGAACATGTAAAGGTTTTGGTAATCCCGAATCACATCGCTTCTTGCGTTTGTTTTTGACTATTTTACGTACAGTTGAGAAAGGAATCTTGGTCAAATAATATTACAATATAATTGTAATAGTTTGTTTCCCTCGAAACCAAACTTGAGATGTAGATTCTTATATGCATTGAAACATTTTCTCTGTGTTTAAATATTCAAATGCATCTGAATCTTATTCACTGGTATCCCTTTTTCGCATTGTTCACCATCCCTATTGGAATCACTACACTGGAAAAAGTCTGCGTTGTTATCACACTCGTTATTACTATTAGTACTTGTTCAAGGACGCCACATTTTAAACAGATACAAAAATTCACTATTTTCATATCTAACTATTGTAATTTGCACTGCACTTGATTAATAATTGTTCATAACAAGATATTGCATATTACTTATAACAAACAAATGATTTATTGTTATTTTCACCTCATCATTTGTGAATGCTCTTTTTGGGTTTGTCCCGTTTTGTAATATTCAGCTGTAATATTCACTCATCAGATTACCTCAGGATGTATAAACCTCTGAAGAAGCTAGCGACTCGGGCCAGGACTGTCAGGAAGAAATTCCAAAGGACAGCCTTCAAAACCGAAAAATAGTGACATTTGAAGTTATGTATTTGTAAATCGATATTAGAACGGATTTTCTGATTGCTTTTTCTTCAAGAAATGTCAATATGAGATTACATAAGCATTTATAGCATTCAAAGAAGTGAGTATATTTACTCAAATGAAAGTTCATTGGAAAACTATTATTTTTTTATTCAAACAATTACTTCATCGCAAGTTGTTTGAGTTTTTTTTCTTACGCATTGTTTGTATAACAAAAACGTGAATTTACTGATGAATTCGAGTTATTTTTTATTCCGCGTACAACCACAAAGAATCTATTGTTTGACTAGATTCAATAGAAAAAAATTAAATTTAACCAAATTAACAACTGAGTGTTTATGAATACTTCTATATGAAATAAATGAATTCCAAGAATGAGCAATAAATTATTTACCTTTGGAATATTCCGTGACAATTATTTACAGACTTTTGTGAAAAACAAAAGTGACTTTGACTAGTGTCGGTTTCAAGCTCTAGCTCTCCATTATTTTTCATTATGTAATACATCATTCCAAAAATTTTCTCAGCTTATATAAAAATCAACTCTGAAATACATAAATTCATCTGATTAGCAAAAGACAAAACCATTTCATTTTTAATAATAAGAAAGTAAGCAGAAACTACATCAAGTTTCTCCAAATACGATATGGTTCCCTACTCTACAGATATAGAGATCGTTTCCAGGTTGATCTGGAACCAACAAAAAGAAAGAGTTGAAAGAAAGAAGAAGGTAGAACTGATGCTAGAGGTAGCACTGATGCTACAGAAAGACATTGGGGCTTAAATCAGACATGATATATTTCCTGTATACCATAATGGTTGAACCCTCATGCACATGTAGTAATAATAAGTGAAGCAAGAGCCAATTATGACTCGAAAACTCATCGAGCAACATGGAATCGGGCAAAATAGACCATTTCGCATGTAGAGGAACCAACATCAAACATGTTCTTGGAGCACATGACAACGAAATACATGTTTGGCACGAACTTGTTGTTGTAGTCTCAAACCGCGAAGAGTGGAGAATGGATAGTCCTGCTCAGCAGGAACGGCTGGTATACTGACGGGTCGAAAAACGAACATGAAACGGGAGCTGGAATTTACTGTCCGGGAAGAAATATTCATTTCAGCCACTCTGCACTTGAGGCACTGATGAACTC
The DNA here is from genome assembly GCF_025532065.1 of Leptinotarsa decemlineata. NCBI lineage: Eukaryota > Metazoa > Arthropoda > Insecta > Coleoptera > Chrysomelidae > Leptinotarsa > Leptinotarsa decemlineata. Next base: position 1,896,541 of record NW_027412523.1, read on the forward strand.
GAAAGTGACATCGAGACTGGACTGGAAATGTCGTGAGGAACTGAGGAAACTAGCGAACAGGAGTAGATTGATTATTTACTAGATGTTAGTTCACTCAGGTATCGCAGGTAACGAAAGATTTGACGAGTGTGCCAGACACAGATCATCAACTTCATATATAGGCCCTGAGCCAGTTGTGGAGGGTACCAAAGTCTTTGGTGCGGAACCTGAAGTGCTTTAACAAAGGAGGGATCGGCTCTGAACAATTTCAGGGCTACTCATTAAACACTGTTTGTTGAGAGGATACCTGAATAAAATAGAGCTACGGAGACCTCAATCTCAATTATATCCAAAAGAATATAACGTACATCAAGCAAGAAAACTGTACAGTGCTAGTACAGTGCCCAAAATTGGATTGGGTTTACTGAAAGAGGTGTATAATGTATAGCTATTATATTTAAAGATTTTATTACTATCTCATTAAACACAGACTTCGTCTCTCACTGACCCACTGATCATAGTAAAACTTTAAAATAGGGAGGTGAAAGTTTTCATAGAACTGTCGCCAATTTTGAAGATAGATACAAAGAAAATTGGTATTCAGACAATTCGTTACAAATAAAAAATTCTCTTTTTCCAAGCCACACACCTTGTTATAAGGGATTTGAAAGTTTGTATGGAACTTTTTTTAATTTTCGAGCTAGGTAGTTGAAAAAACAACGTATTCCGTCACATTTCGCTAGTCAACCGTCAACTCCTTGTGTAGGGAATAAAAATTTGTATGTCACAAGTTCAAGATCTAATGAATTGGTATAAATCTTGCGATCGTTGAACACTGCTAGAAACACTTTACAAAAACACATGAATCATGTCAAGTATCGCCACAATGAGTACATATTTCTTGCACTATAAAACAGTAGTTTACGAAGCTTCCTAGGTTAGGACGTGTAGACACACCTTAATTATATAAACCCTACATTAGAGTTGAAAAATGTGTCTTGACCGTTTCTTCATTGCAGGAACTATTGGCATAGAATCAACGAATAGTGTATACATTTTGGAACATAAACTCATATGAGTGCATATTTTAAGGCAGGGTTTGGAAAATTGAGGTTTGTCTACACGCCCTACCGTGAGGTCTCATAGTGAGCCACATTATGAGATCTGATGACTTTATTATAGGTAGTTCAATTAATATATACACAATTTTTTTGTGAATTTAAGACGACTTATAAAGAGGGATGAAGCTTGCGATGGAGTCCGTCCCACTATAGATGTTTAGTTTTATTCGAAATTAGAATGTTATTTGATGGAATCGGAATTCCATCATATAAACTACGTTCTAATGTTTTTCATTGTTTCCTTACATTATAGAGAAATTAACGTTTTACCTAGTAGGGTTTCTTTCTACTCAAGTACTTTTAATTATCCTCTATGTTGAAGTGTTCGAAAAACGCTTTTTACAATTGACTTGACAAATGAAGCCTTTTGGTTTTTATTTGGATCTATTTGCTAACTCTCATTTAAATCAGGAATGAAATTTTTACATAATGGGATGTAATGTATGCATAATGATTTAAATAATAACTTTATTCAATTCAGCAATTCCGCAACGTAAATTTTTTATCGCCCACTTCCTGCTATATCTCCAAAAAAATGTTGATTGCAATCACAAGTGAAGTTTTAGTAAGGCTTTTGAATATTTATACTTCGTTTTTCGACTTTATTATTTTTTCTGCCATTGTTCTGCTGTGATGCCCTCGATTTCACAATGTTTTATTTTTGTTACAGAAGGTGCGATTCTAGAATGGCGACTTTGTCGAGATACTTCAATGAAAATGTAGAACTATTGGCAAATATGTATCCCAGATGCTATGAAGAATGTCATGACGTTAGAATCGTCAGTGTCAATGAAGTATTTCTCGAACAAGTTCACAAAAGAACCTCTAGGAGTTTTAATATTCCGCACTGGGTGTTAGTTATCGACCACAACAATCTTGAGGAAACCAACTTTTTGGGATTCAGTCGGAATGAAGTTCTAATATCCGAAACATATGCTGACACCATGCAAAAAATCATCGATGATATGCAGAAAGGGTTAAGAAACTTCAAAATTAGTCATTGCTCCAAAGAGGAGGAATGTTTCAATGGATTTCCGAGCAGGGACGTCGAAAGGGCACAATTATATCGACAAAAAGTTAAAAGAACCTGGTATATCATGAGTTATAAAATATTCAAAAGAATAAGTTTGAGTGTTATTAAAAATATCAATAGAAGGAGGTTCAGCAAAGAAACCAAGAAGACCAAGTCACCAGTTGTGCCAGTCTCGTCTTCAAATGAATATATCATAAACAGGCAGAAAGGTAGTTTAATCACCAAAGGAGATCACAAAATAACTGAAAAGTTGTCCTTGGAAAAAAGCAAATACTTTAACCACCACAGATTTCTGAATAACAACATAGAGTTTTCAGTTGATAGAGGATACCGTGCATCCAGAACAGAACAGGGGCATAACAACATCGTGGAGTGTAGAATGAAGGCTGAGAATTCAATTTGCAAATCTGAGATTGAAGAGGAAATATTTCTAGACGTTCCTCTTCATCTGGAATTTGAAAAAAATGTTCAACCCAAATTTGGGCCAGTAGATTACGAATATGAATATTTCAGAATCCTGGACCATGAAAGCGAGCATATCAGTGAATTCAGATCGAAATTCAGGCTCCATCACCTATGGATTCCTCCAAGATCTCCTCATAATTTGATAGAAGAATGTCTGTATCATGATCCTTGGGCATTACTGACTGCCACAATATTTCTAAACAGAACCTCTTGCACGGTTGCCAGACCCTTTGTGTTTTGGTTCTTAACGGAAAATCCAGGCCCTCTCAAGGTTCTGGACCAGTTCCCGAAAGACTTGGAGAAGTATTTCTGTGACTTGGGCTTACATAGTACTCGTGCTGTGCAAGTCTACCGCATGTCCTATGATTTTTTATTCAAGAACTGGAAGAATGCCAGTGAGTTGTATGGGATTGGAAATTATGGTGAGAACGCGTTTAGAATGTTCTGTTTGGGAGATTTCAGTGTTGAACCGAAGGATAGATTTTTGAAAATATACAAGGCTTGGTACTTGAAGCTATATTTGAAAAGTGAACCTAGTTGAAGTTTGCTTCATGAGGGGGCGATGCCCAGATTTCAACAGGATTTTTATTTTTAGTGATGTTCAAGATGAGTCTGCAATCCTGCTATATTTTTTTATAGTTATTTCCGATGTGATAAATATATTTTTATACCATGGCAAATCATTTTCAATAATTCCCGTTGTTTTCATTTCAGTTTTATACAGTAATGTAAAATATGTATGAGTAGACCTGTTAGACAACGTATTCATTCCTGCTGTAGTCTAACGATATCACAACACAACAAAGTTTTTGTTTCGGGGTTGGAATTAGATGATTTTAATGTATTTCCACGTGTTAAAACCGAAAGTGACCATAAAAATTATATATTAGCTCTTGTTTTCAAGATATAGTATCATTATATTATATATATGTACATTGAGTTTTCAACAAATGAAATATTTCATCACCAACAGTTGGTACACATGTTTGTTTACATAACACCCCTCTCATCAGCTGTTCTTAAGTAGTAAACATAACCTATGTGAGTTTGTCAATTGTACGCACGTGGTTGCTATTGAAATTATCGTGTGAAGTTGATTTTTAAATTAATTTAAGTGCTGATCTGAATTGCCTCGAAAGTGTGTGAATTCTGTCGATAGCTTTTGCTATATATGTGGTGAAATAACATTTAAGGCTCAGAAACGTAAAATGACACCTATCGTTAAGACAGCCTATGAACATTATTTTGGTGTGAAAGTTGGGGACCAAGATAAATCATGGGCTCCTCATATATGTTGTAATTCTTGTTCCGTCATATTGCGAGAGTGGCTGAAAAATAAAAACCGGGCAATGGCTTTTGCAGTACCTATGGTTTGGCGTGAGCCTACCAATCACACAGACGACTGTCATTTCTGCTTAACTCCTCCCATTAGCAAGGTTTATCTATGAAGAAAAGAGGAACGGTTAAATACCCTAATCTCCCATCTGCTCTTCGGCCTGTACCACACTCAGACAATTTGCCAGTCCCTTCTCCACCCCAAAACTATGAAATTTTAGAGGAAGGTGATGAAGACTGTTTAGAAGGAGCAACCCATCCTTCTACATCCTATGACCCTGATTTTGAGGTAAGCGATAGGTCTAGTGATCCGCACAGAATTAGTCAAGCAGAGTTGAGTGACCTTATAAGAGATCTTCGCTTGTCTAAGGAAAAGGCTGAGCTGTTAGGGTCAAGACTACAACAGTGGAATCTTCTAAAACATGATGTGAAAATATCTCAGTACAGACAGCGTCAAAAAGATTTGCTTCCTTTTTTTGAGAAAAAAGAAAACCTCGTAGTTTGTTCTGATGTTAATGATTTGATGGACTGCTTGAATTTGGATCACACTCCATCTGAATGGAGACTGTTTATAGACTCTTCAAAACTAAGCTTAAAAGCTGTACTTCTGCATAATGGAAATCAGCTACCCTCTATTCCTATAGGTCATGCAGTTCACATGAAGGAAACGTATATAAATATGAAAACACTTCTCCAATCAATCAAATATGAACAACACAAGTGGCACATCTGTAGTGATCTGAAAGTCATTGCTATACTCCTAGGAATGCAATTAGGGTTCACCAAGTACTGTTGTTTTTTGTGTCTGTGGGACAGTCGGGATAGAAAATCTCACTATAAAAAAATGAAGTGGCCCACACGAGACCTAAACCCTAATGAGAAAAATGTAGTTTACGAGCCTCTTGTAGATCCTAAGGATGTTCTCCTTCCCCCATTACATATTAAGTTGGGACTAATGAAAAACTTTGTGAAGGCCATGGACCAGGAAGGACAAGCTTTTAAGTACTTGAGAGCAAAGTTTCCCAGGTTGAGTGATGCTAAAGTCAATGAAGGCATCTTTATTGGGCCTCAAATCCGTGAAATCGTAAATGATCCTGCTTTTGACATGATTTTAACAGGAAATGAAAAAAGAGCCTGGGAAGCCTTTAAGGGGGTTGTACATGGGTTTTTAGGTAACAAAAGAGATGATAACTTCACAGCATTAGTTAAAGAGCTTCTTTAAGCTTACCACCAACTTGGATGCAACATGTCCTTAAAAATTCATTTTCTTCACTCTCATCTTAATTTCTTCCCACAAAACTGTGGAGCTGTGAGTGACGAACATGGAGAAAGATTCCATCAAAACATTGCCTTAATGGAACAGAGATATCAGGGCCGTTGGAATGAAGCAATGCTTGCAGACTACTGCTGGTCTGTGTGTAGGGATGCTCCAGAAGTGTTTTATAAAAGACAAGCTAAACGACAGCGATCTTACAATGAATCGGATGGACTTAATTGAAATTTGGTGGTACAAACTTCTTTTATTTGTCAAAACACTAAGAATAATGTTTTTTTTTATTAATTTTGTACTTGAAATATTCTAAAAGAAACATAACAATATTGTTTTATGTACTTTCACTTTTCACGTATAGTTTAACTACTCTTTAAGATTAAGTACTGTGTATCTCAAAAACCAGAGCTAATAAACATTTTTCATTGTTATTTTCGTTTTTATCACCCCAAAATTAGTAGAAATTGACTAATTTAGTGTAGGAAACATTCAAAAAATATCTTTTTGTTGTGTTGTGATTCGGTAACATATTTTTGAAGTTTTTAAAAATGCTTCGGACTGAGTCAATCCTGGTAGATTTCTCCAGAAATCTTGTGGAAGAAGTGTTCTCGTTGACTCTCTAGGAAGAACATCAAAATCCTTCATTTACATTATTTTATATATAATGTATCAGTATACCAATCTCAATATATTCCAAGCAATGGGGCGGGACAGGGAGACCTTTAGTAAGACAGGCCTTCACCACCCCGCCGGAAGGGGGAGACAGTGGAGTACGCCCATCATGTTGTTAATGAGTTCTCGCAAGTTGAGATCCAGACTCTCAATCGACTCTAGCGTTATCTGCCTGAGTTATACGCCATTTATCATAATGTTGATGTTAAGGTCCCTCAAAGATCGGATTCGCTATCGGTCGGAGATTTGACTGAGACTACCAGAAAAAGCGCATGCTAAAAAACGAGGTTAGTACTTGCGGTGTTGAAATTGTGGTTATCGGATTAAGCGTGCACTTTGGAGATGCGTTTGTGTCGCCCTCCTCCCCAGAAATATAACATATGTACAATTGTATGAATTTTAATCGTTAATATTTCGGAGAAATTCCACGAATGCTCTCCACTCTTCTAAGGGTCATGTCGTGCCTCCCAGCAGGGCCTCGATGACTCATCTTGTTCAAGGGGGGTGTTATCGGTATGGGTGGTGAGCCGTCGGTACCATGTATGCGCTGTCTCTCCCGGTGTTGTTGGCCATCTGTTCGGGTGTTCTTATGGGTGCACACATAACATAGGTATGGGTAGTACATACATACATATGGTATGGGTGGTGAGCCGTCGGTAGCATGTATGCGCGGTCTTTCCCGGTATTGTTGGCCATCTGCTCGGGTGTTCTTATGGGTGCACACATAACATATGTATGGGTATACATACATACATATGGTATGGGTGGTGAGCCGTCGGTAGCATATATGCGCGGTCTTTCCCGGTGTTGTTGGCCATCTGCTTGGGTGTTCGTATGGGTGCACACATAACATAGGTATGGGTAGTGAGCCGTCGGTAGCATGTATGCGTGGTCTTTCCCGGTGTTGTTGGCCATCTGTTCGGATGCCTGAAACTTCATTGCAGCAGATTGTCTGTTCGGATGGAGTGAATCTCTGGGGTCGGTTGACCTGACTTCTTATTTCGAAGTCATCTATCCTCTCTTTGTATACAGACCATTCAACGCTATTTGCGGGATAAGGGCCTGCATAGTTAACGCACTATGTAGGTCCATCCTTGGGCTAGGAACACTCGTATGTTGGATGTTCTTGGGCGCATTTTAGATATCTGAATTTACTGTTACAGTTTGATGTTGCGTGACCACAAAGCTGACATCTGTGACATTGAGAGATTTGTTTGGAGTTATTGCGAAGTTCCTTTCAAAGTTCCAGGCACACTACGACAGAACGGGAGACAGCACGGCATTGGCCTAGCCGTTGCCTGCCTCCATTAGTAACTATAGAAAGTTAACACCAAATCATGTTTCCGTACTGTCACAGTGTGCCTGGAAATTGAAGTGGTTTAGGGTTACTTCTTTGTTGCAGTGTCCCTTCTGTCCTCATTTTGTAGTTATTTTTAATTTATATCTTGTGTTTCTCCTCTAGGTCATCCGCTATATCATCCACAATCGGTTGCGCGTCTAAACCCCTCAAGACAAATACGTGGGTTTAAAAATGTGTACGCTTCACAATTTTGCGTGTTATCCTTGCGCAGGAGCCAAGCTAATCTTCTCTGTATCGTTCCAATTTTAGTACATGTACCACCGAAGTAAGTAGGTACTTCACCAGGAAGAATAATTCCACAATAATTTCATATCGAGTGAAGCTCTGCAGTAAAAATACAGGTCAGTATTTGAAAATTTGTCGTTGGCTTAGGGAATCCAATACATATTTTGATAGCCAAAAAAGTTTCAATGTCAATTTTCGAAAAGTTTTGACATCTGTGTAACATAACTAAAATCGAATTTTTGCTTTGCTTTTGTATGTTATATTCCTGTTGCCCAGGAATCAGGATATGGAGGAGGTGATTGGTTTTCAGTACTCACACCGTTAATAAAAATTGAAATGAATGATTTTTAATGCAAATCATCTCAGTTATCATCAACATAAATACCTACTAGTTGTTGAAAATTTCTCGAAAAAATTATCAGAAAAATATTTTCAGTTAAATAAGTTGAATGTTCCGGTCCTTCGAGCCGGATGAGAGTAAAGTAAGACAAAGTACGAGGAGGGCCACTGAATTTTCTCTGGTAAATATGACCCTATGAGAAATATTTTTTCAAGAATATACTTAATACACTGTTTTATTGGATAAGTTACTGACCTTCATAAACAGAATTGAAAGCAGAAGAGTTTGATTACGGGAATACGGACATTTCTTGGAATTGACATTTTTATTTGATTATCATGAAGAAAATGGTATCCACCGATGTTTACAAAAGTTCCTATCTATTTTTATTTTAATTCGATATTTCCGGCAACAGTTAGAAAATATTACCACAACAACCAACATTCAGTAGATCCATACTCAATACCGAATACATGATTTTCACTTTTTTTTTTCAGAAATAATTTTCCGGATAGGTAGATTCTGACCGGTTAGCAAATTTACATTTTTATCTATAATTATTCATCAATGATATACATTCAAATATAATGACGCTTGTACTCAATGCCATTTATTTGACGTCCTACAATATAATTTGAGTAATTTATAATATTCCTCATT